>NC_082621.1:7461806-8181569 GCF_030936135.1 Gavia stellata | reverse complement strand
GGCTGTGTTTTGGATTGTATGGGGCTGTGTTTTGGATTTGGGCTGGAAACAATGTTGATAAAGCAGGAATGTTTTAGTTACTGCTGAGCAGGGCTCACACAGCACCAAGGCCTTTTCTGCTCCTCACACCGCCCCACCGGTGAGTGGGCTGGGGGTGCACGGGAAGTTGGGAGGGGACACAGCCGGGACAGCTGACCCCAACTGACTAAAGGGGTATTCCATACCATATGACATCATGCTCAGTATATAAAGCTGGGGGAGGAAGAAGGAAGGTGGGAACATTCGGAGTAATGGCGTTTGTCTTCCCGAGCAACCGCTATGCGTGATAGAGCCCTGCTTCCCTGCAGATAGCTGAACACCTGCCTGCCGACGGGAAGTGGTGAATGAATTCCTTCTTTCGCTTTGTTTCTCCGCGCGGTGTTTTTTTGCTCTACCTATTAAACTGTTTTTATCTCAGCCCATGAGTTTTCTCACTTTTACTCTTCTGATTCTCTCCCCCACCCCACCTAGGGGGGGGGAGTGAGTGAGCAGCTGTGTGGTGCTTAGTTGCCAGCTGGGCTTAAACCACGACAGCACAGAAACAGGCGGAATATTCATCACCGTTGCAAAAGACTTTTCAGGCCTCTTTTCAGTTAAAGAAAGAAAAAGTCTTAATGAAAAAAAGTCACATCTTTTACTCTGGTCCCACTGAACTCCAGTTCCCTCATGACATGAATCCTGAAAAGAACTGGCTCAATGGAGAGATAGAAAGGGCATAGAAATTTTCAGGGGCAATTAGACTGAGGACTGTTTAAACAATGGAATGAACAGAAATAAATTAAGAAAAACTGAATGCACATGCAGAAGGGAATGCCATTGGCTTGCCAGATAATTTAGCAGACTTACAGGACAACAGTGTATCAACTTGATTGACTGGTTCAGGAATTACAGAGTTAATGAGTGTCGTGGTTTAAGCCCAGCTGGCAACTAAGCACCACACAGCTGCTCACTCACTCCCCCCAGGTGGGATGGGGGAGAGAATCGGAAGGGTAAAAGCGAGAAAGCTCGTGGGTTGAGATAAAGACAGTTTAATAGGTAAAGCAAAAGCCACGCATGCAAGCAAAGCAAAACAAGGAATTCATTCACCACTTCCCATTGGCAGGCAGGTGTTCAGCTATCTGCAGGGAAGCAGGGCTCCATCACGTGTAACGGTTGCTTGGGAAAACAAACGCCATTACTCCGAATGTCCCCCCTTTCCTTCTTCCTCCTCCAGCTTCATATGTTGAGCATGACATCATATGGTATGGAATATCCCTTTGGTCACTTGGGGTCAGCTGTCCCAGCTGTGTCCCCTCCCAACTTCTTGTGCACCCCCAGCCTACTCTCTGGTGGGGCGGTGTGAGAAGCAGAAAAGGCCTTGACTCTGTGTAAGCCCTGCCCAGCAGTAACTAAAACATCCCTGCTTTATCAACATTGTTTCCAGCCCAAATCCAAACCACAGCCCCATGCAATCCAAAACACAGCCCCATACTAGCTGCTATGAAGAGAGTTAACCCTATCCCAGCCAAAACCAGCACAATGAGGTAGAGCTACGGAGAGGAGCATTCACTTCGGATGGCTTTTTTTCTCTAAAGTTAACACCATTTTTCAAAATTTCTCTGACGGGAACATGGGAAGTTATAACAAAGAAATCTCAAATGTGAACAATGGACTCAGCTGGAATAGAGGGATGAATTTTTTTGGAAACGTCAAAGTAATTGTTGGAACTCCTCATTCAAAATTCATACACTATTTATAGCCAAAAGAATGCTAAGAACCATTGTCAGCAGAACAAACCAAAAATATAATCACGAGCAAACCAATAGATGGGTGGGAAAGAGGTAAATAGCAACATTTCTTACCGTTAAAAATGTCCAGATTGTAAAAAAATCTTTTGAGGGAGTGAAGTAGTACTTCCTTCTAAAGTTTATTGCTTGTTTCTTGCTTTTATTATTAAAGCCTTCATAACATTTTGCTTTTGTTTATCAGTACTTATTTCAGGCATGGACTAAAGTAGCTTTCTTCTCCAAGCCTTGCATGTTCTGCCCTTTCTAGAAAAGTGCACAAGAGTCCAGCTGATGTTCTCAGCAGACTGAATTTTGAGAGTGCCTACATAGGCAGCTTGGACTTGAGGGTGTATTTTGGGTGAACTTAGTGGATTTAGCTGAGATCCACCAAAAGCCTTTCTTACAGTGTTTGCGTAAAAAAAGAACCAGTTGTAATTTCCGTATAGCTAGTCATTTGCAAAGCCCCGCACCTGGAACAAAGTAAGCCCCCTCCAGAGGACAGACTGGAGGCCTGGTGAACAACGTCTTGAACCGATCTCAGCAGTGCTCACTTCAGATGACGAAGGCAGACTGTATATTGCACCAAATAATTAGAAACTGCTTGCTCTATGCTGAAATGTCTCTTGTTGATTGTTGGGGAGAAACAGGGAAATTGTATTTTCCATTTCTTGTGTTCATTCTCTGGTTTTGTCTTGGACCCAATGCTCGTTTCTTAGGGCCTACGCTGGTGTCTTTGACAGGCTCAATGTTTAAATTTTTAAACTGCATTTGGGGACCTACAGCATTTTTTGAAGTTCAAAAAGGGTGGAATTCATCAGATTAGAACTTCAAGGGCAGGATTTACTTCAGTATTAAGAAATTTACATTAAGGCATCTATGAACACATTTCCCAATAGTCATTGGAGGTTTGGCCAATACAGCCATCTGAGTTCTAGGCATGGTTTGTCTGAGTGGCAGGTAGATTTATACTTCAGAGAGAGCTATCTAGGTTCTACATGAGGTTTTGCCTTCCTACAGAGAGGTGCCTGATACCCTTTGTGATGTCTCAGGATACCTGAAGACAACCTGGTGGGGCTGGGCCAGAAGGAGCAGAAACAGGACTTTTGTCCTTCTGGAGTGACACATAGAGGCCCACTTGGCTATCCCAAGGCAAGTCCAGTGGCCCTAGAAATGTAAATTTTGTCACCTGACTCATTCTTCTAGTGCAACCCAGATTCTTATCTTGTCAATGGCCAGAATGGTTAATAATGATCCTTTTCTTGTTGTGCAGGAAACCAGGTTGTGTTTATACAGCTGAAGACGTGGAGAAACTTCAGCTCCAACACCTCTGTTGCACTCACTTTTTCCAGTGTTGCCTCAGCCTCCTTTCTGTCTTTGTAAATAGAAAAGATGCTTGGTCACGTTCTTTTCCCTGAAAACTGATGACTAAAGGTAACCTACTGTGGTGGACTTCTCCCAGCACGGGCAGTGACAGTGTCTACCTTACTTAAAAGGAAAACTTACTGGTTTGCTTTGGGGTAGGTGTGTGATTCAGAAGAGAACCTCTAAATTATCCTCTCTAACTGTATTATTTCAGTTTATGGAACAGCTTGGATGGACATGAACTGTTTCACTTTGTACGAACACTTTGTACCTTCACTTTGTACAGTGGAACCTCCTCTCTAGTAGCTGAGCACACACTGTTTTGACCTACCCACCTACTCCTATTGTACTAAATGTGCTGTCATTGTAACAGAGCTAACAACTTCTTCAAGCTGATAAAATAGTTCCCCAGAAGGAATGACTTCCACGCCCTAAGACATGGATGGTGGGACACTGTCTCTGCTCAGAGTAAAGATTGATGTTTCCAAACTGTGTAGCACTTATTGGAGCATCTATTCTGCATATCTCATAGTGTGTCTGTGTCCCTACATTTATGTGTGTGTCTGTGTAGGGCTTTTTTTTTTTCTTTCCCCTTTCAAAATTCCTGAACTATTATGAGGGCTATGCTTAGTCACAAACACACCCCCCAAAACAACAAAAAAACCCCCACCCAACAACACAAAAAACCAAACCCAATCACCATAGAAAACGAACCAACAAACCCCCAAACTTCTAAAGCATGGATCTGAGGGTCTGCATTGTAGCACCAGGGCTATTTCTTGAGAGCCATTGCAGGTGTTTGACACTGCAGAGCTTACCTAGGTAGTATTGGATCACTGTGGGAGCAGAAAAACCAAAACCCGTTCCAGTCTTATTCACGTTGCCTCTTGAAAGGGATCTACTCTACAAATATGCTTTTGTTTCACTCCAGACAGAGTGAAAATGGAGACAAATAATTAACAGTCAGTTCTATCCTGTGGACTCCAAGGGTGAAAAGGAGTGTTATTTGACAGCACTAAAGAAAACCCCTTTCTTTCTGGGAAAGACAAACCCCAGGAGAATTTGTAGGGAAGAATCTGTTTTCACCAGAATGGGGGAATAAGACAAACCACATTATCCTTTTCTAGTTCTTTTAGTAGAAAAACCCCAATGCTTAACTTCCATTTGCTGGTGAAGACACCCCAGTGTAGATGTCTTCATGTGTTCAAAGTATCTGCTGTTTGTTCACTGCATAGTCAGTGAAGAAGTCTTCGTTACAGGGGACAGTATGATTCAGCTGTGAGTCAGCATGGGCAAGAATCAGGTGAAGGTGAGGATACTTAACTCTAGGTATCCAAATGAAGATGTAAATTGGGTATTTAAATCTTCGTTATTATCCCTGCAGGTCCAGTTAATACAGTCACAGGAATTAAATGAATTAAATAAAGTGAACTAAATTAAATTAAATTAAATTAAATTAAATGGTGTCTAAGAATGACAGCATATACCCCTGCACAAGTTTCTGGAGCCTAGTGAAATATTCCATAGCCCTAACAATATATGTTGACTTATTCCTATCATCTTGCTGACACAGTCATTCATGGTTGTCTGAAGAATCGAGTTACCGAGCAAGGTAAGGCGTCAGTCTGACTTTCTGTGGATGTTATTGGGTGGGACTCCTCCTAGCTGACCTGGGGAGAGATTAAAAGACCTATGTCTGGGCAACCAAATCCTGGTGAGTCAGGCATCTGACAGTCAGAACTATCAGTGGAGCCAAGGAAGTGATTCAGCTTATGAAGTACAGGTGTTCTTGCTATGAGGACCTGAATATGCCTCTCAAGTCCTTTCATTTTCTTGCTCTCCAGTGAGTATATTTGAAGCGTAGAGGCATAACTCACATAGAGACACTAATATTACAAAACTTACTTTCTTCATGTTATCTCATATCACATCACTGTGTGTATCTCTTTCATCTAGGCTGGTTCTGTATACTTGTGTCCCAACAGACAAATCCTCCCAGAAGTCAGAACAGCATTGGACCTAATCAGACATGAGTCTCCTCCACCTCACACATTAGGAAGCAAGAGAGATGTATTAGATACAGTGTATTGGTGTCACTTTGGGCCCAGTTTTGGGGTTGGTTCAGTTTGTCCTCCCACCTCTGGTATGGTTGGGTCCCCTTCTGGGATTGGTTTGTCCTTCCATTTGGGATAGTTTGGCCCCTTCTGGAATCTGTCTATTTCACTTGATACCAATATATATCCATATAAGTAATGTGTTATATCTGTTATAGTGTTGATAAGTTGCTTCACTAATAATAAGTTTGTAGTAACCTGTAATAATATATATCTACTTGGCTGTTGCTGTTATTGGTTGTTGCTATTATATTGATTATTGTTATATGATTGATTGCTGCTATTGTTTACTGCTGCCATACTACTGATTGATACCATTACATTGGGTTTCCGTGGCAGGGTTTTGGTAGTAGCAGGGGTACAGCGGTGGCTTCTGTGAGAAGCTGCTAGAAGCTTCCCCTATGTCCAATAGAGCTAATGCCAGACGGCTCCAAGATGGACCCACAGCTGGCCAAGGCCGAGCCCATCAGCGACAGTGGTAGCACCTCTGGAGTAACATATTTAAGAAGGGAGAAAAAACCCTGCACAACAGCAATTGCAGCCAGGAGAGAGGAGTGAGAATACGTGAGAGAAACAGCTCTGCAGACACCAAGGTCAGTGAAGAAGGAGGGGAGGAGGTGCTCCAGGTGCTGGAGCAGAGATTCCCCTGCAGCCCCTGGTGAAGACCATGGTGAGGCAGGCTGTCCCCTTGCAGCCCATGGAGGCCCAGGGTGGAGCAAATATCCACCTGCAGCCCGTGGAGGACCCCACGCTGGAGCAGGAGGATGCCCAAAGGAGACTGTGACCCAATGGGAAGCCCGCGCTGGAGCAGGCTCCTGGCAGGATCTGTGGACCCCTCAAGAAAGAGGAGCCCACCCTGGAGCAGGTTTTCTGGCAGGACTTCTGACCTCATGGGGGACCCACGCTGGAGCAGTCTGTTTCTGAAGGACTGCACCCCATGGAAAGAACCCACACAGGAGCAGTTTGTGAAGACCTGCAGTCCATGGGAAGGACTCACATTGGAGAAGTTTGTGGAGAACTCTCTCCCTGTCGTGGTTTAAGCCCAGCTGGTAACTAAGCACCACACAGCCACTCGCTCACTCCCCCCAGGTGGGATGGGGGAGAGAATCAGAAGAGTAAAAGGGAGAAAGCTTGTGGGTTGAGATAAAGACAGTTTAATAGGTAAAGCAAAAGCCATGCAGGCAAGCAAAGCAAAACAAGGAATTCATTGACCACTTCCCATCGGCAGGCAGGTGTTCAGCCATCTCCAGGAAAGCAGGGTTCCATCACACGTAACGGTTACTTGGGAAGACAAACACCATTACGCCCAATGTCCCCCCTTTCCTTCTTCTTCCCCCAGCTTTATATGCTGAGCATGATGTCATATGGTATGGAATACCCCTTTGGTCAGTTGGGGTCAGCTGTCCCAGCTGTGTCCCCTCCCAACTTCTTGTGCACCCCCAGCCTACTCTCTGGTGGGGTGGTGTGAAAAGCAGAAAAGGCCTTGACTCTGTGTAAGCCCTGCTCAGCAGTAACTAAAAAATCCCTGCTTTATCAATACTGTTTCCAGCACAAATCCAAAACGCAGCCCCATACTAGCTACTATGAAGAAAATTAACTCTACCCAAGCCAAAACCAGCACACTCGCATAGGAGGCCCCAATGTTGGAGCAGGGGAAGAGTGTGAGGAGTCCTCCCCCTGGGGAGGAAGGAGTGGCAGAAACAACCTGTGATGAACTGAGGGCAACCCCCATTCCCTGTCCCCATGTGCATCTCGGCGGGAGGAGGTAGAGCAAATTGGGAGTACAGTTGAGCCTGGGAACAAGGGAGGGATGGGGGGAAGGTGTTATAAGATTTTTTGTTTTATTTCTTATTGTCCTGCTCTGATTTGATTGGCAATAAATTCAACTAATTTCCCCAAGTTGAGTCTGTTTTGCCCATTACAGGAATTGCTGAGTGACGTCCCTGTCCTTATCTTTACCCATGAGCCTTTGGTTATATTTTCTCTCCCCTGTCCAGCTGAGGAGGGGGAGTGACAGATCGGCTTTGGTGGGCACCTGGCATCCAGGCAGGGTCAACCCACCACAACGATATTCTTGATTGTTGATAGTAATTTGTAATAGCTTGATTTATATTTATTCTCTTTATTAATCATAGGTATACTTCCTAGTGGTGATTTTTGTAGTAGTATACTTGCTAGCGGTGATTTGTGGAGTATTTGTGGTAATCTGTAATAGAGAATTTCTGAGGATAAAAGCCTCTGTGTCCCTGTGTATTATGGAATCCTACGAACACACAGTCATGATCTCTACACACCCTCAGGCTGGGTTACTCTTTAGGTCATGACAGACCATCATGGTGAGAAAGGCTAAGTTGGCTGCAGCACAGAAAATGAAGGCTTGGGTGATACAGCTGGACTATGGAATGAAAGTGGTGTTCAGCAGAGAGCTGATGTTCAGCAGGGTGGCCTGTGTGAGAAGAGACCAGGGGTTGCCCTCATGCTAGACACAGATGATTCCAGCCAGCTTGACAGCAGAACCACTTCAGACTAGCATTGAGCCAACCAGTGAAGCTGGTGGCGCCTCTCTGAAAACATATTTAAGAAAGGGAAAATGCTGCACAACAGTGAGGAGTGAGGAAAAAAAGTGTGAGAAACAATCCTGCAAACACCGAGATCAGAGATGAAAGAGAGGTAGGAGGTACTCTGGGTGCCAGATCAGATATTCCCCTCTAGCCAGTGTGAAAGACCACAGTGGAGCAGGTATTTCCCTGCAGTCGATGGAAATTAATATATTTATCGATGATCTGGATGAGGAGATCGAGTGCTCCCTCAGCAAGTTTGCAGACGACACCAAGTTGGGCGGGAGTGTCGATCTGCTCGAGGGTAGGAAGGCTCTGCAGAGGGATCTGGACAGGCTGGATCAATGGGCCCAGGCCAATTGTATGAGGTTCAACAAGGCCAAGTGCCAGGTCCTGCACTTGGTTCACAACAACCCCATGCAATGCTACAGGCTTGGGGACGAGTGGCTGGAAAGCTCCCCTGCAGAAAAGGACCTGGGGCTGTTGATTGACAGCTGGCTGAATATGAACCAGCAGTGTGCCCAGGTGGCCAGGAAGGCCAACGGCATCCTGGCCTGTATCAGAAATAGCGTGGCCAGCAGGACCAGGGAAATGATCGTGCCCCTGTACTCAGTGCTGGTGAGGCCGCACCTCGAGTACTGTGTTCAGTTTTGGGCCCCTCACTACAAGAAAGATACTGAGGTGCTGGAGCATGTCCAGAGAAGGGCGATGAAGCTGGTGAGGGGTCTAGAGCACAAGTCTGATGAGGAGCGGCTGAGGGAACTGGGATTGTTCAGTCTGGAGAAGAGGAGGCTGAGGGGAGACCTCATTGCTTTCTACAGTTACCTGAAAAGAGGTTGCAGAGAGGTGGGTGTTGGTCTCTTCTCCCAAGTGATGAGTGACAGGAAAAGAGGAAATGGCCTCAAGTTACGCCAGGGGAGGTTCAGGCTGGATATTAGGAAAAATCTCTTTACTGAGAGAGTGGTGAGACACTGGAATAAACTGCCCAGGGAAGTGGTGGAGTCATCCTCCCTGGAGGTATTCAAGGAACGTGTGGACGTGGCATTGTGGGACATGGTTTAATGGGCATGGTGGTGGGTTTTTTTTTTGGTTGATGGTTGGACTTGATGATCTTACAGGTCTTTCCCAACCTTAGTGATTCTGTGATTCTGTGATTTTAAACAGCAACAAATGAAATCAGTTTTCCCCAAGTCAAGTCTGTTTTGCCTGTGATGGTTATCAGTCAGTGATCTCCTGGTCTTTATCTTGACCCATGACCTTTTTCAACTTATTTTTATTTCATGCTAAGTATTAAGTTTATTGATTTGCCAAAAGGGAAATCTGTAACCAAAGGGTAGTAATCAAATTAACAACAAAAGATCTCAGAAACCTGTAGTTTATTGGAGACAATATTAGTTAATTACAAAAAAAAAAAAAAGTATGAGAGGGTTTTGTGCTCTGTGAATGAAGTCACTGACAATAGGGCAAGCTGTTCAACCACTCAACAGATAGGAAAAGAAATGATGATATTATTGCAAACTACTGATAGTTGTATAGGCCACTGATGTTTGCCACAAGATGTGACAAATTTATTTCAGGTATGCATTAGAATGTCGTATGCAAAGCAAATGCTGCTACCACTGAATAGCCAGCATTTAGCATTAATATTTTTGTGTATTTGAAGTTATTGTGTGTTATACTGTTTTATAGTGTGCAGGCATAAAATTACTTTTGAATATGCTTGTGCCAGAGAGAGACTTTCACAATTTAACTATTAATGTGTTAAAATAATAAATTTTCATGGAATTGTCAAGTGTTTGTTAATGCAACTGGCTTGTTTAGTAAAGCTAAAGCATCACAGCTCAAGACCTGAGCAGAATGTTCTCATGAATCAACTGTGGAAGCAGGAGTAAGACGGGGTTTAGCCGTTAACACTGCCACTAAGAAGAACTTGGGTCTTGTGGTGTCTGCAGCCTGCTAAGTAGGGGTGTAAGCAGAGACTTGGCCTGCTACCAGACTCTACTATTAAACAACTAGAGTGATAGCACTGATGATCAGAAGATACCAGGTCATCAGGGGAAAGAGCTGTAATCTTATGTCTGCAGACCCTGCTGTAAGCCCCTACCCTAGCCAGGATTCAGCTACCAGTGTATCAAGGATCTAAGACACGACTGTGTTATGACACAGCTGTATCCATGGCTCAGACAACTACCAAAGAGCTGTAAGGAAGCATATATAGAGAAAAAAAGTAGAGTACTGCCTGGTTAGAGACAGAAGACACATTTCTAGCCACATGAAGAAGAAGAAGAAAGTAACCTGTGAAAAGTCAGTCTGGATTTACCAAGCGTAAAACTTGCCTGATCAACATGATCGCCTTCTATGATGAAACGGCTGGATTTATGGACAAGGAGAGAGCACTGGATGTCGTTTACTTTGACTTTAACAAGGCTTTCAGCATTGCTTCCCACAAAATCCTTGTATCTAAGTTAGGTCATTATGGTCTGGACGAGTGGACAATTAGACGGGTAAAAAACTAGTTGGACAGTTGTACTCAGAAGATAGTGACCGATAGGTTGTGCTCAGCTTGGAGGCTGTTAGTAAGTGGAGTGCTGTGGGGGTCTGTATCAGGACCCATCATGTTCATCAGTGACCTGGAGGAGGGCCAAGGGAGTGCATTCTTGTCAGTTTCACCGATGACACCAAATTGAGGGGACCAGTCAATACGCCTAAAGGCAGGGCTGCAATTCCAAAGGACTTAGGCAGGAGGAATGGGGCCAACAGGAACTGCAAGAAGTTTAGCAAGGACAAATGTACGTTCACCTTTGGCAAAAATGCATACTGGGGACCCACTGTCTTGGGAACAGCTCTGCAGATAAGTGCTTGGAGGACCCTGTGAGCAGCAAGCTGAACATAAAACAAGCAGTATGCCCTGGCCGCAAAGCAAGCCAACAGCACGCTGGGCTGCATTAACAGGAGCGTAGCCACTAGATCAAGGGAAGTGTTTCCCTCTAGCTGGCACTCATTAGACCACGTCTAGACAGCTGCATCAAGTTTTGGGTCCCCCACTTCAGGAAAGACATCAACAAATTGGAGCAAATCCAGAGGTACACAAAAGTGGTTGGTGGCTTTAGCAAGTCATGTGAGGAACGTCTGAGGGAGGAGGGCTTCTTGGTCCTAGGGGAAGGAAGGCTTCAAAGGAACCTAACAACAGCCCTTCAATACATGTTATGAAAAGCAGAGAGCCAGGCTCTTCATAGTTGTGTAAGGTGGGAAGATGGGAAACAAGAGGCTTAAATTTAAAACAGGCTGTACTTAAAAGAAACCTTTTTTCACCTCGAAAATAGTCAAGCATTGGAAAGAGGTTACCCAGAGATGTCCTTGGAGGATTTCAAAACCAGACTGGGCAACTTGAATCAAGGCTCTGCAGTTCCATGTTTACACGGAGAAGTCAAATTTTCCAAGTTTTCCCTCAGCCTAAAGCTACACCTGCACTCTATATGTTGATATGATTTCAGATGTTTACCTCTTCCCCTGCCCATCTGTTTATGATTATCTTCCACTGGAGAGGTCTGGTGACATCAAAGATACACAATCAGTGCTTCAAGTATTCTCTGAGTGGTAGCAGTTACACTGTGCTTTGTACTTCCTCATGTACCAACCTTTCAGGCATTGCTTCCACAGCACAGGCATTTCTGGTCTGGTACTTCACAGCAATGAATACAGCAATGGCCTTAACATGATCTACTTCAGTGGTCTTGAAACACTTTCGATCATGCACCCCATTAGTAAAAAATTTTTGAGCATGCACCCCTGATATATTTATTTACTTATAAATTACGTACATATACTACTGCACTAACACATTATGTACATTATAAAACATATATACAAATAGAAATTAAAAAAAAGATGGGATAAAGATTTGATTTTATTTTAAATATTAATGTTACAAATATATTTTCTTCCCACTCCCCAATGGATCGTTTTGCACACCCCACTTTGGACACCACTGATCTACTTCATCCAAAGGCATTGCTCAGCACTATGCTAGCTATGCCCTGTAAAGATCCCTGTCATGTACCTGGAGTACCAAGAAGTTTCTGAAGATACGAATTTCCTAGGTCTTCACTAACTTCAGGGATGCTATCAGCATGGCCCAACTTGCCTCTTGGTCCTCTGTGGCCTTTCTTGGCTTTGAGGGAGCTGAAGAATTTTCTAGATTAATGCAGGAAGCAAATCCTTTGACCTCTCTGAGCAGTCTTTGGCCTGAGCAAGCCACTAAAACTCTCTGAGACTTCATCTTGAGCATTACCTTGAAATTTTTCTGCAGAAGGGATCCTGGGAACCATCTAATTTTTCCGCAAAGCAGCGTGTCAAAGGGACAGAACCCTGGCCTGAAAACTTGCTACCCAAGCCGGCAGCATAGACACGCTCCAAGGGAAGGGTTGATTTGCCTTAACACAGGCGTCTAATGGTATTTGAGACTTTCAAATGGGTCTGACAAAGGACTTGTGGGATAGTCTCAGCTTCTCACCCCCTGAAGCAGCATTTGGAGGGCAGGTGGGATCCCTGTGTGTGCAAGATGTCACTAGATGTCAATATTCAGACACCAGTATTCAGGCAACGGACTCCTCCCACTGCTGATGTCTTCCATGTCGGAGTCCCTGTGCTTCTGAGGTGCCCAAGTTCTGATCTTCTGATCCCCCAGTTGTTTGGGGGAGAGCTGGTCAACAAAGCCACTGAGGCCAAGAGGGTGTTTTAGGTCACTTTAAAGGAGACCTGCATTTGACCAGATTAATTGCTCTGCTGGCTTAATTGACTTCACTAAGTGGATCTGCACTGACTGTATCAAGTGTTGAGACACCCACCTTGCAGATACAAAGCTTCACTGTACTTGCCTAAATCCAAATGTCTGCATCCGCAGCTGATTCCCCCCTCTGCAACTTAGGATGACTTACATTTGTGCTTCATCTCCCTGTCACCCCCATTGGCTGATCATTACAAGCCAGCATCATTTTCAAAAACGAAGGTGCTTAAGATGGAGCTAAGAAAAAGAGTGGCATGAATCTTCCCAAGTTATTGTGACCTCTGGCTTTTACGTCTAAGTTACAGTTGTTTGCTCCATGCATGGCCAAAAAGGATCTATGCAATGTGATTTATTTTTCTTAAGACTGATGGCTAAAATTATTGTAAACTCATCCTTTGGAGGGATCAATATTCCTCTCTTGGCTGAAGGCAGTCTCTGAACCACTGTCTTGGATTTAGACTGTCAACCGAGATGAATCCTGTCCTTAATCCTGTCCTTACTTTGCAGTTCATGCAGTTGTTGGATTTGACAGCATAAGTAACGTGGAAGATTGTGATGGAGCGAAAGAGACTTCACTGTAAGGTTCAAATTAACAATTTATTTGAAATTCACTCACAGGTCCAATACGCCACTATTGCAGGGTTTTATGGATACAATGGAGGAATGCACTATTACAGTTAAATACACTATTACAACCTACAGGTGATTTCCAGAATGTACTAACACAAACCACAAGCACGCTAGATATTAGTAGCTTAAAAGAGTGCACTAATCACGATCATAAAGCGTGCCAAATAACATACGTATGTTTCTTAATCACTTACATTCTCTCTCAGGTAAGGCCTCTTAATGCCTGGGAAGTTACCTTGTACAGCGTCCTGGACAGGGCGGGGAGACTCTCCTACAGGCCAGCTGTATCACTGGAAAAAGACTCTCCACTTTTCTGCCGATACCTTATGGTTTTTATTCCCTGATTTGATGGGTGGGGGCAGGATTACGTGTGACTGTTTATCTCTGGTGCCTTGATGGCTCCTTAGCCTGTATGGCTAATTTTGTGATGTCTAGCACACAAAGTTACTGAATAGTGGTGGAATGGTACTCAGGGGATTTTCTTTGTTAAGGGAGTATTCATGGCTCCATTCCGGTTCAGCAGCGTTCAGGCAACCCCAGGCTGAGCCCTTTCCACAGCTGCCCCAAGTCATCTCTGCATATATAAAGATCTGTCAAGGTGAGACAAAGCTGAGTCAAATCACAACTCCCTGCATCTCACCTTTGTACTCCAAAACCGGTTTAACCAGGTGACCCCATACAAAGAAGCCTTGGGACTTTGGCTGAGATTCTTGAACCCTTCTGAAACTGCGAAAGAAGCCTGGATACCCTAAGGTATAAATTGCCATTAGAATCACAGAATCATTAAGATTGGAAAAGACTTTAAGATCGTCAAGTCCAGCCATCAACCCAACACCACCATGCCCACTTCTACACATTTTTTGAACACCTTCAGTGACGGTGACTCCACCACCTCCTTGGGCAGCCTGTTCCAATGCTTGACCACTCTCTCAGTAAAGAAATTTTTCCTAATATCCAGTCTAAACCTCCCCTGGTGCAACTTGAGGCCATTTCCTCTTGTTCTATCGCTAGTTACATGCGAGATGAGACCAACATCCACCTCACCACAACCCCCTTTCAGGTAGTTGTAGAGAGCAATAAGGTCTCCCTGTTACAGAACATCTCGAAACACGAAGTTAACTTGCCTCATTATAATCTCATTATAATGTTAAAGAACACACCTCCTAACTCGAAAAGCCCCTAACCCAACTAAGCCCCCTACTCTCTGAGCATGCGTAGTGAATTAAAAGAGAACTGCATCTTTAAGATGAAGTAAGAAATAACCAATAGTTAATTTAGGGGTAGGATCAGTAGGTGTAACTAACTTTATTAACTGTTTTAAATACCTGTCATGATTTTAACCTGGTATGCATGTTAGGAGGAGAAATCCCCCATGCACACAGTGCTGCAATAAACCAGTGTCGGCTTTCTAAGCTATCATTTGGTTTGGAGAGTTTTCTTCGTTACGATTTTCTGTAACAGAATTTGGCGACCCAGATGGGACCTGCTCTCTGGAATCTCAACGGACCAGAGGAATCGTGAGGACTCCAGCGCACACCGGAGTATTTTCAGGGAGGCCCTCCAACTCCCTGGTTGGGTGAGTTTCTGCGACAGCTCTCTGAGAGACTAATGACATTGGTATTTGTATTTGATATTAATATTGGTATTCGTATTGGTCGCTTGCAAATAAGTCATATCTGAATTTAGTATGCAGTATTGAGCTGCTGGTATTGATATCGGGAGTGCACTACTGTGTAATCTTGTGTAATCCGTACACTACCTCAGGGACGCACAGAGTCCGGATTTTGGTTTGGCTTGGGCAAACATACGTGGTAATTTTACATAATGGGAACTGGACAATCTACTGAAGGGGGAATTCTTAAGTGCTCTCCTCTGGGGTGTATACTAAGCCACTGGAGCAAGTTTGGGGGTGATCCCCTTCCTCGGAAAAAGCTGGTAGAATATTGGAATCATTGGTGGCCCTTGTATACTCTGGATGATCAGGAGAAATGGCCTAAGAATGGAAGTATAAGCTACAATACTGTGTTGCAATTAATGCTGTTCTGTAGACGCGAAGGAAAATGGGATGAGATACCATATGTGAATTTGTTCTTTGCGTTGTGGGATAATTATGATATACTTAAGGAGTGTGGCTTGATTGAAGGTCGAAGTGGTGTATTGGCTCTAGAGGCAGAAAATAAGAAAACACCTAAGCGTTGTTGTTCAGCAAGTAGCATCAGCAGGCGATGCAAGAAATACAAAGAAAAATGGGAAGAAGAGTAACAGGAGGAAGAATTTGAGATAAGGATAGTAATTGGGAGAGGTAACAGGCAAAACATGGACTGGACAACGTTAGAGAGTGGGATGAACGGGGCTTTCTGATGTTGCAATTGTGGTTTTGATTTTCGTGTGGGGAATTATTTTTGTTTCTGTGAGTGAAGTTTGTAAAGATTGTGTAATGAATGTGGATTTGAATGATAATTCTTAAATATGTGATTCACAGAAGCGAGGGGTATGGTGGTAGTGCCTCTGTGATAACAGATTTAAGAAGGGGAGAAGGTTTCCCTGTAAAGCACAAAGGGCCGGAATATCCTTGGAGAAAGATCAGTGTGCTTTCTGTAAGCAGAAAGGACACTGGAAAAGGGAGTGTCCACAGTTAAGAGGACAAGGCCTTGAGGAAATGCCAAGGCAGGCTGTTAACATGATGACATTAGGTTCAGACTGAGGGAGACCGGGGGAAGGTTCAGAAACCCTCCCCAACAGAACCTCTGGTTATAGTAAAGTTGGGGAATGAAAAAGTTAAATTTTTAGTAGATATGGGGGCCACTTATTCAGTATTGAATACATGCAAAGCTAATTTGAGTAAGCAAAGCACATCAATTATTGGTGCCACAGGATGGAAAGAAAATAGGCCGTTTTCCAGCCTTTGAAGTTTAAAATTGGGAAAAGGGTGTTAACCCATCAATTTCTCTATATTCCTAATTGCCCTGTGCCGCTATTAGGACGAGACATATTAAGCAAATTGAATGCACAGATTACTTTTTCAAAAGGAAAAATCCAAATCCATATTCCTGGAAATAAAGCTTTGGATCCTTAAGTTTTTATGTTACAGAAGGAAACCGAGTTACAGGAAATACCAGAAGAAGTTGGAAATGCTGTAACACCTCTAGTATGGGCTTCAGGAACACCAGGACGATCCCGAGCGGCAGAACCAGTAATCATCCAGTTGAAACCAGACGCCAGACCGGTAAGACAGAAACAGTATCCAATTAAATTAGAAGCAAGAAAAGGATTAGAACCATTAATAGAACAATTTGTATATTGTGGATTATTAAAAGAATGACAATCAGAATACAACACTCCCATCTTACCAATTAAAAAGCCACATTCAGAAAGAGTATAGATTGTTCCAGGATTCAAGGGCTCTAAATCAAATTGTACAGGATGTTCACCTGATAGTGGCAAACCCGTATGCTCTCTTGACCACCCTGAAGGAAACACACAAATGGTTTACTGTATTGGACTTGAAAGATGCATTCTTTTGCCTTCCATTAGCAGCTGAGAGTCAGGAACTGTTCGCTTTTGAGTGGGAAAGCCCTAAGACCGGTAGAAAAACTCAGTTGTGCTGCACAGTATTACCACAAGGATTTGAATAGCCCTACGATCTTTGGAAATCAATTAGCCAAAGAATTAGAAGACTGGCAAAAGATGCATAAAAATATCACCTTGCCACAGTACATAGATGACATGCTGCTAGCAGCAAGTAACAAGGAGGATTCCATACAAATGACAATAGATTTCCTAAACATTCTGGGGCTGGCAGGTGTGCTGGTTTTGGCTGGGATAGAGTCAACTTTCTTCATAGCAGCTAGTATGGGGCTGTGTTTTGGATTTGGGCTGGAAACAATGTTGATAAAGCAGGGATGTTTTAGTTACTGCTGAGCAGGGCTTACACAGTGTCAAAGCCTTTTCTGCCTCTCACATCACCTCACCAGCAAGTAGGCTGGGGGTGCACAAGAATTTGGGAGGGACAGCTGACCCCAACTGACCAAAGGGATATTCCACACCATATGGCGTCATGCTCTGCATATAAAGCTGGGGGAAGAAGAAGGAAAGGGGGGACATTCGGAGTAATGGCGTTTTTCTTCCCAAGCAACCGTTACACGTGATGGAGCCCTGCTTCCCTGCAGATAGCTGAACACCTGCCTGCCGATGGGAAGTGGTGAATGAATTCCTTGTTTTGCTTTGCTTCCTTGTGCAGCTTTTGCTCTACCTATTAAACTGTCTTTATCTCAACCCACAAGTTTTCTCACTTTTACTCTTCCTATTCTCTCCCCCATCCCACCTGGGGGGAGTGAGCGAGTGGCTGTGTGGTGCTTAGCTGCCGGCTGGGACTAAACAGGGACAGCAGGGTACAAGGTATCCCGGAAAAAGGCACAGATCGCCCAGCAGGAAGTAACGTATTTGGGGTACGCAATTTCCCAGGGCCAGCATAGTCTTGGAACTGGAAGAAAAGAGGCCATTCACCAGATTCCCGAACCTAAATCTCAAAGCATTTCCCGGAATGACCGGATGGTGTTGCCTATGGATAATGAATTTTAGACTCACTGTTGAACCGCTATATAAAGCTGTACAAGGGGAGGGAAACCTCCTTGTTTGGGCTCAGGAGTGCAGAGATGCATTTATGAAATTGAAACAAGCTTTAATGAATGCTCCAGCCCTAGGCCTTCTGAATTTGGAAAAACCATTTGAATTATTTGTGCATGACAGACTGCATATTGTCTTAGGGGTATTGGCCCAGAGACTGGGATCGTGCAGAAGACCAGTGGGGTATTTTTCAGAACAACTAGACAATGTTAGCAAAGGATGGCCAGCATGTCTCTGAGCAGTGGTGGCTACAGTATTACTGATCCAAGAGGCCCAAAAATTGACGTTCAGGCAAAAACTAACTGCATTTGTGCCTCATGCATTTACAGCAGTGCTAGAACAAAAAGGAGGACACTGCTTGTCACCAAGCCACATGCTGAAATATCAAGCCGTTCTTCTGGAACAAGACGATGTGGAGCTGAAAGTAACTACAATCCTGAATCCAGCGACCTTTCTAACTACTGATGCTGATGGAGAAGAATTAACTCACGACTATTCGCAAACAGTAGAACAGACGTACTCCAGCAGAGCAGACTTGAAAGACATGCCAATAGAAAATGTGGACTGGGACCAATTTGTAGATGGTAGCAGCTTTATGTGGAACGGCACACGAAAAACAGGTTACACAGTGGTAACTGGTAAGGAAGTAATTGAGGCCAAAACTCTGCCATCCAACACTTTGGCCCAGAAAGCAGAGCTCATAGCCTTGCTGAGAGCATTAGAACTTTCAAAAGGTAAAACTGTTAATATATGGACAGATTCAAAATTTGCCTTTGGAGTGGTTCACGCTCATGGAGCTGTTTGGAAAGAAAGGGGCCTCTTAACATCTCAAGGCTCCCCAATCAAATATGGACCAATGATTCAACAATTATTACAAGCAATTAATCTACCTTGATTAGTGGCAATTATGCATTGCAAGGCATATCAGTTCAGAAATAGCCCAATGCACATAGGAAACCACATGGCAGATAAAGCTGTGAGAGAAGCAGCTGAAGGTCAAATATTGCTAGTTTTGCCAGAAAAGATTTAGAGGATAGGACCTAAGAGTCCACTGTATATACCAGAAGATAACCAATTGGCTAAGCTACTGAAGGCAAATAAAACCCAAGAAGGGTGATGGGTGACTCCTTCACATCGAGTAGTAGTTACGCAGGAAATTATACATGAATTGGCTAATAAGAAACACCAAGAAACTCACTGGGGAATTGAAACAATGGTTGAAGCATTAAAAACACAAGTGCTAAGTGTACAAATGACTGGAATAGTCAAAAGCATAGTGAAGAAATGTGAATTATGCCTGAAGAACAATCCTCACTTACCCCACAGGCCTTTATCAGGGGTGACAAAGAGAGGAAACAGTCCAGGAGACTGTTGGCAAACAGACTTTTCCAAATTACCGCAGCAAAATGGATACCGGTATCTTTTAGTAATGTTAGAAACTTTTTCAGGCTGGCCAGAAGCTTTCCCTGGTCTTACCAACAAGGCAAAAGAAGTAGCAAAAGTGTTACTTAAGGAAATAATACCGAGATTTGGGGTACCCATTGGACTATCTTTGGATAGGGGCCCACACTTTGTAGCGGAAGCTGTGCAAGGTTTAGCTAAAGCATTAGGGGTAAAATGGGATCTCCATACCCCATGGAGACCTCAATCAAGTGGGAAAGTAGAAAGAATGAATCAAAGCCTAAAAAGACAGGTAAGTAAAATTTGCCAAGTGGCTCGATGTTTTACCCTTAGCTTTGCTACGAATACATATCCAGCCTAGAACTAAAGAAAAGGTTAGCCCTTTTGAGATCATATACAGTAAACCTTGTGAGGTGACAGAGTTAATCCTGAAATTGTAGGAAAACATTACCTGAAAGAATATGTTATCTCTCTGGGAAGGGTTCTGTCCTCTCTCCGCAGGTATGTCACTGTGAGCGCGCTGCTATCCCTGGACATGCCTGTGCATCAATACCAACCTGCAGCCTGGGTGTATCTGAGGACGTGGTCAGACCAGCCGCTGAAAGAGAAATGGAAAGGACCTCTCTAGATTTTACTCACCACCTATACTGCTGTCAAGCTTGAAGGAGTCACTCCATGGATACATCGCAGCAGGATCAAGCCAGCCACATCACCAGAATGGACTATCAAACAAGAGGGACTTTTACGCTTAAAATGAACTTGGGAATCATGAAGTTCTGGGTTATATCTCTTGCAGTGATGTCAGGAAGTGCGGAAGTTGATACAGATGGAGAGGTCAACATCGATTTGGATGAAAACCTAATTCTAACTTTGATACAAGGGTTTGGCAGAATGCATAATCTTACCAGTGTTACAGCATGTATCTCAGTTCCTCATTTGGCTGGTCAGCCCACCCCATGGGGTACTGTACCAGTAAACTCATCTTTACTAGAAGAATATGATAACACCACAGGAACCTTTAAACAGGCTAATGTTTCCTATTATTTAGATAAAGACAAGCGTAGACAAAGAGGTAGTGGTGTTTTACAGGAATAATATATGGAAGTAGTAAGAAAATCTAACTACTTCAAAAGGGGGGGATTGATACCAAAGATTTACTATACAATTTAGCTATAAGACAAACCCTTTTGTATAAACTTTATACAGAAAGGGCAGTTGCCAAACCTTAAGTTGTGATCATGTATGAGCAATTAATGAGCCTAACTACATCGCTGAATTGATACAATGATAATACCGGAACACAGGCTGAACTCATGTCTAAACTACTGTAAAGGTCCTGGATCTACTACGCATGAGTTAACCAACTCCTCCGTCAGAGTTTGAAAACAAGAAGAGAACCATTTCAACAGGACTCTTAAACACTGTATTATTGTGTAATCATGTTAAAATGGAAATATTATCTATTTCTATTTCTTTTCCAGGTTGTAAGAAGATGGGATAGATTTGAAAATGTGTGAAAAGGCCTAATTAGAAAAGTGACAAATGCCACCACCTTCTGTCTAACTGGTGGAACCTAAGTAAAGGAAGATTGAGACTTATGGGAATTATAAAATACATCCGTAAGTCTCAAAGGGGGAAAATGTTACAGAACATCTTGAAACACAAGGTCAAAAACAAGTGAAAAAGAATGGAAAGGAAGTAAAGAAGATACTTCATAACAAATGCATCTGGTATTTAGACATATTAAAGACAAAAACTGTCTCCAGTAACTCTCCACTAACTAGCAGTAACGATTAACACAAGGACAAATTTTAGAAAAATGGAATAGAGTGCCAAAATAGTGCCCTAAAGTTAACTTGCCTCATTATAATCTCATTATAATGTTAAAGAACACACCTCCTAACTCAAAAAGCCCCTAACCCAACTAAGCCCCCTACTCTCTGAGTATGCGTAGTGAATTAAAAGAGAACTGCATCTTTAAGATGAAATAAGAAAAGTACTAACTAATAGTTAATTTAGGGGTAGGATCAGTAGGCGTAACTAACTTTGTTAACTGTTTTAAATACTTGTCATGATTTTAGCCCAGTATGCATGTTAGGAAGAGAAATCCCCCATGCACACAGTGCTGCAATAAACCAATGTCGGCTTTCTAAGCTATCATTTGGTTTGGAGAGTTTTCTTCATTACGATTTTCAGTAACATCCCCTCAGCCTCCTCTTCTCCAGGCTAAACAACCCCAGCTTCCTCAGCCGTTCCTCATAAGACTTGTGCTCCAAACGCCTCACCAGCTTTGTTGCCTGTCTCTGGACATGGTCCAGCAACTCAATGTCCTTCTGGTAGTGAGGGGCTTATGTGTAGGGAACTGAATCAAAGCTCCACAATGTTGATATTAAAGACACATAAGATTAATCATATCCACTGCTGTCTGAACTTCTTACCTCTTGGAATGAAGCCCAGTCAATTGAACAAGCCAAGAAAGAAGGCATTTCTGTGACAAACAATTACGCTCCCAGAAGACCACAAAGGATCTTCCTAGAAAGATCATCACATGTCATCTTGGGAAAGGAGAAAAGTAGAATAAACCAAATTAAATAGCACTGGTGTAACGACTCACACAGGAAAAGCTCTGAGAAGAAGCTGGGCCAGTATCTCTTAAAGTAATTGCAAAATAGAAGCAATGTTAATGGCACTAAATTAAGCATTTCCTTTTTCTCCTTTTAGGCACTCAGTGTTGAACCTTTTAGTAATATATACTGTACTTGGGAAGGCAGGCTATACATGCATATAACCAGCCTACATGCAAAAGATCTTTTTGCTGAATACAGGTTAATTTAAGAAAAAGCTGCATACTTGAAATGTTAGAAAATAAGATGTGACTTTGTCACTTACAAGACGGGTCGCTGAGACCCGTGCATAAGAAAACCTCCTCAGAAGAGAAGGCACCTCAGGAGGAGGAGGAGCGTTCTTTGGCTAAAAGTCAATTTCAAGGGATTAGGTGACAGAACAATAACCAGCTGATATGATCTGAAAGATGTTTCTAAGGGTTTGTAAAACGAAAGGTCTTCCTCCCAGGAATATTTCATTTTCTCACTTAGCATGGTGAGTATTCCTCTCTTCCTTTATAACAGTATCATAACAAAGACGATCTGAAGCATGACGTATGATCCAACTCCCTGAAGGGGATGAAAACATGTCTATTAGGACAATGTCTGTTGTCTTCTGCCCAAAAAAAGTTTTTCTAGCCCTTGTAAACTTCTCTAAATGTGCTGTGCAATTAATTCATCAGAAGTAGTCACTTTATCAATTTAAATGTTCCATATTATTATCACTCCTCCTACTATTGTTATTATCTCTGCTATAACTCAAAATTTGTTGATAGATTAAGTCAGGATTCTTGTTAACCTTTAGTAGTAATTTGTACTCCTTTCATTGTAATAGGCATGAATTGAAGTATTGTAATTAAAATCATTGCACAAGAGTCCAGGGAGCATTCCTATCTATATCTACAAGTTAGACATCCAAGTCTGAGGAAGTACTTTAGGCTCAGTGTATTGTGAGTGGAGAGAGCAAGAGAGGTCCAGAAGGCCATTTTCAGACTTACCTTCATAACCTGCTTAAGATGAAGATGAGCTATCCCTGCTAATGCTTATTGTTATCAACTAATTAGAAAAACCTGCTGTGACTAACGCAAAACTTGCACATGTTTTAGGCACCTCATTTAGGGCATTTGGCAGCATTAAATGCTTGACTTGGTTGTATACGTACAGGTGTTTAGTTCCTTTTGAAATGTCTCAGGGTTACCTGACCAGCCTCCCATTGTGTCCCCTAGGGGCAATGGTCCTCCAGTGTCTGCCACTCCTCTGTAGATGTCTCATTAATCTAGGAATTCAAGTGGGTCCTTCTGACAAGGTTTAAAAGACAGTAGAATAACTCAGGGGCATTTTGCATGCCTTATGATCTCCCATCTCATTTCCAGGTTGCAGAATCCTATAAATACATGTCCAATCTGCCCGCACTGTATCGATGTCCTGAATACTCAGTGGTGCCTAAGATGTTATTAGACTTCTATGTTTAAGCATCCCAATTGTCTAAGTGTAAGTTACTCACCACAAGTTGGATTTTTTTCTCACTTAAACGGAAATCTACATCTCTGTCTTTTTTTGGTTATAGGCAATCCAGGAAACCAATTCTTCTCATGTAATTAAGGTATCTACTTTAGCAAGAGATGAAGCATGTCCTACAAATGCCTTTTATATCCATTGTTCAAAAAAGGTTTCTAGATGATTTGGTCGTGTAGCTCTCTACAAGGAAAGATGCTTGAAGGTGGATGAGCAGACTCTTACCTTCTGTTTCTTTCTGGAGATAGACTCCTCTGTTCTTTGAATCACTCCTCAGCAAATCCAGGGGCTAATCATCATTTCATCAGGGGACAAATTCCTCTCTGAAAGTACTAGATACTAGTAGTATGGTTGCCGACTTAGATTTAGCACCTTATTTTTAGCACCTTGTGTAAGATGAAGTTAACTAAGAATCTGACAGCAAGGGCAAGGAGTATTGTTGAGAGGTTTAGTTAAACCTTGGTAGTGGAGGTATTCATAAAGGCTGCGGTCAATCAAGTGATGCTCCTTTTCAGAGCTCCCCTTGGGTATGCCTATGCTTACATGTTATATCAGGGTCACCCACCATAAAGGTCCAGTTCTTTAACTGCCCACTGCCCCCCACATGTCCCATTTTATTTTAACTGTCTCTTTAGGCTGTGAAGATCAGACACAGAAGGAGAGGGAAGGATCACTGCTTCATACTCAAGAGCTTCTTCTACAGTGTGGATTCATTTGCCTTTACATGCTGGGCATTGAATTTAAGTATTACTCAGAAAGGCAGTGTAGACTTCATCTTAGAAACCAGTGCGCAAGGGTAGCAGGCAATTCAGAGTGGAGACCTTATTGAGCCATGATGAATCCTCGTCTTTGGAAGAACACCCAGTTGTTAGTGGAACACTGGCTGATTTCAGGAACAAGGTTTTGAAGACTCTTGCCCATTACTTTTTGTTTTTTAAACAAAAAAATAAAATATTTTTATCTGTTTAAAGCTAAGCTACAGATGGAGAATCAAACAACAGTGATGGAGTTCATCGACTTAGGTGTTGCTGATGATGATCAACTCCAGTATGTGCCCTTTACCATCCTACTAGTCACCTACACCTTGACTTTAACAGGTAACATTCTCATCATCACCATTGTTGTCCCTAAATCGGGGTTCTTCACCCGGTGTGCAAAATGCCAATCAACACACTGAGTCGAGATATTTGTCTTTATTGCCAGTCTGCAGAGTGGGGTGCCGGGCATTTAACATCAGCCAGCACACCTCTCGGAAGCACACAGGGTCTTTTATACAAAACAATAGCAGAGAATCACATTGCAATAACTGATTGGTCACTCATACTAAAGTCCATCTGTGCATGTCTTAATTTTAGTGTAACTCATTCTACTAAGGTGGACTTATATTTGCATATGAAATCTCCTCCTAGGGGCATAATTTTTAGTATTGAAATCACCTGAGGTTAGCTTAGGATACAAGTCTTGATTAAATTCCAGAGTACTTCTCTAGAATGAATCGTATGTCACTACACACCATTACACACACTAAATAGGTTATTGTCTACGTGAAGGTTCTTGTACAGTACCATTGTCTTGACCAGGATGCGTATCTTAGTTACCAGCGTGAGTCTCCATCTCTGTCCTCAAGGACACCTGAATTCCATTGCTATAATCTAATTCCATATACAGCACCATCACCCTGAGAAACCATCACCTTCAGATTCCCATGTACTTCTTCCTCAGGAATTTCTCCATCTTAGAGGTTGGCTTTGCCACCGCTGTCATCCCAAAGCATTGGCCAATCTGGCTTTAGGCAAAAAACCAATTTCTTCACGGGATTGTCTCACTCAAACTTTTCTCTACTTCATGCTAGGTACCTCTGAGTTTGTTCTGTTAGCTGTATTGTCCTTTGACAGGTATGTGGCCATCTGCAAACCTCTACACTATGTGGCCATTACGAACTCACAAGTCTGCAGCCTGCTGGTGATTAATGCCTGGATTGGTGGGGCCGTCCTCATTCTTTCTCCTTCAGTGGTAAATGTCCAGATGCCATTCTGTGGTTCAAACATCATTAATCATTTTTTCTGTGAGAGCACACCAATGATTCAGCTCAAATGTGGAAATACCAAGGTTCTAGAGTGCGTGAATTTCATCCCAGTGGTGTTCACCCTACTGGGTAGCCTAGCTATTACGGCTGTATCCTATATCAACATCATTACTGCTGTGGTCAAAATCCCCTCTGTGGCTGGCAGACAGAAAGCCTTTTCCACCTGCGCCTCTCACCTCACTGTGGTGTCTGTCACGTACGGCAGCTGCATCTTCATGTACCTCACACCCACCCAGACCAACAGACTGGACCTCAGCAAGGTGGTATCCATCTTGAACACTGTGGTATCTCCTCTGCTCAATCCATTCATCTATAGCTTGAAGAACACACAGTTTCAGGAGGCCTTAAGGGAGAGTGTCAAATGAGTATGGTTATTTCTAAACACCAAGAAATTTGAGGTGCTGTTGAATGTGGATGTAATCAAGAACAGGAAAGAAAATAATTTAATAACATATTGTCTCTCCTTAGACATCCATCCTTCCTTCCATCCATGCATCCATCCACATACCTAGTTCTACACATCCATCCATCCATGCATCCCTCCACTCAGGAACCCACCTACAAAGAGTTGTCAATAATCTTGTAAATTACTGAAACCTGTTCTTTCAATTCTTTCTCCTTCCTTTTTCTCGCCACAAGCTTTCTGGTTCTCTTTTCTCCATGTGGAATGATTTAGGATAGTGGTGGTTAGTCCACAAATCACTCTCTTACTGGGTAGTCCAAGTCCACATGAAGAACAAAGGGAAGTACAAAGGGCTTTATGCAAACAACATCACTGTGTCATTTAAGGAGCCACTTGTACACACAGAACAGTTCCTTCCTTCAATGGAATGGAATCAGAGGGAATGGAAAGGTATGGGACAGAGGGAAAAATAACGTCATCGGCTACCTGTGAATAAACACCTGAGCCTTCCATCCTCATGAGTCTCAGTGATATGTAATGTGGGATAGATCAGTCTCTGCCATATGCATAAGAGCCTCAGTGGATAAAGAGTATTGGCTACCCCTATAATCCAGTGAGTGAAGATGGGAAGAAGGAACTAGTGTCCAGTTTGTAACATTCAAAGGCTTTAGTAATTCATGTCATGCTTGCTGGAACCCACCTGTGCTGGTTTTGGCTGGGGTAGAGTCAATTTTCTTCATAGTAGCTAGTATGGGGCTGTGTTTTGGATTTGGGCTGGAAACAATGTTGATAAAGCAGGGATGTTTTAGTTACTGCTGGGCAGGGCTTACACAGAGTCAAGGCCTTTTCTGCTTCTCACACCGCCCCACCAGCGAGTAGGCTGGGGGTGCACAAGAAGTTGGGAGGGGACACAGCTGGGACAGCTGACCCCAACTGACCAAGGGGATATTCCATACCATATGACGTCATGCTCAACATATGAAGCTGGAGGAGGAAGAAGGAAAGGGGGGACATTCGGAGTAATGGCGTTTTTCTTCCCAAGCAACCGTTACACGTGATGGAGCCCTGCTTCCCTGCAGGTAGCTGAACACCTGCCTGCCAATGGGAAGTGGTGAATGAATTCCTTGTTTTGCTTTGCTTGCATGCGTGGCTTTTGCTTTACCTAT
The DNA here is from genome assembly GCF_030936135.1 of Gavia stellata. NCBI lineage: Eukaryota > Metazoa > Chordata > Aves > Gaviiformes > Gaviidae > Gavia > Gavia stellata. The sequence continues at coordinate 8,154,514 of NC_082621.1, read as the reverse complement.
TAAACTGTCTTTATCTCAACCCATGAGCTTTCTCGCTTTTACTTTTCCTATTCTCTCCCCCATCCCACCTAGGGGGAGTGAGTGAGCGGCTGTGTGGTGCTTAGTCGCCGGCTGGGACTAAACCACAAGAGTCCTTTTTGGCACCCAACGTGGGGCTCGAAGGGTTCAAGATAATGACAGGTTTGATTGGAATGCGCTAGATCGAATTTATAGCTGTTATTGCTGTTTTGCTATTAGTCGGCAGGCTCCTGTGCTTGCCATGGGGTTTGCTTGCCTTACTGTCTATTAGAGTCTAGTGCTTGTTAGTGGCTGCTTTTTGCTTTCGCTGCTTGCTGTATTGCCATGCTGCTTATCATCTTACTCTGCTGTGCCTGGGAACATTTTGATAACAGCAATGTGGCCCATGGCCAGGGCATCGCTGCTGTTGCTGTGCTGCTCTACTGGACAGGCTGGAACTCCACTGTGAACTTGAGTCAAAGGGACTGTGACCGGTGGGTGAGTCCACGTAGGAGCAGGACACCCTGAAGTGTCTGTGGCCATGGATAAGCCCACATCAGAGCAAGTACATCTCGAAGCATCTGTGGCTGTGGATGCGTCCGTGCTGCAGCAGGTACACGTGGAAGCATCAGCGGCTGTGCATGAGGTCATGCTGGAGCACCTCAAAGTGTGAGGCCATGGATAAGCCCACGAGAGAGCAGGTACAACCCTGGTGTCTTTTCCTTAAATTTGGTGAGGGAGCACCTAGGGGACAGGAAAGACGTTCTGACTTCCTAGTGAAGAACTCTCTTTTATTGGCATCTTGTGCTACTTTAGATGCTCTGGACTACGACAAGAACAGGGATATTAGATACAGCTTAGGGGCTCCACAAGATTCAGCTCCTCTGCAGTAGGAACATCTCAATGGAATCACCCTTCTGAGTTTCAAAAATGGCTTAAATACAAGTGTTTTAGGGTATCAGAATCATTGTCATGGTTTGGGTGATACAACATAGGATGTGCCATACACCTTCTGGAGCAGCAGCTGGAGACAAAATGGAATAGCTTGGGATATCTAAAAAGGCCCTAAATTCCCAGGAAACATTATTGTCCCAATACACTTCTTGAGTAATAAAGAGAAGTAAAGCATGTTCAAGGCATTTTTCATCTGAAAGACAGTCTGCTTAGCATGTAGGGATTCATGCCACAGAATTGCCAAGAGGGTGTCAGAAATGTCTGTGTCTCCCCCGTGGTACTAAAGGCAATTTAGACCACTTGTCTAGAACTGGCAAAAGTAATTCCTCTCTCCTTTCTGTTCAGTAACTTTCAGTGGACTTTTGTCCCTTGGATTTACTGATCATACTTCCTGTCATTAACAGCAGCTCAGGGAACTAACACAGAACAGCTTTATTTTGGCATCCTGTACGTTAAAGAGCACAATATGCTCCTGGTATCGGCTCACTACCTGTCACTACCACATTGCACTGAGCCTCCTCATTCTCATGCTCAGGCTTTTAGTCCTGTTCCCAAGAAGGCTGCACACGCAAGCAAGTTTGAAGATGTCTTTATTGGTGGCCAGAAAGCAGAGCAGGAGGTAGCGCTGTTGGGTAGCAGTGGGAGGAAGGGAATAATGTGAAACTGTGCATGCTTGGGACCTGCGTTTTTACCTTGCCACGAAGTGCAGAAGCCTGTGTATATGCCATGAGGGCATCTCTAACTCCATTTCAGCTGCCCCTGGAAGCCTCTGAGCATCAGCAGAAGTTTGATGCATTGTGGAAATGGGGCACTGAGTATTTTAGTCAGAGGAGGGAGAGTCAGGGAGGTCTTGGAGCTCAAACTTCCTCAGCTCTTCACGTATCCAGGATTCAAAATAGGAGACTCTGGTAAATACTTCAGGGAAAATGCAATATTTGCGTCCATAAGAAACAATGCCATGAGCCTTCCCATTGCAGACTAATGGGCCACCAGAATCACCCTGTGAGGTAAAAGGAGTGGGAGGGTCAGACATGTCAAATCGCACCTCCCCCTGCCCTAAGGAAGAAACTGGCCCCCTTGCCTCCCTCCATGTGAAGAACCTCCTCTTTCGACCATCTCCCTCCAGACCCAGCTCTGCAGGGCTGGTAGCTGCCTCACTACTCCTCTAAGCTGATCCGTGAAGCAATTCAGGCCTGGAGGCCGTGTGAGATTCAAAAACTGGCTTCACATCCCTGAAAAGAAGAATCGAGTCCTACTTTAGACATGTGGGAATATTTGAGCCATCCCACTGTATCAGGAGAATATGACAAAGGATTTACATGAGATCTGGAGCCTGCTGGAGCAGTGGCTAGGCTGGGTAGAATATCCCCAGGTATGTAAAAAGGCACACGATGCTGACAGTTGGGCAACTGCACCCTGGTTCAGGGAGCACGTCAGCTTCAGAGCTCCTGAGAGAAGCCTCAGCACACCATCCTGAAGAATCTACTTCATTTTAATACCCTTCATCCCCCACCTGAGAACTAACCTGACTGTCTAGTCCCAACCTCATCCCAAGCTCAGAGACGAAAACAACACTTACAAGGAAAGTTGATTTTTTGCCATTCTCATCACCAGCGCAGATCACAGACTGCTGGAGAAAGTGCTTTTCGAAATAATTCTCACACACTTTCTCACTCTGCACCTTCAGGTCCACCTCCATCAGCACACTACTCTTATGCTGTGTTATCGATGTCCGGCCCCAGCCAGCCACTTGGCATGTAGTTCCTAGTTTCACAGGCTTGTTGTGACTGGGCAAGGGGATATAACTGACTTCCTTAGTCAGCTTGGCCCTTGGCTTCAGCTGCCAAGCAGAGAGAAGAAAGGGTTAGAGCGGGCAAAGGAATGGGAACAAGTTCATGGGGTTGGGGAAGTGAGCAGGGGGAGATCCCTTGGGCAGCAGGGATGTGTAAGGCCATACCTTCAGCAGCACAATGTCATTTTCAAAGGTGTTTCCTGAATAGTTGGGGTGGACGACCCAGTGGCCAATGTGGAACTTCTGCTGGCTTGGCTCATTCTTTTTTATGTTGTGGGCTCCCAGGGTCACGGTGATATTCACTTTCCTGCCAGGAAACACCCACGTGTTCCACCTGCACTGACCACAGCCCCCATGGCAGGTGGTTTGAGGTAGGTGGTGGTGGGACATGCCTCCCCAGAGATTAGTTCTCAGCAAGTTGCCCTCTGTAGCCTGGGTTCCTTCCACAATTCAACTGAGGGTCCCTTACCCCATGCTGACAGAGGTCTGATGTGTCCCATTCTGAAGACAAAAGGGAAGCAGGGAATGGGAGACACCAGCCTCTCTTCTCCAACAGTAATTCTGACCCATGGTAGGAACCATGGACCAGGAGACCTCTGCTGAGGAGTCCTGTCCCAGGCACACAGCCCCGGGCAGGCAATTCCTGCAACTCACAGGGGACAGCTCAGCTCACAGAGAGCCCTGCTGTGCCTCAAGAGACACAGAATACTCTTTCACCCCAGACCAGGACTTGTGGCTCTTCATGACTGTGTGAGACATGAAAAAATCCCACATACAAGAAAGAGAGGGCCTTACGTTTTTCCAGCCACACAGTGAGCTGCTGAGAGCACTGCATCTGGGCGAAGTAGGAACCCTCCACATGTAGATATTTGTGACTCACTTCCAATTGATAAATAAGCCATGTAGGGCCTGGAGTGGGGCTTAGCTTCCCATCCGCCAATGATCCTTCCTGGAAGAGAGATGACAAGTGTTAATATCACATATGCGGCTATTTCCCATGAAATTTGGAGCTGCTTGAGGAGAGAGGGTCATCCTCTGATGTCATATGCCAATGATGCCAATAACTCTTCTTCCTTGGGCTGTCCAAAGCATTGCTTCTGCACAATGGAGAGAAAAACAGGCAAGACTTCCTGGGGATGACTGACCACACCTGACTCTGGATGTCTGAAATGCTATCAAAGGGCACTACACTAGTACCTGTAAAAGCGTCACTGGTTTCAGACACCGTCTGAGCTGAGAGATATGAGTAGAGTAGAAAGTAGACATATGAGAAAAGGCAAGGCAGGTACCAGAGTTCCTACTCAATGCCCATTTCTGCCCTTGCATGTCCTTGCCTAAATCCCATCTCTCCCTACTCACCAGCCCCAGCCCATGGGACAAGGAGAAAAGCACTTGCAAGCAGAAGGAGAAGCAGCATCATCTGTTACTGTCCTGAGGAGCCAAAACAGTTGCTATGGCCAGGCAGGAGAGAGCGACAGAATGGCAATCTATATATACGAAGTTTGGAGCTGAAACAGGAAACCTCAGCCTGCTTTCAGCTTGTGTCATTTGCTGCTTTTGTTCTTACACACTGGAGACTGTGGTTTGGTGAGGGGTTCATGTCACTATCTCTTGGTTTTGACACCATGTCCTCCAAAAGCTGGAGAGATCTGGGCTTGTTCAGAGTACCCAGAGTGCCCAGTACCCAGGCAGCAGTGAGAGGAGTGCATATCTCATTGGAGACCCTGAACAAGAGCCTCCCTGGATCCTAGACATGGGTTGGTTTTGGTTTTTTTTCTTTTTCTTTTTTTCCCTGTCCCCTGATAGGAACAGTGAGAGCTGAACAGGGCCAGGCAAAGGTGCTGGTTCTTATTAGAGGGACTGACTGCCACCAGAGGTGCCCTCTGGATATCAGAAATCACCTGTCAGAGTAGCTAAGGCACAGGACCTACCAGAGACTCACAACCTTGAGCGCTAATGTTCCTATCACTAGTGAAAGATACACTGGTTTTCCATCAGATTTTACTGATGACACTGCGCGATAGATTTATGCAGGTGAGCAGGGTGAGGTCTGAGATCAAAATTGCTCTGTGCTTTATTCATCAGGTCTTGAAAACCTCCATGTGTCTGGGAGCAACAAGAAGTGGCAGCTTCCTGTGTGAAAGGGAGTGAGTAGCCAAAAGAGATAACAAGGAAAGCAGAAGCAGTGGCTTTGCCAAAAAGGCCCCAGTCCCACAGTATTCAAGTGAGGAGAGCAAGGAAAGTTCAGGGTAATATTCAGGGTAAGGTGGGGTTCTAGATGATCAGACAAGTCCCTAGTAACGAGGGAAGTCTGAGGTCAATCTGGGAAGTCAGTGCATGGGCCCAGGTCCAGATCAGCAGGTTGCACGACCAGACGCAGGCATGGCTGAGACACAGCTGGAGATGGAGCTCAGGTGAGGACCAGAGTCAGAGTCTCCTCTTCAAAGCAGCTCGCATGAGAAGGGGAGCAGCCCAGGCTGAGGCCTCTCTGAAGTCCTCCCTAGGAGCATTGGCTCCTGTGTTACTAGAGGGAAGGGACACAGCCCTCAGTTGCACTGGTTCTAATTTGGCCATGAACCCAGACAGTCAAACCTCCAGGATGGGGAATGTACTTAAGGTGCTGACGCTGAGGATGGAGACTGGACAGCTGGACAACTGGTTCCAATGCTTCACTGTTCTCATGGTGAAAAAGTTTTTTCTTACACATAGCCTGAACTTCTTTTACTTAGTTATTTACGTATTAATGTCTACCCATTATCTTTATCTCACGTGCTCCCACCATTTGCTGCTGTGAAGAGCCTGGTTCCATCTTCCTGATGGCTGCTTGCAGGTGTTGGAAAGCTGCTGCTAGGTCCCCCCAAGCCCTCCCCTTCTGTCTGAACAAGTTGAGTTCCCTCAACCTCTCCTCAGTGTAGACCCCTATGGTACTCCTCTTGTTACAGGCCTCCAGGTAGGGTATGACCTATTAACACCACCACCACTCTCTGAGCCTGATCATCCAACCTGGTTTTACCCATCCAGTTGTCCACTCACTCAGATCATAACATCCTAACTTAGAAGAATGTGCTGGGAGACAATGTCAAAAACCTTCCTAAAGTCAAGACAAATGGCAAACACTGCTCACCCCCATCCATAATTCCAGTCACTTTATTACAGAATTCAGTCACGTTGGTCAGGTCTGGTTTACCCTTGGTCAATGCATGTTGATTGTTCCAATTCCCTTCCTCTCCTTCATATGCACTGACATGCATTATGAGAGGACGTGCTCCAGGATTTTTCCGGACTTCTTAGAAAATGTCTGCTTCTCTGTTTGCTAGATTTCACCTTTCACATTTCCATTCTTCTACAGCCTGCCAGCATGACATTTAATCTGCATTAATCTGCTTCCTGGAAGCTTTTTAACCGTCCAGTTTCCATCCCACCAAGAGATAAAGCAGAAAGCTGCAAACCACTTTGCTTTCTGTGATGTGTGAGACTGTGCTATCAGAGGAGCACAGACCCAAACTGGGGAGACATTTCAGACAACACCAAGCTGTAGAACTAAATGATAATAAACACTTGAGCAAACTCCAACCCCTCTTCAGTATTCTGGTGTTTCCAGGAAAGAGCTGACGTTCTCAGCAATTCCTCTCTTGGCTGGTAATTCAAACAACTGTAAGGTAAGACACTGTGTCTTCTCTGTGCCCATGAGGAGCTTTTCTGAATAGAAGACAAAGTAATTGCCTTATGTCCCCTCTGGCACGGCTTTGCATCCTAGAGTTCCCGGGAGACACCTGAAATCACAACCCCAAGTTCCCCTTCTGGAATACCAGCGAGAAAGTAACAACACAAAGGTGTTGGAGCCTAACAGCGACAAACAGAGCTGTGAGATAAGGGAGCATAAGCAAAACCCCAGGGTGGTCCATGAGGAAAACACGGCCTTTAATATCACTGACAACAAAGTCAAACCTCCCAAGCCAGAAGATACTTTGCAAGGCTTGTGACATCTTGAATGGCCCTGTGCAACCACACTACTGAGCACATGGGCTGGGGCATGTCTGGGCCCTGCATGGTGGTGCCATTATAGAATTAGTGTTCTGTGCACCCATGTATTTTTCTGTTCAAAATATCGGAAGGGTCAGAGTGGACACTCTGTGTTGCAGCTTACCAGGGCAATGTTTTTAAAGGTGAGCACTGAGAATGTGTACTGCCTCTCTTGGGATGTGTCAGGACACATACGGGAGGTGACTGAGGCCTCAAGACTCACTCAGACAATCAGAGAGGACTGTGAAAAGCAGAGGGACACAAACCTGAGCTGTCCCATTCACACCAGCTACCTGGAGGCATCTCTGGAGCCGACTGCTCCAAGAACTACAGGTGTCGTGGTTGAACCCCAGCTGGCAACTAAGCACCACATAGCTACTCACTCACTCCCCATGGGATGAGGGCAGAATTGGAAGGGTAAAAGTGAGAAAGAAACTCGTGGGCTGAGATAAAGACAGTTCAATAATTAAAAAGAAATAATAATAAAAATAAAATTGTTAGGAAAAGAGAGAGGAAAATAAAACCCAATAAAACCCAATAAAGACAAGTGCTGCAGATGAAAACAATTGCTCACCACCAGCCAAGCAATGCTCAGGCAGTCCCTGAGCAGCAGCCTCCCTGACAACATCCCATCCCCCCCAGTTTTATTGCTAAGCATGGTGAGCATGGTATCATGTGATGTGGAATATCCCTTTGGTCAGTTGTAGTCAGCTGTCCCAGCTCTGTCCCCTCCCAACCTCTTGTGCACCCCCAGCCTACTCGCTGGTGGGGTGGTGTGAGAAACAGAAAAGGCCTTGACTCTGTGTAAGCACTGCTCAGCAGTAACAAAAACATCCCAGTGTATCAACACTGTTTTGGTCACAAATCCAAAACATAGCTGCATACAAGCTACTATGAAGAAATGTAACTGTGCCAGCCAAAACCAGTACAATGGTGAAATCTCAACTTGGAGGTACCTGGTTGATTTGCTGTAAAGCACAGACTGAGCGTGAACCCATGCTTTGTGGGTGCTCAGAGGACTGACGATACATGGAGGAGAGAGAAGGGTTTTTCCACTATGCCTTTGTGCTTGGCTTTGGGCTTTGTCCGAGAAGTAGGAGACACTGTCTTTCAAGTGCAGCACAACTGATGGCTAAGCTGAGAAGCCAGCTCTGACCTCTAGATTCTCTCACATGACTTTGTCTTTGATTTTGGCCCCTTGCAGGCTGAGGAACTTAACTGCCTGCAGGCTGAAGGCACTTATTATGGGATGCCAGGAGCCGCATTTTGGGTTTGTACAAAAGATACTACGGGATGTTTAAAGCAAGGGTCAAAGGTGGGGAAAGGGAAGGATCGAGGTGGCCTGAGGAAAAACACGTGTGGGAAAGCGGGGATGGGGGATGAAAGGGGCTGGTCACGTATGAACAGGCTGCTCATTGGTGTGCTTGTCTGGCCGTGCACTTTGCCTGATCTCACCTTGTTTTCTCGTGAAGCTCCATCTCCCTCGTGATTTTGAGAACAACTTATTTTAGCACGGAGCCCATGAGAAGAGTAGGAACCATGCTTCTGTCGCAGCGCTGTGGGAACTGGCAGACCACATATACCGGCTGCGTGAGACTTGCTTCCGCCCCTCCCTCCCCCAGCACTAGACTGCAAGGCTTGTTCAGACAGCCACCATCCTTACCTCACACATACTTACTTTTCCTGGAAGAATGTCCGCCACTTCATTTCAGCATTTACAATGATGTCCACAGCTTTTCACACTCCATTGGTGTTTGTATCCAAAGTGAGAGATCAAGCTCTATGTTGGTTTTAAAGTTTGTGTGTTTCCTGCCTGGGTGTGAAACCAAGGAGGCACCAATTCAGTGTGAAGCCTGAAGCACGATCATTCCCACAGGGCACAAGGGGAAGAATACAGTGATGCAATCTCAACAACCAAAACAAGGTTGAAAGGATACCAAAGACATGGAAGGGCTGGACCAACCTGCAGAGGGTGGAAAAAACTCCTTTCCCTTACTTTTGGACTTGTGTCACTTTCCTACGATCTACGGCTCCTTCCAAGGAAGACAGAAGGGTTGTTTGATAACTTCATTTCCTGGTGACAAAATGCAAAACCTGAGAACTCCTCCAGACCCAGTTTAGACTGAGACTGGAAATACCTGCCTTATCTTTCAGATAGAGCCTAACCTTGCCAGCCCAGGCATGGGTCTTTCACAGGAAGCTGTTCGCTTTGCCAGCACCTTTTTACCTCTCCTGGCTGCAGCACAGTGTGCTTTAATCCTTGAAACCCTACAGGAAAACCTGACTGCTCGGAGGTGAAAGAGTGGTTAAAGGTTGGGTAAAGATTGAAGTCTTGACTGAGTGCCAGCAACCAGAGCAGGGGACTGGGCCTCATGTGGCTGATGTGCCAGGAACCGGAGAGGCCAGCCAGCCTGCCTGAGTAGGGTAAGCGACTTGTAAACCAGGTATTGAAAGTGGCCTAAATTTTGGCTCGGTACCAGACATACCCCAGGGTTCAAGAGCTGGCTGCTGAAGGGACCAGCAGGACCAAGCCAACCACTGCAGAGACCATGAGGTCTGGACATCACCTGAGAGACCCGTTTGCGTGTGTGTGGCTGCGTGCGTGAGGCAAGGGGAGATGGGAGGATCCAAGGGCCAGCTGCTGCGCAGGCTGAGTGTCTAAGGCTGGTTACGGGGGGATCTATCACACATACGTGTCTGTGCATGTGTTTGTGTGTGCGAGTGGGTCTGTGTCCCAGCAGCTGGAGTGGGGTTGGGGGCCTCAGGGGCTTGCCTACACAGATGCCGGCAGCTGGGAGACCTGGGATCCAGGGCTGCTAGTGGGTCGACTGAGTGTCTAAGGCTGAGTGACTTACTGTTACTGGGGGACCCCTGTGCCTACGTGTGGGTGATGGTGTGTGTGCAAGGGAACTGGAAAGCTGGGGGGAAGGGTCCCACGTCAGTTACTGGATAGACTGAGTACCTCAGCCCACCTGTGGGGAGATTCACAGTGTGCCTGTGTGGCAGGGGGTTACTTGTGTTTGTGTGAGGGTGGTAGGTTGTTGTGGGTGAGCCAGGAAGGCCTGTACAAGCTGTCGTAGTGGTGCTGGACCTCAGGGCTCACATGTCCGGGTGCCGGAAACTGGGGATTTAAGGGCAGGCACTGCACACCCTGAGTGTCAAGGGCAGTGACTGGGAGATCTGTATTGTATGTGCATACGCATATATGTTTACAGATGTCTGTATGCCTCACTGACGGACCCTCATTCTGATCAGCCTGTGGTGAACTGGCTGAGGCTGCTGATGCCATCAGCTTTCACAGAGTGTTTCTCTGCGAGTTTTATGCGTGTCCCTGGTGTGTATGTGCAGTTGTGCCTGGGGTGCACATCTGAGTGTACCTGGTCTCAGCCATACTGGGGAGAGATGGTGGGAGCTGCTGTAGCTGCTACCCACAGATCGCAGTCCAGTTCTTTCTGCAAGGCACCATCGAGGTCCCCATCCCTCCGGTCACTGCCACCTCCAACAGCTCCCTCTGCTTTGGCATGGGAGGAACTGAACTTTGAGCATCCATTCAGAAGTGGCAGTAAATTGGGCATTGCGTGAAGTCTTCCATTTAGTCCTCCCCTGATCTCACCTCAGCTGTCATCATGGACCTTTCACGGATTACTACTTGACCTGCTTTGCTCCTGCTTCAGATTCCTAAAGAAGGTCTGGATTACAGGAATCACACTGGCAATAATCATTTGTTCATTTTTCATTCTGAATCGATATGAGGAAAAGAAATCTTGGAGATGATAGTTAAAAATGAATCTGTCTGATCAAAGCCATGAACAGCCTGATAGATATTTGAAGCTGGCCCAGCCATGAGTGGGAGTGGGACCTTCAGAGGTCTGTTCCATCCTTGGTTTGAAGCCATCATTCCAGTTTAAGTGTCCTGTACCCTCACCTTCTACACATTGTCCAAGAGCAGAGAGCAACAGCAGAAGAGGTGGGGTTTACAGTTTCTTCCAATTAAACATCTTTCTTGTTCATTTGTGGTTAAGCTCAAGATTGGTGAGAATGATTAGGGAGAGGAGTATTTTGTGGTATGAGTGAGGTCAAAAGTTTGTGGTAAGGTCTGTCTTCAGTCACAGATATTATCTGCATTATTTCTAGCTACTGAAGTCAAATTTAGATGAGGGAACTGATGAAGTTACAGTTTCAGCTTTCTTTAGTGTTTGCTTCTTTGTCAGTACCTTTCAATCTGTGCTACAAAAGACAGTGTTTCAACCAGCAAATGAAAAGGAGAAGAAATCGCAGCCGAGCACCTGGTGTGTCTTTAGAAGGGGCAATCTGACTTGCCTCATGGAGAGTACTTTTATTCCCAAATGTCCTTTCTTTCCTGAAAGTTGAAATCAAGTGTAAGGTTTCAGGCAATCCACAGAATTTTCGTTGTTCTTTAATAAAATACATCAACACAGATGAATGAGGACTGAATAGGAAGATGGGCAGCTCCGGTCCAAGGCTAAACTCAACTAATGGAATAAAAAAAAGGAGAAATTCCTGGACATAGCCAGTCTGTTATATCACTTACTCATCTCTTGCTGTGCCAGGCTTACCAGTCAGAAGGTCTCTAATTTTGGATCCTTGAGAAGTTCAAACAGAAACACAAAGCAATCCTTCTAGATGGCACGAACTAAGAAGTTCTTAGACTGTGTACCAAAGATAAGATTATAAAAAAAACTCTAAGAGTATGGGCGGAACAAAGAACTAAAGCCTATTTGTTTTTTGTAATACCTAGTTTGGACTTAAAACCTAAGAAGGCTGGAATAGGAATAATTCCCAAGGGGAAAAGGAGGCGTTACCATAAAAACTTTCAGAAGTGTTATTTTGTCTTTTTTTCTCATTTTTTCGTACACATTACCCGGCCCCTCCTGTCCCCCCCTCCCCCCTCCGAAGGTGCTAAGTGTTACAAACTATGCAGGCTTCTGTAAAACTTGTATTCACATTAAATAAGAAGAGAGGACAATAGATGAAATTTAGCTTCTTTCAGAAAGGAAGGTGAGAAAGGTGGCCTTTGTTTGTTGTGAGATGCCCACCGAGTTCATTGCTTTCCAGTCCTCTTTGACAACCCTTTTGCTTCTTGTTTAAATTCTCCTCCCTCAGCACTGCTGTGAGTGTCACTCTCAAACGTGGTGGGAAAAGGAGCCCACCCTCTGTTCACCTTTGAGTCCTTTGGGGTACCATTCCGCAGCTATGGAGAGATGCTGACCTGAGGCGCTTCAGGGCCTTAGATCTGCCCCATGGAGATAGGGATGAGAGCTGGGAGAACCCGTGTGCTCGGGATCCCACGGGCTTTCTCCAAGAGCACTGCAGAGTTCAGCTGCACCTATGAAGATAACATGAATAGCAGATGGATCCCTTTCCTCCAGAGCCAGATTGTAAGAGGTGACTCTGCCTGTCCTGATCATTGTTTGTAATTAATACCTTCAGTTTTGCAGTGAGGTTGATCTCAGCTCCGTGTACAACTAGAAAAGCTAAAAATAGCATTTCTAAATGCCCGTAGTCAACCTGGAAACACATGCCCAGGTGCCAGAAACTGGGGATTCAAGGGTAGGCACATTGATCTCTGTGGCCAGCCTGAAGGTGCAGTCATTCCTGGCATGCACACGTGAATGTGCCCAGAGAGGCCCAGCTGCTCTGGGGAACCCTGGCAGGAGCCACTGCAGCTGCCACTTGCAGTCCCTGGGCTGGGCCCTAGATCCCATCTGTGATGGCCACTGCAGCTTGGGGTGAGGTGTCCTCTGGGTCCCCAGCCCTCCCAACACTGCCACCTCCAGCAGCTCCCTCTGCTTTGGCATGAGAGGAAAAGAACTTTGGGCATCCATTCAGAAGTGGTAGTAAATTGGGCATTACATGAAATCTTCCATTTACTCCTCGCTGATCTCACCTGTTGTCACCACAGACTTTTCACTTAATACTAAGGCTTCAGATTCCTTCCACCAGCACTCCCCAGGAAATCCCCCGTCCAGAGCAGAGTATCCCCTTGGAGTCATATTAGGCTTATAAAAATACCATTAAATGTATGACATCGATTGTACTAACGTAGGTGTAGTAAATGAAAAGACTGCATAGAGCTCTTCTACATTATTTCTGCATATAACTCCATCAAGCTATTTAGTTAGATAACTTCTGTGTTCAAACACAATACAAGCAACTTAATACGAGGTTTCCTAAGTTCAAGGGAGGAATTATCAATGCATGCAGATTGCTGCATGCAGATTGCTGCGGATGGATGCACATCGATATGGTTTTTTTTTTAATTGACAGCTTCTCTCTTGTAGCAGCAAGCAAGCAAGCAAGCATGAAGACAGCAGTCACTCATTCTTTTTCTTGATGTAACAGTGCTACTAGGACTTGAAGATCTTCAAACCTCAGATCCCCTGGATGAGAGCAACTATGTGCTTTGAATGCTTTAGAATGTTTCCAGTACCTGGACGCTCAGTATCTTCTCTCTTTCTCTCCCAGCTTTATATTCCACCCAGTCTGCCCTTTCTTTCCTCTTCTTTTCAGCAGAAAACAGATGGAGATGTTTTCTGCATAGATGGGAAGCTTGTTCCCTGGAGGAACATAGAACTGCAACAACATGCAGCTGTCCTTGTTAGGGGTGGCATGGAAATGTCAGAAACACAGGACCTATATGCATCTGATCTCTGATCCACTTCTAAGAGACAATTTGCCTATGTAGTACAGCGCACTGGCAATACTTCATCCACTATTTATTTATGCATTCATTTTTTTATTATTTATTACAATCTTAACCAAACAAAAAGTGAAACTTCATAGAAAATGTTGCCTAAATTCCTTTCTATGCTAAATGAGGGTCAAGAGTGTAAAGCACAGTCATCATCGTTTTTCAGAATACACCAAATACACCATTAATGGCTTTGCCACCAGCATGTCACTAGCTCCTCTAAATTTTTCCCACGGTGGATAGAAAAAATATATAATTCCTTAATTAAGTATTTGTATCAAAATAAACGGATTCTGGTGTGTAAGTTACTTTTAGTCTTAAAAGCAGGGCTGGCAAGATTAATCCAAACTTGCTCTTTGATTATATGTACTGATCCGAATTTTTAGAAACTTTCTGGATTGGACCCACTCAGAAGTACAAAGCACATATTCAAAATGCAATGAATGTTTATGTAGAAACTTTGTTGGAGAAGTTTTCTAAGCACAGAGGTATGTCAGGGGATATTATTATGTATAATAAGGTAATTGCATGGTTGCTGTCATGTAGCTTCCACCCAGGAAACTTTGAAACGAGTCAGGAACAGAGGAGACAGGGCTGAGCATAGGCTTACCTATGACATAGCTCAGGCAAGTGTGTGTGTGTAGCAGGGAGATGTCCAGGCCTGAGCTTATTTGGAGCTGGGAGACCTATGGACAGAGGATGCATGGGTGGAGATCCCAGATGGCACTGATGAGGAAAATTAGAGCACCACTGTGCCTTCAGAACTGGGGTTGTTTGTTTAGCCTGGAGAAGAGGAGGCTCAGGGGAGACCTTATCACCCTCTACAACTACCTGAAAGGAGGTTGTAGAGAGGTGGGTGCTGGTCTCTTCGCCCAAGTGACAAGTGATAGGACAAGAGGAAATGGCCGCAAGTTGCGCCAGTGCAGGTTTAGGTGGGCTATTAGGAAAAATTTCTTCACTGAAAGGGTTGTCAGACATTGGATCAGGCTGCCCATGGTTGAGTCACGAACCCTGGAGGTATTTAAAACACGTGTGGATGAGATGCTTAGGGACATGGTTTAGTGGTGGACTTGGCAGTGTTAGGTTTATGGTTGCACTTGATGATCGTAAAGGTCTTTTCCAACCTAAATGATTCTATGATTCTGTGATTCTATGATTCTATTCTATGATTCAGGGTCCTGGTGAATACGGCTTCCAAGAGGAACATGTAGACAGTTCCTGTTTAATCTCTGCATCTCTAGAAGTAATCTCTAGAGACAAATATGAGGAGGGAAACTGTCCTCTTCTACAGGCTCCTATAATTCATAGAGTCATAGAATGGTTTGGCTTGGAAGGGACTTGAAAGATTATCTAGTCCCAACCCTTCTGCCACGGGCAGGGACACCTTCCACTTGACCAGGTTGCTCAAAGCCCCATCCAACCTGACCTTGACAACTTCCAGGGTTGGGGCATCCACAACTTCCCTGGGCAACCTGTTCCAGTGCCTCACCACCCTCATGGTAAAGAATTTCTTCCTAACATTTAATCTAAATCTGCCCTCTTTCAGCTTAAAGCCATTACCCCTTGCCCTATCACTACATGCCCTCGTAAAAAGCCCCTCTCCATCTTTCTTGTAGACCCCCTTTGAGGTACTGGAAGGCTGCTGTAAGGTGTCTCTGGAGCCTTCTCTTCTCCAGGCTGAACAATGCCACCTCTCTCAGTCTGTCTTCATAGGAGTGGTGCTCCAGCCCTCTGATCACCTTCGTGGCCCTCCTCTGGACCCGCTCCAACAGGTCCATGTCTTTCTTATGTTGGGGGCCCCAGAGCTGGATGCTCTACTCCAGGTGGGGTCTCACAAGAGTGGAGTAGAGGGGGAGAATGACCTCCCTTGACCTCCTGGTCATGCTTCTTTTGACTCATCCCAGGATGCGGTTGGCTTTCTGGGCTGTGAGTGCACACTGCCGGCACATGTTGAGCTTCTCATCAACCAACACCCCCAAGTCCTTTTCCCCAGGGCTGCTCTCAATCCATTCTCCACCCAGCCTATATTTGTTCTTGGGTTTGCCCCGACCCACGTGCAGGACCTTGCACTTGGCCTTGTTGAACTTCATGAGGTTTGCATGGGCTCATGTGTCAAGCCTGTCAAGGTCCCTCTGGATGGCATCCCTTCCCTCCAGCGTGTTGATTGCACCACACAGCTTGGTGTCGTCAACAAACTTGCTGAGGGTGCACTCAATCACAGAATCACAGAATCACAGAATCACTAAGGTTGGAAAAGACCTGTAAGATCATCAGGTCCAACCATCAACTAACACCACCATGCCCATTAAACCATGTCCCACAATGCCACGTCCACACGTTCCTTGAACACCTCCAGGGAGGGTGACTCCACCACTCCCCTGGGCAGTTTATTCCAGTGTCTCACCACTCTCTCAGTAAAGAAATTTTTCCTAATATCGAGCCTGAACCTCCCCTGGTGCAACTTGAGGCCATTTCCTCTTGTCTTGTCGCTAGTCACTTGGGAGAAGAGACCAACACCCACCTCTCTGCAACCCCCTTTCAGGTAGTTGTAGAGAGTGATAACGTCTCCCCTGAGCCTCCTCTTCTCCGGACTGAACAACCTCAGCTCTCTCAGCTGCTCCTCATAAGACTTGTGCTTCAGACCCCTCACCAGCTTTGTCGCCCTTCTCTGGACACGCTCCAGCACCTCAATGTGCTTCTTCTTATTGTGAGGGACCCCAAAACTGAACACAGTATTCGAGGTGCGGACTCACCAGTGCCAAGTACAGGGGCACGATCACCTCCTTACTCCTGCTGGCCACACTATTTCTGATAAAGGCCAGGATGCCGTTGGCCTTCTTGGCCACGTGGGCACACTGCTGGCTCATATTCAGCTGGCTGTCAATCAACACTCCCAGGTCCTTTCCTGCGGGGGAAAGTCCCACTGTCCATGTCACTGACAAAGATGTTAAACAGCTGTGGTCCCAACACTGATCCCTGAGGAACGCCACGCGTCACTGGTCTCCACTTGGACATCAAGCTGCTGACCGCAACTCTTTGGGTGTGACCATCCAGCCAATTCCTTATCTACAAAGTGGTCCATCTGTCAAATCCATGTCTCTCCATTCTAGAGACAAGGATGTTGTGCGGGACATTGTCAAATGCTTTGCACAAGTCCAGGTAGATGACATCAGTTGCTCTTCCCATATCTACCAACGCTGTAACCCTGTTGTAGAAGGCCACCGAATTTGCCAGGCACAATTTGCCCTTAGTGAAGCCATGTTGGCTGTCGCCAGTCACCTCTCTATTTTCCATGTGCCTTAGCGTAGTTTCCAGGAGGATCTGCTCCATGATTTTGCTGGGCACAGAGGTGAGACTGACTGGCCTGTAGTTCCCTGGTTTGTCCTCTTCTCCCTTTTTAAAAATGGGGGTTATGTTTCCCCTTTTCCAGTCAGTGGGAACTTCACCGGACTGCCACGACTTCTCAAATATGATGGATAGTGGCTTAGCAACTTCATTTGCTAGTTCCCTCAGGAGCCGCAGATGCATTTCACCAGGTGCCATGGACTTGTGCACCTTCAGGTTCCTTAGAAGATCTTGAACCTGACCTTCTCCTACCATTGGGTGGTTCTTCATTCTCCCAGTCCCTGCCTTTGCCTTCTGTGACTTGGGTGGTGTGGCTTGAGCACTTGCCAGTGAAGACTGAGGCAAAAAAGTCGGTGAGTACCTCAGTCTTCTCCATATCTTGGGTAACCAGTTCTGCTGTTTCCTTCTGGAGAGGGCCTGTGGTGGTTTAAGCCCAGCTGGCAACTAAGCACCACACAGCTGCTCACTCACTGCCCCCCCTAGGTGGGGTGGGGGAGAGAATCAGAAGAGTAAAAGTGAGAAAACTCATGGGCTGAGATAAAGGCAGTTTAATAGGTAGAGCAAAAAATACCGCGCGGAGAAGCAAAGCAAAAGAAGGAATTCATTCACCACTTCCAGTCGGCAGGCAGGTGTTCAGCTATCTGCAGGGAAGCAGGGCTCCATCACGCGTAGCAGTTGCTCAGGAAGACAAACACCATTACTCTGAATGTCCCCACCTTCCTTCTTCCTCCTCCAGCTTTATATACTGAGCATGATGTCATATGGTATGGAATATCCCTTTGGTCAGTTGGGGTCAGCTGTCCCGGCTGTGTCCCCTCCCAACTTCCCGTGCACCCCCAGCCCACTCACCGGTGGGGTGGTGTGAGGAGCAGAAAAGGCCTTGGTGCTGTGTGAGCCCTGCTCAGCAGTAACTAAAACATTCCTGCTTTATCAACATTGTTTCCAGCCCAAATCCAAAACACAGCCCCATACTAGCTGCTATGAAGAAAGTTAACCCTATCCCAGCCAAAACCAGCACAGGGTGCACGTTTTCTCTAGTCTTCCTTCTATCACCGATGTACCTATAGAAGCTTTTCTTGTTGCCCTTGACATCCCCGGCCAGGTTCAATTCTATCCAGGCCTCAGCTTTCCTAACCTGATCCCTGGCTGCATGGACAATTTAACTGTATTCCTCCCAGGTTACCTGTCCTTGCTTCCACCCTCTGTAAGCTTCCTTTTTGTGTTTGAGTTTGCCCAGGAGCTCCTTGTTCATCCATGAAGGCCTCCTGGCATTTTTGCCTGACTTCCTCTTTGTTGGGATGCATTGCTCCTGAGCTTGGAGGAGGTGATCCTTGAATATTAACCAGTTTTCCTGGGCTCCTCTTCCCTCCAGGGCTTTATCCCATAATACTCTACAGAGCAGATCCCTGAAGAGGCCAAAGTCTGCTCTCCTGAAGTCCAAGGTAGTGAGCTTGCTGTGGGCCCTCCTCGCTGCCCTAAGGATCTTGAATTCCACCACTTCATGGTCACTGCAGCCAAGGCTGCCCTTGAGCTTCACATTCCCCACCAGCCCCTCCTTGGTGGTGAGAACAAGGACCAGCATAGCACCTCGCCACATTGGCTCCTCTATCACTAGGAGAGGGAAGTTATCATCAACGCATTCCAGGAACCTCCGGGATTGCTTATGCCCTGATGTGTTGTCCTTCCAACAGATATCAGGGTGGTTGAAGCATCCCATGAGGACCAGGGTTTATGAACATGTGGCTGCCCCTATCTGTCTGTAGAGGGCCTCATTTGCTCGGTGTTCCTGTTCGGGTGGCCTGTGGCAGATGCCCACTATAAGGTTACCTGTCCCTGCCCTCCCTTTAATGCTGACCTATAAGCTCTCGGTCAGCTCCTCATCCATCCCCAGGACGTTCTGTCTATAAAACTGATATTTGTTCCAGGGCTTTCTTTGAGGGCTTTTTTAAATCTTCATACATGACATAAATCAAAATAGTCTCTCTCTAGCTTGCCTCTCTCTCAACGCCATTTATGTTTGTACGCAAAAGGAATAAAGCTTTAGGAAATTTGACTCTTTTGCTGAAATGTTATTTTATAGATTTGAAGACTTTTGTTGATGCACAGATCTAGCAACTAAAGGTCTTTACCTCATTGTGAACATGTTCCAGAAAAGTCCATTTCTTGCCTGTGATGATGGAAAGAGTACAGAGGTAGACCTGTTCCCTTTTGGAGGGACAGTTGGATGCCAGAGGAGATATCCTAGGACATATCAGGTGGCAACAGATATGTACATGTGGGTGACCCTTAGTCAATACATTCAGCTGTGTATAAAGATCACCTCAGCTGACCAAGTGAGGGTCTACTTCTGAGTGAGCTGGTTTACTCTCCAGACTCCACTGACTGTCTCAATTAATGCTCTGTAGGGGTTGACTCGGCCAACAGACAAACACCCACGCAGCCTCTCACTCCCTCTTCCGTGGGATGGTGAGAAAATGGAAAGAAGGAGAGAAGATTCATGGACTGAGATAATGACAGTTTAATGGGAAAACCACAAGCTGTGTGCGCAAGCAAAGCAAAATTCATTTATTACCTCCCATCAGCAGGCAGATGTCCAGCCAACGCCTGGAAAATAGGGCATCAGCACATGTTAACAGTTGCTTGGGAGCACAAATGCCATAACCAAAAACGTTTCCCTTTCCTCCTCCTTTCTCTGAGCTTTTATTGCTGAGCATGATGACATATGGCATGGAATATCCCTTTGGTCAGTCTGGGTCAGCTGTCCCAGCTGTGTGCCCTCCCAAGCTATTGTCCACCTCCAGCCTACTCTCTGTGTGTGTCTGGGGCCAGGGGGGAAGAGAGAAAGCCTTGATGCTGTGCAAGTGCTGTTCAGTAGGAGCCAGAATGTTGGTGTGTTGTTGCGGTGCATTAACGTTGGCTAAGGGCCAACCTCCCACACACTTGCTCTCTCATTCCCCCTCCTCAACAGCACAGGGGGAAAAAATGGAATGAAAAAGCTCATGGGTCAAGGTAAAGTCAGGGAGATCACTTACCTTAATACCGTCATGAGCTTCACATACCTGTTTGGCTTCACTTGGGGAAAATTAATTTCATTTACTGCCAATCAAAATAGATTTGGGTAGTGAGAAACAAAGGCAGAAATTAGAACAACACTTTCCCTCTCCCCTTTTTCCAGGCTCAACTTCACTCCATTACTCCTGACTCCTCTACCCTACTCTGACCACTGCCCCAAGCAGCGCAGGGGGTGTGGAGGATGGGGGTGTTATGGTCAGTACATAGCAGTTCTCCTCTGCTGCTCCTTCCTCCTCAGCTGTTCCTGTTGTCCAGTGGGGTCCTTCTCATGGCCTGCAATTCCTTCAGGAAACATCACGCTGCCCTGGCATGTGGTCCTCCATGGGATGCAGGGAAATACCTGCTCCCATCCCTCCTTTTCCATACGGAGTTCGATAGTTTGAACATAAAGACTTAGCCTGCTTTTAAACTATTATCCAGATGTCAAAAAATAAAATAAAAAAAAGAAAGTAAGTTTACAGCCTTCATGTCAGATAAGAAAAATCTGTGCCTTGTACTACACACTCTCAGTGAAGGTTATGGGCCTAACTTTTTTTGATGCTTTGGAAAAGCCAAGTTGCAGTGATTGTGCAGAGAGCAGAAATTCTTCAGTCACAGGTATTTGTTTTGAAGTTCAACCAAAGGTTTCATTATGTGCCATGGAAATATATAACTTTCTTGTGCCTTTTTTTTTTTTTTAAAAAAGTACTGAATATAGTTTAAATCAAACCTCTCATTCTGAGAGCATCAGAGTACAATTTATAACAATGAGCAAAATATCTTTCATCATTACCCACCCCCTTCCTTTTTTTCCTCCCAGACTATTCACCATTTTCAAGTTGAATTCACAGTCACTTGAGTTTTCTTGAAACTGTTGTTTTGTCCATACTTGTTAATGAGTGATCCCACAGACACCAGCCATTCCTCCCTCAGGAAACAAAATTCACCTGCAATAAGGGGTTATTCAGTGTTTACATGTTTCATTTTCATGTGCATTGTCATAACACACAATAGAGTGCTACAGAGAGCAGCAAGAATGATGTTTCTCCACGAGAGAGGAGACAAGGATGTCCAAAACACAGGCAGAGACAGTGACCTCACCAACAGGGTGCAATCCTGCAGCACACAGGAAAGGTAAGTAGAACAGGGCCAGTGACATTGGCAGGTTCCTTTGAGGGCCAGTGATCATCTGATAAAGACAAGGTGACAAGGTAAGTCCCAGGTCAATCCAGGAAGCCTAGAAACAAGTCAGGCAGAGGAGGTGACAGGGCTAGGCAAAGGACTACGTACAACACAGCTCACACAAGTGGGAGGGGAGGTAGGGGGAAGAACATCCAGGCCTGAGCTTGTGTGGAGCTGCTGGAGCTATGGGCAGAGGATGAAGGTCCCAGATGAGGCTGGTCATGGCATTTTTGCTCATCTGAGGCCTTGATAAATGCCAGATTTAAATTTCTGAAGGAATTCAAATGGCTTAATGTAGGTTAGGATTCAGTCTGAAACCAGATGTTCAAATTAGGCATCTAAACTCAAAAGGCAAAATACTTTCACAATATTTGATGTTTAGATTGTCAATAAATAGAATGTATGAAGTGGTTCCATTTCAGCTACAGATCATTTTCCATACATCACAGATCTGACTGAATCCAGGGCTGCTCGTGGGTAGCTTGAACCTGCCTTTCACAATGCCAAGTCTCTCGTGTAATGGCTCTTTCCCAGTTCCTTGTTCCTGCCATGACTCTGTTCAAATTACCACAACTGGAACATGTAAAGAAGGCCTAAATCTAGACATGGCCATCTCACCTCCTGTTACCATGGACTGTGTCACAAGCTTATACAGGATATACAGTTCTTTTCTAATGTATCGTTTAAGGATTTGTCTTCAATAAACACTTCCCAGTAAGTGCAGGGAGAGTGACAACTGTGTAAACCATACGGGAAAACCTCTGCAGAGAAATCTCAATCTGCAAAGAGAATCTCAACTGGCCACAAAGACAGACCCTAAGCATTTGAAATATAATTTTTCCTTTACTTCATCAGGGGAACAGCATCAGGTCTCAGTCTGCTCAAAGGGTTGAGAAGCAGGAGAGCAGTGTATTTAGAAGAATATTACCAATGAAACATACAAAGGGTTTTTATAGCGAGCTGTAGCCATTTCTATCTAGCTTTATATATGTTAAGTAGCTATATATAAATACATAGCATATATTTATACATATACTTTCAGGCTTTATTCAAATGTAACATGAGCTTCTATTTGCATTTTGTTTTCCCACCCTGAAGTTGTAAAAGCTTCTTAAAAAAACAAATTTCAAGTAAAACTCCTAATTTATATGAAGGGTGTGGGCTGTGGTAAAAGTAGGGGAAAAAGGTGTGATCGTACGGTACGGATTAGGCTTTAGTTGTGTTCAAGGAGGGTGGATCAACAGCACAACAAGGTGCAAACAGCCCAATGTTTCACGTCCAGAAAGCAAGGAGAGCTAAGGTGTTGCCCTGCTTTCATCCTACGCAGCAGAAACACTGTTCTGCAACAGAGCTGAATAAAAAGTTACTGAGAAAATACTGAAGAATAGTCCACAGTTTGGACGGGAGATAGGCAAGGCGGTCCCTTCAAATAGTCAGCTAGGGAGTCCAGTGGGTACACACGCATGAAAATGACGCATTCATAGGCAAGTCTTTAGTACATTTCTTTCTCACATGCTCAAGCTGTATTTTTATAATGCAAAGAAGAACAAGGGAGCAGCACTGTCCATCAGCTCCTAGCCAGGAATGAAAGGACACATCCATGTTTAACTCCTCTTTCAAGGGTTGAGGAAGCAGAAAAAGGATTAAAGGCTAACCTGCTAGTCTTAAGGAATTATCCAGTTCTTAAATCTCTGTCAATGTAGATGATTCTATTTCTCTGTGCTTTCTGTAAAAATACCTGGAGTAGAAAGCATTAAAAAAGGGGAGGGGAGGGAGGCAGATAAGGGAAAATTAAGGAAACTTAATGAATTAAACACTCAGACACACAAACCCAAATGAGGAGGAGATAGCTGAGAACTTGAACATAGAATGGTATCAGAGGGCTCAAAGGTATAAATAGAATTACCAGTGATCGATCATCTGCATAGCTGCTGCACAAAGAATACTGAGACAGTCCCACATGCACAACTTTCTACTGATGGTTCACCTGCTTGCTGCACATGAGCTCTAAAGCTCTTGCCTCTTGCGTCCTTCTGCACTTTCAGCGGCTGGAAGGAGTGCAATTAGCACTAGTCTTCAGAAAGAAAGGCACAGCATTTCTTACAGACTCTTCTCAAAGCTCTTAAACCACTTGTCTTTACAAGCACTGGAGATGGATGTCATAACTTCCAGGGCTCAGTAGCTGGTAGTCAGTTTGCACTCAGTTGCCTATTGGCACTCAGATTACCAGTCAGTGGTCAACCTGTGCTTAGCAATCAGTCACTACTCTACTGCTCACATTCTTCTTACAGGGAAAAAAAAAAAGTAAAACTATACCCCGTGTTGCAGACTATTTTTTACCTTTTTTTGCTAAGATCTTGTACATGTGTATTACTGGGCAATGCTTATTGTGAATTTAAATTACTATTATCTTCTTTGTTGTGCCCTAAATTTTGGTGTTGCCTATATAAACTATAAGTTACGAAATAATGGGAGGAAAGAAGGAGGGATTCTTATGTTGATCTTGTTTGCTTCCTGTGACAAACCATCATAAAAACACCATCTGAGCTTGTGGATCCAAGGCCATGAAGATAACACAACGAGATTAACAGCATAGTACAATAAGTGAAAGGATACTCAAACAGAGCCTTTAGAAGAATATTGCTGCAATAACAAGACGAAAGGTTACAGAGCTCCAAGGGAGAGGCAAACTACAGAATTGCAAATGCCAGTTCCTTAGCATTACAAAGGTCATGGAATCTAAAGGCATTGTGCAGCAGAGCCAAAAACCAGAGCCCCTTCATGTCTGAAAAGGAGGGACACCACTACCCTCAAAAAAGAGGTACGTGGAAACTTCCAAGAGAGGAAAGGGTAGAAGCTTGTCATTTCCAGCATTTCAAAAAATGTCCCCTCCTGGACTGCAAATCTGCATTTGCAAAACAGGCATAGATACCTGAAACAGTTGAGGAAGATGACCTCTCATCATCCAAGTTAGCTGAGCTTCATGCAAATGTCTTCTCAAAGAAGACAAGGAATGTGATAATTACTGGAGGTTGTGTACTGTGGTTGATTGAGAAATAGATCTATCCAATAAACTTGGGGGAGTTTTGCTGCTTGATGGGAGCTCAAGTCAGAGGAGTTGCAGAGATACTGATGAGGTGTGTCCAGTTCTCAGACAATAATCTCTTGCTTCTCATTCATGGAGACAGAATTGATGTGGCATGGGGTGACCTTGAAGTGATACCTGAAAGTTTCAAAAGTGACTACAGATCTCTGTGAGTGAGTGTAAGAAACCTGGATGGTCTCCTTGGTCCTGCAAGAGAAGTGGAAAGACTCAGACAGAAATGGACACATCCAGTAGGTAAACACCTGGTTGCATGGCTGGTGTCACAAGCAGGGCTTTGGCTTCTACAACCCCAGGACACGCTTTGAGGAACAAGGACTGCTAAAAAAGGATAGGATACATCTGACAAAGTGGAGCAAGACTGTCCTTGTCAATATTTGAATGAGGAAGTTTTTAAATTACGTACATTAGTGAAGAATTGCCATAATCTGGAGAGAAGTGAAGGCATGGGAAGGGCAGTGAGGAATTGTCTGGGGGATGACACAGGGGGGAGGTACTTGCAGCCCCTTTGTAAAAGCAGTGACTAGGACCATTATCAAGTGCTTGTACACAAACACGTGCAGCATGAGAAAGCAACAGAAGCAATTTGAAGTGTCTGCACAGCTGCAGAGCTATGATCTCACTAAGATTACAGAGACATGGAGGGAGGAGGAGGCATTGATCTCTGTGCCAAGAAGCAGCTGAAGTACATTGAGCTTTGCCTTGGAACAGGTGATGAGTTTATGGGTAAGGATCAGAGGACAGACCAACATGGGTGACTTTGTGGACATCCACTACAGACCATTTGATCAAGGAGAGGAAGTAGATGAAACCTTCCATAGACAGCTGGAAGAACTATGATGATCACAGGGCCTAGTACTCATAAAGGGTATCAGCCAACCTGATAGCTGCTGGAAGAACAGATCTGGACAGAAATGATCCAGGAGATTTCTGGAACGGGTTGAAGGAAATACCTTGTCAGTAGTGATTGAAGAGCTGACTAGGGGAGATGCTCTGATGGATCTAATACTCATAAAGGACTGATAAAAAAAGATATGGCATATGAAGGTTTAGGGCAGCCTTGGCTTCAGTGACCATGATTCTGAAAACTTAACATTCTGACAGAAGTGAATAATACAAATAGCATAATTACAACCCTAGATTTCAGGAGAGCAGATTTTGCCTTTTTCAGGGAGCTGCTTGGCTGGGTCACATAAGAGACTGCCTTGGAGGTCCAAGAGGGCACAGAAGAGCTGATTGATCTCTGAGGAGGACACCTCCTCAAAACACAAGAACAGTCCTGACCAACATGTAGAAAGTTGAACAAGTGTGATAAGGTTGGCCAACATGGATGAGTAAAATACTCCCATCTGAACTCAGATGCAAAAAAGAAGTGCACAGAAGGTGGAAACAGGGATGGGCTAGCCAGGAGAAATACACGATATATAGGGATAGAGTTAGGAAAGACAAAACTCTTCTGCAATTGAAAGCAGCAAGGGACTTGATGGCTAATAAGAAGTCTGCTGTAATTCCTTGGCAGCAAAAAGAAAGGAAAGGAAAGAAAGATATAAGAAAGATATTGGGGTGCTGGAGCTCATCCAAAGAAGATGGACAAAGCTGGTCAGGGGTCTAGAGAACAAGTCTTATGAGGAGCGGCTGAGGGAACTGGGGTGATTTAGTCTGGAGAAAAGGAGGCTGAGGGGAGATGTTATTGCTCGTAAAGAGCAACTACCTGAAAGGAGGTAGTGACAGGACAAGAGGAAATGGCCTCAAGTTGCACCAGGGGAGGTTTAGATTGGATATTAGGAAAAACTTCTTCACCAAAAGGGTTGTAAAGCACTGCAACAGGCTGCCCAGGGAAGTGGTTGAGTCACCGTCCCTGGGGGTATTTAAAAGTTGTGTAGGCATGGTGCTTAGGGACATGGTTTAGTGGTGGACTTGGTAGTGTTAGGTTAACGGTTGAACTTAATGATCTTAAGGGTCTTTTCCAACCTAAGTGATTCTATGAAAAATATTGGCCTGCTGCTCAGTAGTGCAGGGCAGCTGGTGACATAGGGCTTGAGAAAAGCAGAGGTACTTAATGCTTTTTTTTGCCTCAGGATCAGCAAGGCATACGGCTGGGCACAGGCACACCTGTGATGTAGTTCAGACAAGGAACCAAAGCAAGAGTTTGATCTTAAAAGCAGCTCTCAAGCCAAAGGATGATGGTCCCTGGTGAGGCTTTTCACAGCATAGCTGTTTGTTTATTAGTCTGATTCAAGGTGCCAGATCAGAGCTATCTAAAGTACAGGCAGCTAAGCCCTGGGGCATGGGCAGGAGGAGGAAGAGGTTGCAGAAACTTCTTGTACACTCAGGCTCTGGCAATTGCTCAGGATTCACACAGGATTTCAAACATAGGCCAAGACAATGTGAACTCAGAGAGTACACCCAATCTGTAAAGATTTTCAGTCTTTTTGTACGAGCTGGACAAATAGTAATATAAAGAAGTTAAGGGAAAGCTATTGCATATTGGCATCTGGCATATTTTTTTTTCTCCCATAGCTTGAGTATATTTAAGTGAAATCTCTAATTTATAAGCATAGTTGCCCTAATACCTTTATTAAGCTCATGGAACAAAGATGCTTTGTCCTAGTTTTAACTGATGACTGTCTTGCTATGTGATAAATCATTCTCTGCAGATTCCTATTTCTCATGGTTCTGTAGACTGTAAATAACTAACTTCCATGCAAATAGTTAACTTGAGGAAGGTCACAATTCTGCGACACAGGTTTTACTTTCTTTCTGTCTTTCATACCACTCTTTCAGACTACAATTTAAAGATCCTGTCAATCAGTCAGAGAAGAAATGGAAAAAAAGAGGGAACATTCTTTTGGCCTTCAAACACAGTGACCTGTATATGTTTTTCCAGTCCCAAACTTGTTGCTTCTGTTTCCCTTTGAGATCCCCCTCCTTGTAGGTCTTTAACAGAAAGATCATGATTCAGGTACTGTTGAACAGAAACAGCAGTACCGTACTGCGATAGATCAGCTCAAAACAACCCAACGAAACATCTGAAAAATGTGGCTGTTCTTTGAGAAAACAAAGATTTCATCTCTGGTCATTACAAAAATTCTTTTTCTCAATGTCTCCATAGAGTCCTCTAAGTATAAAAGCATGTGTCTAAGGGTATCTCACAGAAATAAACAAATAACGTGAACTCATGTGATACTCTGTTTCAATTCCCTTCCTTGAGGTGGGCTGTATCCAAGAAGTAGAAAATAAGAATGAACACATGAAAAATCTTAATTTGAATAACGTCTCATGCAATAATTGGTTCCATGGCTTTTCAGGCTTTGAATGTCATGGTTACTTACCACTTAGATGAATGAAGGTTGCAGTACCAGTCCTAAGTTACATGAAAAGTAATTCTTTGTCCCCTTCCAGAGAAATTTGCTAGTAAATCTGAGACACTCCTCACAAAATTTTTAGTTCCTGGTGCAAACAATGTGATTTCTTGTGTGAATCAAAATAATTCATGTGATTACATATGGGCAAATCAGACCCAATGTATGCTGGACCCAGGCTGAAATAATGTAGTGTTCAGAATCAGTTATGATTTTGAACAAGACTGAGGGTATTCATTCTCTAGTAAGATGAAACCCACAGAAAGGACATCCGTTTCAATAGATTCCATAGAGCTGGTCCGTACTCACATCATTCTCCACATATCTCCAGTTTGACTGCACAAATGAACCACAATGAGCCTCCTTAAATACAGTACAGAACATCATAGAATCATAGGATGGTTTAGGTTGGAAGAGACCTTTAAAGATCCACTAGATCAGGTTGCTCAAAGCCCTATCCAACCTAACCTTGAACTCCACAACTTCTCTGGGCAACCTGTTCCAGTGTCTCAACATCCTCATCATAAAAAATTTCTTCCTTATATCTAATGTGAATCTACCCTCTTTCAGTTTAAAACCGTTGCCCCTTGTCCTGTCACTACAGTTCCCTGGTAAAACGTCTTGACCTCCCTTGACTTGCTGGTCACACTTCTTTTTATGCAGTCCAGGATACGGTTGGCTTTCTGGGCTGTGAGTGAACATTGCCAGCTCATATCCAATTTCTCATCCACCAGCCTAAGTCCTTCTCCTTAGGGCGGCTCTCAACCCATTCATCCCCCAGTCTGTACTGATTCTGGTGATCGCCCCAATCCAAGTGCAGGACCTTGCATTTGGTCTTCTCAAACTTCATGAGCTTCACATGAACCCACTCCTCCAGGCTGTCAAGGTATCTCTGGATGGCATCCCTTCCTTCTAGTGAATCAACTGCGCCACTCAGCTTGGTGTCATCTGCAGACTTTCTGAGGGTCCACTCAATTCCACTGTCTATGTCATAAACAAAGATATTGAACAGCATCAGTTGCAATACATAACCCTGAGAGACTGCAGCTGTTGGTGGCTTCCATTTGGACACAGCCATCCAGCCAATTCCTTACCCTTCAAAGATTCCACCCATCAAACCCATATGTCTCTAATTTAGTGACAAGGATGTTGTGCGGGACTGTGTCAAAGGCCCAGGACTGTGTCAGAAGTCCAGGTAGATGACATCTGTAGCTCTTCCCTTTTCCACTGATGCAGTGATTCCCTTGTAAAAGGCCACCAGATTAGTCAGGCATGGTTTGCCCTTTTTGAAGCTATGTTGACTGACTGTAATAACCTCCCTGTCTTCCATATGCCTTGACATAGCTTCCAGGAGGATCTGTTCCATGATCTTACAGGGCACAGAGGTGAGGCTGACTGACTGGTATTTCCCAGGGTCCTCCTTTTACTCTTTTTAAAACGTGTGTGATGTTTCCCTTTTTCCAGTCACTGGGGACTTCTCCTGACTGCCGTGGCTTTCAAATATGATGGAGAGTGGCTTGGCAACTAGATCAGCCAATTGCCTCAGGACCCTGTGATGTATCTCGTTGGGTCCCATGGACATGGACACGGGCAAAGAGGAACCTTATGAAATTCAACAAAGGCAAGTGTCGGGTACTGCATCTGGGGAGGAATCACCCCGTGCATCAGTACAGGTTAGTGGCTGACCTGCTGGAAAGCAGCTCTGTGCAAAGGGACCTGGGAGTCCTGGTGGGCAACAGGATGACCATGAGCCAGCAATGTGCCCTTGTGGCCAAGGCGGTCGATGGCATCCTGGGGTGCATCAAGAAGAGTGTGGCAGGCAGGTCGATGGAGGTTATCCTCCCCCTCTACTCTACCCTGGTGAGGCTGCATCTGGAGTACTGTGTCCAGTTCTGGGCTCCCTGGTTCAAGAAGGACAGGGAACTGCTGGAGAGGGTGCAGCAAAGGGCTACAAAGATGATTAGGGAACTAGAACATCTTTCTTATGAGGAAAGGCTGAGGGGCTTGGGTCTTTTTAGTCTGGACAAAAGAAGACTGAGGGGGGATCTTATTAATGCTGATAAATACTGAAGGGGTGGGTGCTAGGAGGCTGGGGCCAGTCTTTTTTCAGTGGTGCCCAGTGACAGGACAAGATAAGGACTGCAATAAGTTTGTAATTGTTGTCTCTTAAATAGTCAGTTTAAGAGCAACAGTATCTCAATGTATCATCATTTCTGTTTCGGTGTTTTTAGCCATACCCTTGTTCTTTACTGGTTCTTGAGCAGTCTCAGTGAGGTATCTTTTTCAATTATAAGGTCCACCTAGTACCTCTGTGCTACATGGTTGTCTGATATAAGAGCTTGCTTACACCAGCTTGCTTGGGGCTGGTAGGTTAATATGTATTTAAAAGAGGGAGATAAGCACCTTATCACTTGCTTGGCACCTTGCCTGAGAGAATTGGGGTGAGCTTCTTAAGAAGGTTTCTTCCTCTTCTAGGTAGACCTAGAGAAATCCTGGGGTCATTCAGCCCCCACACAGGTGTCTCACTGAATTACTGAAAGGCAGGCAGGTTGAACATAATGTTCTCTGTTTATAATCCTCATTGGCCAGACATTTCACTTCAGGCACTGTCCATTCCATGGCCTGGTAGAAGCAGGGCTTCTCTTCCTGACCAGATCCCAGCTGGTACAAACTGGCATAAGGTCCGAGGTGCACGTTACAGTGATACGAATCATTTGTGTTGTTCAATAGAACCTAATTTTGTGAAATAGAGAAGTGGATGCATGACCTTTTTTTACAACTGACATCTGAGGCCTTGTTCACTCATAATGTTTTGGAAATGTTCAGAGTGATTTTTGAGGACAATTTTTTCTTGTGACATGCAAGATACTTTGTTGAGGAACTCATGTAGGCAGGAAAAAACCCCAA
Source organism: Gavia stellata (assembly GCF_030936135.1). Lineage (NCBI taxonomy): Eukaryota > Metazoa > Chordata > Aves > Gaviiformes > Gaviidae > Gavia > Gavia stellata. Next base: position 8,124,086 of record NC_082621.1, on the reverse strand, counting down.
AGGTTGAAGTACACACTGGCCCTTCTGTTGAATTATTATTATTCCAATGTGGAATAATTAGCAGCAATAAATTACTTAAAAGGTGGGTGTCGTGGTTTAAGCCCAGCTGGCAACCAAGCAGCACACAGCCACTCGCTCACTCCCCCCAGGTGGGATGGGGGAGAGAATAGGAAGAGTAAAAGTGAGAAAACTCGTGGGTTGAGATAAAGACAGTTTAATAGGTAAAGCAAAATCCATACATGCAAGCAAAGCAAAATAAGGAATTCATTCACTACTTCCTGTCAGCAGGCAGGTGTTCAGCCACCTCCAAGAAAGCAGGGCTCAATCACGCATAACGGTTACTTGGGAAGACAAATGCCATAACTCCAAACATGCTCCCTTCCTCCTTCTCCCCCCAGATTTTATTGCTGAGCATGACCTCATATGATATGGAATATCCCTTTGGTCAGTTGGGGTCAGCTGTCCTGGCCCTGTCCCCACACAGCTTCTTGTGCACCCCCAGCTTACTTGCTGGCAGGGCAGTGTGAGAAGCAGAAAGGCCTTGATGCTGTGGAAGCACTCCTCAGCAAGAACTAAAACATCGGTGTGTTACCAACACCGTTTTGGTCACAAATCCAAAACAGAGCACCATATGAGCTATTATGAAGAAAATTAACTCTATTCCAGCCAAAATCAATATAACAGTGCAGGCGATCAGAGGAGCCGTGCCCTCACACAAAGCCCTTGGCAGTTTGGGCAAGTTCTGAGAACTCCTTTGCTTTGGGAGCTATTTTATTAAATCCATATAAGAGACAGAGAGTGAGATCCATCATGTTAACAGTGCATATGATCACAGTGAATTATCTGCTACAAGATGATTGATTTTCCGGTTGTACATAGGAAGATAATGGCATGTAAAGGCAAGGAATCACCCCAGGAAAGTCTGTATATGGTCATTTCAGTAACTTTCTAGATTCCATTGACTCTTTGCCTTGGGGAGCAATTTATGTACCTTGATTGCCTGATGCCTTTTAAATGACCTATAATGTATCCTTTGGCTTCCAGCTGCTGCTCCAGAAGGATGTGGTTCTTCTGTAAGTCCTACATATGACGAATCAGGTTGAACAGGACCTCTGATGTTCTGTGATTCACTCCCACTTGGAGCACGGCCAACTTGGATCAGACTGCTTAAGGCCTTGTCCAAGCAAGCTTTGATTATCTCCAATCATGGAGATTCTATCACCATATCTGCTAGCTTTGGACCGCTAAACTGATCTATGTGATAGAGTGAAGTACAGACTGGAGAAAAAAATCAGTTTGTAGGTTAAGGGACCCATATTGGGACCCATATGTTGGTGTCTATGTGTAGGATAGATGTTAAAGGTCCTGTTATTGTCATTGGTGTTTTTAGGTTTGATTCATTTGACTAAACATAATATGATATAATATGATAACATGATATTTCGGGGTCTGTGGGATGATCAATATGACTCAGAATATTTCAGGTTCTCCAGAAGGATGAAGGTTTCCCATAACCCCTGTGTAATATCTGATAGTGTCTTGCAGATGTGTCAGATACTCGAGGTCAACCAACAAGACACTTGTCGTGATTTAAGCCCAGCTGGCAACTAAGCACCACACAGCCGCTCGCTCACTCCCCCCCTGCCCCAGTGGGATGGGGGAGAGAATAGGAAAAGTAAAAGCGAGAAAACTCGTGGGTTGAGATAAAAACAGTTTAATAAATGAAATGAAGTAAAATAATAATAATAATAATGATAATAAATATTGTAATGAAAACAACAACAAACAAGAAAGGCAAGTGATGCAAATGAAAACAATTGCTCACCACCCTCCGACCGATGCCCAGCCCAAGCAGCGGTCCCCCGGCCAGCCTTCCCCCTAGTTTATATACTGAGCATGACATCATATGGTAAGGAATATCCCTTTGGTCAGTTGGGGTCAGCTGTCCCGGCTGTATCCCCTCCCAACTTCTTGTGCACCCCCAGCCTACTTGCTGGCGGGGCGGTGTGAGAAGCAGAAAAGGCCTTGACTCTGTGTAAGCCCTGCCCAGCAGTAACTAAAACATCCCTGTGTATCAATACTGTTTTTAGTACAAATCCAAAACACAGTCCTATACTAGCTACTATGAAGAAAATTAACTCTATCCCAGCCAAAACCAGCACATTCTCCACCCTTTATTCCATACCATTTATGTCATACTCAGGTAGCACACTATCCAATACATTCTCTCCTACCATCATCCTTCCCATCCTTTGATATAGTGTACAGATATCATTCCCTTAGTCTATGGATCACCCCTGTGAAATGTCTGTAAAATGCCCATAAATATCCACAAATGTCCACAAAATGTCCATTGAGTTCATTTAGTCCATGACTTTGGGCTCCATCTGTTATGGTGGTCACTCAGGACAGAAGAGGTGTTGTATTGCATGGAGTTATTGGGCTCCACAGCCAGCTCAGGTCAGGTCACTGCTGCACCTGCACTGCTTCTTGTAAGACTTGTCCTTCATTGGTTCAGGTGGTTCCTGCTATAGTAATTCCTGTAACATATAACTCAAATCATGGATTAGTTTCACCCAGAATTAAATCACCTTGAGGTATGCACTGGACTTCCCCATTCTTCTGCATTACCCAACAAGTGCAACCAGGTCCTTGAGCAGAAACCACCCCACGAATAGGTTTACCCTTTCCTGAGGAAGGAATAACCCAAACTGTTTTTCCCAGCAAATTCTTTATATGTACCACAGGAACCTTATCTCCTTCCACAGTGCGCAGGTGTTTTGATTGGGCAGGGCCAGGTCGACTGGCAGAGCCTCTAGTGTTAACTAGCCAAGTGGCTTCTGCTAAATGTGTATCCCAATGCTTGAATGTCCCAGCACCCATTGCTTTCAGTGTAGTTTTTAACAGTGCGTTGTATCGTTCAATTTTCCCGGAGGCTGGTGCATGGTAGGGGATGTGATACACCCAGTCAATGCCATGCTCCTTGGCCCAGGTGTTAATGAGATTGTTTTGGAAATGAGTCCCATTGTCGGATTCAATTCTTTCAGGGGTGCCGTGTCGCCATAAAATTTGCTTTTCAAGGTCCAAGATACTGTTCCGGGCAGTGGCATGGTTCACGGGGTATGTTTCCAACCATCCAGTAGTTGCTTCCACTATTGAAAGCACATGCTGCTTCCTGTGGCGGGTTCGTGCTAGTGTGATATAATCAACCTGCCAGGCTTCCCCGTATTGATATTTCAGCCACTGTCCTCTGTATCAAAAAGGCTTTAGCTGCTTAGCTTGTTTGATTATGGCACATGTTTGACATTCATGGATAATCTGTGCCATGGCATCAATGGTCAAATCCACCCCTCGATCACGAGCCCATTTGTGTGTTGCATCCCTTCCTAAATGTCCTGATGTGTCATGGGCCCATCAAGCTATAAATAGCTCACTCTTGTGTTCCCAGTCCAGATCCACCTGAGCCACTTCAATTCTAGCAGCCTGGTCCACCCGCTTATTTTTTCGATGTTCTTCAGTGGCACAACTCTTGGGTATGTGAGCATCTGCGTGACGTACTTTTACAACCAGGTTCTCTACCCGAGGAGCAATATCTTGCCATAATTCAGCAGCCCAGATGGCCTTACCTGTGCGCTGCCAGTTGCTCTGCTTCCATTGCTGTAGCCACCCCCACAGAGCATTTGCCACCATCCATGAGTCAGTATAGAGATAAAGGACTGGCCATTTTTCTCATTCAGCAATATCTAAAGCGAGCTGAACGGCTTTCACCTCTGCAAACTGACTCGATTCACCTTGTCCTTCAGCAGTTTCTGCGACTTGTCGTGTAGGACTCCACACAGCAGCTTTCCACCTTCGATGTTTTCCCACAATACGACAGGATCCATCTGTAATCAGGGCATATTGCTTCTCAGTCTCTGATAGTTTATTATACAGAGGGGCCTCTTCAGCACGAGTCACCTCCTCTGGTGACACTCCAAAGTTTTGGCCCTCCGGCCAGTCCATGATCACTTCCAGGATTCCCGGGCGGTCGGGGTTTCCCATCCGAGCTCGTTGTGTTATCAGTGCGACCCACTTACTCCATGTAGCATCAGTTGTGTGATGTGTAGAGGGGATCTTCCCTTTGAACATCCAGCCCAGCACAGGCAATCAAGGGGCCAAAAGGAGCTGTGCTTCAGTACCAACTACTTCTGAAGCAGCTCGAATTCCTTCATATGTTGCTAATATTTCTTTTTCAGTTGGAGTGTAACGGGTTTCAGATCCCCTATATCCCCAGCTCCAAAACCCTAGAGGTCTGCCTCGAGTCTCTCCAGGTGCTTTCTGCCAGAGGCTCCAGGTGGGTCCGTTATCCCCAGCTGAGGTGTAAAGCACATTTTTCACATCTTGTCCTGTCCGGACTGGCCCAAGCGCTACTGCACGAACTATCTCCCGTTTAATTTGTTCAAAGGGTTGCTGCTGCTCAGGGCCCCATTCAAAGTCGTTCTTCTTCCGGATCACTCGATAGAGAGGGCTTATGATCAGACTATAACCTGGAATATGCATCCTCCAGAAACCCACAACACCTAAGAAAGCTTGTGTTTCCTTTTTGTTAGTTGGTGGAGACATAGCTGTTATTTTAATGATCACATCCATTGGGATATGACGACGCCCATCCTGCCATTTTATTCCTAAAAACTGAATTTCCTGTGCAGGCCCTTTGACCTTTCTTTGTTTTATAGCAAAACCAGCTTTCAGGAGAATCTGGATTATTCTTCTCCCCTTCTCAAACACTTCCTCCGCTGTGTTGCCCCACACAATGATGTCATCAATATACTGCAGATGTTCGGGAGCTTCACCTTGTTCCAGTGCACTCTGTATCAGCCCATGACAAATGGTAGGACTATGTTTCCACCCCTGGGGCAGTCGATTCCAGGTGTACTGGGTGCCCCTCCATGTGAAAGCAAATTGTGGCCTGCACTCTGCTGCCAGAGGGATTGAGAAAAATGCATTGGCGGTATCTATTGTTGCATACCATTTGGCAGCCTTTGACTCCAGTTCATATTGAAGTTCTAGCATGTCTGGTACGGCAGCACTCAGCGGTGGTGTGACTTCGTTCAGGCATCGATAGTCCACTGTTAACCGCCACTCTCCGTTAGATTTTTGCACGGGCCATATGGGACTATTAAAGGGTGAATGAGTCTTACTGATCACTCCTTGACTTTCCAGTTGACGGATCAACTTATGGATGGGAACCAGGGAGTCTCGATTGGTGCGATATTGTTGCCGGTGCACTGTCATGGTAGAAATTGGCACCTGCTGTTCCTTACCTTGCAGCAACCCCACCACAGAAGGATCCTCTGAGAGACCAGGCAAGCTAGACAGCTGTTTAATTTCCTCTGTCCTCAAAGCAGCTATACCAAAAGCCCACCAATACCCTTTTGGGTCTTTGAAGTACCCTTTCCTGAGATAGTCTATACCAAGGATGCACGGAGCCTCTGGACCAGTCACAATAGGGTGCTTTTGCCACTCATTCCCAGTCAGGCTTAATTCAGCCTCCAACACAGACAGTTCTTGGGATCCCCCTGTCACTCCAGAAATACAGATGGATTCTGCCCCCTTGTAATCTGATGGAATTAGAGTACACTGTGCACCGGTGTCCACTAGAGGTTTATACTCCCGTGGGGCTGATGTGCCAGGCCATTGAATCCACACAGTCCAGTAAACCCGATTGTCCCTTTCCTCCGCCTGACCGAAGGCAGGGCCCCTCTACTCCTGGTCTGAGTCTTCATTACTTGGTTTCTGTAAGTGCATAACAGAGGTCCCTTCATCAGGATCAAAAGTACAGTAAGCCCTTCTACTCTGCCCAACAGACACTGGAGGGGTAATTTTCCTCGATGGATGCCTTTTGGCTGTTGTTTTCCCTTGTAGTTCCTGCACCCGAGCTTCTAATCTCCAGGTGGGTTGACCATCCCACTTCCTCATGTCCTCCCCCTGGTCACGCAGGAAGAACCACAGGGTTGCACGTGGTGTGCGCCACCGGTACTCTTTCGCTTGAACAGGAAAAGGCTGACTCTTAATAGCTGAGGCTTTGGTTGGAGTGCATGAAGAAAAACTATGCTTCTCAGCTTGCTCAAACATGTTTTGGGTCAGTCTGTGCCTGTCCACAGCCGAGACACAAGCACACATGGAGGGAGCAAGATTATCTTCGTATTCTCGGAGTTGCCTGGCCAGTTCATCTATAGTTGGTGCCTCAATGTCTGTCCAGTTCATTATCGCCAGGGTGTGGGTATATGATGTCGCTGCATTTCGTACAAACTTTCGCCACATGGACCGTGTGCACCGGATTTCATCCAGGTCTTTGCATGCCTGGTCGCTATAGATCACCTCCAACACGGCTAATTCCCTCAGATACTGGATGCCCCCCTCAATGTTGGTCCATTTCCTTCGAGAATTTGCGAGTTCTTCCTTGAAGGGATACCTGCCCATATTTTCCCACATGCTGTGCCACCCATGACCATGCTCTCGCAGAGCCTGGGTCATATTCCTAAATTGCTTGTTAACCTTAGACAAAACTGAAGCAATATTTCTTAGAAATGCCAATAGAAGTATTTTAACTACCCAAGGATGTTCAAGATACTGAGAAGTCGTTGTAACGAGGGAGACAACGTCACAGAAGAAGGTAGCAAGGGTGCCGTTCTGTATTTCCTCCTCAAAAAACCTCTCAGAGGAAGAAGTATAATTGTTAAAAATCTCCATGAGATGGTACCCGAAGTACAGCAATGGCTTCAGTGCAGAGACCAAATACCAGAGTACCCAGCTCAAGGCCAGTGTTTTAAAAACAAATCTCCCAGGCAAAATATCACTAATCACTAAAGAGCACAGCAAACTGAAAAAAACAATGCCAATCTTTAACAGGTACAGCAGAAAAAAGAGCATGGTGCAAATCAAATAAACTAATGTCAAGAACAGATGAATCAATATTGTGACCTGTAACTTTTAACAAATAGAAACCCCTTCTAATAAGTTCTGTTGAATCTGTTATTATCTCAAACCCTTCGAGCCCCACGTTGGGCACCAAAAAGGACTGTCGTGGTTTAAGCCCAGCTGGCAACTAAGCACCACACAGCTGCTCGCTCACTCCCCCCCTGCCCCAGTGGGATGGGGGAGAGAATAGGAAAAGTAAAAGCTCAGCAGTAACTAAAACATCCCTGTGTATCAATACTGTTTTTAGTACAAATCCAAAACACAGCCCTATACTAGCTACTATGAAGAAAATTAACTCTATCCCAGCCAAAACCAGCACAACACTGTACACTGCTTTCTAGACACCTGGCTTGTACCTCTAAGGCAAGGAGACAAAAAATGCTGACCGTGACAGCAGCTATATCATACTGTTCCTTCTTAGCTTTAAATTATTGCAAGTTATTCAGAAACATTTTCCTCAAAAGGCAAAAAATGTTCTGCTTGCCAGGAACTTTAATAAAATATACAAAGAACAAAGTGGTTTTAGTTAATTTATTGCGTATTTATTTCCAAATGAGCAGCACCAAAACTGACCAGGCAAGTCAGAATAAAAATGAGCCAGCATCAGTGAACAAACTCACAGATAATGTATGAACCTTATTAGTAAAATGAACAGCTATTTGCCTTATACTGTCTGCTACAAAAAAAAAATAGAAAAAAAAAGAAAAACAATCGAGATGATAATTGCAACAGCAATAAGAAATAATACATTGCTAGTCTGAGTACTCAGCAATGCAGTGTGAAAGAGAAAAGAGAATAAAAGAGGCAAGTTTAAGGATATGGAATTCACCAGGAGTCATTTCAGCTTACAGTGAAAATTGATTGGAAGTGTTCTTGAAGCAGTAACTTATATTACTGTATCTTATTCTGGTTTTAACAAAAGATTTGGTTCTACTTTCTTCATACTCCTCTGTTAGGTACTTGCAGAAAGCAATAAGGTCCTCTTGAGCCTTCTTTCCTTAGGACTGAACAAACCCAGTGATGGAGCAGCCATAAAGGCAAGCCAGGGATAATGGAAAAATACTGACAGAGAAGGGTATCTGCTTGGCTGGGAGGCCGCAACATCCATGATATGCACAGCTCAGTGCCCAAGATAAGCACAGAACAAAGAAACCACAGTAACAAACTGACCTTCTAGGAAAACAGAAGTCAGCAGGAACTGAAGTCAGTTCCAGGAACTGGTGTCCCAATTATGTATCTACACCACTTCTGCCCACTTACATATCTACATCAAAGATATAAATGTAACTCACTATCTACCCAAAGCGAGCTTCTCTGTGTGAGATCTCCCAGACAGACCAGACCCTCATCTAGGATGCCTGCCTGACTCTGGACTCCGTGACACAGATCATCTGCAAAATGAGACTTTCCTGACGTTGATTAACTCCACTCCTGGGAGTTGTTTGGTAAGTGCCATACTGGTGTGGTGGTGCATTCCTTCCCCCGCTTTTTTCCTGGGCCGCTCTCAGGAATTCCAGCTAGGCCTTGGCCTTTGTACAATGAGTTGGGCAGTTAAGCATCCTTTGACCGTACCAGGAACTCTTGCATGGCTAAGGTGGGGAGTAGCACTCACTGTACCAGGCCCTCCTGTTACCCAGCTCAAGGTGGGTAATGAGAGTAGGAATAATCAGCCATCCCCGACAGCCCTGGAACATCCCTTACCTGGCCTGTAGCCCAAGTGGAACGGTACCACTGTTACTGGAATTCCAGTAACTTTCCAGTAACTTGCTAATGACTAAGCCAATCATCTTACGAACCTATAAACAGCGGTCCCAGGTGAGACCCTTTCAGCTCTCCTGGACCGCAGAGGGCTGCGATCAGCATCTCCCTCTGAGTGGGACGCCTCTCAGAGTCTCACAAGCTCTCCAGTTTGTGGAATTTGGAGGACCGCTGCCGAAAACTGGCAACGGGACCTGGGCTGAAACCCACTCCTCCTCGAGGATCAACCCTCGTCCATCGAGAAATGCTGAGACATTTGAAGCGATTATTTCACAGAACTTGAGGGGAATTTTTAACAGGCATACCTTTATCTCTCTCTCTATATATATACCTATATTTATTTCTTTGTATCTGTGTGTGTGAGAATCAATTTATGTGTGTGTGAATAAATTTATGTAGTCAACAGCAAGTATAATACTGTCCTTCCAAATCTGTAATCAAACCACTGTTGTGATTGTAGTAAATTCTATCAACTCACTTTGCAATCGTTAAAGTAATCTATGATTGAGCGCTGCTAAGATTTTATGACTTACCTTAAACTGTGCCTAAACCGTAGATTGCTGCTAAAATACACTTAATCCTTTAGACATAAACTGTTGTCCAAGTCTGAGACTAAGTCTGGATTCAGCCACACCTAAACTCCTCTCTGAGAAGTTTAGAAAGCAAGGGGGTCCATTCCAAACCTCATGACACAACGGGAGGGTCCTCTTTACCCTTTTCTTTCTCTTGTCTCTGGATAAACCATTCCGATTCAATCTTAATTCAATTTTCCCTTTGTATGTTTTAGTAAGCAATAGAGTAAACCTTGCTATCGAATTCTGTTAAGTCACATTTTTATAAACTTCTATTAAAATCGCTTTTGCCAATATTCTTGATGGTGATTCTTTAAGCGGCCTAACCACTCATTCGTGATAATTGGTAACACCTCAAACAATAGGTGTGCATACAGGTAAATGACCAAATCTTTGTACTTGCTTTACTAGTGGTAATTTTGTAGTAATTTACAACATATACTTTCTTTGCTAGTAGTCATTTGTAACAAAGTAATTAATGGCAACAAAGTTTCCATGTCCTTGTGTATTACGGAATCCTATGAACCCACGGTCACAATCTTTACGCTCCTGCGGGTCAGGTAACCCTCATAGGTTGTGACCATGACATTTAGTCATGTCAGAAGTGGGTTTCTGTAAATACACAGGCCATGGAGAAGGCTGTAGAAGAACATCTAAAATGCAAGAAAATAAGGGATGGAAAACACTGAGGTGGGACAGGAAATGGGTCAGTGAAAATTGTCTTGACTTGAAGACTCTATGAGTAGAATTTCAGAAGTGGCAGGATGCTTCCAAACATAAAGCAAAGGAAGGCAAGGGACCCTTCGCTGGGCTTCTCAGGGAGACATTAATGGCCACAAGTATTTTGTTAAAAGCTGTTGAGCAGTGAGTGCAAGATGCTGAACAGTGAGCTAAGGATGCAGAAGCATGCGCTTTGAATCTCGTAGTCATGGAAAGAGCCAACAACTTCAGTGGTTAGAAACTAATCTTAGACCTCTGCCTTTGCAAAAGCTAGAGAGAGAATGCACCTGCCCAGTCTCAGAGAGTGAGATTATTCAGAAGATCTATGCACTGGGAGCTGATGAAGAGGAGGATGATTCTGATATTGATTATGACAATGGGCCTTTTGCCCCACCTCAGCCACACTGTTACCTAAGCCTGATCCATAACAGGTAACAGGTGCCATCCCAGTGGCCCTCTTGAACCCTATCATTAAAACTGCCACAGTACAACCTCCAGCCCCTGCCAGAGCCACAGGAGGCACCCCCCAGCCCCGCCTCAAGTTACAACAAACCACTGTGTCATACAATGCAGAAGAAGCTAAGGCACACGTCCGTACAGTATGGGAAGAAGCCAACTGAGGGTAGGTTAGAATGGGTGGCACGGTCCTGCTGTAGCCATTATTCTTGATCAGAATGAGGCCAGTCAAATATTCTTGGGAGGAGAGCTATTTCTTCAAAACCCCAGGGCAGGGGCTGGGCAGAACAACTTTTCTCTATTATCTTCAATAATACATGATCTTAGGCAACTGCAAGGACCACGAGGTTATAACCCTCCCCCTACTTAGAACACTCCCGACAGACTAGTGAAGTGGATACTGATGCTGGCTGCCCAGGGTGTCCTTAATGAGCAAGGCACTATAACCCAGAATATGATGTCCATGTTGGCAACAGCAGGAGAGAAGTCAAAACTATTGCAAAATGCGGTACCTGGGGGACCAAAAAGCCTGGCCTTAGTGTTACACAGTGAAACACATGACTGGAACACCATGATGACTCAAAGGCTGAAGAATTAGACCGCGTTTATGGTAAGCTCTGTGAAGGTGGTATACCAAAAGGAAGGGCGGGTAAAGATGGTCAAAGGAATGTCAAAGGGAAGTCAGAATAGTAAGAATGTGGACAAAATATTCTAAGACCCCCATTAAAAGGGATCAATCTCACAGAAAAAGACAGCCTGACAGCCAGAAGTGAGAACGAGAACAGAGACATTTATGGGCCTCCCCCCAAGGAATAGGGTTTATGACAGGCCAGTTACATAGTTTCCCTATACCCACTTTACAGAAACTATAAGATAATCGTGAGAGGGACTGCACCTGCAGCCTGAATGTTGGGCATGTGCTAGAGGAAACTGCTGCATCTGCTGTTCCATCCCCACCTTTGGGAAAGTAATGGAGGAACTCCCAACTTCCAGCCCAGGGGGTTTTGATGACATGTCTGAAGTGGCTGAAATTTTTGGAGTTAATATTAGTAAAAGCACCTGTTTTCCTTTGGTGGTAAATGATAAATATTCCGTCCCTTTTCTCATGGGCACAGGAACCTCAATACCGATCATTAAAGCTAGGGACACTCCTGAATTGGTCCAGATAACTCAAGAAAGGTTTTATTTACCATGGATTGCTGGGAAAGACAAAAGCTCCCAGTAGCTATGATAAAGTTGACCCTGCCAAATGGAAGAGGAATAGATAGATCCAGAGTGAGCTGCACCTCCTCCTGAAGTCAGTATATAACATATCTATGCAGTCTAGAAAATAAACTTACTGTGACTATTTTAAACATTAGGCAAATAAATTTAGAGTCCACCTGCCATAGCTTACCTCTCTCCCTTCTCCCTCCACAATTTCTCTCATTTACCATCCTTCATTGAATCAGTATTTTTCTTTCCTTTGTAAATACATATACTTTTTTATTTTTGTAATTTTGTGCATGAAATAGCTGAAAACAGACAAAAATATTCTCTCTTAAATGTGCACTGCTCAGAGGAATGCATGAAAGATTAACACATCAAGAAAAAACAAACGTTATGTCAGAGAGGAAAAAGCTCATTCCTTCCTTAGACAGACAAGGATCAACCCCTGCTGATCTTAGGAAGGCACGACTTTCTTCATTTGAACGTGGTTTTGTTTGGCTTGTTGGTAATGACCCTACAAGTGACAGTGAGCAGCATACGTGACCTAACAGGTGGCGTATTTGGGGATATCTGAGTTAGGATTCATCACACTGAAGAAAGTTGCAATTCACTTTATCTGGATTGTGCATCTGTTGTTTTCCACTTATTATAGTTATTGACTGTGCTGAGCGCTGTGCTGGGCACTCAGGGTTCAGTCTGCGTAGGCATTTTCTGAGACTGTGGGCATAAAACAGGAGACACCTGCATAACTGTCTAGTGCTTAGACTATACAACTGGGAAGCAGTTAACCTGTGTCCTAAGCTCATCTCTAATGGTGGAAGGAGGAATTAGGTGGATGTTGTTTTACACTGCTGACATCCCAGTAGTTGCGTGTGATCAACAGACTCTGATATAGCTGGGTTGGCAAAGTATTCCGTCTTTGTTATTCAGGAGGGCCCATACTTGCAGTTCAGAAAATGAGTCATGATACCAGGAAAAAAAAAAAGGATATTGAAGCCTGGCCATGCTGGGACTAAATCTCTGTTGGATAGCAGTAGTGGCCTTTGAAATTCTGATGGAGACGTAGCATTCAGCACTGACAGGGAACCAGAGTATTGCCATTTGTTTTAGGTACACAAGCGCACACCCACAAGACTACTCTTTATCTGTTTCTTGAGGTTAGGTTGTTAACAGCTGGGTGTTAGGCCAAAGGGATATTCCACCCGTATCGGGAAGCTTCCATTCTCCCCTTGGGAAGCAGAATGCTGGAAACTTGAAATAGCTTTTTCATATATATGGTATCAAATCAGACTGAGTCAAGTAAGCAGTAACAGCCAATGGCAGTGAAACTCTTGAGGCTAATCATGGTCATTTGATTGCCTTTGGATATACACAATATTTATTAATTCTTTTGGCATCAGACATCTCATATTCATATGCTAGCATTCCGTGGAAATTATGGCAACATTGGCAATATTGACAAGGTGGAGCACTCAAAGCCATCAGGCTGCAAATCATTAATCCTAGGTGAGGACTAGTATGATGCAATATGACAATTACTCAGTCCCTCTTTTAAACACTTGTTTGTTTGTTTGTTTGTTTGTTTTACCTTGGGAGAGGGTAGTACGAAAATAAATTTAGCTCTTTTGCAGTTTGAAAGTTACTCTGAGCTAAGACATTGCTGTGCACTCCCTTTTCCCTAGGTCTCCAGGAAGCAAAGACAGACATCCCAATGGCTACCAAGGTATGCTCTTTCTACCCTGGGATTCCCCTCTCTTTCCTAATCTCTCTTCTGGCTGCTTCATTGTCCACATGCAATGACACTTGTGTCATGATTGTTTTATAAAAAGTATGTTCTATGTACTTCATGCTAATATGACTCTGCAAAGTATTTGTGAGGACTAATGTCAATTACTTGAGCCTTCCTCTCCAGATGATAGCTAATGAGGATCCTGCAGGACATGAAGCAGGGTAGGATTCATCTCACCTGACTTTAAACATCTGCATTATAGATTTCTACCTATGAGCTAGTTGCGAATGCATTTCACAGTGGAGTTAAACAGGAACCTCCAGGGTGTCTGAAATATGGTTTAGGAGAGGCAGTCCTGAAGTGCTTCTTGCTCTCCACTAATGTTTAAGGATGTTCAGGGGACTGCAGATTTCAGGCCGAAGTTGACGGTTAAGTGAGGTGAATGCTGCCGCAGGCCTATACCTGATCTATAATACAAACCTAGGAAAGTTGTATTTCTTTAGGCTACTGTGAACATTAGATCAAGTTAGACATTTGTTTTTAACTGAAAAATACACCATTGGCTCAAGGAAATCAACGGTGCATTTCACTGAATTTGATAAATCGCTTCAACAAGAAAAAATATTTCAGATTTGCAGTTATTATTGTGAAAAAATGCTAACAAGCACAACAATGTTTCTTTTTAGAAAATGGACCATTTGTTCAGTCAGGAGTTTGAGGACTTTTTAATCTGGAAGAACTGAAATTTTTGTTTGTATTCCTTCCTCTTCACTTGGTGTATTAGGTTCATAAATACTGCCTCTTTCACCCTGTATTTAAAGTGTGATACAAAAATGAGTTCCCTGATCTTCTTTACGATGCTGTTAAATATTGACTTAGAGTGAATGTTGGCTAGTCTGCAGAAAGCTGGGTGATCTGTATGGATCCCATACATAGATTTTCTTGCAGTGAGAAATATTCTTACCCTGAATGTGTTTCGCTTTGTATACCAGGATAGCGATGAAGTCCGTCTGTCTCAGGATCTCTCAGAAGGAGAGACAAAAGCCACTCAGAAGAGGAGAGAAAAAGTACTGATGTGTCTGAAACACCTTGGGATTCACTGTGACCAGGTAAGCACTGACAGTCCTATTAAGGAAAGAAGGCTAACGCTTCAGTGATGTGAATGGTACACAGAGTGCCATCTGAAGTGAGGTCCAGTCCCTAGGAAGCATCGTCTGTCATCACAAGTTCTCCAGTGCAGGCTTTCTGTCCACAGCTGGCAAATGGATTCAGGCTGGGAATTTCCAAGGAGAAAAAAAGGAGCAGGACACTGAACTTTCAGTGGAATTCCCAGCTGCAATTCCTATATCGATCAGCTAATTAATTAATTAATTGACATGCCCTTGCATATACTGATATACATGCACATTTTTATAAATCTGTATATATGAATATATATGCACCATTCGGAAGACACACACAGTTAACCACCTGAACGTGTATCCTAATAAGCGTGCACACACACCCCCACCCCCACCCCCCGCCTCTAATCTCGGTGCATTCTTGTGCACACATTCATCTCTACGTTTGAACCCTTTCGTCCTGAGATGCACACCATCACATACAATGGTACAGGAACACTAGCCCCTATGCTTTTTCATATGCTGTGAACACAGGCATACATTTTGTTTGACTCCTCATTTGCTCCTCATTTTGTCCTCATGGCATGCCTGGTGGGTTGTCTCTGGCCAACAGCCAAACACCCAGAGAGCTGCTTGCTCACTCCCCTCTCCCATGGGGCACGGAGAAAATACAAGGAGGGTGAGAAGAGTCATGGATCAAAATATAGACAGTTTAACAGGGAAGGGAAAAGCTGCAAAGATGTGTGCACAGGCAAGGGGATTTATCTGCTGCTTCCCATCGCCAGGGAAATGTTAGCCACTTCCTGGAAAGATGGGCCTCAGCACCCGTAACAGTTGCTTGGGAAGGCAAATGCCATAACCACAAACATGCCCACTTCTTCCTTTCCCTGAGCCTTTATTGCTGAGTATGATGTTATACGGTATGGAATATCCCTTTAGCCAGTCTGGGTCAGCTGTCCCATCCCAACGGTGCCCTCTCCCAACCTCCTGCCCACCCCTACCCTCCCTACTGGGGGTGGAGTGCAGAGTGCGAAAGAGAGAGAGCCTTGATGTTGTGAGAGACTGTTCAGCAAGTCAAAACATTGGTGTGTTATCAATACCTTTTTAGCCCCAAATCCAAACCACAGCACCATATGGGGTGCTGTGAAGAAAGCTGACTCTGTTCCAGCCAGATCCAGTACAACATGTTTCCTGAGCAATTTCTGTGGCTGGCTGTGATAGCTCTACCTTATTCTTCCAGGAGAAAAAAAAAAGTTCTTAGTGACAAAGCGGGAATAGAGGTGAACATCTGGAGAAACACAATGAGTACCGCTCAAGGGTTATTTGTATTTCAAAGCTACAGCACAGAAACACAGCCACAACAAAGTTCAGTACCAGGAAGATAAGTGATAGCAGAATACAAAGGAGAACCCATTCTGTGACTGCGATGTAAAGGAAAAAGAGAAATAGGGGAAAAGAGGCAGATTATGGAATGTGTCCTAAAGCAAGGAAGCAGGTCAGGTGAGAATTGCAATAGCTTTTCTCCCTGTCTGTTTGATAAGTCTTTGCTCTAAAAGAAATATGTTTTCTGTCTTATACTCCCCAGAATAACGTGCCTAATATTGTTGTTCTGGGATCAGGCGGAGGCCTGCGTGCCATGATAGCCCTGCTAGGAACCTTGGTGGAGCTGAAGAAACAGAACGTCTTGGATGCTGCCATGTATCTGTGTGGGGTGTCGGGATCCACTTGGTAGGTTCCGGTTGTCTGGTGTGATCGTGAATGTTTTTCCTGCTCCATAGATGCAATAGCAATTCGACATTTCCATCACTGTTTAGAGCTCCCTGTTGGGCTCACAAAGGATGAACCGAGTGGTAGGTGAGATATGTGCCTGTACAATGGTGGCAGGCACAGGGAATATATGAGAACGCTTCACTTGGCCATTCAGTCTCACCTTCTGAAGGAGACAATTCCTCCTGTTCACAGGCCATGAGGAGCAGTCAGGAAAGCATTGAAAACTTCTAGGTAACATACTACTCAGAAGCAGAGGAGCTTGTTTAAATAGAGGCTGTGTGATATTTAAGAGGGGCCCATGCCACTAAGCTGCATCTCTCAAGTGTATAGGAATGAGTCAGGTGCCTAAATGTAAATACCCAGTGCCACTCCAGGTACTTACTTTGCCGGCCCCCTACCAGTTTGGAAGAGCACTGGGCCTCCCGCACATACTGCCTCAAATCTACCAAATCTGTGGTGATGTCACTCATCCTTGTGGCAGGTGAAATGGCATTATATATGTATGGTTATGGTCTTGAATATTTATACTTCATTTACTTTTTTAGGCTTACCTTACATGCAATGAAAAGACATGACATTCAGGAACATGAGCCATTTTACCTTAAGGCCCACGTGCAGCATGTCAACGACATGCCAGGATTGTTTGTTACACTGAAGTGACTGTGAAGGGAGTCTATCTTATAGGTCACAGACAGACATCTACGCTGTAAGGACAGAACTCTGTCTAAATCTAGCTCTCCTAAATTTAGACGTCAGTACATGTATTTTTATGTGACATACACACCTCTCCTTCCATTTTTCTTAAGGGGATAGGTTTATGTTCTCTGAAGACAGACTTCCAGTGACAGTTCAGATGCCCGAGGAGGAAATCCTGTCTGGTTTTCAGCAGCTGGTTCAAGAGGACACAGGTCTTCCACAGAGCTTGTGTTATTATCTATCAAATGAAGGTGGAAGTCTTGAACACTTCAGGCCACCTCAACTGTCACTGTCTATGGTTAGCTACCATATATGGTGTCTGCAGTAATCCAGAACATCTTACTATATATGGTGTCTGCAGTAATCCAGAACATCTCCTTCCTTGCACAGAGTCAAGACACATGCTGCTCTAGAGGAAGAAAAGTAATGCTGTACTCGTTAATTTATACCTGAATTAGGCTGTGGAGTTGGTCTTCCAACAGAGCGAGCCTTTACATCTCTGCAGGTAGCTAGCAGGAGCTGAGAACTGTAAGTTTAGTAGGAGATGATGTCACTCTGCAAGCGTACCAGCTTTATTGGTCCTAATAACAGACAAAAAAATGTCACGAGTCTCTAGTGCAAAACAATGACATGGTGTAAATCATTCTATCTGTTTAGAATCATAGAATCATTTAGGTTGGAAAAGACCTTTAAGATCATCAAGCCCAACCATTAACCCAATACTGCCAAGTCCACCACTAAACCAGGTCCCTAATCACCTCATCCACACGTCTTTTAAATACCTCCAGAGATGGTGACTCAACCACGTCACTGGGCAGCCTCTTCCAGTGTCTGACAACCCTCTCAGTAAAAAAATTTTTCCTAATATCCAGTCTAAAATGCCCCTGACGTAACTTGTGGCCATTTCCTCTTGCCCTATCACTTGTCACTTGGGAGAAGAGAACAGCACCCATCTCTCTACAACTTCCTTTCAGGTAGTTGTAGAGAGCGATAAGGTCTCCCCTGAGCCTCCTCTTCTCCAGGCTAAACAACCCCAGCTCCCTCAGCCGCTCCTCATCAGACTTGTGCTCCAGACCCCTCACCAGCTTCGTTGCCCTTCTCTGGACACGCTCCAGCACTTCAATGTCTTTCTTGTAGTGAGGGGCCCAAAACTGAACACAGCATTCGAGGTGCGGCCTCACCAGTGCCAAGTACAGGAGCACGATCACTTCCTTAGTGCTGCTGGCCACACGATTTCTGATACAAGCCAGGATGCCATTGGCCTTCTTGGCCACGTGGGCACACTGCTGGCTCATATTCAGCTGGCTGTCCATCAACACCCCCAGGTCCTTTTCTGCTGGGCAGCTTTCCAGCCACTTGTCCGCAAGCCTGTAGCGTTACATGGGGTTGCTGTGACCCAAGTGCAGGACCCCACACTTGGCCTTGTTGCATCTCATACAATTGGCCTGCGCCCATCAATCCAGCCAGTCCAGATGCCTCTGCAGAGCCTTCCTACCCTTGAGCAGATCAACAGTCCCACCCAACTTGGTGTCATCTTCAAACTTACTGAGGGTGCACTCGATCCCCTCATCCAGATCATTGATAAAGATATTAAACAAAACTGGCCCCAAAACTGAGCCCTGGGGGACTCCACTTTTGACCGGCCACCAACTGGATTTAACTCCATTCACCACAACCCTTTGGGCCCAGCCATCCAGCCAGTTTTTTACCTAGCGAAGAGTGCACCCGTCCAAGCCACGACCAGTCAGTTTTTCCAGTGTTCTCCCAGTTCTTTGGTGGATTATCTGTGTCTTGGCAGATTTCACATCTTTCCCACAAACACTATCTGCAAAGTCTGTATTCCTGCAGCAGTTTACCCTTCATATATGGCACATACCCAGCTGAAATCCAGCTTCAGGTCATCTAACTAATTAATTGATATTATCAGTATGCAGCTGGGAAGTAAGGGATCAGGGAAGAATGACACTTTTCTATGATGTAAAGTGCCTTGCTTCTGTAGAAGCCTGGGACTTCTTCCTCCTTCCATACATTTTTAAAGACACTCCGACATCTGCATGCAGATTCAAACAAAAAAAGCAAAGCCCCATTCACTTTCCCCTATGCTAGAGACAGGACTTTTCTTTCTCTTTAAAAGGTGCATGTCCCTCCTCTATGAAGATAGGAAATGGTCACAAAATTTGATGTCCTTGGAAAAGGAACTGTGCGAAAATCTTAGTAATTTCTCCTGGCATATTACAAAAGCAGAAGAATCCTTAGAGGAGTCGCCAAAAGATGAACATTACTCACTCACCGACTTCTGGGCCTCCTGTCTTGTATACCAAATACTGCAGCAGGTAAGAAGCTAACTGCAAATGTGTGGGGAGTGTTTTGAAGACCTCAGAGTAATTGCAACCAAATTTGAATTTGATGGGTGTTTTTTTGAGGAGTTGTGTAAATTGAAGCAATATTTTAGAGCATGACATCTTATCTCTAGATATGGAAAGGCAGAAGCGGTTAATCCAACTCCTTGGTTAACCCAGTCTCCTAAGTGGGGGTGTCCTCAGTGCTATAGCAGAGGGAAGGGGCATTTTATGTTCCTTCGGAAGTCCATACTTATCTTCCAGTTTGATGAGCATGAGCTGGCTGACCGCAAGGAGGCCTCAGAGACTGGAATAAACCCCTACCCGATTTATGCAGCAGGGGATAAGGAAAAACTGAGTGAAAAAGGTGGAAACTTCCCAGGTAAAATATGGGCTCCTGTATCTTAAATACCATGCTTTAGGTTCCTTTAACTTCGTGGCAGGCATTACCTGTGCTGACATCCCACTGCAGTTTGTCGGCCTGTGTCTTTGCTTATAGATAATGGAGAAAACCACGCACTTCCAGGGGCTGAGTCACATTCTGTAGAAGTGGCTTTCGTGACAGGATAAGGTGAGGCATCCCTAGAAGAGAATGGGCTAAACAGATTATATAAAACGTCAGTAGAATAGACCTTCAAAGTGGAGAAGCCTGAATATAGGCATTTGGTGCAATCACAGAGCTCCTTGGCCTCCATCTGAGTTTTCAGCAGGGTGCAGATCTCTTGTAAATGCTCTATCGTATATGTCAGCCCTATGTGGAGCTCCAAAACAATCCAGTGCTTCTAAAACTGAACCAGGCAAGTCTATCCTTTCTCAGTAGTTAGGGAGAAGGCCTTCACATGGAGAACTTTATTTTCGAACCACTACTTTTACGCTGTCCCAATAAACTGACTTTTCCCTCACTGCAATTTAAAACTCTGACTGTCTCTCCTGCCCCTCCTTGCACAGAGGACGGATCATCTCCTTCCACTTACGAATGGTAGGCTTTGGTTTAGGGTGATGGGACTTGACTTATAAAGCACAAGCTGGCCTGGAATTGTCTGAGTGATAATCCCAGAAGGTCCGAGTGAGAACTGGGAACTTCATTCTGGAAAGGCAACGTGATCAAGGAAGGGATTATGAAATGAAGAGTAGGTGGCTTTGCAGTTTAAGCAGGTGGGTGCAGGAGAATAGTCACAACCAACAAAAAGTTTCACCATTGCTATCAAATTTTATTTTCCATACCTGTTAAAAAAATTGATCTCTCTCTGGAGCAAACTGACTCCGTTGTCCACACAGAGGCCTGTGGTTCCATTTGAGATGCCTTACCATACTCTGCCTACTTCATCTACTTTTCTAAAGGAGTGTGAGTGTTATTTCAGTCCTGTGTCATAACTGTTGGCCCCATGCAGGTGACTCAGTTCACCATAGGTCCCTAGGTACCGTGGGTTCCTAGTTACATTATCTGTGGGTACTTGAATCAAACCCAGTCCCTTTGCTTCATTGATGCTAAAGAATGTTATGGCAGGCAGACTCTCTCACCTATGCATAAGCTTCGAGAGGCCCTTGAGCTATCTAACACGTCTGAGAGATCTGCACAGAGCTGTACAATATGACACATTATCTGTGGGAAACCAAGAGCTTTCTGGTGTGGCAGCTGGATGCCAGGATAGGAAGGATACCAAGAGCATATCAAAGAGCAGGTGATAGCATGCTTACGACTTTGGTTGCTCCCCGCATGCCCATTCATCTTTGTCAGCTAATATCAGGTGATTTTAGAAAGGAAGAGAAAAACAACCCAAATGCTACTTTGGGACGGTGAGGTCAGCTATGCTTCCGAATATTGAGTGACAAAGCTGTTGGATTTTTCTCAGGGACCTGGTTTGAATTCACTCCGCATGAGGCTGGATATACTGCCTTGGGAGCTTTTGTGAGTACCAAACACTTTGGAAGTGAATTTGAGAAGGGTAAGCTGAAGAAAAAGAAGAAGAAGAAACACATTTGTTACATGCAAGGTGAATCTTCCTAATTCTGCTTTGTAGGAAAGATGCAGGTTTAGCTATCCGGCATCTTTCTGCAGGTAGCAAGAATAGATCTATTATTCCATGAATGCATGCATAATAGTATACGAATTCTGGAGAGCAGTTTGTCTCACATTAAATGTTCAAATGGGAACATGTGAATGCCTCTCTACACTCCACTGTCTACATTGAGCAACGCAGGGGAAGTTAAGGACCTACGCTGTAGATGACTGAAGTTAATGAAACAGTTCCAACCTGGATGCCTAAATGTTCTATAATCCCAGCATGTTTGCCTTACAGGGTGAGAAGCTTCCCAAACTAGATACATCCTACTGTGAGGACTGGTAGTTCCTGTTTTGCTAATTTGTTTCTCTCTGTTTCAGTTCAGGTCCAAAGTTCTTTCCTTCCCTACCTAAGCAGTATAGCTGCAAATCTCATCTCACTTGTCTGTGACACAACTAAACATATCTTGGCATCCTTAAACCCATCTTGCGTTTAATGGCTTCATGCTCCAGTCTCTTCAAAACACACCCTTGGCATCAGGCTATTGGGGAAAAGGAAAAAAAAAAGGAAGAAAGCACTCTAGTTCTTACTATTTAATTCACTCAGAAGGAAAAACAAATAAACACAACACATCCATGAAGAGTACTTATGCCTCCAGGCTCATGTGTGAGGCTGGCCCAGGGAAGTGCTTGACCAAGAGATCTGCAGTGTGAGTGTACCCCATGTTTTCCATGGGATTCTGGCCTTCAGTGACATAAAAAGCTAGTCCACAAAAATGTGTAGACCTAGCAGGAGGAAGAGGGAGTAAGTAATCTCAGGAGGTGTATAATCCTTTCAGTAGACAGTAAGGGAAGACTAGGCAAGGAGTTTCGGTTTAGGCATCTGTCTTAGACATTTTGAAAGTTAAGTAAGAGAAGTGTCCTACTGAAAGGCAAACTTGGATTGAATTCTTAGCGAGACTGTTATAAAGCAAGCACCTTAAGCACATTTTCTTTTTTTGTTTCAGCCTTATGGGGGAGTGCTCTTGGAAGCATGGAAGAAAATCTAAAGTTTATACGAGGTACTACATTTTTTCTGTTGCCGGTATGCTCAAATCAGTTGTTGCACCTGCTGAAACTGAGCACATACTTCACGCTACCCTCGAGTAATCCCTGCAGTCCTCTAGTTCCAAACAGAAATACAGCTATGCCTAACACAAGCTCCACTGGTACTCCATTTGTAATCATCAGAGATGACAAGATGGAGATTGTCCAGATCTTATCCAAGACTGTGCAGCTTGAAGAGCCAAAACTCCAACTGTATCGAAGGAGGAGTGCTCTGTGGGTATCCGATTGGGAAGCGGAGACTCACAATTGCAAAAGCTGGAAGCTGGTGACTTCTGGCACCAGGAGGAAGGCTCCTGCTGCACCTGAAGATTTCCAGTTGTGGAATACGTTTAGTACACTTAGAAAAGATGAGGGACTGCAAGCATGAGGGACTGCGAGCTCTGTCAAAGGAAGCATGAGAGCCAGATGAGCTTGACCACCAATAGAAGGAAGCAGTCAGTGATAGTAGTGAGAGGCTCCGTGCTGCAGTGGACAGACACCCCCATCTGCAGATCTCATCCCTTGTCTAGGGAGGTTTGCTGCTTGTTGGGGGCTTGGATTCGGGAGACCTTGTCGAGAAATAGCTGTCGCTTTTGTGTCCCTCAGGTTATCACCCCCCACTGCTCCTCATCGTGGGCACTAAGGAAACTGCCAAGTGAGACCTGAAGTGTCAAGCATGACTACATCTGGTGAGGGATGTGTAGGGCAACAAGAAGGGCTTCCATAGATATATCAGCAGCAAAAGGAAGAGTAGGTAAAATGTGGGCAGGAGTTCTGGTGACAAATGACATGGAAAAGGATGAGGCACTCAGTGCCACCTTTGCCTCACTCTTTACTGTTTCGACTGGCCTTCAGGAACCCCTGGTCCCTGAGACCAGTGGGAAATTCTGGAGCGAGGAAGTCCCTTATCCTTGGGAACACGTGAACAAATTGCATCAAGTTAAGGAACATGCAAACAAATTGGATGTATGCAAGTGCATGGGACCTGATGGGATACAGCCGCAACTGCTGGTGGAGCTGGCTGATGTCATTGCAAGGCCAGTCTCAATCACCCTTGAAAATTCATGGCAACAGAGGGAGGTTTCTGATGACTGGAAGAAAGATGCCACTCCTGTCTTCAGAAAGAGCAGGAGGGAGGATCTGGGAAGTCTCAGGTCAGCCAGCCACACCTCCCAGTCCCTGGCAAGATGGTTGAGCAAATCCTCCTGGAAGACCTTTCCAAACACGTTAAGGATAAGAAGCCAATGAGGACTAGTCAGCATGGATTTATGAAGGGTAAATCATGCTTAGCCAACATGAAAGCCTTCTACGGTGAGATGACTATCTTGGTAGATGAGCAGAGTGCTGCTGTTTACTGTCCTCTTAGTAAGGCTTTTGACACTGTCTCCATCCTCATGGACAAAATGAGGAATTGTGGTCTAGCTAAGTGGACAGTGAGGTGGACTGAAAACTGCCTGAACCTGTGGGCCCAGAGAGTTGTGTTCAGTGGCATGAAGTTCAGCTGGAGGCCAGGCACTAGTGGTGTATTACAGGACTGAATTCTAGGTCTGATACTTTTAACATTATCATTATCGTTAATGACTCAGATGATGGGATGAAGTGTACCCTCCGCAAGCTTGCAGATAGTACAAAACTGGCAGGACTGGTTGGGTAACCCACAGAAGTCTTGACGGGCTGGAGAAACGGACTTACCTCATGAAAAGGAACCTCATGAAGTTCAACAAAAGGAAATGCAAAGTCCTGCACGTGGAGAGGGATGACCCCAGGCTCCAGGACAGGCTGCGGACTGACCAGCTGGAAAGCAGGTTTTCTGTCAAGACCTGGGGGTCCTGGTGAACACCAAGTTGAACATGAACCAGCAGTGTTCGCTTGTGGCAAAGAAGGCTAATGGTATCCTGGGCTGCATTAGGAAGAGCACCACCAGCAGGTCGAGGGAGGCGATCCTTCCCTTCTACTCAGCAGTGGCGATGCCACACCTGGAGTACTGTGTCCGGTTCTGGGCACCCCAGTACACGAAAGATGCGGACGTGCTCAAGGGAGTCCAGGAAGGGGCCAGAAAGATGATTCAGGGACTGGAGTGTCTTTCATATGAGGAGAGACTGAGAGAGCTGGGACTGCTCAGCCTGGAGAAGAGAAGGCTTGGGGGATCCTGTTAATTTATATAAATACTAGATGGGAGATTCAAAGAAGATGGAATCAGACTCTTGTCAGTAATATCTACTGAAAGGACAAGAGGCAATGAACACAAATTCAAATACAAGAAATTAAATTTAAACATAAGAAAAAACATTTTTACTGTGAGGATGGTTGAACACTGGAACACGCTTCCCAGAGAGACTGTGGAGTCTGCATTCTTGGAGCTATTTAGAAACCCAGGGGGGATATGGCCCTGAGCAACTTGCTGCGTCTCACCCTGCTTTGAGCACAGGAAGTGGACTAGGTGATCTCCAGATCACCTAGTTGGTCGTCAGGGTTGGAGGTTCCTTCCAACCTCAACTGAATTTCTCTGAAAATGGCCAAAATAAAACGCTGCTTCTTGAATATCATTTTAGACATTTACAACATTGTTATGAACCTCTGGGTTACTCACTTTAAGGTGTCTTCATAAGCGAGAAAGAAGAACTTCACGGGTGCTCTGCACAGATACATTTAGATACATGCTTAAAGATGTGATGAAACTTGGTCTAGAAGTGCCTCTCCGTTGAATATGAATCTACAGCAGCATGAGCGTGGACTGTAGAAGTCCAATTTTGGTCAGATGAATCTCTGCCAGTAGCACAGGGGAAAGTTTAAATATCATGTCAATGAATCTGAACTGATCTTCTTCACAGTAGATTCCTTGTGATGTGGAAGCATCAGAGATGATCTCTTAAACTCCGAGGTAGGAGGCTATCAAAACTGCTGGGGGAATAATAGAGGTGGATGAGATGCTGTCAGGTATCTGAGACATCAAACACAGAGCTATGAGTGATGAGCAGAACCAGCAGGAGATTAGAACTCTCATGGAGTGTCAGCCACCAGGCGAGTGAGATCCTCCAAGGAATCTGGAATATCACTGTACATCTATGTTTAGGTGCAGGGCTAGCTTTCCTGCTGTCTTTCATTGGGAGACAATGACTATTTTATTGGAAGGGGTATTCTTATTCTGATTATCCTTTTCTTTCTTCCAAGAGAGTCTCGCCTTGTTCTCACAAAGAAGAGTTCACTCACCTGAAGGCATGTCCTCGTGTAGACTTGGTGGGTTATTGTGCTGCTTTGTTGTTGTTTTTTATTATCTTTTTAAATTTAGCATTCTTTTCTGCTTGCTCCATATTTTCCTTAGGGGACTGACAGGAGTGTCAGCCAGGCACAAAGAAATCCAGACCTCCTTGTCTCTCATATATGTAGTGGTTTGAGAGATCTTGAACATGTAACTAAAATAACCACCCTGATGTTTTGGAGGGATTCCCTCATGTCAGATGCGCTTTACTAACGGGCTTCTGGGAAGGTGGTGTTACCGCACTCGTGTAGCTGCTGTGGCCAGGGAGTACAAGTGAAGCCTGCACCATGCAGATTCAAGGCTCACGCTCACATTGAGGTCCAAACTTCCTGATTGTCCACACTGCCTGTGAGTTAGCGCTGGCTCTAGTTTGCAATATGCCAGCTGATCTTTCCACCTGGGAAAGTCGGGGACAGCAGGGGTGGCAGAGCAAGTGAAAGAGCAGGTCTGGCTCACCCTCGTGTCTGCTGCTAGAGGCAGTCTGTGTGCCAGTCTCTGTGGCTCTTTTGGTGTGAGAACTTAGATCTAAAATTTAGACATAAAAATCCATATCAGGAATGGCTCAGCTCCAGTTCCTGAAATCAGTGCAAGTCAGTGCATATGTTCTTCCAAACTTCAATTTAGCAGAAGGTAAATCATATTGTGCTAACCATCATTGCTGGTTGACAATAGACTTCAAGGAAAAGAAAGTAAATATTAAATATGGCACCTTTCATGGACCAGTTATTCTGTTCTCCTTATCGTTTTGTAAAATTAAAATTTCCCACAGAATTATTTTCTTTCTTTTTTTTTTTTTTTTGGTTCTTCTTCCATATTGAAATGTTCACCTGGAAAATTCAGATTTTAATGACTGTGCAACAAAGATGCATTCCCACAGTATTCTCTTGGCAATACTGGAACGAATCACATCAGGCTTCGCTTGAATCGTCGTTACATTTTTAATTCCTTTGTGTATTTATTTATTTATTTTAGAATTAAAAATGGGAATCAAGTATTTGAGACATATCAGAAAATTCCCATTTATTCCAAACTACATTTCTGCTCCTCCTCCTGCTACTTTGTTTCATGGAACTTTTCTTCCAAGATGAATGCAAAGGGCATCTGAATCCTGGTATGGTTGTGCAGCTGTCCAGATGTGAACGCTCAGTGTTAGGCATTTTTATCGTCAACAGAGAGGAATATTCACTTTGGCACATGGTTCCTCTCACCAGCTTAAACAGCTTCTTTCGGGTAAGAGGAATGAGGTCAGTCTCTCTAAAGATTCCCCTGAATGTAGGGACTACATCTTCACTAATTCATGTGTCAGTTACTGTCTAACCACATGTTTGGTCAGATAAATTCCACTCTGATGTAACTTTTGTCTTACCTTTCTTAGAGAGTAATTCAGATACCTTCATGGCTTGTCAGCCTGCCCTTCTTCTACTAGACCTTCAGTTGTGTGCTGTAAGTGGGAGTGATCCTAAGGAAGTCTTCGAGAAATTGTTGAAAATACTGTCAGGCAAGTGAACGATGTTGAGATTTGTAAGCACTTGCATTCTCAGTAACATGGTTTTACAAATGGTGATTCCTTTGTTGTGCAGTCTCATATTTTCCTTTTCTTCTTTTCTCTCTTTTTAAGACGACAAGGAAAAAAGTGCATTCTACCAACTGTGCGTTGAAATGTGTAATACTTGGACAATGAAAACAAAGGAGGAAAGAATGGAAAGCTGTGCTGAACTGGGCAAAGAGATAGAAAAGGCACTTGGAGGCAAGTATAGTACATGAATGCTTATCATAACGATGATGCCCTCTCCATCCCAGGTAGAAAAGCCCACTGCATTTGTAGTATAAAGTTGCCCTGTAGGATGCCATGTATCTGTTTTGTTACTCTGACAGGGTTTTGTGCTTTTTCTCCACTTGATCTTCCTCGGTGTGTCTTGGAGAAGAAGGCACTCTAGGAAGAGTGTTGCAATCATCCCATGAAAACCTCCTAGGCAAGTTTATCTCATTTTTATTATCTTTTTCATTCTTTGTGCTGTATGTGCTTTGAAAAATTCCAGCTTTGGAGTGTTGTGCATTTAAATTCCAGTGTCAATCTTCCAGTGTAGGAAGATCTCGTGAAAACCATATTGCAGAATATGTGCCAGTGATATTCTCATCCAGGGACTAGTTTGCAATATCCACAAAGCTCTCAGGTCTCATGAAAGCATTTAAAATCTGCCTACCTAAGTAAATAGAATAAGAGGCCTAATCCTGAACAATCACTGTTTCCCATCTATCTTTGCTCCTGACTGAGCCTGTATTGTCAGCAAGACTTCTCAGGCATGCCAAACTGATGAAATATAGGATCTCAGCAGCTGCAGGTAGTGCATTGCTGTTGGACACCTAGGGTGCCCACATGTCAAGTGTCGTTTGGAACTTCGATCACTACAGAAATTTTGAAATCAAAAGTCACGAACCAAGACATCCTAAAGCAAAACTGGGTTTTCTTTAACGGGCAACTCCATTCTTACTGTGGGGTGGGTTTTTTTGGCAACTAATCAGCATTTCTGCCCTTTTATCTAAACTGAAGCTTGTTTTCAATGAACTGAACTCATTTAGCTTATATCTGCAATATTTAATAGACTTGGGTGTGGGAGAAATGAGGATTAGTTCGATTTGCATCGAAGAGAGCAGGAAGAGGTCTAAGCAAGACATGAATAAGTTGCAAAGTAAAATTTTGCACCGAAATTCCTCAAATACTTCTGCGGTGTTAAGCTGGTACATCACCTGTTTAGATCCAGGGCCCTGCTAGTTCCATCAGCCACAGTTTACTGATAAGAAATTATTTTCAAGTAGTCTGAAACTGTAGCAATAAAGGGTAATTTCCAGAACTGAGCAGTTTTTCCTTCCTTTTTTAGTCAAGTCATGCCTGGATTTCCATTCATGGAAGAGCTGTTGGACCTTCAGTAGTCACCTCCAGCATCTTTTGTCTTTACAACCTACTCCTGACAGTAAAAAACTCCATTTGAACAGCTGCATTGTGTCTTCGACATCAGTCTTATGATAAAATAAGTCTTTTCCTGGAGATGCCAGTTTTTCTGTAGGGATTCAAGGGATCTAAAATACTAGCTTTATTTTAGATGATGGCCATGCTATTCTGTTAGCCTGTGGCTTCTGCTCAGACTGAAAACCCTTACCCGTTCTTCCAATCTGCATGTTGTGTCACATGTCCTTTCACTTGGTGCCCCTTCTTCAAGCAGAGATAGATGATATTCAGTCCAAATCCTCCCACCTAAATTGTTTTATGATTCTCTCCATTTGTGATTCTAAATGTCTACCAAGTGAGAAAACAGAGGCCAGTGTTTTATAGTTTGATAACAGTCTCATGCTTGAACTCTGCCACCGCATGTTGTATGGAAAAACTGCGCTCACATGATTTAGATGAAAGAGCTTAAGAACAAACTTGATCAAAACTTCCATAGGCAAATATAAATGCTAGTTTATGAAAAATACATTATTAGGCAGGTAAATGGAATGAAAACAGTCATTCGCAAACGGGAAAGCGCATAGGAGTTTGAGTCTGGCACATCTTGCAAGATGCCCACACCGTGAGGACAAGCACTGCATATTTGAAAAAGGTGGAAGAGGTGTTTAAATCCCCAGAGGAAATGTAAAACTTGATAAGTGGATGTGTGATTATGGTAGAGTAGACATCCAGACTTTGCAGCTCCTTTTAAACCACATTCGTTTGAACCTGATTTAGCCCTAAAGAAGGTAAACACTCTGGTCAGGGCAAGTGCGTAAGTCGGTGCACTCAGCAGTTTCTCATTTTCGTTGGCCAACAAATGTTTTTTCCCCGATTAATTGTTTGCCATGACCAATTTATATGAAGATATCCTAAAGTGTGGACTCATACACTGACAGTGTGGTTGCCTTGAATTGTGGCTGTAGGTAAAAACCAAGATTAAAGGAGGCGTTATTCTTTGCTGGTGTGTGTGGCAGAAGTACAAGCCCCTTTTATTCTTGGCCCAACAAAACTAGTGAATGTGTAGTGATATGCAGTTCCTTTGGAAAACAGATGATGTTTAGCGTGTTAGTTATCAAATGCAAAAGTAGTAGCTTCAGCACATCCCCTGCCCACAGCCAAGGTCCCTGAATTCCGGCTAGAATTCCAACATGAGTATCAGCATTCAAAAGGCATTATTCTGGGTTTAAGGAAATAGCATTTTTCACTTAATGCTATTACTGAGTTAGCAACTTGGTAGCACATAATCACACAGAATCATTGCAGTTCGAAGGCACCTCTTGAGATCATTTAGTCCCCTGCTCAAGCAGGTTGTTGTGGGTTAACCGCAACAGGCAACTCAGCACCAAACAGCTGCTCGCTCACTTCCCCATCAGTAGGCTGAGGGAGAGAATGGGAAGGGTAAAAAAGCAAATACCTGTGCATTGAGGTAAAGACAGTTTAATAGGTAAAGCAAAACCTGTACATGCAAGCAAAGCAAAATAAGGAATGCTTTCACTACTTCCCATTAGCAGGCAGATGTTTAGACCTTTCCAGGAAAGCAGGGCTTCATTACGCGTAACGGTTACTTGGGAAGACAAACACCATGACTCCAAACATCCTCCCCTTCCTCCTACCTCCCCCCCCAGCTTTTA
Organism: Gavia stellata; assembly: GCF_030936135.1. NCBI lineage: Eukaryota > Metazoa > Chordata > Aves > Gaviiformes > Gaviidae > Gavia > Gavia stellata. The sequence continues at coordinate 8,093,789 of NC_082621.1, read as the reverse complement.
TTGCTGAGCATGACATCATATGGTATGGGATATCCCTTTGGTCAGTTGGGGCCAGCTGACCTGGCTGTGTCCCCTCCCAGCTACATGTGCACTCTCAGACTACTCGCTGGCAGGGCAGTGTGAGGACCAGAAAAGGCCTTGATGCTGTGGAAGCACTGTTCAGCAATTAATTAAAACATTGGTGTGTTATCAACACTGTTTTGGTCACAAAAGGCAGCACCATATGAACTGCTATGAAAAAAATCAACTCCATCCCAGCCAGACCAGCTATGATCTCTACCCCTTATTCCATACCATTTATATCACACTCAGGACCCACATTATCCGATACACCCTCATTAATCACCACCCTCTTGACTGTCCTTAGATTTATACATGGATATCATTCCCTTAGTCTGTGGGCCACCCCTGTAAAATGTCCATAACCTGCCCATAAATTGGCCACGGAGTTCATTTAGTCCACGTCTTGGGCTCTGTCTGTTATGACAGTCACTCAGGACAGGAGAGGCGGTGTGTTGTGTGAAGTCATTAGGCACCAAAGCCAGCTCAGGTTGCGTCACTGCTGCACTTGCACTGCTTCTTGTGAGGCTCATCTTCTGTTGGTTTGGGCGGTTCCTGCTATAGTACTTCCTATAACATGCAACTCAAATCATGGGTTAAGATTTAAAGATATATCCGTTACAATCTCCACACCTGCTCCCTTTGGACCAAGCCACAGGGATTGACATTGCAATGAACTCCTCCCCTTGCCCCTGCTCTGACGTGGGCTTATCCAGGCAACACAGTCCCTTAGGGGTGGACCTGCTCTGGTGTGGCCTTTTACATGGGCCACAGTCTCTTCAGGGGCGTACGTGCTGCGTCTTGGACTTATCCACGGCCAGTCTAGTACAGCAGCCTGTCTAGTACAGCAGCACAGAAACAGCAGCGAAGTCCTGGCATCTGCCCGCCCAGGTGTATGGCCATTGCTGTTAGCAAAATGTTCCCAGGCACAGCAGAGTAAGATGATAAGCAGCATAGCAAACAGCAAAAGAATCCACTAACAAGCACTAGCCTCTAATATACATTAAGGCAAGCAAGCCTTGTGGCAAGCACGGGAGCCTGCCAATTAATAGCTGAACAGCTGTAAAAGCTATAAGTTTGGTCTAGCACGTTCTAATCTAACCCAGTGTTACCTTGAATGCTTTGAGCTCAATGCTGGGCACCAGAAAGGATTGTTGTGGGTTAGCCCCAATAGGCAGCTAAGCACTACACAGCGCTCGCTCAGTTCCCCGCAGTGGAATGGGGGAGAGAATTGGAAGTGTAAAACCTCATGGGTTGAGATAAAGAGAGTTTAATAGGTAAAACAAAAGCTGAGCAATACAGAAGCAAAATAAGGAATTCCTGACACTATACAAGCATTGTTCAGTGATAATTAAACCATCATTGGATTATCATCATGGTTTTGGTCACAAATCCACAACAGCACCATGCAAGCTACTATGAAGAAAATTAACTCTCTCCTAGACAAAAGCAGTACACAGGGTCAGCTCAAACAGGTTGCCCAGCACCTCGTCCAAGTGGGACTGAATATCTCCACACATGGAGACTCCACAGCTTCTCTGGGTGACCTGTTCTAGTGTCCGATCACCATCACAGTAAAAATGGAAAGTGTTTTCCTGTGTTTACATTGAATTTCCTGGTTTTTAATTCAGTCTGAACACAAGAAAACACAAGAAAAAAACTTGCAAGTTAAAGATTTCCAGGACAGCTCAGAGGAGGCTGTTTTGGTTTTTTTTTAATATCACAGATACACTTGTCCAGTGCCAGGTTATTGCAGACACATTCTTTGACTGGAATTGTGCAGTACACTGTGGGACAAATAGGCCTGTCATTAGGAACAAGCTATAGCTCGTATATTTAATAAACAATTAGGTTTGAATATGATGCACAGAAAATGCAGAAAAATGAAAAAGCATGAAATACAGAAAAAGAAAGACGTTACAAAAGCCAGTATCATGAGCAAGCCAGAGCCTAGCATTAGTTCACATTTGGTTCATACAGACAGACATAGTCTCCTTGTGCATGACACTCCAGTTTTACCAACATTGTTTGTAAGTCTCTGACCACCGGACTTTTCTTCATCTCTCTTGTGGTTCCTCTATTATTCATCTTCCATTCTCAAAAGCAAAAATTATAGCTGTTCTTTTTTCCCCTTTTTATGTGTTTGTTTAGTACTTATCTGTCTAATTCTTTACTATCTGTCATGCTGCCTGGTTAGCTATTCTTCTGTGAAAGCCTCTCTCTCTCTCCCCCTTTCCCCTTCATTCCTTCTTCTTCCTCTTTGTTATTTTTAGGTTTTTTTGTTATTTTTAGAATTTCTTTGCAAACACCAAACCCTCCATTGCAGCCAGTTTTAAAGGAAGCCTCTTCACCCACTCAGAAACTCAGGCCATCTTATTCTCACAAATACGTTTAAAATGTGCCAAATTATTCACTCCCTAAGAGCACCTTTTTGGTTCTTGTGGCTATGGAGAAACTTAGAGAGGGAGCTGAGATGGAGAAATCTACATTACAGTTGTCCAGAGCACAGTATGAAAACTAACACCAAATGGCCAAAATGAAAAGTTGCAGTGGAGTGAAGTATACCATTTATAGTGACTCATAAATTCATTATCTTGTACTAAAGGGAAAAAACCCCTCGCATTCAGAACTCCTTTGTACGAGAGGAAGACACAAGCCGTTTTATCTCTTGCAGAATCTTCCCACTATTGTTGGATACATTCAACCCTGCTTTCTCAAGGAGATCTTTGATGTCTCCCTCTGGGAAGGACAGCTGAAAGGTGGGAAACCTTTTTCTGTATTCTTCTGTTTTATCTAGAACAAAGGTAGAGACAATATGTAAGTAATGCAAACATAAAACTACAAGATCCTTCAAGAAAAGCATGGATTTGAGGAAAACATTACTCCCTGAAGATCTGCAAGTTTCACATGCAACTTCTTTATCCCATTAAGATCCTGCCAGTGAAGAGAGAGGAGGAGATCAGTCAGAGTCTGGAGGTGCCTCTTTCATCACCCGCTTTATCAGTTGCCTGAGAGAGGGGGATAAATCTCTCTCTGGACCTGCATGTTTCTCACCAATAACTATAAAGGGAAGCAGTGGTAAATATCCCAGTCTTGGATACTCTGGCTTCTAAATGTAATGCCTCCCCAACTCCTCTTTAGTAGAAGGACCTCAATTTAATGACTCTGATTTACAGAACAAACCAAGAAGAGAGTAAAATCCTTATCGCTCAGGACATATGTCACCTATCTGAAAGGGTGAGTGCATTCATGCCCATGCAAGCTTCTAGCCATTATACATAGAGCCTGCCCTGTTCCTTTTTGTCTGTGTCCATTTGCGGCAGCAGCGTTGAGTAAAGAAGGACTCTGAAATGCATGGCCCTGGAAGTCGCGAATATGAAATGCAGATATACAAAGTTGCATAGAGTACATGTTACCAGAACAATTCACGTTGTTGAAGAGTGGGAAGTGCATGACTGTAGGGCATGACTTGTCTCCTTGGAAGATATAGCAATCAGAAGGGTTGTTCTCATCCATTTCCTGATCCTTTATCTTGGGAAATGGGATACTGTTTTCCTGGCAGTATCTAGATGTTTTCTTGATAGTCTGAGAAACAGAGAAATTGTACGTATGCATTTTTTTAGTTTGTTTGCTTGTTTCTGAAATCCTAGAATAAATCAATCCTATCTCCAGTAATAAAATTGATTGCTACAAAACAATGATGGCTAGTTTCTTAGACTATACTTAATTGTAACGTATAATATATTTAAAAGTCTAAGTTTTCCTCAAGCATTCTCCGAGGAACAGGCTAAGTCTAGAACATAAATGAAAATCAAGCACTCACTTCTGGGGTCACTTCTAGCAAGAACCTTCGGGTAGCGAATTACAGCTACACCCAGAAAGGCAATGTGGTTGACGTTGAAAGATGTCAAAATTAAAGGGATTTGGCATCTATAAAACTGTCTGAAGACATCACTACGTTCACAGACTTTCAGAACAATTTTTACTTTCCAAAGCAGCCCCTCCTGTTGCTCTACCACTCTGACAAAATGGAAAACGTTAACTTCAATGTTGGCTTGATTTTGCATGAAAGCATTGACTGGGGTAGGCGTTGTGTTGGAAGCTTGCACAAACTGAGATTTTCTGTGGTGTCCCTGAGAAATATTATTCCCAACTGTTCAGGAGTTCAGAAGAAACAACCTTTGAGTCTCCTTCACACTTCTCTGAATGGGTTTGTAATATTCTGCTCTAGATGGCACAAGGGTCGTGAACAGCAGCCATTTTATGTAAGCTTCCCAGAGTAACTGGGATCTTACACACTGCACTTCACAAACAAAGATGGGGCCTTAGGTGCTAAGAACACTATTGGCCTCTCCTATAGACTTACTGACACCTTGATATTTCTGTCACCTCACCAAATTGCCTTGGGGGTTAGATTCTACAGATTTATCACTTTCCTTAACCACTATTGGGAAAAGGTGACATTTTAGCTAAAGACATGGTGACTCTTGTAGTCACAAGAGACAATCAAACTTCTCACAAGATCCTCCTGGAATGACACAAAATAGTAATAACATTTTGGAAGTCTAGCAAATTCTTTTTTAACTCAAGCTCCCTAAATTCACCCCCTAGGCATACATGTTTAAACCAAAGCAATTACAGAAACAGTATTGAACATTCACCCTCATTTGTAATGAAATTTGTTTATAAAAGGAGAAAGGAAACAGAGCATATTAGGAGGAAAAAGCCTAGACAAAGGGAAACTAAGCAAAATTGTTACAGATAGTGGTATGAGGTCTCCTTAAAGGTAAGAGATCTATTTTGCTGTAAATACTGTCTGTCAAAAAGTGTTCTGCCATCTGATAGGGGCTTCCCTTACCTCTAATAAGGGTTTCTGCTCCTCTTCCCTGAAGAATTACATTTCCCAGATCCCTTTTCCTTTATTCTTGTTGAGGTGTGAGTTGGTAGGGACCAGATCCTTCCCATGGGCCCATGAGCTCCATTTAGTCTCAGGCCTGGGTCTTCAACCCTTACATGAGCTATGTTCTAGGTGCACTGCTCTCCTGCTCAGCCACAGTCGTGCCTTAGCCCTCTTGATCTGGGCCCTAACCCAAAGGCTGACTTCCCAGCTTGACCTTGGAATGGTGTCATCACTATGGACCTGGGGCGATCACTGGACTGGTTACTCTCAGCGGACCTGAACCTTACCTGCCACCAGTCCTGATTCATATTGACCTCCCGAATTGACCTTGGACCTGCCTCATCACAGCAAACTTGCCTGATGATTCCAACCCTTGGTTGAACCTCACTGCTGTCTCCAAGCCCGCCCTGTTTGACTCACTTCGATCCTGTGAAACTGGGCCCTGGCTGGCAAGGCCCTGCCCTGCCTGCTCTGTTATCATGCCTGGCTCCCTTTCCCTTAGGAGCAGCTGGCCCTTGGCAGTTGGCTTTCCCCCGATGCACCCTTGACAGCCTGACAGCTTGATAAGCTTGGTAGGTTACCATAGAGTACCTGTGAACAAGACAGACAAAATGGCTCACGTTCTACAAGTATCTGTTTCTGCCAACTGCCTAGAAAAGAAGTCCAAACAATGTGATGATCAGCGTACCAAACTGTCAGAATCTGTTCAGACATTTCTTTGAAAATTGCTTTGACAATGATTGTAACGCATTTCTGCAGTCCCCAAACCAATGACTCCAAAGGAGGTTCTCCAAAGCCACACGTGTACCTCAAAAGGATCTCCAGAGCTGAAATCAAAGGAAATGATCAGATCTGTTTGCCGCTGTGCTCGAAGGACCAGAGGATAGGCAGAATTTATTGCCAGGCCAGCATCAATCAAAGAGATGATCTTGTTTTTGACCAGGTAAGAGGGCTGAATGTTAGCTAATCAAATGAAAAAAGCAATGAGATTTCCTAAAGACATATATAAATATATATAAACATACCTGCCCCCAAACAATCCACTAGTCTTCACTGATGATGCACCCCAAAAATTTGTTGAAACCTGCCTCTCCTTGCCTCTCCTGCCCAACCAGATATCCAGCTGTTTTCTGACAAGAGGACTCCAAATCCCTCTGACCTACCTCTCTCTCTGACTGTGGTCAGTTGCAGACCAGAATTCCTGATGGGCTTTCTGAAGGTCAAGAGATCACACCCCTACAACTATGCACCCATAGTCTTAAGATAAGAAGATCTTTGAGCAGAAAAATGAATGCATGAGCCAGCTAGAGATTGTGACACCTAACTGCAGTCATCTAAATGCAGGTTCCTACTTATGCGTTAGGTGCCAAAGCTTCCATTATCATAAGTGAACATCCACTAGGGCAGGCAATGGAATCTAGAGACCAATGTTACTGCTCATGCATCAGGAGCACAACTCAATTTCATAAACTTAGCTGTCCAGTTTCAACTCCTTAGGCTACTTCTTGTGTCCTCCACCTTCTCCTCCAAAAGGGCACAGTGGTCCCATAGGTTTTATTTTGTGTCTTCCAACTTAATGTGCTGTCCCTTGTACACAAGGGCAGTTTGTGTGACATGAGATGCCTGTGTTTACGTGACAGAATTGAGCTTATATATCTGCAGTGATGTTGCAGATTTGGATTCCAGTAGTGTGAAATAATTGTGTTTATAACTAGTTTATTTGCTGTCCATAACAGGATGCTGTTAAGATAGGGTGGAAAGGAAAGCTATCTAACTCGGCGTTTTAAGAAGGCAAATGGCAAAGACAGTTTTCTTGGTTTAACATCACGCAAACACATCATAAAAGCTCTGGTAAACCCCATGCATTCTGCCCCATAGATCCAGTTGGATAGCATAACCACTCTGCATTTTCCGAATATAAACAAATCGTGATTGCATTGGATTTTCTTACGGCAGTTGTAAAGGAAGTTGTTAGTTGTTCCCCATTTCCAGGTCCTCACACATTGGATTGTTTTAAACACCATCTCTGTGACAACCCACACGGAGCCTGGGAAGAGACAATACAATTCAGAATGTAGCTGAATCTAGAGAACTTCACTTTATGACAAGTGCAACAAAGTCTGGGGGAGATCTATGGCGGTAGAAGAAGTATGTGCAGATAGAGTGCAGACAGCCTGAGGGCCAAGGCCTGAATGCTTCAGAAGAGAGAGAGTCATGCTTTCCACTAGTTCAAATAATTAACACTAAGCAATGGAATCTTAGTAGAGCTGAAACAGATCTCAATAAGCCTCTCAAGGCACAAACTGTACAGCACTTGGGCCCTACACCAGCCGGCATATTCACCAAGCTTGAGGCTTGCAGGCTCTGGAGTGGACTGGTTACACCAGTGCTGTACAAGGGTGAGGCCTGATCTTTTCCGGGTCTCTTACAGCATTCTTATGGTTCAGAGGGATTGTTACTTCTCTTCATCTTCTCTCCAGCTGAAAGCGCCCTGAATAAAGTGAGAGGCATACTACAGCCCAGTAGAATGACCTGTACAAGGTAGGGGATAGTAGCTGAAAGCCACGAGAGCATCAAGAGATCATGTGAGAGAATGTGAGAAGATATGAGAATGTGAGAAAGAGTTTGCAGGACTGTACTGTACAGGCAGAGACAATCCATGCCTTATCTGTGAACACACTCCTTGGAACAGGCATTGGAGAGAAAAAAGAGCTGTCTGCATTGTCCAGATTTAACCTTGGAGTACCAGTCGGTTCACTCCAGAAGGAACTGGCCAAAAACTGCCCATACACTGTGGCTGATGGAACTAGCAGGGCCCTGGATCTAAACAGGTGATGTACCAGCTTAACACCGCAGAAGTATTTGAGGAATTTCGGTGCAAAATTTTACTTTGCAACTTATTCATGTCTTGCTTAGACCTCTTCCTGCTCTCTTCGATGCAAATCGAACTAATCCTCATTTCTCCCACACCCAAGTCTATTAAATATTGCAGATATAAGCTAAATGAGTTCAGTTCATTGAAAACAAGCTTCAGTTTAGATAAAAGGGCAGAAATGCTGATTAGTTGCCAAAAAAACCCACCCCACAGTAAGAATGGAGTTGCCCGTTAAAGAAAACCCAGTTTTGCTTTAGGATGTCTTGGTTCGTGACTTTTGATTTCAAAATTTCTGTAGTGATCGAAGTTCCAAACGACACTTGACATGTGGGCACCCTAGGTGTCCAACAGCAATGCACTACCTGCAGCTGCTGAGATCCTATATTTCATCAGTTTGGCATGCCTGAGAAGTCTTGCTGACAATACAGGCTCAGTCAGGAGCAAAGATAGATGGGAAACAGTGATTGTTCAGGATTAGGCCTCTTATTCTATTTACTTAGGTAGGCAGATTTTAAATGCTTTCATGAGACCTGAGAGCTTTGTGGATATTGCAAACTAGTCCCTGGATGAGAATATCACTGGCACATATTCTGCAATATGGTTTTCACGAGATCTTCCTACACTGGAAGATTGACACTGGAATTTAAATGCACAACACTCCAAAGCTGGAATTTTTCAAAGCACATACAGCACAAAGAATGAAAAAGATAATAAAAATGAGATAAACTTGCCTAGGAGGTTTTCATGGGATGATTGCAACACTCTTCCTAGAGTGCCTTCTTCTCCAAGACACACCGAGGAAGATCAAGTGGAGAAAAAGCACAAAACCCTGTCAGAGTAACAAAACAGATACATGGCATCCTACAGGGCAACTTTATACTACAAATGCAGTGGGCTTTTCTACCTGGGATGGAGAGGGCATCATCGTTATGATAAGCATTCATGTACTATACTTGCCTCCAAGTGCCTTTTCTATCTCTTTGCCCAGTTCAGCACAGCTTTCCATTCTTTCCTCCTTTGTTTTCATTGTCCAAGTATTACACATTTCAACGCACAGTTGGTAGAATGCACTTTTTTCCTTGTCGTCTTAAAAAGAGAGAAAAGAAGAAAAGGAAAATATGAGACTGCACAACAAAGGAATCACCATTTGTAAAACCATGTTACTGAGAATGCAAGTGCTTACAAATCTCAACATCGTTCACTTGCCTGACAGTATTTTCAACAATTTCTCGAAGACTTCCTTAGGATCACTCCCACTTACAGCACACAACTGAAGGTCTAGTAGAAGAAGGGCAGGCTGACAAGCCATGAAGGTATCTGAATTACTCTCTAAGAAAGGTAAGACAAAAGTTACATCAGAGTGGAATTTATCTGACCAAACATGTGGTTAGACAGTAACTGACACATGAATTAGTGAAGATGTAGTCCCTACATTCAGGGGAATCTTTAGAGAGACTGACCTCATTCCTCTTACCCGAAAGAAGCTGTTTAAGCTGGTGAGAGGAACCATGTGCCAAAGTGAATATTCCTCTCTGTTGACGATAAAAATGCCTAACACTGAGCGTTCACATCTGGACAGCTGCACAACCATACCAGGATTCAGATGCCCTTTGCATTCATCTTGGAAGAAAAGTTCCATGAAACAAAGTAGCAGGAGGAGGAGCAGAAATGTAGTTTGGAATAAATGGGAATTTTCTGATATGTCTCAAATACTTGATTCCCATTTTTAATTCTAAAATAAATAAATAAATACACAAAGGAATTAAAAATGTAACGACGATTCAAGCGAAGCCTGATGTGATTCGTTCCAGTATTGCCAAGAGAATACTGTGGGAATGCATCTTTGTTGCACAGTCATTAAAATCTGAATTTTCCAGGTGAACATTTCAATATGGAAGAAGAACCAAAAAAAAAAAAAAAAGAAAGAAAATAATTCTGTGGGAAATTTTAATTTTACAAAACGATAAGGAGAACAGAATAACTGGTCCATGAAAGGTGCCATATTTAATATTTACTTTCTTTTCCTTGAAGTCTATTGTCAACCAGCAATGATGGTTAGCACAATATGATTTACCTTCTGCTAAATTGAAGTTTGGAAGAACATATGCACTGACTTGCACTGATTTCAGGAACTGGAGCTGAGCCATTCCTGATATGGATTTTTATGTCTAAATTTTAGATCTAAGTTCTCACACCAAAAGAGCCACAGAGACTGGCACACAGACTGCCTCTAGCAGCAGACACGAGGGTGAGCCAGACCTGCTCTTTCACTTGCTCTGCCACCCCTGCTGTCCCCAACTTTCCCAGGTGGAAAGATCAGCTGGCATATTGCAAACTAGAGCCAGCGCTAACTCACAGGCAGTGTGGACAATCAGGAAGTTTGGACCTCAATGTGAGCGTGAGCCTTGAATCTGCATGGTGCAGGCTTCACTTGTACTCCCTGGCCACAGCAGCTACACGAGTGCGGTAACACCACCTTCCCAGAAGCCCGTTAGTAAAGCGCATCTGACATGAGGGAATCCCTCCAAAACATCAGGGTGGTTATTTTAGTTACATGTTCAAGATCTCTCAAACCACTACATATATGAGAGACAAGGAGGTCTGGATTTCTTTGTGCCTGGCTGACACTCCTGTCAGTCCCCTAAGGAAAATATGGAGCAAGCAGAAAAGAATGCTAAATTTAAAAAGATAATAAAAAACAACAACAAAGCAGCACAATAACCCACCAAGTCTACACGAGGACATGCCTTCAGGTGAGTGAACTCTTCTTTGTGAGAACAAGGCGAGACTCTCTTGGAAGAAAGAAAAGGATAATCAGAATAAGAATACCCCTTCCAATAAAATAGTCATTGTCTCCCAATGAAAGACAGCAGGAAAGCTAGCCCTGCACCTAAACATAGATGTACAGTGATATTCCAGATTCCTTGGAGGATCTCACTCGCCTGGTGGCTGACACTCCATGAGAGTTCTAATCTCCTGCTGGTTCTGCTCATCACTCATAGCTCTGTGTTTGATGTCTCAGATACCTGACAGCATCTCATCCACCTCTATTATTCCCCCAGCAGTTTTGATAGCCTCCTACCTCGGAGTTTAAGAGATCATCTCTGATGCTTCCACATCACAAGGAATCTACTGTGAAGAAGATCAGTTCAGATTCATTGACATGATATTTAAACTTTCCCCTGTGCTACTGGCAGAGATTCATCTGACCAAAATTGGACTTCTACAGTCCACGCTCATGCTGCTGTAGATTCATATTCAATGGAGAGGCACTTCTAGACCAAGTTTCATCACATCTTTAAGCATGTATCTAAATGTATCTGTGCAGAGCACCCGTGAAGTTCTTCTTTCTCGCTTATGAAGACACCTTAAAGTGAGTAACCCAGAGGTTCATAACAATGTTGTAAATGTCTAAAATGATATTCAAGAAGCAGCGTTTTATTTTGGCCATTTTCAGAGAAATTCAGTTGAGGTTGGAAGGAACCTCCAACCCTGACGACCAACTAGGTGATCTGGAGATCACCTAGTCCACTTCCTGTGCTCAAAGCAGGGTGAGACGCAGCAAGTTGCTCAGGGCCATATCCCCCCTGGGTTTCTAAATAGCTCCAAGAATGCAGACTCCACAGTCTCTCTGGGAAGCGTGTTCCAGTGTTCAACCATCCTCACAGTAAAAATGTTTTTTCTTATGTTTAAATTTAATTTCTTGTATTTGAATTTGTGTTCATTGCCTCTTGTCCTTTCAGTAGATATTACTGACAAGAGTCTGATTCCATCTTCTTTGAATCTCCCATCTAGTATTTATATAAATTAACAGGATCCCCCAAGCCTTCTCTTCTCCAGGCTGAGCAGTCCCAGCTCTCTCAGTCTCTCCTCATATGAAAGACACTCCAGTCCCTGAATCATCTTTCTGGCCCCTTCCTGGACTCCCTTGAGCACGTCCGCATCTTTCGTGTACTGGGGTGCCCAGAACCGGACACAGTACTCCAGGTGTGGCATCGCCACTGCTGAGTAGAAGGGAAGGATCGCCTCCCTCGACCTGCTGGTGGTGCTCTTCCTAATGCAGCCCAGGATACCATTAGCCTTCTTTGCCACAAGCGAACACTGCTGGTTCATGTTCAACTTGGTGTTCACCAGGACCCCCAGGTCTTGACAGAAAACCTGCTTTCCAGCTGGTCAGTCCGCAGCCTGTCCTGGAGCCTGGGGTCATCCCTCTCCACGTGCAGGACTTTGCATTTCCTTTTGTTGAACTTCATGAGGTTCCTTTTCATGAGGTAAGTCCGTTTCTCCAGCCCGTCAAGACTTCTGTGGGTTACCCAACCAGTCCTGCCAGTTTTGTACTATCTGCAAGCTTGCGGAGGGTACACTTCATCCCATCATCTGAGTCATTAACGATAATGATAATGTTAAAAGTATCAGACCTAGAATTCAGTCCTGTAATACACCACTAGTGCCTGGCCTCCAGCTGAACTTCATGCCACTGAACACAACTCTCTGGGCCCACAGGTTCAGGCAGTTTTCAGTCCACCTCACTGTCCACTTAGCTAGACCACAATTCCTCATTTTGTCCATGAGGATGGAGACAGTGTCAAAAGCCTTACTAAGAGGACAGTAAACAGCAGCACTCTGCTCATCTACCAAGATAGTCATCTCACCGTAGAAGGCTTTCATGTTGGCTAAGCATGATTTACCCTTCATAAATCCATGCTGACTAGTCCTCATTGGCTTCTTATCCTTAACGTGTTTGGAAAGGTCTTCCAGGAGGATTTGCTCAACCATCTTGCCAGGGACTGGGAGGTGTGGCTGGCTGACCTGAGACTTCCCAGATCCTCCCTCCTGCTCTTTCTGAAGACAGGAGTGGCATCTTTCTTCCAGTCATCAGAAACCTCCCTCTGTTGCCATGAATTTTCAAGGGTGATTGAGACTGGCCTTGCAATGACATCAGCCAGCTCCACCAGCAGTTGCGGCTGTATCCCATCAGGTCCCATGCACTTGCATACGTCCAATTTGTTTGCATGTTCCTTAACCTGATGCAATTTGTTCATGTGTTCCCAAGGATAAGGGACTTCCTCGCTCCAGAATTTCCCACTGGTCTCAGGGACCAGGGGTTCCTGAAGGCCAGTCGAAACAGTAAAGAGTGAGGCAAAGGTGGCACTGAGTACCTCATCCTTTTCCATGTCATTTGTCACCAGAACTCCTGCCCCATTCAGCAGCAGGCCCACATTTTACCTACTCTTCCTTTTGCTGCTGATATATCTATGGAAGCCCTTCTTGTTGCCCTACACATCCCTCACCAGATGTAGTCATGCTTGACACTTCAGGTCTCACTTGGCAGTTTCCTTAGTGCCCACGATGAGGAGCAGTGGGGGGTGATAACCTGAGGGACACAAAAGCGACAGCTATTTCTCGACAAGGTCTCCCGAATCCAAGCCCCCAACAAGCAGCAAACCTCCCTAGACAAGGGATGAGATCTGCAGATGGGGGTGTCTGTCCACTGCAGCACGGAGCCTCTCACTACTATCACTGACTGCTTCCTTCTATTGGTGGTCAAGCTCATCTGGCTCTCATGCTTCCTTTGACAGAGCTCGCAGTCCCTCATGCTTGCAGTCCCTCATCTTTTCTAAGTGTACTAAACGTATTCCACAACTGGAAATCTTCAGGTGCAGCAGGAGCCTTCCTCCTGGTGCCAGAAGTCACCAGCTTCCAGCTTTTGCAATTGTGAGTCTCCGCTTCCCAATCGGATACCCACAGAGCACTCCTCCTTCGATACAGTTGGAGTTTTGGCTCTTCAAGCTGCACAGTCTTGGATAAGATCTGGACAATCTCCATCTTGTCATCTCTGATGATTACAAATGGAGTACCAGTGGAGCTTGTGTTAGGCATAGCTGTATTTCTGTTTGGAACTAGAGGACTGCAGGGATTACTCGAGGGTAGCGTGAAGTATGTGCTCAGTTTCAGCAGGTGCAACAACTGATTTGAGCATACCGGCAACAGAAAAAATGTAGTACCTCGTATAAACTTTAGATTTTCTTCCATGCTTCCAAGAGCACTCCCCCATAAGGCTGAAACAAAAAAAGAAAATGTGCTTAAGGTGCTTGCTTTATAACAGTCTCGCTAAGAATTCAATCCAAGTTTGCCTTTCAGTAGGACACTTCTCTTACTTAACTTTCAAAATGTCTAAGACAGATGCCTAAACCGAAACTCCTTGCCTAGTCTTCCCTTACTGTCTACTGAAAGGATTATACACCTCCTGAGATTACTTACTCCCTCTTCCTCCTGCTAGGTCTACACATTTTTGTGGACTAGCTTTTTATGTCACTGAAGGCCAGAATCCCATGGAAAACATGGGGTACACTCACACTGCAGATCTCTTGGTCAAGCACTTCCCTGGGCCAGCCTCACACATGAGCCTGGAGGCATAAGTACTCTTCATGGATGTGTTGTGTTTATTTGTTTTTCCTTCTGAGTGAATTAAATAGTAAGAACTAGAGTGCTTTCTTCCTTTTTTTTTTCCTTTTCCCCAATAGCCTGATGCCAAGGGTGTGTTTTGAAGAGACTGGAGCATGAAGCCATTAAACGCAAGATGGGTTTAAGGATGCCAAGATATGTTTAGTTGTGTCACAGACAAGTGAGATGAGATTTGCAGCTATACTGCTTAGGTAGGGAAGGAAAGAACTTTGGACCTGAACTGAAACAGAGAGAAACAAATTAGCAAAACAGGAACTACCAGTCCTCACAGTAGGATGTATCTAGTTTGGGAAGCTTCTCACCCTGTAAGGCAAACATGCTGGGATTATAGAACATTTAGGCATCCAGGTTGGAACTGTTTCATTAACTTCAGTCATCTACAGCGTAGGTCCTTAACTTCCCCTGCGTTGCTCAATGTAGACAGTGGAGTGTAGAGAGGCATTCACATGTTCCCATTTGAACATTTAATGTGAGACAAACTGCTCTCCAGAATTCGTATACTATTATGCATGCATTCATGGAATAATAGATCTATTCTTACTACCTGCAGAAAGATGCCGGATAGCTAAACCTGCATCTTTCCTACAAAGCAGAATTAGGAAGATTCACCTTGCATGTAACAAATGTGTTTCTTCTTCTTCTTTTTCTTCAGCTTACCCTTCTCAAATTCACTTCCAAAGTGTTTGGTACTCACAAAAGCTCCCAAGGCAGTATATCCAGCCTCATGCGGAGTGAATTCAAACCAGGTCCCTGAGAAAAATCCAACAGCTTTGTCACTCAATATTCGGAAGCATAGCTGACCTCACCGTCCCAAAGTAGCATTTGGGTTGTTTTTCTCTTCCTTTCTAAAATCACCTGATATTAGCTGACAAAGATGAATGGGCATGCGGGGAGCAACCAAAGTCGTAAGCATGCTATCACCTGCTCTTTGATATGCTCTTGGTATCCTTCCTATCCTGGCATCCAGCTGCCACACCAGAAAGCTCTTGGTTTCCCACAGATAATGTGTCATATTGTACAGCTCTGTGCAGATCTCTCAGACGTGTTAGATAGCTCAAGGGCCTCTCGAAGCTTATGCATAGGTGAGAGAGTCTGCCTGCCATAACATTCTTTAGCATCAATGAAGCAAAGGGACTGGGTTTGATTCAAGTACCCACAGATAATGTAACTAGGAACCCACGGTACCTAGGGACCTATGGTGAACTGAGTCACCTGCATGGGGCCAACAGTTATGACACAGGACTGAAATAACACTCACACTCCTTTAGAAAAGTAGATGAAGTAGGCAGAGTATGGTAAGGCATCTCAAATGGAACCACAGGCCTCTGTGTGGACAACGGAGTCAGTTTGCTCCAGAGAGAGATCAATTTTTTTAACAGGTATGGAAAATAAAATTTGATAGCAATGGTGAAACTTTTTGTTGGTTGTGACTATTCTCCTGCACCCACCTGCTTAAACTGCAAAGCCACCTACTCTTCATTTCATAATCCCTTCCTTGATCACGTTGCCTTTCCAGAATGAAGTTCCCAGTTCTCACTCGGACCTTCTGGGATTATCACTCAGACAATTCCAGGCCAGCTTGTGCTTTATAAGTCAAGTCCCATCACCCTAAACCAAAGCCTACCATTCGTAAGTGGAAGGAGATGATCCGTCCTCTGTGCAAGGAGGGGCAGGAGAGACAGTCAGAGTTTTAAATTGCAGTGAGGGAAAAGTCAGTTTATTGGGACAGCGTAAAAGTAGTGGTTCGAAAATAAAGTTCTCCATGTGAAGGCCTTCTCCCTAACTACTGAGAAAGGATAGACTTGCCTGGTTCAGTTTTAGAAGCACTGGATTGTTTTGGAGCTCCACATAGGGCTGACATATACGATAGAGCATTTACAAGAGATCTGCACCCTGCTGAAAACTCAGATGGAGGCCAAGGAGCTCTGTGATTGCACCAAATGCCTATATTCAGGCTTCTCCACTTTGAAGGTCTATTCTACTGACGTTTTATATAATCTGTTTAGCCCATTCTCTTCTAGGGATGCCTCACCTTATCCTGTCACGAAAGCCACTTCTACAGAATGTGACTCAGCCCCTGGAAGTGCGTGGTTTTCTCCATTATCTATAAGCAAAGACACAGGCCGACAAACTGCAGTGGGATGTCAGCACAGGTAATGCCTGCCACGAAGTTAAAGGAACCTAAAGCATGGTATTTAAGATACAGGAGCCCATATTTTACCTGGGAAGTTTCCACCTTTTTCACTCAGTTTTTCCTTATCCCCTGCTGCATAAATCGGGTAGGGGTTTATTCCAGTCTCTGAGGCCTCCTTGCGGTCAGCCAGCTCATGCTCATCAAACTGGAAGATAAGTATGGACTTCCGAAGGAACATAAAATGCCCCTTCCCTCTGCTATAGCACTGAGGACACCCCCACTTAGGAGACTGGGTTAACCAAGGAGTTGGATTAACCGCTTCTGCCTTTCCATATCTAGAGATAAGATGTCATGCTCTAAAATATTGCTTCAATTTACACAACTCCTCAAAAAAACACCCATCAAATTCAAATTTGGTTGCAATTACTCTGAGGTCTTCAAAACACTCCCCACACATTTGCAGTTAGCTTCTTACCTGCTGCAGTATTTGGTATACAAGACAGGAGGCCCAGAAGTCGGTGAGTGAGTAATGTTCATCTTTTGGCGACTCCTCTAAGGATTCTTCTGCTTTTGTAATATGCCAGGAGAAATTACTAAGATTTTCGCACAGTTCCTTTTCCAAGGACATCAAATTTTGTGACCATTTCCTATCTTCATAGAGGAGGGACATGCACCTTTTAAAGAGAAAGAAAAGTCCTGTCTCTAGCATAGGGGAAAGTGAATGGGGCTTTGCTTTTTTTGTTTGAATCTGCATGCAGATGTCGGAGTGTCTTTAAAAATGTATGGAAGGAGGAAGAAGTCCCAGGCTTCTACAGAAGCAAGGCACTTTACATCATAGAAAAGTGTCATTCTTCCCTGATCCCTTACTTCCCAGCTGCATACTGATAATATCAATTAATTAGTTAGATGACCTGAAGCTGGATTTCAGCTGGGTATGTGCCATATATGAAGGGTAAACTGCTGCAGGAATACAGACTTTGCAGATAGTGTTTGTGGGAAAGATGTGAAATCTGCCAAGACACAGATAATCCACCAAAGAACTGGGAGAACACTGGAAAAACTGACTGGTCGTGGCTTGGACGGGTGCACTCTTCGCTAGGTAAAAAACTGGCTGGATGGCTGGGCCCAAAGGGTTGTGGTGAATGGAGTTAAATCCAGTTGGTGGCCGGTCAAAAGTGGAGTCCCCCAGGGCTCAGTTTTGGGGCCAGTTTTGTTTAATATCTTTATCAATGATCTGGATGAGGGGATCGAGTGCACCCTCAGTAAGTTTGAAGATGACACCAAGTTGGGTGGGACTGTTGATCTGCTCAAGGGTAGGAAGGCTCTGCAGAGGCATCTGGACTGGCTGGATTGATGGGCGCAGGCCAATTGTATGAGATGCAACAAGGCCAAGTGTGGGGTCCTGCACTTGGGTCACAGCAACCCCATGTAACGCTACAGGCTTGCGGACAAGTGGCTGGAAAGCTGCCCAGCAGAAAAGGACCTGGGGGTGTTGATGGACAGCCAGCTGAATATGAGCCAGCAGTGTGCCCACGTGGCCAAGAAGGCCAATGGCATCCTGGCTTGTATCAGAAATCGTGTGGCCAGCAGCACTAAGGAAGTGATCGTGCTCCTGTACTTGGCACTGGTGAGGCCGCACCTCGAATGCTGTGTTCAGTTTTGGGCCCCTCACTACAAGAAAGACATTGAAGTGCTGGAGCGTGTCCAGAGAAGGGCAACGAAGCTGGTGAGGGGTCTGGAGCACAAGTCTGATGAGGAGCGGCTGAGGGAGCTGGGGTTGTTTAGCCTGGAGAAGAGGAGGCTCAGGGGAGACCTTATCGCTCTCTACAACTACCTGAAAGGAAGTTGTAGAGAGATGGGTGCTGTTCTCTTCTCCCAAGTAACAAGTGATAGGGCAAGAGGAAATGGCCACAAGTTACGTCAGGGGCATTTTAGACTGGATATTAGGAAAAATTTTTTTACTGAGAGGGTTGTCAGACACTGGAAGAGGCTGCCCAGTGACGTGGTTGAGTCACCATCTCTGGAGGTATTTAAAAGACGTGTGGATGAGGTGATTAGGGACCTGGTTTAGTGGTGGACTTGGCAGTGTTGGGTTAATGGTTGGGCTTGATGATCTTAAAGGTCTTTTCCAACCTAAATGATTCTATGATTCTAAACAGATAGAATGATTTACACCATGTCATTGTTTTGCACTAGAGACTCGTGACATTTTTTTGTCTGTTATTAGGACCAATAAAGCTGGTACGCTTGCAGAGTGACATCATCTCCTACTAAACTTACAGTTCTCAGCTCCTGCTAGCTACCTGCAGAGATGTAAAGGCTCGCTCTGTTGGAAGACCAACTCCACAGCCTAATTCAGGTATAAATTAACGAGTACAGCATTACTTTTCTTCCTCTAGAGCAGCATGTGTCTTGACTCTGTGCAAGGAAGGAGATGTTCTGGATTACTGCAGACACCATATATAGTAAGATGTTCTGGATTACTGCAGACACCATATATGGTAGCTAACCATAGACAGTGACAGTTGAGGTGGCCTGAAGTGTTCAAGACTTCCACCTTCATTTGATAGATAATAACACAAGCTCTGTGGAAGACCTGTGTCCTCTTGAACCAGCTGCTGAAAACCAGACAGGATTTCCTCCTCGGGCATCTGAACTGTCACTGGAAGTCTGTCTTCAGAGAACATAAACCTATCCCCTTAAGAAAAATGGAAGGAGAGGTGTGTATGTCACATAAAAATACATGTACTGACGTCTAAATTTAGGAGAGCTAGATTTAGACAGAGTTCTGTCCTTACAGCGTAGATGTCTGTCTGTGACCTATAAGATAGACTCCCTTCACAGTCACTTCAGTGTAACAAACAATCCTGGCATGTCGTTGACATGCTGCACGTGGGCCTTAAGGTAAAATGGCTCATGTTCCTGAATGTCATGTCTTTTCATTGCATGTAAGGTAAGCCTAAAAAAGTAAATGAAGTATAAATATTCAAGACCATAACCATACATATATAATGCCATTTCACCTGCCACAAGGATGAGTGACATCACCACAGATTTGGTAGATTTGAGGCAGTATGTGCGGGAGGCCCAGTGCTCTTCCAAACTGGTAGGGGGCCGGCAAAGTAAGTACCTGGAGTGGCACTGGGTATTTACATTTAGGCACCTGACTCATTCCTATACACTTGAGAGATGCAGCTTAGTGGCATGGGCCCCTCTTAAATATCACACAGCCTCTATTTAAACAAGCTCCTCTGCTTCTGAGTAGTATGTTACCTAGAAGTTTTCAATGCTTTCCTGACTGCTCCTCATGGCCTGTGAACAGGAGGAATTGTCTCCTTCAGAAGGTGAGACTGAATGGCCAAGTGAAGCGTTCTCATATATTCCCTGTGCCTGCCACCATTGTACAGGCACATATCTCACCTACCACTCGGTTCATCCTTTGTGAGCCCAACAGGGAGCTCTAAACAGTGATGGAAATGTCGAATTGCTATTGCATCTATGGAGCAGGAAAAACATTCACGATCACACCAGACAACCGGAACCTACCAAGTGGATCCCGACACCCCACACAGATACATGGCAGCATCCAAGACGTTCTGTTTCTTCAGCTCCACCAAGGTTCCTAGCAGGGCTATCATGGCACGCAGGCCTCCGCCTGATCCCAGAACAACAATATTAGGCACGTTATTCTGGGGAGTATAAGACAGAAAACATATTTCTTTTAGAGCAAAGACTTATCAAACAGACAGGGAGAAAAGCTATTGCAATTCTCACCTGACCTGCTTCCTTGCTTTAGGACACATTCCATAATCTGCCTCTTTTCCCCTATTTCTCTTTTTCCTTTACATCGCAGTCACAGAATGGGTTCTCCTTTGTATTCTGCTATCACTTATCTTCCTGGTACTGAACTTTGTTGTGGCTGTGTTTCTGTGCTGTAGCTTTGAAATACAAATAACCCTTGAGCGGTACTCATTGTGTTTCTCCAGATGTTCACCTCTATTCCCGCTTTGTCACTAAGAACTTTTTTTTTTCTCCTGGAAGAATAAGGTAGAGCTATCACAGCCAGCCACAGAAATTGCTCAGGAAACATGTTGTACTGGATCTGGCTGGAACAGAGTCAGCTTTCTTCACAGCACCCCATATGGTGCTGTGGTTTGGATTTGGGGCTAAAAAGGTATTGATAACACACCAATGTTTTGACTTGCTGAACAGTCTCTCACAACATCAAGGCTCTCTCTCTTTCGCACTCTGCACTCCACCCCCAGTAGGGAGGGTAGGGGTGGGCAGGAGGTTGGGAGAGGGCACCGTTGGGATGGGACAGCTGACCCAGACTGGCTAAAGGGATATTCCATACCGTATAACATCATACTCAGCAATAAAGGCTCAGGGAAAGGAAGAAGTGGGCATGTTTGTGGTTATGGCATTTGCCTTCCCAAGCAACTGTTACGGGTGCTGAGGCCCATCTTTCCAGGAAGTGGCTAACATTTCCCTGGCGATGGGAAGCAGCAGATAAATCCCCTTGCCTGTGCACACATCTTTGCAGCTTTTCCCTTCCCTGTTAAACTGTCTATATTTTGATCCATGACTCTTCTCACCCTCCTTGTATTTTCTCCGTGCCCCATGGGAGAGGGGAGTGAGCAAGCAGCTCTCTGGGTGTTTGGCTGTTGGCCAGAGACAACCCACCAGGCATGCCATGAGGACAAAATGAGGAGCAAATGAGGAGTCAAACAAAATGTATGCCTGTGTTCACAGCATATGAAAAAGCATAGGGGCTAGTGTTCCTGTACCATTGTATGTGATGGTGTGCATCTCAGGACGAAAGGGTTCAAACGTAGAGATGAATGTGTGCACAAGAATGCACCGAGATTAGAGGCGGGGGGTGGGGGTGGGGGTGTGTGTGCACGCTTATTAGGATACACGTTCAGGTGGTTAACTGTGTGTGTCTTCCGAATGGTGCATATATATTCATATATACAGATTTATAAAAATGTGCATGTATATCAGTATATGCAAGGGCATGTCAATTAATTAATTAATTAGCTGATCGATATAGGAATTGCAGCTGGGAATTCCACTGAAAGTTCAGTGTCCTGCTCCTTTTTTTCTCCTTGGAAATTCCCAGCCTGAATCCATTTGCCAGCTGTGGACAGAAAGCCTGCACTGGAGAACTTGTGATGACAGACGATGCTTCCTAGGGACTGGACCTCACTTCAGATGGCACTCTGTGTACCATTCACATCACTGAAGCGTTAGCCTTCTTTCCTTAATAGGACTGTCAGTGCTTACCTGGTCACAGTGAATCCCAAGGTGTTTCAGACACATCAGTACTTTTTCTCTCCTCTTCTGAGTGGCTTTTGTCTCTCCTTCTGAGAGATCCTGAGACAGACGGACTTCATCGCTATCCTGGTATACAAAGCGAAACACATTCAGGGTAAGAATATTTCTCACTGCAAGAAAATCTATGTATGGGATCCATACAGATCACCCAGCTTTCTGCAGACTAGCCAACATTCACTCTAAGTCAATATTTAACAGCATCGTAAAGAAGATCAGGGAACTCATTTTTGTATCACACTTTAAATACAGGGTGAAAGAGGCAGTATTTATGAACCTAATACACCAAGTGAAGAGGAAGGAATACAAACAAAAATTTCAGTTCTTCCAGATTAAAAAGTCCTCAAACTCCTGACTGAACAAATGGTCCATTTTCTAAAAAGAAACATTGTTGTGCTTGTTAGCATTTTTTCACAATAATAACTGCAAATCTGAAATATTTTTTCTTGTTGAAGCGATTTATCAAATTCAGTGAAATGCACCGTTGATTTCCTTGAGCCAATGGTGTATTTTTCAGTTAAAAACAAATGTCTAACTTGATCTAATGTTCACAGTAGCCTAAAGAAATACAACTTTCCTAGGTTTGTATTATAGATCAGGTATAGGCCTGCGGCAGCATTCACCTCACTTAACCGTCAACTTCGGCCTGAAATCTGCAGTCCCCTGAACATCCTTAAACATTAGTGGAGAGCAAGAAGCACTTCAGGACTGCCTCTCCTAAACCATATTTCAGACACCCTGGAGGTTCCTGTTTAACTCCACTGTGAAATGCATTCGCAACTAGCTCATAGGTAGAAATCTATAATGCAGATGTTTAAAGTCAGGTGAGATGAATCCTACCCTGCTTCATGTCCTGCAGGATCCTCATTAGCTATCATCTGGAGAGGAAGGCTCAAGTAATTGACATTAGTCCTCACAAATACTTTGCAGAGTCATATTAGCATGAAGTACATAGAACATACTTTTTATAAAACAATCATGACACAAGTGTCATTGCATGTGGACAATGAAGCAGCCAGAAGAGAGATTAGGAAAGAGAGGGGAATCCCAGGGTAGAAAGAGCATACCTTGGTAGCCATTGGGATGTCTGTCTTTGCTTCCTGGAGACCTAGGGAAAAGGGAGTGCACAGCAATGTCTTAGCTCAGAGTAACTTTCAAACTGCAAAAGAGCTAAATTTATTTTCGTACTACCCTCTCCCAAGGTAAAACAAACAAACAAACAAACAAACAAGTGTTTAAAAGAGGGACTGAGTAATTGTCATATTGCATCATACTAGTCCTCACCTAGGATTAATGATTTGCAGCCTGATGGCTTTGAGTGCTCCACCTTGTCAATATTGCCAATGTTGCCATAATTTCCACGGAATGCTAGCATATGAATATGAGATGTCTGATGCCAAAAGAATTAATAAATATTGTGTATATCCAAAGGCAATCAAATGACCATGATTAGCCTCAAGAGTTTCACTGCCATTGGCTGTTACTGCTTACTTGACTCAGTCTGATTTGATACCATATATATGAAAAAGCTATTTCAAGTTTCCAGCATTCTGCTTCCCAAGGGGAGAATGGAAGCTTCCCGATACGGGTGGAATATCCCTTTGGCCTAACACCCAGCTGTTAACAACCTAACCTCAAGAAACAGATAAAGAGTAGTCTTGTGGGTGTGCGCTTGTGTACCTAAAACAAATGGCAATACTCTGGTTCCCTGTCAGTGCTGAATGCTACGTCTCCATCAGAATTTCAAAGGCCACTACTGCTATCCAACAGAGATTTAGTCCCAGCATGGCCAGGCTTCAATATCCTTTTTTTTTTTCCTGGTATCATGACTCATTTTCTGAACTGCAAGTATGGGCCCTCCTGAATAACAAAGACGGAATACTTTGCCAACCCAGCTATATCAGAGTCTGTTGATCACACGCAACTACTGGGATGTCAGCAGTGTAAAACAACATCCACCTAATTCCTCCTTCCACCATTAGAGATGAGCTTAGGACACAGGTTAACTGCTTCCCAGTTGTATAGTCTAAGCACTAGACAGTTATGCAGGTGTCTCCTGTTTTATGCCCACAGTCTCAGAAAATGCCTACGCAGACTGAACCCTGAGTGCCCAGCACAGCGCTCAGCACAGTCAATAACTATAATAAGTGGAAAACAACAGATGCACAATCCAGATAAAGTGAATTGCAACTTTCTTCAGTGTGATGAATCCTAACTCAGATATCCCCAAATACGCCACCTGTTAGGTCACGTATGCTGCTCACTGTCACTTGTAGGGTCATTACCAACAAGCCAAACAAAACCACGTTCAAATGAAGAAAGTCGTGCCTTCCTAAGATCAGCAGGGGTTGATCCTTGTCTGTCTAAGGAAGGAATGAGCTTTTTCCTCTCTGACATAACGTTTGTTTTTTCTTGATGTGTTAATCTTTCATGCATTCCTCTGAGCAGTGCACATTTAAGAGAGAATATTTTTGTCTGTTTTCAGCTATTTCATGCACAAAATTACAAAAATAAAAAAGTATATGTATTTACAAAGGAAAGAAAAATACTGATTCAATGAAGGATGGTAAATGAGAGAAATTGTGGAGGGAGAAGGGAGAGAGGTAAGCTATGGCAGGTGGACTCTAAATTTATTTGCCTAATGTTTAAAATAGTCACAGTAAGTTTATTTTCTAGACTGCATAGATATGTTATATACTGACTTCAGGAGGAGGTGCAGCTCACTCTGGATCTATCTATTCCTCTTCCATTTGGCAGGGTCAACTTTATCATAGCTACTGGGAGCTTTTGTCTTTCCCAGCAATCCATGGTAAATAAAACCTTTCTTGAGTTATCTGGACCAATTCAGGAGTGTCCCTAGCTTTAATGATCGGTATTGAGGTTCCTGTGCCCATGAGAAAAGGGACGGAATATTTATCATTTACCACCAAAGGAAAACAGGTGCTTTTACTAATATTAACTCCAAAAATTTCAGCCACTTCAGACATGTCATCAAAACCCCCTGGGCTGGAAGTTGGGAGTTCCTCCATTACTTTCCCAAAGGTGGGGATGGAACAGCAGATGCAGCAGTTTCCTCTAGCACATGCCCAACATTCAGGCTGCAGGTGCAGTCCCTCTCACGATTATCTTATAGTTTCTGTAAAGTGGGTATAGGGAAACTATGTAACTGGCCTGTCATAAACCCTATTCCTTGGGGGGAGGCCCATAAATGTCTCTGTTCTCGTTCTCACTTCTGGCTGTCAGGCTGTCTTTTTCTGTGAGATTGATCCCTTTTAATGGGGGTCTTAGAATATTTTGTCCACATTCTTACTATTCTGACTTCCCTTTGACATTCCTTTGACCATCTTTACCCGCCCTTCCTTTTGGTATACCACCTTCACAGAGCTTACCATAAACGCGGTCTAATTCTTCAGCCTTTGAGTCATCATGGTGTTCCAGTCATGTGTTTCACTGTGTAACACTAAGGCCAGGCTTTTTGGTCCCCCAGGTACCGCATTTTGCAATAGTTTTGACTTCTCTCCTGCTGTTGCCAACATGGACATCATATTCTGGGTTATAGTGCCTTGCTCATTAAGGACACCCTGGGCAGCCAGCATCAGTATCCACTTCACTAGTCTGTCGGGAGTGTTCTAAGTAGGGGGAGGGTTATAACCTCGTGGTCCTTGCAGTTGCCTAAGATCATGTATTATTGAAGATAATAGAGAAAAGTTGTTCTGCCCAGCCCCTGCCCTGGGGTTTTGAAGAAATAGCTCTCCTCCCAAGAATATTTGACTGGCCTCATTCTGATCAAGAATAATGGCTACAGCAGGACCGTGCCACCCATTCTAACCTACCCTCAGTTGGCTTCTTCCCATACTGTACGGACGTGTGCCTTAGCTTCTTCTGCATTGTATGACACAGTGGTTTGTTGTAACTTGAGGCGGGGCTGGGGGGTGCCTCCTGTGGCTCTGGCAGGGGCTGGAGGTTGTACTGTGGCAGTTTTAATGATAGGGTTCAAGAGGGCCACTGGGATGGCACCTGTTACCTGTTATGGATCAGGCTTAGGTAACAGTGTGGCTGAGGTGGGGCAAAAGGCCCATTGTCATAATCAATATCAGAATCATCCTCCTCTTCATCAGCTCCCAGTGCATAGATCTTCTGAATAATCTCACTCTCTGAGACTGGGCAGGTGCATTCTCTCTCTAGCTTTTGCAAAGGCAGAGGTCTAAGATTAGTTTCTAACCACTGAAGTTGTTGGCTCTTTCCATGACTACGAGATTCAAAGCGCATGCTTCTGCATCCTTAGCTCACTGTTCAGCATCTTGCACTCACTGCTCAACAGCTTTTAACAAAATACTTGTGGCCATTAATGTCTCCCTGAGAAGCCCAGCGAAGGGTCCCTTGCCTTCCTTTGCTTTATGTTTGGAAGCATCCTGCCACTTCTGAAATTCTACTCATAGAGTCTTCAAGTCAAGACAATTTTCACTGACCCATTTCCTGTCCCACCTCAGTGTTTTCCATCCCTTATTTTCTTGCATTTTAGATGTTCTTCTACAGCCTTCTCCATGGCCTGTGTATTTACAGAAACCCACTTCTGACATGACTAAATGTCATGGTCACAACCTATGAGGGTTACCTGACCCGCAGGAGCGTAAAGATTGTGACCGTGGGTTCATAGGATTCCGTAATACACAAGGACATGGAAACTTTGTTGCCATTAATTACTTTGTTACAAATGACTACTAGCAAAGAAAGTATATGTTGTAAATTACTACAAAATTACCACTAGTAAAGCAAGTACAAAGATTTGGTCATTTACCTGTATGCACACCTATTGTTTGAGGTGTTACCAATTATCACGAATGAGTGGTTAGGCCGCTTAAAGAATCACCATCAAGAATATTGGCAAAAGCGATTTTAATAGAAGTTTATAAAAATGTGACTTAACAGAATTCGATAGCAAGGTTTACTCTATTGCTTACTAAAACATACAAAGGGAAAATTGAATTAAGATTGAATCGGAATGGTTTATCCAGAGACAAGAGAAAGAAAAGGGTAAAGAGGACCCTCCCGTTGTGTCATGAGGTTTGGAATGGACCCCCTTGCTTTCTAAACTTCTCAGAGAGGAGTTTAGGTGTGGCTGAATCCAGACTTAGTCTCAGACTTGGACAACAGTTTATGTCTAAAGGATTAAGTGTATTTTAGCAGCAATCTACGGTTTAGGCACAGTTTAAGGTAAGTCATAAAATCTTAGCAGCGCTCAATCATAGATTACTTTAACGATTGCAAAGTGAGTTGATAGAATTTACTACAATCACAACAGTGGTTTGATTACAGATTTGGAAGGACAGTATTATACTTGCTGTTGACTACATAAATTTATTCACACACACATAAATTGATTCTCACACACACAGATACAAAGAAATAAATATAGGTATATATATAGAGAGAGAGATAAAGGTATGCCTGTTAAAAATTCCCCTCAAGTTCTGTGAAATAATCGCTTCAAATGTCTCAGCATTTCTCGATGGACGAGGGTTGATCCTCGAGGAGGAGTGGGTTTCAGCCCAGGTCCCGTTGCCAGTTTTCGGCAGCGGTCCTCCAAATTCCACAAACTGGAGAGCTTGTGAGACTCTGAGAGGCGTCCCACTCAGAGGGAGATGCTGATCGCAGCCCTCTGCGGTCCAGGAGAGCTGAAAGGGTCTCACCTGGGACCGCTGTTTATAGGTTCGTAAGATGATTGGCTTAGTCATTAGCAAGTTACTGGAAAGTTACTGGAATTCCAGTAACAGTGGTACCGTTCCACTTGGGCTACAGGCCAGGTAAGGGATGTTCCAGGGCTGTCGGGGATGGCTGATTATTCCTACTCTCATTACCCACCTTGAGCTGGGTAACAGGAGGGCCTGGTACAGTGAGTGCTACTCCCCACCTTAGCCATGCAAGAGTTCCTGGTACGGTCAAAGGATGCTTAACTGCCCAACTCATTGTACAAAGGCCAAGGCCTAGCTGGAATTCCTGAGAGCGGCCCAGGAAAAAAGCGGGGGAAGGAATGCACCACCACACCAGTATGGCACTTACCAAACAACTCCCAGGAGTGGAGTTAATCAACGTCAGGAAAGTCTCATTTTGCAGATGATCTGTGTCACGGAGTCCAGAGTCAGGCAGGCATCCTAGATGAGGGTCTGGTCTGTCTGGGAGATCTCACACAGAGAAGCTCGCTTTGGGTAGATAGTGAGTTACATTTATATCTTTGATGTAGATATGTAAGTGGGCAGAAGTGGTGTAGATACATAATTGGGACACCAGTTCCTGGAACTGACTTCAGTTCCTGCTGACTTCTGTTTTCCTAGAAGGTCAGTTTGTTACTGTGGTTTCTTTGTTCTGTGCTTATCTTGGGCACTGAGCTGTGCATATCATGGATGTTGCGGCCTCCCAGCCAAGCAGATACCCTTCTCTGTCAGTATTTTTCCATTATCCCTGGCTTGCCTTTATGGCTGCTCCATCACTGGGTTTGTTCAGTCCTAAGGAAAGAAGGCTCAAGAGGACCTTATTGCTTTCTGCAAGTACCTAACAGAGGAGTATGAAGAAAGTAGAACCAAATCTTTTGTTAAAACCAGAATAAGATACAGTAATATAAGTTACTGCTTCAAGAACACTTCCAATCAATTTTCACTGTAAGCTGAAATGACTCCTGGTGAATTCCATATCCTTAAACTTGCCTCTTTTATTCTCTTTTCTCTTTCACACTGCATTGCTGAGTACTCAGACTAGCAATGTATTATTTCTTATTGCTGTTGCAATTATCATCTCGATTGTTTTTCTTTTTTTTTCTATTTTTTTTTTGTAGCAGACAGTATAAGGCAAATAGCTGTTCATTTTACTAATAAGGTTCATACATTATCTGTGAGTTTGTTCACTGATGCTGGCTCATTTTTATTCTGACTTGCCTGGTCAGTTTTGGTGCTGCTCATTTGGAAATAAATACGCAATAAATTAACTAAAACCACTTTGTTCTTTGTATATTTTATTAAAGTTCCTGGCAAGCAGAACATTTTTTGCCTTTTGAGGAAAATGTTTCTGAATAACTTGCAATAATTTAAAGCTAAGAAGGAACAGTATGATATAGCTGCTGTCACGGTCAGCATTTTTTGTCTCCTTGCCTTAGAGGTACAAGCCAGGTGTCTAGAAAGCAGTGTACAGTGTTGTGCTGGTTTTGGCTGGGATAGAGTTAATTTTCTTCATAGTAGCTAGTATAGGGCTGTGTTTTGGATTTGTACTAAAAACAGTATTGATACACAGGGATGTTTTAGTTACTGCTGAGCTTTTACTTTTCCTATTCTCTCCCCCATCCCACTGGGGCAGGGGGGGAGTGAGCGAGCAGCTGTGTGGTGCTTAGTTGCCAGCTGGGCTTAAACCACGACAGTCCTTTTTGGTGCCCAACGTGGGGCTCGAAGGGTTTGAGATAATAACAGATTCAACAGAACTTATTAGAAGGGGTTTCTATTTGTTAAAAGTTACAGGTCACAATATTGATTCATCTGTTCTTGACATTAGTTTATTTGATTTGCACCATGCTCTTTTTTCTGCTGTACCTGTTAAAGATTGGCATTGTTTTTTTCAGTTTGCTGTGCTCTTTAGTGATTAGTGATATTTTGCCTGGGAGATTTGTTTTTAAAACACTGGCCTTGAGCTGGGTACTCTGTATTTGGTCTCTGCACTGAAGCCATTGCTGTACTTCGGGTACCATCTCATGGAGATTTTTAACAATTATACTTCTTCCTCTGAGAGGTTTTTTGAGGAGGAAATACAGAACGGCACCCTTGCTACCTTCTTCTGTGACGTTGTCTCCCTCGTTACAACGACTTCTCAGTATCTTGAACATCCTTGGGTAGTTAAAATACTTCTATTGGCATTTCTAAGAAATATTGCTTCAGTTTTGTCTAAGGTTAACAAGCAATTTAGGAATATGACCCAGGCTCTGCGAGAGCATGGTCATGGGTGGCACAGCATGTGGGAAAATATGGGCAGGTATCCCTTCAAGGAAGAACTCGCAAATTCTCGAAGGAAATGGACCAACATTGAGGGGGGCATCCAGTATCTGAGGGAATTAGCCGTGTTGGAGGTGATCTATAGCGACCAGGCATGCAAAGACCTGGATGAAATCCGGTGCACACGGTCCATGTGGCGAAAGTTTGTACGAAATGCAGCGACATCATATACCCACACCCTGGCGATAATGAACTGGACAGACATTGAGGCACCAACTATAGATGAACTGGCCAGGCAACTCCGAGAATACGAAGATAATCTTGCTCCCTCCATGTGTGCTTGTGTCTCGGCTGTGGACAGGCACAGACTGACCCAAAACATGTTTGAGCAAGCTGAGAAGCATAGTTTTTCTTCATGCACTCCAACCAAAGCCTCAGCTATTAAGAGTCAGCCTTTTCCTGTTCAAGCGAAAGAGTACCGGTGGCGCACACCACGTGCAACCCTGTGGTTCTTCCTGCGTGACCAGGGGGAGGACATGAGGAAGTGGGATGGTCAACCCACCTGGAGATTAGAAGCTCGGGTGCAGGAACTACAAGGGAAAACAACAGCCAAAAGGCATCCATCGAGGAAAATTACCCCTCCAGTGTCTGTTGGGCAGAGTAGAAGGGCTTACTGTACTTTTGATCCTGATGAAGGGACCTCTGTTATGCACTTACAGAAACCAAGTAATGAAGACTCAGACCAGGAGTAGAGGGGCCCTGCCTTCGGTCAGGCGGAGGAAAGGGACAATCGGGTTTACTGGACTGTGTGGATTCAATGGCCTGGCACATCAGCCCCACGGGAGTATAAACCTCTAGTGGACACCGGTGCACAGTGTACTCTAATTCCATCAGATTACAAGGGGGCAGAATCCATCTGTATTTCTGGAGTGACAGGGGGATCCCAAGAACTGTCTGTGTTGGAGGCTGAATTAAGCCTGACTGGGAATGAGTGGCAAAAGCACCCTATTGTGACTGGTCCAGAGGCTCCGTGCATCCTTGGTATAGACTATCTCAGGAAAGGGTACTTCAAAGACCCAAAAGGGTATTGGTGGGCTTTTGGTATAGCTGCTTTGAGGACAGAGGAAATTAAACAGCTGTCTAGCTTGCCTGGTCTCTCAGAGGATCCTTCTGTGGTGGGGTTGCTGCAAGGTAAGGAACAGCAGGTGCCAATTTCTACCATGACAGTGCACCGGCAACAATATCGCACCAATCGAGACTCCCTGGTTCCCATCCATAAGTTGATCCGTCAACTGGAAAGTCAAGGAGTGATCAGTAAGACTCATTGACCCTTTAATAGTCCCATATGGCCCGTGCAAAAATCTAACGGAGAGTGGCGGTTAACAGTGGACTATCGATGCCTGAACGAAGTCACACCACCGCTGAGTGCTGCCGTACCAGACATGCTAGAACTTCAATATGAACTGGAGTCAAAGGCTGCCAAATGGTATGCAACAATAGATACCGCCAATGCATTTTTCTCAATCCCTCTGGCAGCAGAGTGCAGGCCACAATTTGCTTTCACATGGAGGGGCACCCAGTACACCTGGAATCGACTGCCCCAGGGGTGGAAACATAGTCCTACCATTTGTCATGGGCTGATACAGAGTGCACTGGAACAAGGTGAAGCTCCCGAACATCTGCAGTATATTGATGACATCATTGTGTGGGGCAACACAGCGGAGGAAGTGTTTGAGAAGGGGAGAAGAATAATCCAGATTCTCCTGAAAGCTGGTTTTGCTATAAAACAAAGAAAGGTCAAAGGGCCTGCACAGGAAATTCAGTTTTTAGGAATAAAATGGCAGGATGGGCGTCGTCATATCCCAATGGATGTGATCATTAAAATAACAGCTATGTCTCCACCAACTAACAAAAAGGAAACACAAGCTTTCTTAGGTGTTGTGGGTTTCTGGAGGATGCATATTCCAGGTTATAGTCTGATCATAAGCCCTCTCTATCGAGTGATCCGGAAGAAGAACGACTTTGAATGGGGCCCTGAGCAGCAGCAACCCTTTGAACAAATTAAACGGGAGATAGTTCGTGCAGTAGCGCTTGGGCCAGTCCGGACAGGACAAGATGTGAAAAATGTGCTTTACACCTCAGCTGGGGATAACGGACCCACCTGGAGCCTCTGGCAGAAAGCACCTGGAGAGACTCGAGGCAGACCTCTAGGGTTTTGGAGCTGGGGATATAGGGGATCTGAAACCCGTTACACTCCAACTGAAAAAGAAATATTAGCAACATATGAAGGAATTCGAGCTGCTTCAGAAGTAGTTGGTACTGAAGCACAGCTCCTTTTGGCCCCTTGATTGCCTGTGCTGGGCTGGATGTTCAAAGGGAAGATCCCCTCTACACATCACACAACTGATGCTACATGGAGTAAGTGGGTCGCACTGATAACACAACGAGCTCGGATGGGAAACCCCGACCGCCCGGGAATCCTGGAAGTGATCATGGACTGGCCGGAGGGCCAAAACTTTGGAGTGTCACCAGAGGAGGTGACTCGTGCTGAAGAGGCCCCTCTGTATAATAAACTATCAGAGACTGAGAAGCAATATGCCCTGATTACAGATGGATCCTGTCGTATTGTGGGAAAACATCGAAGGTGGAAAGCTGCTGTGTGGAGTCCTACACGACAAGTCGCAGAAACTGCTGAAGGACAAGGTGAATCGAGTCAGTTTGCAGAGGTGAAAGCCGTTCAGCTCGCTTTAGATATTGCTGAATGAGAAAAATGGCCAGTCCTTTATCTCTATACTGACTCATGGATGGTGGCAAATGCTCTGTGGGGGTGGCTACAGCAATGGAAGCAGAGCAACTGGCAGCGCACAGGTAAGGCCATCTGGGCTGCTGAATTATGGCAAGATATTGCTCCTCGGGTAGAGAACCTGGTTGTAAAAGTACGTCACGCAGATGCTCACATACCCAAGAGTTGTGCCACTGAAGAACATCGAAAAAATAAGCGGGTGGACCAGGCTGCTAGAATTGAAGTGGCTCAGGTGGATCTGGACTGGGAACACAAGAGTGAGCTATTTATAGCTTGATGGGCCCATGACACATCAGGACATTTAGGAAGGGATGCAACACACAAATGGGCTCGTGATCGAGGGGTGGATTTGACCATTGATGCCATGGCACAGATTATCCATGAATGTCAAACATGTGCCATAATCAAACAAGCTAAGCAGCTAAAGCCTTTTTGATACAGAGGACAGTGGCTGAAATATCAATACGGGGAAGCCTGGCAGGTTGATTATATCACACTAGCACGAACCCGCCACAGGAAGCAGCATGTGCTTTCAATAGTGGAAGCAACTACTGGATGGTTGGAAACATACCCCGTGAACCATGCCACTGCCCGGAACAGTATCTTGGACCTTGAAAAGCAAATTTTATGGCGACACGGCACCCCTGAAAGAATTGAATCCGACAATGGGACTCATTTCCAAAACAATCTCATTAACACCTGGGCCAAGGAGCATGGCATTGACTGGGTGTATCACATCCCCTACCATGCACCAGCCTCCGGGAAAATTGAACGATACAACGCACTGTTAAAAACTACACTGAAAGCAATGGGTGCTGGGACATTCAAGCATTGGGATACACATTTAGCAGAAGCCACTTGGCTAGTTAACACTAGAGGCTCTGCCAGTCGACCTGGCCCTGCCCAATCAAAACACCTGCGCACTGTGGAAGGAGATAAGGTTCCTGTGGTACATATAAAGAATTTGCTGGGAAAAACAGTTTGGGTTATTCCTTCCTCAGGAAAGGGTAAACCTATTCGTGGGGTGGTTTCTGCTCAAGGACCTGGTTGCACTTGTTGGGTAATGCAGAAGAATGGGGAAGTCCAGTGCATACCTCAAGGTGATTTAATTCTGGGTGAAACTAATCCATGATTTGAGTTATATGTTACAGGAATTACTATAGCAGGAACCACCTGAACCAATGAAGGACAAGTCTTACAAGAAGCAGTGCAGGTGCAGCAGTGACCTGACCTGAGCTGGCTGTGGAGCCCAATAACTCCATGCAATACAACACCTCTTCTGTCCTGAGTGACCACCATAACAGATGGAGCCCAAAGTCATGGACTAAATGAACTCAATGGACATTTTGTGGACATTTGTGGATATTTATGGGCATTTTACAGACATTTCACAGGGGTGATCCATAGACTAAGGGAATGATATCTGTACACTATATCAAAGGATGGGAAGGATGATGGTAGGAGAGAATGTATTGGATAGTGTTCTACCTGAGTATGACATAAATGGTATGGAATAAAGGGTGGAGAATGTGCTGGTTTTGGCTGGGATAGAGTTAATTTTCTTCATAGTAGCTAGTATAGGACTGTGTTTTGGATTTGTACTAAAAACAGTATTGATACACAGGGATGTTTTAGTTACTGCTGGGCAGGGCTTACACAGAGTCAAGGCCTTTTCTGCTTCTCACACCGCCCCGCCAGCAAGTAGGCTGGGGGTGCACAAGAAGTTGGGAGGGGATACAGCCGGGACAGCTGACCCCAACTGACCAAAGGGATATTCCTTACCATATGATGTCATGCTCAGTATATAAACTAGGGGGAAGGCTGGCCGGGGGACCGCTGCTTGGGCTGGGCATCGGTCGGAGGGTGGTGAGCAATTGTTTTCATTTGCATCACTTGCCTTTCTTGTTTGTTGTTGTTTTCATTACAATATTTATTATCATTATTATTATTATTATTTTACTTCATTTCATTTATTAAACTGTTTTTATCTCAACCCACGAGTTTTCTCGCTTTTACTTTTCCTATTCTCTCTCCCATCCCACTGGGGCAGGGGGGGGTGAGCGAGCGGCTGTGTGGTGCTTAGTTGCCAGCTGGGCTTAAATCACGACAAGTGTCTTGTTGGTTGACCTCGAGTATCTGACACATCTGCAAGACACTATCAGATATTACACAGGGGTTATGGGAAACCTTCATCCTTCTGGAGAACCTGAAATATTCTGAGTCATATTGATCATCCCACAGACCCCGAAATATCATGTTATCATATTATATCATATTATGTTTAGTCAAATGAATCAAACCTAAAAACACCAATGACAATAACAGGACCTTTAACATCTATCCTACACATAGACACCAACATATGGGTCCCAATATGGGTCCCTTAACCTACAAACTGATTTTTTTCTCCAGTCTGTACTTCACTCTATCACATAGATCAGTTTAGCGGTCCAAAGCTAGCAGATATGGTGATAGAATCTCCATGATTGGAGATAATCAAAGCTTGCTTGGACAAGGCCTTAAGCAGTCTGATCCAAGTTGGCCGTGCTCCAAGTGGGAGTGAATCACAGAACATCAGAGGTCCTGTTCAACCTGATTCGTCATATGTAGGACTTACAGAAGAACCACATCCTTCTGGAGCAGCAGCTGGAAGCCAAAGGATACATTATAGGTCATTTAAAAGGCATCAGGCAATCAAGGTACATAAATTGCTCCCCAAGGCAAAGAGTCAATGGAATCTAGAAAGTTACTGAAATGACCATATACAGACTTTCCTGGGGTGATTCCTTGCCTTTACATGCCATTATCTTCCTATGTACAACCGGAAAATCAATCATCTTGTAGCAGATAATTCACTGTGATCATATGCACTGTTAACATGATGGATCTCACTCTCTGTCTCTTATATGGATTTAATAAAATAGCTCCCAAAGCAAAGGAGTTCTCAGAACTTGCCCAAACTGCCAAGGGCTTTGTGTGAGGGCACGGCTCCTCTGATCGCCTGCACTGTTATATTGATTTTGGCTGGAATAGAGTTAATTTTCTTCATAATAGCTCATATGGTGCTCTGTTTTGGATTTGTGACCAAAACGGTGTTGGTAACACACCGATGTTTTAGTTCTTGCTGAGGAGTGCTTCCACAGCATCAAGGCCTTTCTGCTTCTCACACTGCCCTGCCAGCAAGTAAGCTGGGGGTGCACAAGAAGCTGTGTGGGGACAGGGCCAGGACAGCTGACCCCAACTGACCAAAGGGATATTCCATATCATATGAGGTCATGCTCAGCAATAAAATCTGGGGGGAGAAGGAGGAAGGGAGCATGTTTGGAGTTATGGCATTTGTCTTCCCAAGTAACCGTTATGCGTGATTGAGCCCTGCTTTCTTGGAGGTGGCTGAACACCTGCCTGCTGACAGGAAGTAGTGAATGAATTCCTTATTTTGCTTTGCTTGCATGTATGGATTTTGCTTTACCTATTAAACTGTCTTTATCTCAACCCACGAGTTTTCTCACTTTTACTCTTCCTATTCTCTCCCCCATCCCACCTGGGGGGAGTGAGCGAGTGGCTGTGTGCTGCTTGGTTGCCAGCTGGGCTTAAACCACGACACCCACCTTTTAAGTAATTTATTGCTGCTAATTATTCCACATTGGAATAATAATAATTCAACAGAAGGGCCAGTGTGTACTTCAACCTTTGGGGTTTTTTCCTGCCTACATGAGTTCCTCAACAAAGTATCTTGCATGTCACAAGAAAAAATTGTCCTCAAAAATCACTCTGAACATTTCCAAAACATTATGAGTGAACAAGGCCTCAGATGTCAGTTGTAAAAAAAGGTCATGCATCCACTTCTCTATTTCACAAAATTAGGTTCTATTGAACAACACAAATGATTCGTATCACTGTAACGTGCACCTCGGACCTTATGCCAGTTTGTACCAGCTGGGATCTGGTCAGGAAGAGAAGCCCTGCTTCTACCAGGCCATGGAATGGACAGTGCCTGAAGTGAAATGTCTGGCCAATGAGGATTATAAACAGAGAACATTATGTTCAACCTGCCTGCCTTTCAGTAATTCAGTGAGACACCTGTGTGGGGGCTGAATGACCCCAGGATTTCTCTAGGTCTACCTAGAAGAGGAAGAAACCTTCTTAAGAAGCTCACCCCAATTCTCTCAGGCAAGGTGCCAAGCAAGTGATAAGGTGCTTATCTCCCTCTTTTAAA
This sequence comes from Gavia stellata, assembly GCF_030936135.1. Lineage (NCBI taxonomy): Eukaryota > Metazoa > Chordata > Aves > Gaviiformes > Gaviidae > Gavia > Gavia stellata. The sequence continues at coordinate 8,057,032 of NC_082621.1, read as the reverse complement.
TACATATTAACCTACCAGCCCCAAGCAAGCTGGTGTAAGCAAGCTCTTATATCAGACAACCATGTAGCACAGAGGTACTAGGTGGACCTTATAATTGAAAAAGATACCTCACTGAGACTGCTCAAGAACCAGTAAAGAACAAGGGTATGGCTAAAAACACCGAAACAGAAATGATGATACATTGAGATACTGTTGCTCTTAAACTGACTATTTAAGAGACAACAATTACAAACTTATTGCAGTCCTTATCTTGTCCTGTCACTGGGCACCACTGAAAAAAGACTGGCCCCAGCCTCCTAGCACCCACCCCTTCAGTATTTATCAGCATTAATAAGATCCCCCCTCAGTCTTCTTTTGTCCAGACTAAAAAGACCCAAGCCCCTCAGCCTTTCCTCATAAGAAAGATGTTCTAGTTCCCTAATCATCTTTGTAGCCCTTTGCTGTACCCTCTCCAGCAGTTCCCTGTCCTTCTTGAACCAGGGAGCCCAGAACTGGACACAGTACTCCAGATGCAGCCTCACCAGGGTAGAGTAGAGGGGGAGGATAACCTCCATCGACCTGCCTGCCACACTCTTCTTGATGCACCCCAGGATGCCATCGACCGCCTTGGCCACAAGGGCACATTGCTGGCTCATGGTCATCCTGTTGCCCACCAGGACTCCCAGGTCCCTTTGCACAGAGCTGCTTTCCAGCAGGTCAGCCGCTAACCTGTACTGATGCATGGGGTGATTCCTCCCCAGATGCAGTACCCGACACTTGCCTTTGTTGAATTTCATAAGGTTCCTCTTTGCCCGTGTCCATGTCCATGGGACCCAACGAGATACATCACAGGGTCCTGAGGCAATTGGCTGATCTAGTTGCCAAGCCACTCTCCATCATATTTGAAAGCCACGGCAGTCAGGAGAAGTCCCCAGTGACTGGAAAAAGGGAAACATCACACACGTTTTAAAAAGAGTAAAAGGAGGACCCTGGGAAATACCAGTCAGTCAGCCTCACCTCTGTGCCCTGTAAGATCATGGAACAGATCCTCCTGGAAGCTATGTCAAGGCATATGGAAGACAGGGAGGTTATTACAGTCAGTCAACATAGCTTCAAAAAGGGCAAACCATGCCTGACTAATCTGGTGGCCTTTTACAAGGGAATCACTGCATCAGTGGAAAAGGGAAGAGCTACAGATGTCATCTACCTGGACTTCTGACACAGTCCTGGGCCTTTGACACAGTCCCGCACAACATCCTTGTCACTAAATTAGAGACATATGGGTTTGATGGGTGGAATCTTTGAAGGGTAAGGAATTGGCTGGATGGCTGTGTCCAAATGGAAGCCACCAACAGCTGCAGTCTCTCAGGGTTATGTATTGCAACTGATGCTGTTCAATATCTTTGTTTATGACATAGACAGTGGAATTGAGTGGACCCTCAGAAAGTCTGCAGATGACACCAAGCTGAGTGGCGCAGTTGATTCACTAGAAGGAAGGGATGCCATCCAGAGATACCTTGACAGCCTGGAGGAGTGGGTTCATGTGAAGCTCATGAAGTTTGAGAAGACCAAATGCAAGGTCCTGCACTTGGATTGGGGCGATCACCAGAATCAGTACAGACTGGGGGATGAATGGGTTGAGAGCCGCCCTAAGGAGAAGGACTTAGGCTGGTGGATGAGAAATTGGATATGAGCTGGCAATGTTCACTCACAGCCCAGAAAGCCAACCGTATCCTGGACTGCATAAAAAGAAGTGTGACCAGCAAGTCACAGAATCACAGAATCACAGAATCAGTACGGTTGGAAAAGACCTGTAAGATCATCGAGTCCAACCTGGGGGGGGGGGGGGGGGGGGGGGGGGGGGGGGGAAAAACACACACAAAAAAAAAACCAAAACAAAACAACACACAACATCAAAAAACCCACAACAAAAAAAAAAACAAAAAAAAAAAAAACCAAAAAAAAACACAACCACAAAACCCACGCCACACAACAACAATAACAAGCCACAACCCATCCAACACCACACAGCACCATGTCCATCAAGCTACATCCCACAATGCCACATCCACACGCTCCTTGAATACCTCCAGGGAAGGTGACTACACCACCTCCCTGGGCAGCCTATTCCAGTGTTTCACCACTCTCTCAGTGAAGAACTTTTTCCTAATGTCTAGCCTGAACCTCCCCTGTCGCAACTTGAGGCCATTTCCTCTAGTCCTGTCACTAGTCACTTGGGAGAAGAGATCAACACCCACCTCTCTGCAACCTCCTTTCAGGTAGTTGTAGAGAGCGATAAGGTCTCCCCTCAGCCTCCTCTTCTCCAGGCTAAACAACCCCAGCTCCCTCAGCCGCTCCTCATAAGACTTGTGTTCCAGACCCCTCACCAGCTTCGTCGCCCTTCTCTGGACACGCTCCAGCACCTCAATGTCCTTCTTGTAGTGAGGGGCCCAAAACTGAACACAGTATTCGAGGTGCGGCCTCACCAGAGCCGAGTACAGAGGCACGATCACCTCCCTGCTCCTGCTGGCCACACCATTTCTGATGCAAGCCAGGATGCCGTTGGCCTTCTTGGCCACCTGGGCACACTGCTGGCTCATATTCAGCCGGGTGTCGATCAACACCCCCAGGTCCTTTTCTGCAGGGGAACTTTCCAGCCACTCATCCCCAAGCCTGTAGCGTTGCCTGGGGTTGTTGTGGCCGAAGTGTAGAACCCGGCACTTGGCCTTATTGAACTTCATCCGGTTGGCCTCAGCCCATCGATCCAGCCTGTCCAGATCCCTCTGCAGAGCCTTCCTACCCTCAAGCAGATCAACACTCCCTCCCAACTTGGTGTCATCTGCAAACTTGCTGAGGGAGCACTCTATCCCCTCATCCAGATCATCAGTGAAGATATTAAACAAGACCGGTCCCAAAACCGAGCCCTGGGGGACTCCGCTTGTGACCGGCCGCCAGCTGGATTTCGCCCCATTCACCACAACCCTCTGGGCTCGGCCATCCAGCCAGTTTTTTACCCAGCGAAGAGTGTACCTGTCTAAACCACGGGCCGCCAGCTTCTCTAGGAGAATACTGTGGGGAACAGTGTCAAAGGCTTTGCTGAAGTCCAGGTAGACAACATCAACAGCCTTCCCCTCATCCACTAGGCGGGTCACCTGGTCATAGAAGGAGATCAGGTTGGTCAAGCAGGACCTGCCTTTCATGAACCCGTGCTGGCTTGGCCTGATCCCTTGGGTAACCTGCACGTGTCCCGTGAGCGCCCTCAAGATGAGCCTCTCCATAACCTTCCCCGGCACCGAGGTCAGGCTGACAGGCCTGTAGTTCCCCGGATCCTCCTTCCGACCCTTCTTGTAGATGGGCGTCACGTTGGCAAGCCTCCAGTCATCCGGGACCTCCCCCGTTGACCAGGACTGTTGATAAATGATGGAGAGCGGCTTGGCAAGCTCTTCCGCCAGTTCCCTCAGCACCCTTGGGTGGATGCCATCAGGCCCCATAGACTTATGAGTGTCCAGGTGGCATAGCAGGTCGTTAACTGCTTCCTCCTGGATCATGGGGAGCCTATTTTGCCCTCCATCCCTGTCATCCAGCTCAGGGGGACGGATACCCTGAGGATACCCGGTGTGGCTGTTAAAGACTGAGGCAAAGAAGGCATTAAGTACCTCAGCCTTTTCCTCATCCTTCGTGACAAGGTTCCCCGCCGCATCCAGTAGAGGATGGAGATCCTCCTTGGCCCTCTTTTTGCTGTTAATGTATTTATAGAAGCTTTTTTTGTTGTCCCTCACGACCGTGGCCAGGTTGAGCTCTAGCTGGGCTTTCGCCTTCCTAATTCCCTCCCTGCATGACCTAACGAGGTCCTTGTACTCTTCTTCACTTGCCTGCCCCTTTTTCCAGAGGTGGTAAGTTCTCTTTTTTTCCCCAAGCCTCAGCATAAGCTCCTTGTTGAGCCAGGCCGGCCGTCTTCCCCGCCGGCTCTTCTTACGGCACACGGGCACTGCCTGCTCCTGCGCCTTCAAGATTTCCTTCTTGAAGAACATCCATCCTTCCTGGGCCCCTTTGCCCTTCAGGACCGTCTCCCAAGGGACCCTCCCGACCAGTGTCCTGAACAGGGCAAAGTCTGCCCTCCGGAAGTCCATGGTAACGGTGTTGCTCACCCGCCTCCTTACTTGGCTAAATATTGAAAACTCTATCATATCATGGTCGCTAAGCCCAAGACGGCCTCCGACCTTCACTTCACCCACCAGACCCTCTCTGTTCGTAAACAGCAGGTCAAGCAGGGCACCTTCCCTTGTAGGCTCGCTTACCAGCTGCGTCAGGAAGTTATCTTCGACACACTCGAGGAACCTCCGGGACTGTTTCCTCTTAGCTGTGTTGTACTTCCAGCAGACATCCGGTAAGTTGAAGTCCCCCACAAGTGCAAGGGCTTGCGACTGCGAGACTTCTGCCAGTCGCTTGAAGAACACTTCATCAGCTTCTACGCCCTGGTCGGGTGGTCTATAACAGACCCCCAGCAGGATATCCGGCTTGTTGGCCTTCCCCCTCATCCTTGCCCATAAGCATTCAACCCCGTCGTGACAATCATCCAGCTCTATACAATCAAAGCACTCCTTGACATACAGAGCCACCCCACCACCTCTCCTTCCTTGCCTGTCCCTCCTGAAGAGCTTATAGCCCTCCATTGCAGCAGTCCAGCCATGCGAGTCGTCCCACCATGTTTCTGTGATGGCGACCACGTCATAGCTGCCCTGCTGCACGATGGCTTCCAGCTCCTCCTGTTTGCCGCCCATGCTGCGTGCATTGGAGTAGATGCACTTGAGCTGGGCTATCGGTCTTGCCCCCGGCAATGGCACGTCTCCCCTAGGCTCACCTCTGGGTAGCCTGGCTTCATCCCCTTCCCCCTTCAAGTCTAGTTTAAAGCCCTCCTGATGAGGTTTGCCAACTTACGGGCAAGGATTCTTTTCCCCCTTGGGGACAGCTGGACACCACCTGCACTCAGCAGGCCCGGTGCCACGGAGACCACCCCATGGTCAAAGAATCCAAAATTCCTCTGGTGGCACCAGTCTCTGAGCCACGCGTTGACCATGTTTGCTTTCTTATTCCTTTCAGTGTTCCTCCCCGCCACTGAAGGGATTGCAGAAAACACCACCTGCGCACCCGATCCATCAATCAGTCTCCCCAGCGCCTTAAAGTCCTTCTTCATCCCTTTCACGCTTCTTTGCTCTATCTCCTCGCTGCCAACCTGCAAAACTACCAGCGGGTAGTAATCGGTGGGCCGTACCAGACTGGGGAGTTTCCTCGTGGAGGAGGGAGGTCAAGACGTTTTACCAGGGAACTGTAGTGACAGGACAAGGGGCAACGGTTTTAAACTGAAAGAGGGTAGATTCACATTAGATATAAGGAAGAAATTTTTTATGATGAGGATGTTGAGACACTGGAACAGGTTGCCCAGAGAAGTTGTGGAGTTCAAGGTTAGGTTGGATAGGGCTTTGAGCAACCTGATCTAGTGGATCTTTAAAGGTCTCTTCCAACCTAAACCATCCTATGATTCTATGATGTTCTGTACTGTATTTAAGGAGGCTCATTGTGGTTCATTTGTGCAGTCAAACTGGAGATATGTGGAGAATGATGTGAGTACGGACCAGCTCTATGGAATCTATTGAAACGGATGTCCTTTCTGTGGGTTTCATCTTACTAGAGAATGAATACCCTCAGTCTTGTTCAAAATCATAACTGATTCTGAACACTACATTATTTCAGCCTGGGTCCAGCATACATTGGGTCTGATTTGCCCATATGTAATCACATGAATTATTTTGATTCACACAAGAAATCACATTGTTTGCACCAGGAACTAAAAATTTTGTGAGGAGTGTCTCAGATTTACTAGCAAATTTCTCTGGAAGGGGACAAAGAATTACTTTTCATGTAACTTAGGACTGGTACTGCAACCTTCATTCATCTAAGTGGTAAGTAACCATGACATTCAAAGCCTGAAAAGCCATGGAACCAATTATTGCATGAGACGTTATTCAAATTAAGATTTTTCATGTGTTCATTCTTATTTTCTACTTCTTGGATACAGCCCACCTCAAGGAAGGGAATTGAAACAGAGTATCACATGAGTTCACGTTATTTGTTTATTTCTGTGAGATACCCTTAGACACATGCTTTTATACTTAGAGGACTCTATGGAGACATTGAGAAAAAGAATTTTTGTAATGACCAGAGATGAAATCTTTGTTTTCTCAAAGAACAGCCACATTTTTCAGATGTTTCGTTGGGTTGTTTTGAGCTGATCTATCGCAGTACGGTACTGCTGTTTCTGTTCAACAGTACCTGAATCATGATCTTTCTGTTAAAGACCTACAAGGAGGGGGATCTCAAAGGGAAACAGAAGCAACAAGTTTGGGACTGGAAAAACATATACAGGTCACTGTGTTTGAAGGCCAAAAGAATGTTCCCTCTTTTTTTCCATTTCTTCTCTGACTGATTGACAGGATCTTTAAATTGTAGTCTGAAAGAGTGGTATGAAAGACAGAAAGAAAGTAAAACCTGTGTCGCAGAATTGTGACCTTCCTCAAGTTAACTATTTGCATGGAAGTTAGTTATTTACAGTCTACAGAACCATGAGAAATAGGAATCTGCAGAGAATGATTTATCACATAGCAAGACAGTCATCAGTTAAAACTAGGACAAAGCATCTTTGTTCCATGAGCTTAATAAAGGTATTAGGGCAACTATGCTTATAAATTAGAGATTTCACTTAAATATACTCAAGCTATGGGAGAAAAAAAAATATGCCAGATGCCAATATGCAATAGCTTTCCCTTAACTTCTTTATATTACTATTTGTCCAGCTCGTACAAAAAGACTGAAAATCTTTACAGATTGGGTGTACTCTCTGAGTTCACATTGTCTTGGCCTATGTTTGAAATCCTGTGTGAATCCTGAGCAATTGCCAGAGCCTGAGTGTACAAGAAGTTTCTGCAACCTCTTCCTCCTCCTGCCCATGCCCCAGGGCTTAGCTGCCTGTACTTTAGATAGCTCTGATCTGGCACCTTGAATCAGACTAATAAACAAACAGCTATGCTGTGAAAAGCCTCACCAGGGACCATCATCCTTTGGCTTGAGAGCTGCTTTTAAGATCAAACTCTTGCTTTGGTTCCTTGTCTGAACTACATCACAGGTGTGCCTGTGCCCAGCCGTGTGCCTTGCTGATCCTGAGGCAAAAAAAAGCATTAAGTACCTCTGCTTTTCTCAAGCCCTATGTCACCAGCTGCCCTGCACTACTGAGCAGCAGGCCAATATTTTTCATAGAATCACTTAGGTTGGAAAAGACCCTTAAGATCATTAAGTTCAACCGTTAACCTAACACTACCAAGTCCACCACTAAACCATGTCCCTAAGCACCATGCCTACACAACTTTTAAATACCCCCAGGGACGGTGACTCAACCACTTCCCTGGGCAGCCTGTTGCAGTGCTTTACAACCCTTTTGGTGAAGAAGTTTTTCCTAATATCCAATCTAAACCTCCCCTGGTGCAACTTGAGGCCATTTCCTCTTGTCCTGTCACTACCTCCTTTCAGGTAGTTGCTCTTTACGAGCAATAACATCTCCCCTCAGCCTCCTTTTCTCCAGACTAAATCACCCCAGTTCCCTCAGCCGCTCCTCATAAGACTTGTTCTCTAGACCCCTGACCAGCTTTGTCCATCTTCTTTGGATGAGCTCCAGCACCCCAATATCTTTCTTATATCTTTCTTTCCTTTCCTTTCTTTTTGCTGCCAAGGAATTACAGCAGACTTCTTATTAGCCATCAAGTCCCTTGCTGCTTTCAATTGCAGAAGAGTTTTGTCTTTCCTAACTCTATCCCTATATATCGTGTATTTCTCCTGGCTAGCCCATCCCTGTTTCCACCTTCTGTGCACTTCTTTTTTGCATCTGAGTTCAGATGGGAGTATTTTACTCATCCATGTTGGCCAACCTTATCACACTTGTTCAACTTTCTACATGTTGGTCAGGACTGTTCTTGTGTTTTGAGGAGGTGTCCTCCTCAGAGATCAATCAGCTCTTCTGTGCCCTCTTGGACCTCCAAGGCAGTCTCTTATGTGACCCAGCCAAGCAGCTCCCTGAAAAAGGCAAAATCTGCTCTCCTGAAATCTAGGGTTGTAATTATGCTATTTGTATTATTCACTTCTGTCAGAATGTTAAGTTTTCAGAATCATGGTCACTGAAGCCAAGGCTGCCCTAAACCTTCATATGCCATATCTTTTTTTATCAGTCCTTTATGAGTATTAGATCCATCAGAGCATCTCCCCTAGTCAGCTCTTCAATCACTACTGACAAGGTATTTCCTTCAACCCGTTCCAGAAATCTCCTGGATCATTTCTGTCCAGATCTGTTCTTCCAGCAGCTATCAGGTTGGCTGATACCCTTTATGAGTACTAGGCCCTGTGATCATCATAGTTCTTCCAGCTGTCTATGGAAGGTTTCATCTACTTCCTCTCCTTGATCAAATGGTCTGTAGTGGATGTCCACAAAGTCACCCATGTTGGTCTGTCCTCTGATCCTTACCCATAAACTCATCACCTGTTCCAAGGCAAAGCTCAATGTACTTCAGCTGCTTCTTGGCACAGAGATCAATGCCTCCTCCTCCCTCCATGTCTCTGTAATCTTAGTGAGATCATAGCTCTGCAGCTGTGCAGACACTTCAAATTGCTTCTGTTGCTTTCTCATGCTGCACGTGTTTGTGTACAAGCACTTGATAATGGTCCTAGTCACTGCTTTTACAAAGGGGCTGCAAGTACCTCCCCCCTGTGTCATCCCCCAGACAATTCCTCACTGCCCTTCCCATGCCTTCACTTCTCTCCAGATTATGGCAATTCTTCACTAATGTACGTAATTTAAAAACTTCCTCATTCAAATATTGACAAGGACAGTCTTGCTCCACTTTGTCAGATGTATCCTATCCTTTTTTAGCAGTCCTTGTTCCTCAAAGCGTGTCCTGGGGTTGTAGAAGCCAAAGCCCTGCTTGTGACACCAGCCATGCAACCAGGTGTTTACCTACTGGATGTGTCCATTTCTGTCTGAGTCTTTCCACTTCTCTTGCAGGACCAAGGAGACCATCCAGGTTTCTTACACTCACTCACAGAGATCTGTAGTCACTTTTGAAACTTTCAGGTATCACTTCAAGGTCACCCCATGCCACATCAATTCTGTCTCCATGAATGAGAAGCAAGAGATTATTGTCTGAGAACTGGACACACCTCATCAGTATCTCTGCAACTCCTCTGACTTGAGCTCCCATCAAGCAGCAAAACTCCCCCAAGTTTATTGGATAGATCTATTTCTCAATCAACCACAGTACACAACCTCCAGTAATTATCACATTCCTTGTCTTCTTTGAGAAGACATTTGCATGAAGCTCAGCTAACTTGGATGATGAGAGGTCATCTTCCTCAACTGTTTCAGGTATCTATGCCTGTTTTGCAAATGCAGATTTGCAGTCCAGGAGGGGACATTTTTTGAAATGCTGGAAATGACAAGCTTCTACCCTTTCCTCTCTTGGAAGTTTCCACGTACCTCTTTTTTGAGGGTAGTGGTGTCCCTCCTTTTCAGACATGAAGGGGCTCTGGTTTTTGGCTCTGCTGCACAATGCCTTTAGATTCCATGACCTTTGTAATGCTAAGGAACTGGCATTTGCAATTCTGTAGTTTGCCTCTCCCTTGGAGCTCTGTAACCTTTCGTCTTGTTATTGCAGCAATATTCTTCTAAAGGCTCTGTTTGAGTATCCTTTCACTTATTGTACTATGCTGTTAATCTCGTTGTGTTATCTTCATGGCCTTGGATCCACAAGCTCAGATGGTGTTTTTATGATGGTTTGTCACAGGAAGCAAACAAGATCAACATAAGAATCCCTCCTTCTTTCCTCCCATTATTTCGTAACTTATAGTTTATATAGGCAACACCAAAATTTAGGGCACAACAAAGAAGATAATAGTAATTTAAATTCACAATAAGCATTGCCCAGTAATACACATGTACAAGATCTTAGCAAAAAAAGGTAAAAAATAGTCTGCAACACGGGGTATAGTTTTACTTTTTTTTTTTCCCTGTAAGAAGAATGTGAGCAGTAGAGTAGTGACTGATTGCTAAGCACAGGTTGACCACTGACTGGTAATCTGAGTGCCAATAGGCAACTGAGTGCAAACTGACTACCAGCTACTGAGCCCTGGAAGTTATGACATCCATCTCCAGTGCTTGTAAAGACAAGTGGTTTAAGAGCTTTGAGAAGAGTCTGTAAGAAATGCTGTGCCTTTCTTTCTGAAGACTAGTGCTAATTGCACTCCTTCCAGCCGCTGAAAGTGCAGAAGGACGCAAGAGGCAAGAGCTTTAGAGCTCATGTGCAGCAAGCAGGTGAACCATCAGTAGAAAGTTGTGCATGTGGGACTGTCTCAGTATTCTTTGTGCAGCAGCTATGCAGATGATCGATCACTGGTAATTCTATTTATACCTTTGAGCCCTCTGATACCATTCTATGTTCAAGTTCTCAGCTATCTCCTCCTCATTTGGGTTTGTGTGTCTGAGTGTTTAATTCATTAAGTTTCCTTAATTTTCCCTTATCTGCCTCCCTCCCCTCCCCTTTTTTAATGCTTTCTACTCCAGGTATTTTTACAGAAAGCACAGAGAAATAGAATCATCTACATTGACAGAGATTTAAGAACTGGATAATTCCTTAAGACTAGCAGGTTAGCCTTTAATCCTTTTTCTGCTTCCTCAACCCTTGAAAGAGGAGTTAAACATGGATGTGTCCTTTCATTCCTGGCTAGGAGCTGATGGACAGTGCTGCTCCCTTGTTCTTCTTTGCATTATAAAAATACAGCTTGAGCATGTGAGAAAGAAATGTACTAAAGACTTGCCTATGAATGCGTCATTTTCATGCGTGTGTACCCACTGGACTCCCTAGCTGACTATTTGAAGGGACCGCCTTGCCTATCTCCCGTCCAAACTGTGGACTATTCTTCAGTATTTTCTCAGTAACTTTTTATTCAGCTCTGTTGCAGAACAGTGTTTCTGCTGCGTAGGATGAAAGCAGGGCAACACCTTAGCTCTCCTTGCTTTCTGGACGTGAAACATTGGGCTGTTTGCACCTTGTTGTGCTGTTGATCCACCCTCCTTGAACACAACTAAAGCCTAATCCGTACCGTACGATCACACCTTTTTCCCCTACTTTTACCACAGCCCACACCCTTCATATAAATTAGGAGTTTTACTTGAAATTTGTTTTTTTAAGAAGCTTTTACAACTTCAGGGTGGGAAAACAAAATGCAAATAGAAGCTCATGTTACATTTGAATAAAGCCTGAAAGTATATGTATAAATATATGCTATGTATTTATATATAGCTACTTAACATATATAAAGCTAGATAGAAATGGCTACAGCTCGCTATAAAAACCCTTTGTATGTTTCATTGGTAATATTCTTCTAAATACACTGCTCTCCTGCTTCTCAACCCTTTGAGCAGACTGAGACCTGATGCTGTTCCCCTGATGAAGTAAAGGAAAAATTATATTTCAAATGCTTAGGGTCTGTCTTTGTGGCCAGTTGAGATTCTCTTTGCAGATTGAGATTTCTCTGCAGAGGTTTTCCCGTATGGTTTACACAGTTGTCACTCTCCCTGCACTTACTGGGAAGTGTTTATTGAAGACAAATCCTTAAACGATACATTAGAAAAGAACTGTATATCCTGTATAAGCTTGTGACACAGTCCATGGTAACAGGAGGTGAGATGGCCATGTCTAGATTTAGGCCTTCTTTACATGTTCCAGTTGTGGTAATTTGAACAGAGTCATGGCAGGAACAAGGAACTGGGAAAGAGCCATTACACGAGAGACTTGGCATTGTGAAAGGCAGGTTCAAGCTACCCACGAGCAGCCCTGGATTCAGTCAGATCTGTGATGTATGGAAAATGATCTGTAGCTGAAATGGAACCACTTCATACATTCTATTTATTGACAATCTAAACATCAAATATTGTGAAAGTATTTTGCCTTTTGAGTTTAGATGCCTAATTTGAACATCTGGTTTCAGACTGAATCCTAACCTACATTAAGCCATTTGAATTCCTTCAGAAATTTAAATCTGGCATTTATCAAGGCCTCAGATGAGCAAAAATGCCATGACCAGCCTCATCTGGGACCTTCATCCTCTGCCCATAGCTCCAGCAGCTCCACACAAGCTCAGGCCTGGATGTTCTTCCCCCTACCTCCCCTCCCACTTGTGTGAGCTGTGTTGTACGTAGTCCTTTGCCTAGCCCTGTCACCTCCTCTGCCTGACTTGTTTCTAGGCTTCCTGGATTGACCTGGGACTTACCTTGTCACCTTGTCTTTATCAGATGATCACTGGCCCTCAAAGGAACCTGCCAATGTCACTGGCCCTGTTCTACTTACCTTTCCTGTGTGCTGCAGGATTGCACCCTGTTGGTGAGGTCACTGTCTCTGCCTGTGTTTTGGACATCCTTGTCTCCTCTCTCGTGGAGAAACATCATTCTTGCTGCTCTCTGTAGCACTCTGTTGTGTGTTATGACAATGCACATGAAAATGAAACATGTAAACACTGAATAACCCCTTATTGCAGGTGAATTTTGTTTCCTGAGGGAGGAATGGCTGGTGTCTGTGGGATCACTCATTAACAAGTATGGACAAAACAACAGTTTCAAGAAAACTCAAGTGACTGTGAATTCAACTTGAAAATGGTGAATAGTCTGGGAGGAAAAAAAGGAAGGGGGTGGGTAATGATGAAAGATATTTTGCTCATTGTTATAAATTGTACTCTGATGCTCTCAGAATGAGAGGTTTGATTTAAACTATATTCAGTACTTTTTTTAAAAAAAAAAAAAGGCACAAGAAAGTTATATATTTCCATGGCACATAATGAAACCTTTGGTTGAACTTCAAAACAAATACCTGTGACTGAAGAATTTCTGCTCTCTGCACAATCACTGCAACTTGGCTTTTCCAAAGCATCAAAAAAAGTTAGGCCCATAACCTTCACTGAGAGTGTGTAGTACAAGGCACAGATTTTTCTTATCTGACATGAAGGCTGTAAACTTACTTTCTTTTTTTTATTTTATTTTTTGACATCTGGATAATAGTTTAAAAGCAGGCTAAGTCTTTATGTTCAAACTATCGAACTCCGTATGGAAAAGGAGGGATGGGAGCAGGTATTTCCCTGCATCCCATGGAGGACCACATGCCAGGGCAGCGTGATGTTTCCTGAAGGAATTGCAGGCCATGAGAAGGACCCCACTGGACAACAGGAACAGCTGAGGAGGAAGGAGCAGCAGAGGAGAACTGCTATGTACTGACCATAACACCCCCATCCTCCACACCCCCTGCGCTGCTTGGGGCAGTGGTCAGAGTAGGGTAGAGGAGTCAGGAGTAATGGAGTGAAGTTGAGCCTGGAAAAAGGGGAGAGGGAAAGTGTTGTTCTAATTTCTGCCTTTGTTTCTCACTACCCAAATCTATTTTGACTGGCAGTAAATGAAATTAATTTTCCCCAAGTGAAGCCAAACAGGTATGTGAAGCTCATGACGGTATTAAGGTAAGTGATCTCCCTGACTTTACCTTGACCCATGAGCTTTTTCATTCCATTTTTTCCCCCCGTGCTGTTGAGGAGGGGGAATGAGAGAGCAAGTGTGTGGGAGGTTGGCCCTTAGCCAACGTTAATGCACCGCAACAACACACCAACATTCTGGCTCCTACTGAACAGCACTTGCACAGCATCAAGGCTTTCTCTCTTCCCCCCTGGCCCCAGACACACACAGAGAGTAGGCTGGAGGTGGACAATAGCTTGGGAGGGCACACAGCTGGGACAGCTGACCCAGACTGACCAAAGGGATATTCCATGCCATATGTCATCATGCTCAGCAATAAAAGCTCAGAGAAAGGAGGAGGAAGGGGAAACGTTTTTGGTTATGGCATTTGTGCTCCCAAGCAACTGTTAACATGTGCTGATGCCCTATTTTCCAGGCGTTGGCTGGACATCTGCCTGCTGATGGGAGGTAATAAATGAATTTTGCTTTGCTTGCGCACACAGCTTGTGGTTTTCCTATTAAACTGTCATTATCTCAGTCCATGAATCTTCTCTCCTTCTTTCCATTTTCTCACCATCCCACGGAAGAAGGGAGTGAGAGGCTGCGTGGGTGTTTGTCTGTTGGCCGAGTCCACCCCTACAGAGCATTAATTGAGACAGTCAGTGGAGTCTGGAGAGTAAACCAGCTCACTCAGAAGTAGACCCTCACTTAGTCAGCTGAGGTGATCTTTATACACAGCTGAATGTATTGACTAAGGGTCACCCACATGTGCATATCTGTTGCCACCTGATATGTCCTAGGATATCTCCTCTGGCATCCAACTGTCCCTCCAAAAGGGAACAGGTCTACCTCTATACTCTTTCCATCATCACAGGCAAGGAATGGACTTTTCTGGAACATGTTCACAATGAGGTAAAGACCTTTAGTTGCTAGATCTGTGCATCAACAAAAGTCTTCAAATCTATAAAATAACATTTCAGCAAAAGAGTCAAATTTCCTAAAGCTTTATTCCTTTTGCATACAAACATAAATGGCGTTGAGAGAGAGGCAAGCTAGAGAGAGACTATTTTGATTTATGTCATGTATGAAGATTTAAAAAAGCCCTCAAAGAAAGCCCTGGAACAAATATCAGTTTTATAGACAGAACGTCCTGGGGATGGATGAGGAGCTGACCGAGAGCTTATAGGTCAGCATTAAAGGGAGGGCAGGGACAGGCAACCTTATAGTGGGCATCTGCCACAGGCCACCCGAACAGGAACACCGAGCAGATGAGGCCCTCTACAGACAGATAGGGGCAGCCACATGTTCATAAACCCTGGTCCTCATGGGATACTTCAACCACCCTGATATCTGTTGGAAGGACAACACATCAGGGCATAAGCAATCCCGGAGGTTCCTGGAATGCGTTGATGATAACTTCCCTCTCCTAGTGATAGAGGAGCCAATGTGGCGAGGTGCTATGCTGGTCCTTGTTCTCACCACCAAGGAGGGGCTGGTGGGGAATGTGAAGCTCAAGGGCAGCCTTGGCTGCAGTGACCATGAAGTGGTGGAATTCAAGATCCTTAGGGCAGCGAGGAGGGCCCACAGCAAGCTCACTACCCTGGCCTTCAGGAGAGCAGACTTTGGCCTCTTCAGGGATCTGCTCTGTAGAGTATTATGGGATAAAGTCCTGGAGGGAAGAGGAGCCCAGGAAAACTGGTTAATATTCAAGGATCACCTCCTCCAAGCTCAGGAGCAATGCATCCCAACAAAGAGGAAGTCAGGCAAAAATGCCAGGAGGCCTTCATGGATGAACAAGGAGCTCCTGGGCAAACTCAAACACAAAAAGGAAGCTTACAGAGGGTGGAAGCAAGGACAGGTAACCTGGGAGGAATACAGTTAAATTGTCCATGCAGCCAAGGATCAGGTTAGGAAAGCTGAGGCCTGGATAGAATTGAACCTGGCCGGGGATGTCAAGGGCAACAAGAAAAGCTTCTATAGGTGCATCGGTGATAGAAGGAAGACTAGAGAAAACGTGCGCCCTGTGCTGGTTTTGGCTGGGATAGGGTTAACTTTCTTCATAGCAGCTAGTATGGGGCTGTGTTTTGGATTTGGGCTGGAAACAATGTTGATAAAGCAGGAATGTTTTAGTTACTGCTGAGCAGGGCTCACACAGCGCCAAGGCCTTTTCTGCTCCTCACACCACCCCACCGGTGAGTGGGCTGGGGGTGCATGGGAAGTTGGGAGGGGACACAGCCGGGACAGCTGACCCCAACTGACCAAAGGGATATTCCATACCATATGACTTCATGCTCAGTATATAAAGCTGGAGGAGGAAGAAGGAAAGGGGGGACATTCGGAGTAATGCTGTTTGTCTTCCCAAGCAACCGCTACGCATGATGGAGCCCTGCTTCCCTGCAGATAGCTGAACACCTGCCTGCCGACGGGAAGTGGTGAATGAATTCCTTCTTTTGCTTTGCTTCTCCGCGCGGTATTTTTTGCTCTACCTATTAAACTGCCTTTATCTCAGCCCATGAGTTTACTCACTTTTACTCTTCTGATTCTCTCCCCCACCCCACCTAGGGGGGGGGAGTGAGTGAGCAGCTGTGTGGTGCTTAGTTGCCAGCTGGGCTTAAACCACCACAGGCCCTCTCCAGAAGGAAACAGCAGAACTGATTACCCAAGATATGGAGAAGACTGAGGTACTCACCGACTTTTTTGCCTCAGTCTTCATCGGCAAGTGCTCAAGCCACACCACCCAAGTCACAGAAGGCAAAGGCAGGGACTGGGAGAATGAAGAACCACCCAATGTAGGAGAAAGTCAGGTTCAAGACCTTCTAAGGAACCTGAAGGTGCACAAGTCCATGGCACCTGGTGAGATGCATCTGCGGCTCCTGAGGGAACTAGCAAATGAAGTTGCTAAGCCACTATCCATCATATTTGAGAAGTCGTGGCAGTCCGGTGAAGTTCCCACTGACTGGAAAAGGGGAAACATAACCCCCATTTTTAAAAAGGGAGAAGAGGACAAACCAGGGAACTACAGGCCAGTCAGTCTCACCTCTGTGCCCAGCAAAATCATGGAGCAGATCCTCCTGGAAACTACGCTAAGGCACATGGAAAATAGAGAGGTGACTGGCGACAGCCAACATGGCTTCACTAAGGGCAAATTGTGCCTGGCAAATTCGGTGGCCTTCTACAACAGGGTTACAGCGTTGGTAGATATGGGAAGAGCAACTGATGTCATCTACCTGGACTTGTGCAAAGCATTTGACAATGTCCCGCACAACATCCTTGTCTCTAGAATGGAGAGACATGGATTTGACAGATGGACCACTTTGTAGATAAGGAATTGGCTGGATGGTCACACCCAAAGAGTTGCGGTCAGCAGCTTGATGTCCAAGTGGAGACCAGTGACGCGTGGCGTTCCTCAGGGATCAGTGTTGGGACCACAGCTGTTTAACATCTTTGTCAGTGACATGGACAGTGGGACTTTCCCCCGCAGGAAAGGACCTGGGAGTGTTGATTGACAGCCAGCTGAATATGAGCCAGCAGTGTGCCCACGTGGCCAAGAAGGCCAACGGCATCCTGGCCTTTATCAGAAATAGTGTGGCCAGCAGGAGTAAGGAGGTGATCGTGCCCCTGTACTTGGCACTGGTGAGTCCGCACCTCGAATACTGTGTTCAGTTTTGGGGTCCCTCACAATAAGAAGAAGCACATTGAGGTGCTGGAGCGTGTCCAGAGAAGGGCGACAAAGCTGGTGAGGGGTCTGAAGCACAAGTCTTATGAGGAGCAGCTGAGAGAGCTGAGGTTGTTCAGTCCGGAGAAGAGGAGGCTGAGGGGAGACCTTATCACTCTCTACAACTACCTGAAAGGGGGTTGCAGAGAGGTGGGTGTTGGTCTCTTCTCCCAAGTGACTAGCGACAAGACAAGAGGAAATGGCCTCAAGTTGCACCAGGGGAGGTTCAGGCTCGATATTAGGAAAAATTTCTTTACTGAGAGAGTGGTGAGACACTGGAATAAACTGCCCAGGGGAGTGGTGGAGTCACCCTCCCTGGAGGTGTTCAAGGAACGTGTGGACGTGGCATTGTGGGACATGATTTAATGGGCATGGTGGTGTTAGTTGATGGTTGGACCTGATGATCTTACAGGTCTTTTCCAACCTTAGTGATTCTGTGATTCTGTGATTTGAGTGCACCCTCAGCAAGTTTGTTGACGACACCAAGCTGTGTGGTGCAATCAACACGCTGGAGGGAAGGGATGCCATCCAGAGGGACCTTGACAGGCTTGACACATGAGCCCATGCAAACCTCATGAAGTTCAACAAGGCCAAGTGCAAGGTCCTGCACGTGGGTCGGGGCAAACCCAAGAACAAATATAGGCTGGGTGGAGAATGGATTGAGAGCAGCCCTGGGGAAAAGGACTTGGGGGTGTTGGTTGATGAGAAGCTCAACATGTGCCGGCAGTGTGCACTCACAGCCCAGAAAGCCAACCGCATCCTGGGATGAGTCAAAAGAAGCATGACCAGGAGGTCAAGGGAGGTCATTCTCCCCCTCTACTCCACTCTTGTGAGACCCCACCTGGAGTAGAGCATCCAGCTCTGGGGCCCCCAACATAAGAAAGACATGGACCTGTTGGAGCGGGTCCAGAGGAGGGCCACGAAGGTGATCAGAGGGCTGGAGCACCACTCCTATGAAGACAGACTGAGAGAGGTGGCATTGTTCAGCCTGGAGAAGAGAAGGCTCCAGAGACACCTTACAGCAGCCTTCCAGTACCTCAAAGGGGGTCTACAAGAAAGATGGAGAGGGGCTTTTTACGAGGGCATGTAGTGATAGGGCAAGGGGTAATGGCTTTAAGCTGAAAGAGGGCAGATTTAGATTAAATGTTAGGAAGAAATTCTTTACCATGAGGGTGGTGAGGCACTGGAACAGGTTGCCCAGGGAAGTTGTGGATGCCCCAACCCTGGAAGTTGTCAAGGTCAGGTTGGATGGGGCTTTGAGCAACCTGGTCAAGTGGAAGGTGTCCCTGCCCGTGGCAGAAGGGTTGGGACTAGATAATCTTTCAAGTCCCTTCCAAGCCAAACCATTCTATGACTCTATGAATTATAGGAGCCTGTAGAAGAGGACAGTTTCCCTCCTCATATTTGTCTCTAGAGATTACTTCTAGAGATGCAGAGATTAAACAGGAACTGTCTACATGTTCCTCTTGGAAGCCGTATTCACCAGGACCCTGAATCATAGAATAGAATCATAGAATCACAGAATCATAGAATCATTTAGGTTGGAAAAGACCTTTACGATCATCAAGTGCAACCATAAACCTAACACTGCCAAGTCCACCACTAAACCATGTCCCTAAGCATCTCATCCACACGTGTTTTAAATACCTCCAGGGTTCGTGACTCAACCATGGGCAGCCTGATCCAATGTCTGACAACCCTTTCAGTGAAGAAATTTTTCCTAATAGCCCACCTAAACCTGCACTGGCGCAACTTGCGGCCATTTCCTCTTGTCCTATCACTTGTCACTTGGGCGAAGAGACCAGCACCCACCTCTCTACAACCTCCTTTCAGGTAGTTGTAGAGGGTGATAAGGTCTCCCCTGAGCCTCCTCTTCTCCAGGCTAAACAAACAACCCCAGTTCTGAAGGCACAGTGGTGCTCTAATTTTCCTCATCAGTGCCATCTGGGATCTCCACCCATGCATCCTCTGTCCATAGGTCTCCCAGCTCCAAATAAGCTCAGGCCTGGACATCTCCCTGCTACACACACACACTTGCCTGAGCTATGTCATAGGTAAGCCTATGCTCAGCCCTGTCTCCTCTGTTCCTGACTCGTTTCAAAGTTTCCTGGGTGGAAGCTACATGACAGCAACCATGCAATTACCTTATTATACATAATAATATCCCCTGACATACCTCTGTGCTTAGAAAACTTCTCCAACAAAGTTTCTACATAAACATTCATTGCATTTTGAATATGTGCTTTGTACTTCTGAGTGGGTCCAATCCAGAAAGTTTCTAAAAATTCGGATCAGTACATATAATCAAAGAGCAAGTTTGGATTAATCTTGCCAGCCCTGCTTTTAAGACTAAAAGTAACTTACACACCAGAATCCGTTTATTTTGATACAAATACTTAATTAAGGAATTATATATTTTTTCTATCCACCGTGGGAAAAATTTAGAGGAGCTAGTGACATGCTGGTGGCAAAGCCATTAATGGTGTATTTGGTGTATTCTGAAAAACGATGATGACTGTGCTTTACACTCTTGACCCTCATTTAGCATAGAAAGGAATTTAGGCAACATTTTCTATGAAGTTTCACTTTTTGTTTGGTTAAGATTGTAATAAATAATAAAAAAATGAATGCATAAATAAATAGTGGATGAAGTATTGCCAGTGCGCTGTACTACATAGGCAAATTGTCTCTTAGAAGTGGATCAGAGATCAGATGCATATAGGTCCTGTGTTTCTGACATTTCCATGCCACCCCTAACAAGGACAGCTGCATGTTGTTGCAGTTCTATGTTCCTCCAGGGAACAAGCTTCCCATCTATGCAGAAAACATCTCCATCTGTTTTCTGCTGAAAAGAAGAGGAAAGAAAGGGCAGACTGGGTGGAATATAAAGCTGGGAGAGAAAGAGAGAAGATACTGAGCGTCCAGGTACTGGAAACATTCTAAAGCATTCAAAGCACATAGTTGCTCTCATCCAGGGGATCTGAGGTTTGAAGATCTTCAAGTCCTAGTAGCACTGTTACATCAAGAAAAAGAATGAGTGACTGCTGTCTTCATGCTTGCTTGCTTGCTTGCTGCTACAAGAGAGAAGCTGTCAATTAAAAAAAAAACCATATCGATGTGCATCCATCCGCAGCAATCTGCATGCAGCAATCTGCATGCATTGATAATTCCTCCCTTGAACTTAGGAAACCTCGTATTAAGTTGCTTGTATTGTGTTTGAACACAGAAGTTATCTAACTAAATAGCTTGATGGAGTTATATGCAGAAATAATGTAGAAGAGCTCTATGCAGTCTTTTCATTTACTACACCTACGTTAGTACAATCGATGTCATACATTTAATGGTATTTTTATAAGCCTAATATGACTCCAAGGGGATACTCTGCTCTGGACGGGGGATTTCCTGGGGAGTGCTGGTGGAAGGAATCTGAAGCCTTAGTATTAAGTGAAAAGTCTGTGGTGACAACAGGTGAGATCAGCGAGGAGTAAATGGAAGATTTCATGTAATGCCCAATTTACTACCACTTCTGAATGGATGCCCAAAGTTCTTTTCCTCTCATGCCAAAGCAGAGGGAGCTGCTGGAGGTGGCAGTGTTGGGAGGGCTGGGGACCCAGAGGACACCTCACCCCAAGCTGCAGTGGCCATCACAGATGGGATCTAGGGCCCAGCCCAGGGACTGCAAGTGGCAGCTGCAGTGGCTCCTGCCAGGGTTCCCCAGAGCAGCTGGGCCTCTCTGGGCACATTCACGTGTGCATGCCAGGAATGACTGCACCTTCAGGCTGGCCACAGAGATCAATGTGCCTACCCTTGAATCCCCAGTTTCTGGCACCTGGGCATGTGTTTCCAGGTTGACTACGGGCATTTAGAAATGCTATTTTTAGCTTTTCTAGTTGTACACGGAGCTGAGATCAACCTCACTGCAAAACTGAAGGTATTAATTACAAACAATGATCAGGACAGGCAGAGTCACCTCTTACAATCTGGCTCTGGAGGAAAGGGATCCATCTGCTATTCATGTTATCTTCATAGGTGCAGCTGAACTCTGCAGTGCTCTTGGAGAAAGCCCGTGGGATCCCGAGCACACGGGTTCTCCCAGCTCTCATCCCTATCTCCATGGGGCAGATCTAAGGCCCTGAAGCGCCTCAGGTCAGCATCTCTCCATAGCTGCGGAATGGTACCCCAAAGGACTCAAAGGTGAACAGAGGGTGGGCTCCTTTTCCCACCACGTTTGAGAGGTGACACTCACAGCAGTGCTGAGGGAGGAGAATTTAAACAAGAAGCAAAAGGGTTGTCAAAGAGGACTGGAAAGCAATGAACTCGGTGGGCATCTCACAACAAACAAAGGCCACCTTTCTCACCTTCCTTTCTGAAAGAAGCTAAATTTCATCTATTGTCCTCTCTTCTTATTTAATGTGAATACAAGTTTTACAGAAGCCTGCATAGTTTGTAACACTTAGCACCTTCGGAGGGGGGAGGGAGGGACAGGAGGGGCTGGGTAATGTGTACAAAAAAATGAGAAAAAAAGACAAAATAACACTTCTGAAAGTTTTTATGGTAACGCCTCCTTTTCCCCTTGGGAATTATTCCTATTCCAGCCTTCTTCTGTTTTAGAGTCCAAACTAGGTATTACAAAAAACAAATAGGCTTTAGTTCTTTGTTCCGCCCATACTCTTAGAGGTTTTTTTATAATATTATCTTTGGTACACAGTCTAAGAACTTCTTAGTTCGTGCCATCTAGAAGGATTGCTTTGTGTTTCTGTTTGAACTTCTCAAGGATCCAAAATTAGAGACCTTCTGACTGGTAAGCCTGGCACAGCAAGAGATGAGTAAGTGATATAACAGACTGGCTATGTCCAGGAATTTCTCCTTTTTTTTATTCCATTAGTTGAGTTCAGCCTTGGACCGGAGCTGCCCATCTTCCTATTCAGTCCTCATTCATCTGTGTTGATGTATTTTATTAAAGAACAACGAAAATTCTGTGGATTGCCTGAAACCTTACACTTGATTTCAACTTTCAGGAAAGAAAGGACATTTGGGAATAAAAGTACTCTCCATGAGGCAAGTCAGATTGCCCCTTCTAAAGACACACCAGGTGCTCGGCTGCGATTTCTTCTCCTTTTCATTTGCTGGTTGAAACACTGTCTTTTGTAGCACAGATTGAAAGGTACTGACAAAGAAGCAAACACTAAAGAAAGCTGAAACTGTAACTTCATCAGTTCCCTCATCTAAATTTGACTTCAGTAGCTAGAAATAATGCAGATAATATCTGTGACTGAAGACAGACCTTACCACAAACTTTTGACCTCACTCATACTACAAAATACTCCTCTCCCTAATCATTCTCACCAATCTTGAACTTAACCACAAATGAACAAGATGTTTAATTGGAAGAAACTGTAAACCCCACCTCTTCTGCTGTTGCTCTCTACTCTTGGACAATGTGTAGAAGGTGAGAGTACAGGACACTTAAACTGGAATGATGGCTTCAAACCAAGGATGGAACAGACCTCTGAAGGTCCCACTCCCACTCATGGCTGGGCCAGCTTCAAATATCTATCAGGCTGTTCATGGCTTTGATCAGACAGATTCATTTTTAACTATCATCTCCAAGATTTCTTTTCCTCATATCGATTCAGAATGAAAAATGAACAAATGATTATTGCCAGTGTGATTCCTGTAATCCAGACCTTCTTTAGGAATCTGAAGCAGGAGCAAAGCAGGTCAAGTAGTAATCCGTGAAAGGTCCATGATGACAGCTGAGGTGAGATCAGGGGAGGACTAAATGGAAGACTTCACGCAATGCCCAATTTACTGCCACTTCTGAATGGATGCTCAAAGTTCAGTTCCTCCCATGCCAAAGCAGAGGGAGCTGTTGGAGGTGGCAGTGACCAGAGGGATGGGGACCTCGATGGTGCCTTGCAGAAAGAACTGGACTGCGATCTGTGGGTAGCAGCTACAGCAGCTCCCACCATCTCTCCCCAGTATGGCTGAGACCTTCCAGGTACACTCAGATGTGCACCCCAGGCACAACTGCACATACACACCAGGGACACGCATCAAGCTCGCAGAGAAACACTCTGTGAAAGCTGATGGCGTCAGCAGCCTCAGCCAGTTCACCACAGGCTGATCAGAATGAGGGTCCGTCAGTGAGGCATACAGACATCTGTAAACATATATGCGTATGCACATACAATACAGATCTCCCAGTCACTGCCCTCGACACTCAGGGTGTGCAGTGCCTGCCCTTAAATCCCCAGTTTCCGGCACCCGGACATGTGAGCCCTGGGGTCCAGCACCACTACGACAGCTTGTACAGGTCTTCCTGGCTCACCCACAACAACCTACCACCCTCACACAAACACAAGTAACCCCCTGCCACACAGGCACACTGTGAATCTCCCCACAGGTGGGCTGAGGTACTCAGTCTATCCAGTAACTGACGTGGGACCCTTCCCCCCAGCTTTCCAGTTCCCTTGCACACACACCATCACCCACACGTAGGCACAGGGGTCCCCCAGTAACAGTAAGTCACTCAGCCTTAGACACCCAGTTGACCCACTAGCAGCCCTGGATCCCAGGTCTCCCAGCTGCCGGCATCTGTGTAGGCAAGCCCCTGAGGCCCCCAACCCCACTCCAGCTGCTGGGACACAGACCCACTCGCACACACAAACACATGCACAGACACGTATGTGTGATAGATCCCCCCGTAACCAGCCTTAGACACTCAGCCTGCGCAGCAGCTGGCCCTTGGATCCGCCCATCTCCCCTTGCCTCAAGCACGCAGCCACACACACGCAAACGGGTCTCTCAGGTGATATCCAGACCTCATGGTCTCTGCAGTGGTTGGCTTGGTCCTGCTGGTCCCTTCAGCAGCCAGCTCTTGAACCCTGGGGTATGTCTGGTACCGAGCCAAAATTTAGGCCACTTTCAATACCTGGTTTACAAGTCGCTTACCCTACTCAGGCAGGCTGGCTGGCCTCTCCGGTTCCTGGCACATCAGCCACATGAGCTCCAGTCCCCTGCTCTGGTTGCTGGCACTCAGTCAAGACTTTAATCTTTACCCAACCTTTAACCACTCTTTCACCTCCGAGCAGTCAGGTTTTCCTGTAGGGTTTCAAGGATTAAAGCACACTGTGCTGCAGCCAGGAGAGGTAAAAAGGTGCTGGCAAAGCGAACAGCTTCCCTGTGAAAGACCCATGCCTGGGCTGGCAAGGTTAGGCTCTATCTGAAAGATAAGGCAGGTATTTCCAGTCTCAGTCTAAACTGGGTCTGGAGGAGTTCTCAGGTTTTGCATTTTGTCACCAGGAAATGAAGTTATCAAACAACCCTTCTGTCTTCCTTGGAAGGAGCCGTAGATCGTAGGAAAGTGACACAAGTCCAAAAGTAAGGGAAAGGAGTTTTTTTCCACCCTCTGCAGGTTGGTCCAGCCCTTCCATGTCTTTGGTATCCTTTCAACCTTGTTTTGGTTGTTGAGATTGCATCAGTGTATTCTTCCCCTTGTGCCCTGTGGGAATGATCGTGCTTCAGGCTTCACACTGAATTGGTGCCTCCTTGGTTTCACACCCAGGCAGGAAACACACAAACTTTAAAACCAACATAGAGCTTGATCTCTCACTTTGGATACAAACACCAATGGAGTGTGAAAAGCTGTGGACATCATTGTAAATGCTGAAATGAAGTGGCGGACATTCTTCCAGGAAAAGTAAGTATGTGTGAGGTAAGGATGGTGGCTGTCTGAACAAGCCTTGCAGTCTAGTGCTGGGGGAGGGAGGGGCGGAAGCAAGTCTCACGCAGCCGGTATATGTGGTCTGCCAGTTCCCACAGCGCTGCGACAGAAGCATGGTTCTCATGGGCTCCGTGCTAAAATAAGTTGTTCTCAAAATCACGAGGGAGATGGAGCTTCACGAGAAAACAAGGTGAGATCAGGCAAAGTGCACGGCCAGACAAGCACACCAATGAGCAGCCTGTTCATACGTGACCAGCCCCTTTCATCCCCCATCCCCGCTTTCCCACACGTGTTTTTCCTCAGGCCACCTCGATCCTTCCCTTTCCCCACCTTTGACCCTTGCTTTAAACATCCCGTAGTATCTTTTGTACAAACCCAAAATGCGGCTCCTGGCATCCCATAATAAGTGCCTTCAGCCTGCAGGCAGTTAAGTTCCTCAGCCTGCAAGGGGCCAAAATCAAAGACAAAGTCATGTGAGAGAATCTAGAGGTCAGAGCTGGCTTCTCAGCTTAGCCATCAGTTGTGCTGCACTTGAAAGACAGTGTCTCCTACTTCTCGGACAAAGCCCAAAGCCAAGCACAAAGGCATAGTGGAAAAACCCTTCTCTCTCCTCCATGTATCGTCAGTCCTCTGAGCACCCACAAAGCATGGGTTCACGCTCAGTCTGTGCTTTACAGCAAATCAACCAGGTACCTCCAAGTTGAGATTTCACCATTGTACTGGTTTTGGCTGGCACAGTTACATTTCTTCATAGTAGCTTGTATGCAGCTATGTTTTGGATCTGTGACCAAAACAGTGTTGATACACAGGGATATTTTAGTTACTGCTGAGCAGGGCTTACACAGAGTCAAGGCCTTTTCTGTTTCTCACACCACCCCACCAGCGAGTAGGCTGGGGGTGCACAAGAGGTTGGGAGGGGACAGAGCTGGGACAGCTGACTACAACTGACCAAAGGGATATTCCACATCACATGATACCATGCTCACCATGCTTAGCAATAAAACTGGGGGGGATGGGATGTTGTCAGGGAGGCTGCTGCTCAGGGACTGCCTGAGCATTGCTTGGCTGGTGGTGAGCAATTGTTTTCATCTGCAGCACTTGTCTTTATTGGGTTTTATTGGGTTTTATTTTCCTCTCTCTTTTCCTAACAATTTTATTTTTATTATTATTTCTTTTTAATTATTGAACTGTCTGGTAGCTGGTGTGAATGGGACAGCTCAGGTTTGTGTCCCTCTGCTTTTCACAGTCCTCTCTGATTGTCTGAGTGAGCCTTGAGGCCTCAGTCACCTCCCATATGTCTCCTGACACATCCCAAGAGAGGCAGTACACATTCTCAGTGCTCACCTTTAAAAACATTGCCCTGGTAAGCTGCAACACAGAGTGTCCACTCTGACCCTTCCGATATTTTGAACAGAAAAATACATGGGTGCACAGAACACTAATTCTATAATGGCACCACCATGCAGGGCCCGGACATGCCCCAGCCCACGTGCTCAGTAGTGTGGTTGCACAGGGCCATTCAAGATGTCACAAGCCTTGCAAAGTATCTTCTGGCTTGGGAGGTTTGACTTTGTTGTCAGTGATATTAAAGGCCGTGTTTTCCTCATGGACCACCCTGGGGTTTTGCTTATGCTCCCTTATCTCACAGCTCTGTTTGTCGCTGTTAGGCTCCAACACCTTTGTGTTGTTACTTTCTCGTTGGTATTCCAGAAGGGGAACTTGGGGTTGTGATTTCAGGTGTCTCCCGGGAACTCTAGGATGCAAAGCCATGCCAGAGGGGACATAAGGCAATTACTTTGTCTTCTATTCAGAAAAGCTCCTCATGGGCACAGAGAAGACACAGTGTCTTACCTTACAGTTGTTTGAATTACCAGCCAAGAGAGGAATTGCTGAGAACATCAGCTCTTTCCTGGAAACATCAGAATACTGAAGAGGGGTGGGAGTTTGCTCAAGTTTTTATTATCATTTAGTTCTACAGCTTGGTGTTGTCTGAAATGTCTCCCCAGTTTGGGTCTGTGCTCCTCTGACAGCACCATCTCACACATCACAGGAAGCAAAGTGGTTTGCAGCTTTCTGCTTTATCTCTTGGTGGGATGGAAACTGGACGGTTAAAAAGCTTCCAGGAAGCAGATTAATGCAGATTAAATGTCATGCTGGCAGGCTGTAGAAGAATGGAAATGTGAAAGGTGAAATCTAGCAAACAGAGAAGCAGACATTTTCTAAGAAGTCCGGAAAAATCCTGGAGCACGTCCTCTCATAATGCATGTCAGTGCATATGAAGGAGAGGAAGGGAATCGGAACAATCAACATGCATTGACCAAGGGTAAACCAGACCTGACCAACGTGACTGAATTCTGTAATAAAGTGACTGGAATTATGGATGGGGGTGAGCAGTGTTTGCCATTTGCCTTGACTTTAGGAAGGTTTTTGATATTGTCTCCCAGCACATTCTTCTAAGTTAGGATGTTATGATCTGAGTGAGTGGACAACTGGATGGGTAAAACCAGGTTGGATGATCAGGCTCAGAGAGTGGTGG
The DNA here is from genome assembly GCF_030936135.1 of Gavia stellata. NCBI lineage: Eukaryota > Metazoa > Chordata > Aves > Gaviiformes > Gaviidae > Gavia > Gavia stellata. The sequence continues at coordinate 8,029,488 of NC_082621.1, read as the reverse complement.
TGGTGTTAATAGGTCATACCCTACCTGGAGGCCTGTAACAAGAGGAGTACCATAGGGGTCTACACTGAGGAGAGGTTGAGGGAACTCAACTTGTTCAGACAGAAGGGGAGGGCTTGGGGGGACCTAGCAGCAGCTTTCCAACACCTGCAAGCAGCCATCAGGAAGATGGAACCAGGCCCTTCGCAGCAGCAAATGGTGGGAGCACGTGAGATAAAGATAATGGGTAGACATTAATATGTAAATAACTAAGTAAAAGAGGTTCAGGCTATGTGTAAGAAAAAACTTTTTCACCGTGAGAACAGTGAAGCATTGGAATCAGTTGTCCAGCTGTCCAGTCTCCATCCTCAGCGTCAGCACCTTAAGTACATTCCCCAGCCTGAGGTTTGACTGTCTGGGTTCATGGCCAAATTAGAACCAGTGCAACTGAGGGCTGTGTCCCTTCCCTCTAGTAACACAGGAGCCAATGCTCCCAGGGAGGACTTCAGAGAGGCCTCAGCCTGGGCTGCTCCCCTTCTCATGCGAGCTGCTTTGAAGAGGAGACTCTGACTCTGCTCCTCACCTGAGCTCCAGCTCCAGCTGTGTCTCAGCCATGCCTGCGTCTGGTCGTGCAACCTGCTGATCTGGACCTGGGCCCATGCACTGACTTCCCAGATTGACCTCAGACTTCCCTCGTTACTAGGGACTTGTCTGATCATCTAGAACCCCACCTTACCCTGAATATTACCCTGAACTTTCCTTGCTCTCCTCATTTGAATACTGTGGGACTGGGGCCTTTTTGGCAAAGCCGCTGCTTCTGCCTTCCTTATTATCTCTTTTGGCTACTCACTCCCTTTCACACAGGAAGCTGCCACTTCTTGTTGCTCCCAGACACATGGAGGTTTTCAAGACCTGATGAATAAAGCACAGAGCAATTTGGATCTCAGACCTGACCCTGCTCACCTGCATAAATCTATCGCGCAGTGTCATCAGTAAAATCTGATGGAAAACCAGTGTATCTTTCACTAGTGATAGGAACATTAGCGCTCAAGGTTGTGAGTCTCTGGTAGGTCCTGTGCCTTAGCTACTCTGACAGGTGATTTCTGATATCCAGAGGCACCTCTGGTGGCAGTCAGTCCCTGTAATAAGAACCAGCACCTTTGCCTGGCCCTGTTCAGCTCTCACTGTTCCTATCAGGGGATAGGGAAAAAAAAGAAAAGGAAAAAAAACCAAAACCAACCCATGTCTAGGATCCAGGGAGGCTCTTGTTCAGGGTCTCCAATGAGATATGCACTCCTCTCACTGCTGCCTGGGTACTGGGCACTCTGGGTACTCTGAACAAGCCCAGATCTCTCCAGCTTTTGGAGGACATGGTGTCAAAACCAAGAGATTGTGACATGAACCCCTCACCAAACCACAGTCTCCAGTGTATAAGAACAAAAGCAGCAAATGACACAAGCTGAAAGCAGGCTGAGGTTTCCTGTTTCAGCTCCAAACTTCGTATATATAGATTGCCATTCTGTCGCTCTCTCCTGCCTGGCCATAGCAACTGTTTTGGCTCCTCAGGACAGTAACAGATGATGCTGCTTCTCCTTCTGCTCGCAAGGGCTTTTCTCCTTGTCCCATGGGCTGGGGCTGGTGAGTAGGGAGAGATGGGATTTAGGCAAGGACATGCAAGGGCAGAAATGGGCACTGAGTAGGAACTCTGGTACCTGCCTTGCCTTTTCTCATATGTCTACTTTCTACTCTACTCATATCTCTCAGCTCAGACTGTGTCTGAAACCAGTGACGCTTTTACAGGTACTAGTGTAGTGCCCTTTGATAGCATTTCAGACATCCAGAGTCAGGTGTGGTCAGTCATCCCCAGGAAGTCTTGCCTGTTTTTCTCTCCATTGTGCAGAAGCAATGCTTTGGACAGCCCAAGGAAGAAGAGTTATTGGCATCATTGGCATATGACATCAGAGGATGACCTTCTCTCCTCATGCAGCTCCAAATTTCATGGGAAATAGCCGCATATGTGATATTAACACTTGTCATCTCTCTTCCAGGAAGGATCATTGGCGGATGGGAAGCTAAGCCCCACTCCAGGCCCTACATGGCTTATTTATCAATTGGAAGTGAGTCACGAATATCTACATGTGGAGGGTTCCTACTTCGCCCAGATGCAGTGCTCTCCGCAGCTCACTGTGTGGCTGGAAAAACGTAAGGCCCTCTCTTTCTTGTATGTGGGATTTTTTCATGTCTCACACAGTCATGAAAAGCCACAAGTCCTGGTCTGGGGTGAAAGAGTATTCTGTGTCTCTTGAGGCACAGCAGGGCTTTCTGTGAGCCGAGCTGTCCCCTGTGAGTTGCAGGAATTGCCTGCCCGGGGCTGTGTGCCTGGGACAGGACTCCTCGGCAGAGGTCTCCTGGTCCATGGTTCCTGCCATGGGTCAGAATTACTGTTGGAGAAGAGAGGCTGGTGTCTCCCATTCCCTGCTTCCCTTTTGTCTTCAGAATGGGACACATCAGACCTCTGTCAGCATGGGGTAAGGGACCCTCAGTTGAATTGTGGAAGGAACCCAGGCTACAGAGGGCAACTTGCTGAGAACTAATCTCTGGGGAGGCATGTCCCACCACCACCTACCTCAAACCACCTGCCATGGGGGCTGTGGTCAGTGCAGGTGGAACATGTGGGTGTTTCCTGGCAGGAAAGTGAATATCACCGTGACCCTGGGAGCCCACAACATAAAAAAGAATGAGCCAAGCCAGCAGAAGTTCCACATTGGCCACTGGGTCATCCACCCCAACTATTCAGGAAACACCTTTGAAAATGACATTGTGCTGCTGAAGGTATGGCCTTACACATCCCTGCTGCCCAAGGGATCTCCCCCTGCTCACTTCCCCAACCCCATGAACTTGTTCCCATTCCTTTGCCCGCTCTAACCCTTTCTTCTCTCTGCTTGGCAGCTGAAGCCAAGGGCCAAGCTGACTAAGGAAGTCAGTTATATCCCCTTGCCCAGTCACAACAAGCCTGTGAAACTAGGAACTACATGCCAAGTGGCTGGCTGGGGCTGGACATCGATAACACAGGATAAGACTAGTGTGCTGATGGAGGTGGACCTGAAGGTGCAGAGTGAGAAAGTGTGTGAGAAGTATTTCGAAAAGCTCTTTCTCCAACAGTCTGAGATCTGCGCTGGTGATGAGAATGGCAAAAAATCAACTTTCCGTGTAAGTGGTGTTTTCGTCTCTGAGCTTGGGATGAGGTTGGGACTAGACAGTCAGGTTAGTTCTCAGGTGGGGGATGAAGGGTATTAAAATGAAGTAGATTTTTCAGGATGGTGTGCTGAGGCTTCTCTCAGGAGCTCTGAAGCTGACGTGCTCCCTGAACCAGGGTGCAGTTGCCCAACTGTCAGCATCGTGTGCCTTTTTACGTACCTGGGGATATTCTACCCAGCCTAGCCACTGCTCCAGCAGGCTCCAGATCTCATGTAAATCCTCTGTCATATTCTCCTGACACAGTGGGATGGCTCAAATATTCCCACATGTCTAAAGTAGGACTAGATTCTTCTTTTCAGGGATGTGAAGCCAGTTTTTGAATCTCACACGGCCTCCAGGCCTGAATTGCTTCACGGGTCTGCTTAGAGGAGTAGTGAGGCAGCTACAAGCCCTGCAGAGCTGGGTCTGGAGGGAGATGGTCGAAAGAGGAGGTTCTTCACATGGAGGGAGGCAAGGGGGCCAGTTTCTTCCTTAGGGCAGGGGGAGGTGCGATTTGACATGTCTGACCCTCCCACTCCTTTTACCTCACAGGGTGATTCTGGTGGCCCATTAGTCTGCAATGGGAAGGCTCATGGCATTGTTTCTTATGGACGCAAATATCGCATTTCCCCTAAAGTATTTACCAGAGTTTCCTATTTTGAATCCTGGATACGTGAAGAGCTGAGGAAGTTTGAGCTCCAAGACCGCCCTGACTCTCCCTCCTCTGACTAAAATACTCAGTGCCCCATTTCCACAATGCATCAAACTTCTGCTGATGCTCAGAGGCTTCCAGGGGCAGCTGAAATGGAGTCAGAGATGCCCTCATGGCATATACACAGGCTTCTGCACTTCGTGGCAAGGTAAAAACGCAGGTCCCAAGCACGCACAGTTTCACATTATTCCCTTCCTCCCACAGCTACCCAACAGCGCTACCTCCGGCTCTGCTTTCTGGCCACCAATAAAGACGTCTTCAAACTTGCTTGTGTGTGCAGCCTTCTTGGGAACAGGATTAAAAGCCTGAGCATGAGAATGAGGAGGCTCAGTGCAATGTGGTAGTGACAGGTAGTGAGCCGATACCAGGAGCATATTGTGCTCTTTAACGTACAGGATGCCAAACAAAATAAAGCTGTTCTGTGTTAGTTCCCTGAGCTGCTGTTAATGACAGGAAGTATGATCAGTAAATCCAAGGGACAAAAGTCCACTGAAAGTTACTGAACAGAAAGGAGAGAGGAATTACTTTTGCCAGTTCTAGACAAGTGGTCTAAAATGCCTTTAGTACCATGGGGGAGACACAGACATTTCTGACACCCTCTTGGCAATTCTGTGGCATGAATCCCTACATGCTAAGCAGACTGTCTTTCAGATGAAAAATGCCTTGAACATGCTTTACTTCTCTTTATTACTCAAGAAGTGTATTGGGACAATAATGTTTCCTGGGAATTTAGGGCCTTTTTAGATGTCCCAAGCTATTCCATTTTGTCTCCAGCTGCTGCTCCAGAAGGTGTATGGTACATCCTATGTTGTATCACCCAAACCATGACAATGATTCTGATACCCTAAAACACTTCTATTTAAGCCATTTTTGAAACTCAGAAGGGTGATTCCATTGAGATGTTCCTACTGCAGAGGAGCTGAATCTTGTGGAGCCCCTAAGCTGTATCTAATATCCCTGTTCTTGTTGTAGTCCAGAGCATCTAAAGTAGCACAAGATGCCGGTAAAAGAGAGTTCTTCACTAGGAAGTCAGAACGTCTTTCCTGTCCCCTAGGTGCTCCCTCACCAAATTTAAGGAAAAGACACCAGGCCTCTCAACTATGAAGGTGTCAGACACAAGTATGGTTAGGACAGCAACAGGTTTCTTGTCCTGTTCCAAACTCCACTTACCAGGAGCAAGGTTGTTTGACAGATGTACTGAACAACCCCCATCACATGACTTGCTTCACCTGATATTCTTTTCCCCTCCCAAGTTCTTCCCCTTTACCACTAGCTACCCCCTTAAATAAAATGCCCACGCCTGTTTACCCTTTCCTCATTAACCTTCTGTTAAGCTCGTACTCCCCATTTGTTATCAGTAGTGTCCTATCATTTCCCATGTTGCTGTTTTGTTACCAGTGCCCTGAGTCAGGTCAAGCTATAGACACATTACAACCCTTTGCTGTCTGCAATGCATTCTAATTACTCATGTCATTGTCTTCTTAGTGTAGGGCAGGGATGGCCATCTGTACACATACACTAACACTGATTCTTAGATGCCTATACTTAGGTCCAAGTCAGGTGCTGAACCCAACCACTAATTATTCCTATCCCAGTTTCCTAAAGCTTAAATAAGATGGTGTCGTGGTTTAGTCCCAGCCGGCAACTAAGCACCACACAACCGCTCACTCACTCCCCCCAGGTGGGATGGGGGAGAGAATAGGAAAAGTAAAAGCGAGAAAGCTTGTGAGCTGAGATAAAGACAGTTTAATAGGTAAAGCAAAAGCCACGCATGCAAGCAAAGCAAAACAAGGAATTCGTTCACCACTTCCAGTCGGCAGGCAGGTGTTCAGCTACCTGCAGGGAAGCAGGGCTCCATCACGTGTAACGGTTGCTTGGGAAGAAAAATGCCATTACTCCAAATGTCCCCCCTTTCCTTCTTCCTCCTCCGGCTTCATATGTTGAGCATGACGTCATATGGTATGGAAAATCCCCTTGGTCAGTTGGGGTCAGCTGTCCCGGCTGTGTCCCCTCCCAACTTCTTGTGCACCCCCAGCCTACTCGCTGGTGGGGCGGTGTGAGAAGCAGAAAAGGCCTTGACTCTGTGTAAGCCCTGCCCAGCAGTAACTAAAACATCCCTGCTTTATCAACATTGTTTCCAGCCCAAATCCAAAACACAGCCCCATACTAGCTACTATGAAGAAAATTAACTCTACCCCAGCCAAAACCAGCACAGGTGGGTTCCAGCAAGCATGACATGAATTACTAAAGCCTTTGAATGTTACAAACTGGACACTAGTTCCTTCTTCCCATCTTCACTCACTGGATTATAGGGGTAGCCAATACTCTTTATCCACTGAGGCTCTTATGCATATGGCAGAGACTGATCTATCCCACATTACATATCACTGAGACTCATGAGGATGGAAGGCTCAGGTGTTTATTCACAGGTAGCCGATGACATTATTTTTCCCTCTGTCCCATACCTTTCCATTCCCTCTGATTCCATTCCATTGAAGCAAGGAACTGTTCTGTGTGTACAAGTGGCTCCTTAAAGGACACAGTGATGTTGTTTGCATAAAGCCCTTTGTACTTCCCTTTGTTCTTCATGTGGACTTGGACTACCCAGTAAGAGAGTGATTTGTGGACTAACCACCACTATCCTAAATCATTTCACATGGAGAAAAGAAAACCAGAAAGCTTGTGGCGAGAAAAAGGAAGGAGAAAGAACTGAAAGAACAGGTTTCAGTAATTTACAAGATTATTGACAACTCTTTGTAGGTGGGTTCCTGAGTGGAGGGATGCATGGATGGATGGATGTGTAGAACTAGGTATGTGGATGGATGCATGGATGGAAGGAAGGATGGATGTCTAAGGAGAGACAATATGTTATTAAATTATTTTCTTTCCTGTTCTTGATTACATCCACATTCAACAGCACCTCAAATTTCTTGGTGTTTAGAAATAACCATACTCCATTTGACACTCTCCCTTAAGGCCTCCTGAAACTGTGTGTTCTTCAAGCTATAGATGAATGGATTGAGCAGAGGAGATACCACAGTGTTCAAGATGGATACCACCTTGCTGAGGTCCAGTCTGTTGGTCTGGGTGGGTGTGAGGTACATGAAGATGCAGCTGCCGTACGTGACAGACACCACAGTGAGGTGAGAGGCGCAGGTGGAAAAGGCTTTCTGTCTGCCAGCCACAGAGGGAATTTTGACCACAGCTGTAATGATGTTGATATAGGATACAGCCGTAATAGCTAGGCTACCCAGTAGGGTGAACACCACTGGGATGAAATTCACGCACTCTAGAACCTTGGTATTTCCACATTTGAGCTGAATCATTGGTGTGCTGTCACAGAAAAAATGATTAATGATGTTTGAACCACAGAATGGCATCTGGACATTTACCACTGAAGGAGAAAGAATGAGGATGGCCCCACCAATCCAGGCATTAATCACCAGCAGGCTGCAGACTTGTGAGTTCATAATGGCCACATAGTGTAGAGGTTTGCAGATGGCCACATACCTGTCAAAGGACAATACAGCTAACAGGACAAACTCAGAGGTACCTAGCATGAAGTAGAGAAAAGTTTGAGTGAGACAATCCCGTGAAGAAATTGGTTTTTTGCCTAAAGCCAGATTGGCCAATGCTTTGGGATGACAGCGGTGGCAAAGCCAACCTCTAAGATGGAGAAATTCCTGAGGAAGAAGTACATGGGAATCTGAAGGTGATGGTTTCTCAGGGTGATGGTGCTGTATATGGAATTAGATTATAGCAACGGAATTCAGGTGTCCTTGAGGACGGAGACGGAGACTCATGCTGGTAACTAAGATACGCATCCTGGTCAAGACAATGGTACTGTACAAGAACCTTCACGTAGACAATAACCTATTTAGTGTGTGTAATGGTGTGTAGTGACATACGATTCATTCTAGAGAAGTACTCTGGAATTTAATCAAGACTTGTATCCTAAGCTAACCTCAGGTGATTTCAATACTAAAAATTATGCCCCTAGGAGGAGATTTCATATGCAAATATAAGTCCACCTTAGTAGAATGAGTTACACTAAAATTAAGACATGCACAGATGGACTTTAGTATGAGTGACCAATCAGTTATTGCAATGTGATTCTCTGCTATTGTTTCGTATAAAAGACCCTGTGTGCTTCCGAGAGGTGTGCTGGCTGATGTTAAATGCCCGGCACCCCACTCTGCAGACTGGCAATAAAGACAAATATCTCGACTCAGTGTGTTGATTGGCATTTTGCACACCGGGTGAAGAACCCTGATTTAGGGACAACAATGGTGATGATGAGAATGTTACCTGTTAAAGTCAAGGTGTAGGTGACTAGTAGGATGGTAAAGGGCACATACTGGAGTTGATCATCATCAGCAACACCTAAGACGATGAACTCCATCACTGTTGTTTGATTCTCCATCTGTAGCTTAGCTTTAAACAGATAAAAATATTTTATTTTTTGTTTATAAAACAAAAAGTAATGGGCAAGAGTCTTCAAAACCTTGTTCCTGAAATCAGCCAGTGTTCCACTAACAACTGGATGTTCTTCCAAAGAAGAGGATTCATCATGGCTCAATAAGGTCTCCACTCTGAATTGCCTGCTACCCTTGCACACTGGTTTCTAAGATGAAGTCTACACTGCCTTTCTGAGTAATACTTAAATTCAATGCCCAGCATGTAAAGGCAAATGAATCCACACTGTAGAAGAAGCTCTTGAGTATGAAGCAGTGATCCTTCCCTCTCCTTCTGTGTCTGATCTTCACAGCCTAAAGAGACAGTTAAAATAAAATGGGACATGTGGGGGGCAGTGGGCAGTTAAAGAACTGGACCTTTGTGGTGGGTGACCCTGATATAACATGTAAGCATAGGCATACCCAAGGGGAGCTCTGAAAAGGAGCATCACTTGATTGACCGCAGCCTTTATGAATACCTCCACTACCAAGGTTTAACTAAACCTCTCAACAATACTCCTTGCCCTTGCTGTCAGATTCTTAGTTAACTTCATCTTACACAAGGTGCTAAAAATAAGGTGCTAAATCTAAGTAGGCAACCATACTACTAGTATCTAGTACTTTCAGAGAGGAATTTGTCCCCTGATGAAATGATGATTAGCCCCTGGATTTGCTGAGGAGTGATTCAAAGAACAGAGGAGTCTATCTCCAGAAAGAAACAGAAGGTAAGAGTCTGCTCATCCACCTTCAAGCATCTTTCCTTGTAGAGAGCTACACGACCAAATCATCTAGAAACCTTTTTTGAACAATGGATATAAAAGGCATTTGTAGGACATGCTTCATCTCTTGCTAAAGTAGATACCTTAATTACATGAGAAGAATTGGTTTCCTGGATTGCCTATAACCAAAAAAAGACAGAGATGTAGATTTCAGTTTAAGTGAGAAAAAAATCCAACCTGTGGTGAGTAACTTACACTTAGACAATTGGGATGCTTAAACATAGAAGTCTAATAACATCTTAGGCACCACTGAGTATTCAGGACATCGATACAGTGCGGGCAGATTGGACATGTATTTATAGGATTCTGCAACCTGGAAATGAGATGGGAGATCATAAGGCATGCAAAATGCCCCTGAGTTATTCTACTGTCTTTTAAACCTTGTCAGAAGGACCCACTTGAATTCCTAGATTAATGAGACATCTACAGAGGAGTGGCAGACACAGGAGGACCATTGCCCCTAGGGGACACAATGGGAGGCTGGTCAGGTAACCCTGAGACATTTCAAAAGGAACTAGACACCTGTACGTATACAACCAAGTCAAGCATTTAATGCTGCCAAATGCCCTAAATGAGGTGCCTAAAACATGTGCAAGTTTTGCGTTAGTCACAGCAGGTTTTTCTAATTAGTTGATAACAATAAGCATTAGCAGGGATAGCTCATCTTCATCTTAAGCAGATTATGAAGGTAAGTCTGAAAATGGCCTTCTGGACCTCTCTTGCTCTCTCCACTCACAATACACTGAGCCTAAAGTACTTCCTCAGACTTGGGTGTCTAACTTGTAGATAGGAATGCTCCCTGGACTCTTGTGCAATGATTTTAATTACAATACTTCAATTCATGCCTATTACAATGAAAGGAGTATGAATTACTACTAAATGTTAACAAGAATCCTGACTTAATCTATCAACAAATTTTGAGTTATAGCAGAGATAATAACAATAGTAGGAGGAGTGATAATAATACGGAACATTTAAATTGATAAAGTGACTACTTCTGATGAATTAATTGCACAGCACATTTAGAGAAGTTTACAAGGGCTAGAAAAACTTTTTTTGGGCAGAAGACAATACACATTGTCCTAATAGACATGTTTTCATCCCCTTCAGGGAGTTGGATCAAACGTCATGCTTCAGATCGTCTTTGTTATGATACTGTTATAAAGGAAGAGAGGCATACTCACCATGCTAATTGAGAAAATCAAATATTCCTGGGAGGAAGACCTTTCGTTTTACAAACCCTTAGAAACATCTTTCAGATCATATCAGCTGGTTATTGTTCTGTCACCTAATCCCTTGAAATTGCCTTTTAGCCAAAGAACACTCCTCCTCCTCCTGAGGTGCCTTCTCTTTCTTTCTTGTTTAATATATTTATCGATGACCTGGATGAGGGGATAGAGTGCACCCTCAGCAAGTTTGCAGATGACACCAAGTTGGGTGGGAGTGTCGATCTGCTTGAGGGTAGGAAGGCTCTGCAGAGGGATCTGGACAGGCTGGATCGATGGGCCCAGGCCAATTGTATGAGGTTCAATAAGGCCAAGTGCCGGGTTCTACACTTTGGCCACAACAACCCCAGACAACGCTACAGGCTTGCGGACGAGTGGCTGGAAAGCTCCCCCGCAGAAAAGGACCTGGGAGTGTTGATTGACAGCCGGCTGAATATGAGCCAGCAGTGTGCCCAGGTGGCCAAGAAGGCCAACGGCATCCTGGCCTGTATCAGAAATAGTGTGGCCAGCAGGACTAGGGAGGTGATCATGCCCCTGTACTCAGTGCTGGTGAGGCCGCACCTCGAATACTGTGTTCAGTTTTGGGCCCCTCACTACAAGAAGGACACTGAGGTGCTGGAGCGTGTCCAGAGAAGGGCGACGAAGCTGGTAAGGGGTCTGGAGCACAAGTCTTATGAGGACTGGATGAGGGAGCTGGGGTTGTTCAGTCTGGAGAAGAGGAGGCTGAGGGGAGACCTTATCGCTCTCTACAACTACCTGAAAGGGGGTTGCAGAGTTTGGGTGTTGGTCTCTTCTCCCAAGTGACTAGTGACAGGACTAGAGGAAATGGCCTCAAGTTGCGCCAGGGGAGGTTCAGGCTGGATATTAGGAAAAAGTTCTTTACTGAGAGAGTAGTGAAACATTGGAGCAGGCTTCCCAGGGAGGTGGTGTAGTCACCCTCCCTGGAGGTATTCAAGGAGCGTGTGGATGTGGCATTGTGGGATGTGGCTTGATGGGCATGGTGCTGTGTGGTGTGGGTGGGTTGTTTTGGTTTGTGGGTGGTTTTGGTTTTTCTCTTTGTGGGTGGGTGTGTGGTGGGGTTTTTTTTGTGTGTGGTTTTTTTTTTTTTTTTTTTATGGTTGGACTTGATGATTTTACAGGTCTTTTCCAACCTTAGTGATTCTGTGATTCTGTGATTCTGTGATTCTCTTCTGAGGAGGTTTTCTTATGCACGAGTCTCAGCGACCTGTCTTGTAAGTGACAAAGTCACATCTTATTTTCTAACATTTCAAGTATGCAGCTTTTTCTTAAATTAACCTGTATTCAGCAAAAAGATCTTTTGCATGTAGGCTGGTTATATGCATGTATAACCTGCCTTCCCAAGTACAGTATATATTACTAAAAGGTTCAACACTGAGTGCCTAAAAGGAGAAAAAGGAAATGCTTTATTTAGTGCCATTAACATTGCTTCCATTTTGCAATTACTTTAAGAGATACTGGCCCAGCTTCTTCTCAGAGCTTTTCCTGTGTGAGTCGTTACACCAGTGCTATTTAATTTGGTTTATTCTTGTTTTCTCCTTTCCCAAGATGACATGTGATGATCTTCCTGGGAAGATCCTTTGTGGTCTTCTGGGAGCGTAATTGCTTGTCACAGAAATGCCTTCTTTCTTGGCTTGTTCAATTGACTGGGCTTCATTCCAAGAGGTAAGAAGCTCAGACAGCAGTGGATATGATTAATCTTATGTGTCTTTAATATCAACATTGTGGAGCTTTGATTCAGTTCCCTACACATAAGCCCCTCACTACCAGAAGGACATTGAGTTGCTGGACCGTGTTCAGAGAAGGGCAACAAAGCTGGTGAGGTGTTTGGAGCACAAGTCTTATGAGGAGCGGCTGAGAAAGCTGGGGTTGTTTAGCCTGGAGAAGAGGAGGCTGAGGGGATGTTACTGAAAATCGTAACGAAGAAAACTCTCCAAACCAAATGATAGCTTAGAAAGCCGACATTGGTTTATTGCAGCACTGTGTGCATGGGGGATTTCTCTTCCTAACATGCATACTGGGCTAAAATCATAACAAGTATTTAAAACAGTTAACAAAGTTAGTTACGCCTACTGATCCTACCCCTAAATTAACTATTGGTTAGAACTTTTCTTATTTCATTTTAAAGATGCAGTTCTCTTTTAATTCACTACGCATGCTCAGAGAGTAGGGGGCTTAGTTGGGTTGGGGACTTTTTGAGTTAGGAGGTGTGTTCTTTAACATTATAATGAGATTATAATGAGGCACATTAACTTTAGGGCACTATTTTGGCACTCTCTTCTATTTTTCTAAAATTTGTCCTTGCGTTAATCGTTACTGCTAGTTAGTGGAGAGTTACTGGAGACTGTTTTTATCTTTAATATGTCTAAATACCAGATGCATTTGTTATGAAGTATCTTCTTTACATTCTTTCCATTCTTTTTCACTTGTTTTTGACCTTGTGTTTCAAGATGTTCTGTAACATTTTCCCCCTTTGAGACTTACGGATGTATTTTATAATTCCCATAAGTCTCAATCTTCCTTTACTTAGGTTCCACCAGTTAGACAGAAGGTGGTGGCATTTGTCATTTTTCTAATTAGGCCTTTTCACACATTTTCAAATCTATCTCATATTCTTACAACCTGGAAAAGAAATAGAAATAGATAATATTTCCATTTTAACGTGATTACACAATAATACAGTCTTTAAGAGTCCTGTTGAAATGGTTCTCTTCTTGTTTTCAAACTCTGACAGAGGAGTTGGTTAACTCATGCATAGTAGATCCAGGACCTTTACAGTAGTTTAGACATGAGTTCAGCCTGTGTTCCGGTATTATCATTGTATCAATTCAGTGATGTAGTTAGGCTCATTAATTGCTCATACATGATCACAACTTAAGGTTTGGCAACTGCCCTTTCTGTATAAAGTTTATACAAAAGGGTTTGTCTTATAGCTAAATTGTATAGTAAATCTTTGGTATCAATCCCCCCCTTTTTGAAGTAGTTAGATTTTCTTACTACTTCCATCTATTATTCCTGTAAAACACCACTACCTCTTTGTCTACGCTTGTCTTTATCTAAATAATAGGAAACATTAGCCTGTTTAAAGGTTCCTGTGGTGTTATCATATTCTTCTAGTAAAGATGAGTTTACTGGTACAGTACCCCATGGGGTGGGCTGACCAGCCAAATGAGGAACTGAGATATGTGCTGTAACACTGGTAAGATTATGCATTCTGCCAAACCCTTGTATCAAAGTTAGAATTAGGTTTTCATCCAAATCGATGTTGACCTCTCCATCTGTATCAACTTCCGCACTTCCTGACATCACTGCAAGAGATATAACCCAGAACTTCATGATTCCCAAGTTCATTTTAAGCATAAAAGTCCCTCTTGTTTGACAGTCCATTCTGGTGATGTGGCTGGCTTGATCCTGCTGCGATGTATCCATGGAGTGACTCCTTCAAGCTTGACAGCAGTATAGGTGGTGAGTAAAATCTAGAGAGGTCCTTTCCATTTCTCTTTCAGCGGCTGGTCTGACCACGTCCTCAGATACACCCAGGCTGCAGGTTGGTATTGATGCACAGGCATGTCCAGGGATAGCGGCGCGCTCACAGTGACATACCTGCGGAGAGAGGACAGAACCCTTCCCAGAGAGATAACATATTCTTTCAGGTAATGTTTTCCTACAATTTCAGGATTAACTCTGTCACCTCACAAGGTTTACTGTATATGATCTCAAAAGGGCTAACCTTTTCTTTAGTTCTAGGCTGGATATGTATTCGTAGCAAAGCTAAGGGTAAAACATCGAGCCACTTGGCAAATTTTACTTATCTGTCTTTTTAGGCTTTGATTCATTCTTTCTACTTTCCCACTTGATTGAGGTCTCCATGGGGTATGGAGATCCCATTTTACCCCTAATGCTTTAGCTAAACCTTGCACAGCTTCCGCTACAAAGTGTGGGCCCCTATCCAAAGATAGTCCAATGGGTACCCCAAATCTCGGTATTATTTCCTTAAGTAACACTTTTGCTACTTCTTTTGCCTTGTTGGTAAGACCAGGGAAAGCTTCTGGCCAGTCTGAAAAAGTTTCTGACATTACTAAAAGATACCGGTATCCATTTTGCTGCGGTAATTTGGAAAAGTCTGTTTGCCAACAGTCTCCTGGACTGTTTCCTCTCTTTGTCACCCCTGATAAAGGCCTGTGGGGTAAGTGAGGATTGTTCTTCAGGCATAATTCACATTTCTTTACTATGCTTTTGACTATTCCAGTCATTCGTACACTTAGCACTTGTTTTTTTAATGCTTCAACCATTGTTTCAATTCCCCAGTGAGTTTCTTGGTGTTTCTTATTAGCCAATTCACGTATAATTTCCTGCGTAACTACTACTCGATGTGAAGGAGTCACCCATCACCCTTCTTGGGTTTTATTTGCCTTCAGTAGCTTAGCCAATTGGTTGTCTTCTGGTATATACAGTGGACTCTTAGGTCCTATCCTCTAAATCTTTTCTGGCAAAACTAGCAATATTTGACCTTCAGCTGCTTCTCTCACAGCTTTATCTGCCATGTGGTTTCCTATGTGCATTGGGCTATTTCTGAATTGATATGCCTTGCAATGCATAATTGCCACTAATCAAGGTAGATTAATTGCTTGTAATAATTGTTGAATCATTGGCCCATATTTGATTGGGGAGCCTTGAGATGTTAAGAGGCCCCTTTCTTTCCAAACAGCTCCATGAGCGTGAACCACTCCAAAGGCAAATTTTGAATCTGTCCATATATTAACAGTTTTACCTTTTGAAAGTTCTAATGCTCTCAGCAAGGCTATGAGCTCTGCTTTCTGGGCCAAAGTGTTGGATGGCAGAGTTTTGGCCTCAATTACTTCCTTACCAGTTACCACTGTGTAACCTGTTTTTCGTGTGCCATTCCACATAAAGCTGCTACCATCTACAAACAGGTCCCAGTCCACATTTTCTATTGGCATGTCTTTCAAGTCTGCTCTGCTGGAGTACGTCTGTTCTACTGTTTGCGAATAGTCGTGAGTTAATTCTTCTCCATCAGCATCAGTAGTTAGAAAGGTCGCTGGATTCAGGATTGTAGTTACTTTCAGCTCCACATCGTCTTGTTCCAGAAGAATGGCTTGATATTTCAGCATGTGGCTTGGTGACAAGCAGTGTCCTCCTTTTTGTTCTAGCACTGCTGTAAATGCATGAGGCACAAATACAGTTAGTTTTTGCCTGAACATCAATTTTTGGGCCTCTTGGATCAGTAATACTGTAGCCACCACTGCTCAGAGACATGCTGGCCATCCTTTGCTAACATTGTCTAGTTGTTCTGAAAAATACCCCACTGGTCTTCTGCACGATCCCAGTCTCTGGGCCAATACCCCTAAGACAATATGCAGTCTGTCATGCACAAATAATTCAAATGGTTTTTCCAAATTCAGAAGGCCTAGGGCTGGAGCATTCATTAAAGCTTGTTTCAATTTCATAAATGCATCTCTGCACTCCTGAGCCCAAACAAGGAGGTTTCCCTCCCCTTGTACAGCTTTATATAGGGGTTCAACAGTGAGTCTAAAATTCATTATCCATGGGCAACACCATCCGGTCATTCCGGGAAATGCTTTGAGATTTAGGTTCGGGAATCTGGTGAATGGCCTCTTTTCTTCCAGTTCCAAGACTATGCTGGCCCTGGGAAATTGTGTACCCCAAATACGTTACTTCCTGCTGGGCAATCTGTGCCTTTTTCCGGGATACCTTGTACCCTGCTGTCGTGGTTTAGTACCAGCCGGCAGCTAAGCACCACACAGCCACTCGCTCACTCCCCCCAGGTGGGATGGGGGAGAGAATAGGAAAAGTAAAAGTGAGAAAACTTGTGGGTTGAGATAAAGACAGTTTAATAGGTAAAGCAAAAGCTGCACAAGGAAGCAAAGCGAAAGAAGGAATTCATTCACCACTTCCTATCGGCAGGCAGGTGTTCAGCTATCTGCAGGGAAGCAGGGCTCCATCACGTGTAACGGTTGCTTGGGAAGACAAACGCCATTACTCCGAATGTCCCCCCTTTCCTTCTTCTTCCCCCAGCTTTATATGCAGAGCATGACGCCATATGGTGTGGAATATCCCTTTGGTCAGTTGGGGTCAGCTGTCCCTCCCAAAT
The DNA here is from genome assembly GCF_030936135.1 of Gavia stellata. Classification (NCBI taxonomy): domain Eukaryota; kingdom Metazoa; phylum Chordata; class Aves; order Gaviiformes; family Gaviidae; genus Gavia; species Gavia stellata. The sequence goes on along the minus strand of NC_082621.1, from coordinate 8,012,953 downwards.
TCTTGTGCACCCCCAGCCTACTTGCTGGTGAGGTGATGTGAGAGGCAGAAAAGGCCTTGACTCTGTGTAAGCCCTGCTCAGCAGTAACTAAAATATCCCTGCTTTATCAACATTGTTTCCAGCCCAAATCCAAAACACAGCCCCATACTAGCTGCTATGAAGAAAGTTGACTCTATCCCAGCCAAAACCAGCACACCTGCCAGCCCCAAAATGTTTAGGAGATCTATTGTCATTTGTATGGAACCCTCCTTGTTACTTGCTGCTAGCAGCATGTCATCTATGTACTGTGGCAAGGTGATATTTTTATGCATCTTTTGCCAGTCTTCTAATTCTTTGGCTAATTGATTTCCAAAGATCGTAGGGCTATTCTTAAATCCTTGTGGTAATACTGTGCAGCACAACTGAGTTTTTCTACCGGTCTTAGGGCTTTCCCACTCAAAAGCGAACAGTTCCTGACTCTCAGCTGCTAATGGAAGGCAAAAGAATGCATCTTTCAAGTCCAATACAGCAAACCGTTTGTGTGTTTCCTTCAGGGTGGTCAAGAGAGCATACGGGTTTGCCACTATCAGGTGAACATCCTGTACAATTTGATTTAGAGCCCTTAAATCCTGGACCAATCTATACTCTTTCTGAATGTGGCTTTTTAATTGGTAAGATGGGAGTGTTGTATTCTGATGGTCATTCTTTTAATAATCCACAATTTACAAATTGTTCTATTAATGGTTCTAATCCTTTTCTTGCTTCTAATTTAATTGGATACTGTTTCTGTCTTACCGGTCTGGCGTCTGGTTTCAACTGGATGATTACTGGTTCTGCCGCTCGGGATCGTCCTGGTGTTCCTGAAGCCCATACTAGAGGTGTTACAGCATTTCCAACTTCTTCTGGTATTTCCTGTAACTCAGCTTCCTTCTGTAACATAAAAACTTAAGGATCCAAAGCTTTATTTCCAGGAATATGGATTTGGATTTTTCCTTTTGAAAAAGTAATCTGTGCATTCAATTTGCTTAATAAGTCTCGTCCTAATAGCGGCACAGGGCAATTAGGAATATAGAGAAATTGATGGGTTAACACCCTTTTCCCAATTTTAAACTTCAAAGGCTGGAAAACGGCTGATTTTCTTTCCGTCCTGTGGCACCAATAATTGATGTGCTTTGATTACTCAAATTAGCTTTGCATGTATTCAATACTGAATAAGTGGCCCCCATATCTACTAAAAATTTAACTTTTTCATTCCCCAACTTTACTATAACCAGAGGTTCTGTTGGGGAGGGTTTCTGAACCTTCCCCCGGTCTCCCTCAGTCTGAACCTAATGTTATCATGTTAACAGACTGCCTCGGCATTTCCTCAAGGCCTTGTCCTCTTAACTGTGGACACTCCCTTTTCCAGTGTCCTTTCTGCTTACAGAAAGCACACTGATCTTTCTCCAACGATATTTCCGCCCTTTGTGCTTTACAGGGAAACCTTCACCCCTTCTTAAATCTGTTAAAACAGAGACACTACCACCATACCCCTCGCTTCTGTGAATCACATATTTAGGAATTATCATTCAAATCCACATTCATCACACAATCTTTACAAACTTCACTCACAGAAACAAAAATAATTCCCCACACCAAAATCAAAACCACTTTTTGACCTTGTATTTCGAGATGTTCTGTAACATGGAGACCTTATTGCTCTCTACAACTACCTGAAAGGAGGTTGTGGTGAGGTGGATGTTGGTCTCATCTCGCATGTAACTAGCGCTAGAACAAGAGGAAATGGCCTCAAGTTGCACCAGGGGAGGTTTAGGCTGGATATTAGGAAAAATTTCTTTACTGAGAGAGTGGTCAAGCATTGGAACAGGCTGCCCAAGGAGGTGGTGGAGTCACCATCACTGAAGGTGTTCAAAAAATGTGTAGATGTGGGCATGGTGGTGTTGGGTTGATGGCTGGACTTGACGATCTTAAAGTCTTTTCCAATCTTAATGATTCTGTGATTCTAATGGCAATTTATACCTTAGGGTATCCAGGCTTCTTTCACAGTTTCAGAAGGGTTCAAGAAGCTCAGCCAAAGTCCCAAGACATCTTTGTATGGGGTCACCTGGCTAAACCGGTTTTGGAGTACAAAGGTGAGACGCAGGGAGTTGTGATTTGACTCAGCTTTGTCTCACCTTGACAGATCTTTATATATGCAGAGATGACTTGGGGCAGCTGTGGAAAGGGCTCAGCCTGGGGTTGCCTGAACGCTGCTGAACCGGAATGGAGCCATGAATACTCCCTTAACAAAGAAAATCCCCTGAGTACCATTCCACCACTATTCAGTAACTTTGTGTGCTAGACATCACAAAATTAGCCATACAGACTAAGGAGCCATCAAGGCACCAGAGATAAACAGTCACACGTAATCCTGCCCTCACCCATCAAATCAGGGAATAAAAACCATAAGGTATCGGCAGAAAAGTGGAGAGTCTTTTTCCAGTGATACAGCTGGCCTGTAGGAGAGTCTCCCCGCCTTGTCCAGGACGCTGTACAAGGTAACTTCCCAGGCATTAAGAGGCCTTACCTGAGAGAGAATGTAAGTGATTAAGAAACATACGTATGTTATTTGGCACGCTTTATGATCGTGATTAGTGCACTCTTTTAAGCTACTAATATCTAGCGTGCTTGTGGTTTGTGTTAGTACATTCTGGAAATCACCTGTAGGTTGTAATAGTGTATTTAACTGTAATAGTGCATTCCTCCATTGTATCCATAAAACCCTGCAATAGTGGCGTATTGGACCTGTGAGTGAATTTCAAATAAATTGTTAATTTGAATCTTACAGTGAAGTCTCTTTCGCTCCATCACAATCTTCCACATTACTTATGCTGTCAAATCCAACAACTGCATGAACTGCAAAGTAAGGACAGGATTAAGGACAGGATTCATCTCGGTTGACAGTCTAAATCCAAGACAGTGGTTCAGAGACTGCCTTCAGCCAAGAGAGGAATATTGATCCCTCCAAAGGATGAGTTATACAATAATTTTAGCCATCAGTCTTAAGAAAAATAAATCACATTGCATAGATCCTTTTTGGCCATGCATGGAGCAAACAACTGTAACTTAGACGTAAAAGCCAGAGGTCACAATAACTTGGGAAGATTCATGCCACTCTTTTTCTTAGCTCCATCTTAAGCACCTTCGTTTTTGAAAATGATGCTGGCTTGTAATGATCAGCCAATGGGGGTGACAGGGAGATGAAGCACAAATGTAAGTCATCCTAAGTTGCAGAGGGGGGAATCAGCTGCGGAGGCAGACATTTGGATTTAGGCAAGTACAGTGAAGCTTTGTATCTGCAAGGTGGGTGTCTCAACACTTGATACAGTCAGTGCAGATCCACTTAGTGAAGTCAATTAAGCCAGCAGAGCAATTAATCTGGTCAAATGCAGGTCTCCTCTAAAGTGACCTAAAACACCCTCTTGGCCTCAGTGGCTTTGTTGACCAGCTCTCCCCCAAACAACTGGGGGATCAGAAGATTAGAACTTGGGCACCTCAGAAGCACAGGGACTCCGACATGGAAGACATCAGCAGTGGGAGGAGTCCGTTGCCTGAATACTGGTGTCTGAATATTGACATCTAGTGACATCTTGCACACACAGGGATCCCACCTGCCCTCCAAATGCTGCTTCGGGGGTGAGAAGCTGAGACTATCCCACAAGTCCTTTGTCAGACCCATTTGAAAGTCTCAAATACCATTAGACGCCTGTGTTAAGGCAAATCAACCCTTCCCTTGGAGCGTGTCTATGCTGCCAGCTTGGGTAGCAAGTTTTCAGGCCAGGGTTCTGTCCCTTTGACACGCTGCTTTGCAGAAAAATTAGATGGTTCCCAGGATCCCTTCTGCAGAAAGTCTCAGACGAAGTCTCAGAGAGTTTTAGTGGCTTGCTCAGGCCAAAGACTGCTCAGAGAGGTCAAAGGATTTGCTTCCTGCATTAATCTAGAAAATTCTTCAGCTCTCTCAAAGCCAAGAAAGGCCACAGAGGACCAAGAGGCAAGTTGGGCCATGCTGATAGCATCCCTGAAGTTAATCAAAACCTAGGAAATTCGTATCTTCAGAAACTTCTTGGTACTCCAGGTGCATGACAGGGATCTTTACAGGGCATAGCTAGCATAGTGCTGAGCAACGCCTTTGGATGAAGTAGATCAGTGGTGTCCAAAGTGGGGTGTGCAAAACGAGCCATTGGGGAGTGGGAAGAAAATATTTTTGTAACATTAATATTTAAAATAAAATAAAATAAAATAAAACAAAATAAAATAAAATAAAATAAAATAAAGTAAAATAAAATAAAATAAAATAGAGTTGTGTTTACTTCATCTTTATCCAATCCTTTTTTTTAATTTCTATTTGTATATATGTTTTATAATGTACATAATGTGTTAGTGCAGTAGTATATGTACGTAATTTATAAGTAAATATATAAATCAGGGGTGCATGCTCAAAAATTTTTTATTAAGTGTTTCAAGACCACTGAAGTAGATCATGTTAAGGCCATTGCTGTATTCATTGCTGTGAAGTACCAGACCAGAAATGCCTGTGCTGTGGAAGCAATGCCTGAAAGGTTGGTACATGAGGAAGTACAAAGCACAGTGTAACTGCTACCACTCAGAGAATACTTGAAGCACTGATTGTGTATCTTTGATGTCACCAGACCTCTCCAGTGGAAGATAATCATAAACAGGTGGGCAGGGGAAGAGGTAAACATCTGAAATCATATCAACATATAGAGTGCAGGTGTAGCTTTAGGCTGAGGGAAAACTTGGAAAATTTGACTTCTCCATGTAAACATGGAACTGCAGAGCCTTGATTCAAGTTGCCCAGTCTGGTTTTGAAATCCTCCAAGGACATCTCTGGATAACCTCTTTCCAATGCTTGACTGTTTTCAAGGTGAAAAAAGGTTTCTTTTAAGTACAGCCTGTTTTAAATTTAAGCCTCTTGTTTCCCATCTTCCCACCTTGCACAACTATGAAGAGCCTGGCTCCCTGCTTTTCATAACGTGTATTGAAGGGCTGTTGTTAGGTTCCTTTGAAGCCTTCCTTCCCCTAGGACCAAGAAGCCCTCCTCCCTCAGACGTTCCTCACATGACTTGCTAAAGTCACCAACCACTTTTGTGTACCTCTGGATTCGCTCCGATTTGTTGATGTCTTTCCTGAAGTGGGGGACCCAAAACTTGATGCAGCTGTCTAGACGTGGTCTAATGAGTGCCAGCTAGAGGGAAACACTTCCCTTGATCTAGTGGCTATGCTCCTGTTAATGCAGCCCAGCGTGCTGTTGGGTTGCTTTGCGGCCAGGGCCGCATGTTCAGCTTGCTGCTCACAGGGTCCTCCAAGCACTTATCTGCAGAGCTGTTCCCAAGACAGTGGGTCCCCAGTATGCATTTTTGCCAAAGGTGAACGTACATTTGTCCTTGCTAAACTTCTTGCAGTTCCTGTTGGCCCCATTCCTCCTGCCTAAGTCCTTTGGAATTGCAGCCCTGCCTTTAGGCGTATTGACTGGTCCCCTCAATTTGGTGTCATCGGTGAAACTGACAAGAATGCACTCCCTTGGCCCTCCTCCAGGTCACTGATGAACATGATGGGTCCTGATACAGACCCCCACAGCACTCCACTTACTAACAGCCTCCAAGCTGAGCACAACCTATCGGTCACTATCTTCTGAGTACAACTGTCCAACTAGTTTTTTACCCGTCTAATTGTCCACTCGTCCAGACCATAATGACCTAACTTAGATACAAGGATTTTGTGGGAAGCAACGCTGAAAGCCTTGTTAAAGTCAAAGTAAACGACATCCAGTGCTCTCTCCTTGTCCATAAATCCAGCCGTTTCATCATAGAAGGCGATCATGTTGATCAGGCAAGTTTTACGCTTGGTAAATCCAGACTGACTTTTCACAGGTTACTTTCTTCTTCTTCTTCATGTGGCTAGAAATGTGTCTTCTGTCTCTAACCAGGCAGTACTCTACTATTTTTCTCTATATATGCTTCCTTACAGCTCTTTGGTAGTTGTCTGAGCCATGGATACACAGCTGTGCCATAACACAGTCGTGTCTTAGATCCTTGATACACTGGTAGCTGAATCCTGGCTAGGGTAGGGGCTTACAGCAGGGTCTGCAGACATAAGATTACAACTCTCTCCCCTGATGACCTGGCATCTTCTGATCATCAGTGCTATCACTCTAGTTGTTTAATAGTAGAGTCTGGTAGCAGGCCAAGTCTCTGCTTACACCCCTACTTAGCAGGCTGCAGACACCACAAGACCCAAGTTCTTCTTAGTGGCAGTGTTAACGGCTAAACCCCATCTTACTCCTGCTTCCACAGTTGATTCATGAGAACATTCTGCTCAGGTCTTGAGCTGTGATGCTTTAGCTTTACTAAACAAGCCAGCTGCATTAACAAACACTTGACAATTCCATGAAAATTTATTATTTTAACACATTAATAGTTAAATTGTGAAAGTCTCTCTCTGGCACAAGCATATTCAAAAGTAATTTTATGCCTGCACACTATAAAACAGTATAACACACAATAATTTCAAATACACAAAAATATTAATGCTAAATGCTGGCTATTCAGTGGTAGCAGCATTTGCTTTGCATACGACATTCTAATGCATACCTGAAATAAATTGTCACATCTTGTGGCAAACATCAGTGGCCTATACAACTATCAGTAGTTTGCAATAATATCATCATTTCTTTTCCTATCTGTTGAGTGGTTGAACAGCTTGCCCTATTGTCAGTGACTTCATTCACAGAGCACAAAACCCTCTCATACTTTTTTTTTTTTTTTTGTAATTAACTAATATTGTCTCCAATAAACTACAGGTTTCTGAGATCTTTTGTTGTTAATTTGATTACTACCCTTTGGTTACAGCTTTCCCTTTTGGCAAATCAATAAACTTAATACTTAGCATGAAATAAAAATAAGTTGAAAAAGGTCATGGGTCAAGATAAAGACCAGGAGATCACTGACTGATAACCATCACAGGCAAAACAGACTTGACTTGGGGAAAACTGATTTCATTTGTTGCTGTTTAAAATCACAGAATCACAGAATCACTAAGGTTGGGAAAGACCTGTAAGATCATCAAGTCCAAACATCAACCAAAAAAAAAACCAAACCACAACCATGCCCATTAAGCCATGTCCCACAATGCCACGTCCACACGTTCCTTGAATACCTCCAGGGAAGATGACTCCACCACTTCCCTGGGCAGCTTGTTCCAGTGTCTCACCACTCTCTCAGTAAAGAAATTTTTCCTAATATCCAGCCTGAAGCTCCCCTGGCGTAACTTGAGGCCATTTCCTCTTTTCCTGTCACTCATCACTTGGGAGAAGAGACCAACACCCACCTCTCTGCAACCCCCTTTCAGGTAATTGTAGAGAGCGATGAGGTCTCCCCTCAGCCTCCTCTTCTCCAGACTGAACAACCCCAGTTCCCTCAGCCGCTCCTCATCAGACTTGTGCTCCAGACCCCTCACCAGCTTTGTCGCCCTTCTCTGGACACGCTCCAGCACCTCAATGTCCTTCTTGTAGTGAGGGGCCCAAAACTGAACACAGCATTTGAGGTGTGGCCTCACCAGCGCTGAGTACAGGGGCACGATCACCTCCCTACTCCTGCTGGCCAGACTGTTTCTGATACAGGCCAGGATGCCATTGGCCTTCTTGGCCACCTGGGCACACTGCTGGCTCATCTTCAGCCAGCTGTCAATCAACACTCCCAGGTCCTTTTCTGCAGGGAAGCTTTCCAGCCACTCTTCCCCAAGCCTGTAGCATTGCACAGGGTTGTTGTGACCCCAGTGCAGGACCCGGCACTTGGCCTTGCTGAACCTCATACAATTGGTCTGGGCCCATCAATCCAGCCTGCCCAGATCCCTCTGCAGAGCCTTCCGACCCTCCAGCAGATCAACATTCCCTCCCAACTTGGTGTCATCTGCAAACTTGCTGAGGGTGCACTCGATCCCCTCATCCAGATCATCGATAAATATATTAAACAAGACCGACCCCAAAACTGAGCCCTGGGGGACTCCATTTGTGACCAGCCGCCAACTGGATTTCGCTCCATTCACCACGACTCTCTGGGCTCGGCCATCCAGCCAGTTTTTAACCCAGCAAAGAGTGCACCTGTCTAAACCACGATTTGCCAGCTTCTCTAGGAGAATACTGTGGGGAACAGTGTCGAAGGCTTCACTAAAGTCCAGGTAGACAACATCCACAGCCTTTCCCTCATCCACTAGGCGAGTCACCTGGTCATAGAAGGAGATTAGGCTGGTCAAGCAGGACCTGCCCTTCATGAACCCGTGCTGGCTGGGCCTGATCCCTTGGTTGTCCTGCATGTGCCCTGTGAGCGCCCTCAAGATGAACTTCTCCATAAACTTCCCTGGCACTGAGGTCAGGCTGACAGGCCTGTAGTTCCCCGGATCCTCCTTCCGGCCCTTCTTGTAGATGGGCGTCATGTTGGCAATCCTCCAGTCGTCCGGGACCTCCCCTGTTAACCAGGACTGTTGATAAATGATGGAGAGCAGCTTGGCAAGCTCCTCCGCCAGCTCCCTCAGCACCCTTGGGTGGATGCCATCAGGCCCCATAGACTTGCGAGTGTCCAGGTGGCATAGCAGGTCGTTAACTGCTTCCTCCTGGATCATGGGGAGCTTATTTTATATCCTTGTCTCCCAGCTCAGGGAGCTGGTCACCTTGAGGATACCTGGTGTGGCTGTTAAAGACTGAGGCAAAGAAGGCATTAAGTACCTCAGCCTTTTACTCACCCTTCGTGACAATGTTCCCCCCCACACATCCAGTAAAGGATGGAGATTCTCCTTGGCTCTCCTTTTGGTGTTGATGTATTTGTAAAAACATTTTTTGTTATCCCTTATGCCCGTGGCCAGATTGAGCTCCAGCTGGGCTTTTGCCTTTCTAATTCCCTCTCTGCATGACCTAACGAGATCCTTGTACTCTTCTTCAGTTGCTTGCCCCTTCTTCCAAAGGTTATAAACTCTCCTTTTTTTCCTGAGTCTCAGCAAAAGCTCCTTGTTTAGCCAGGCCGGTCGTCTTCCCCACCGGCTCTTCTTACGGCACGTGGGGACTGCCTGCTCCTGCGCCTTTAAGATTTCCTTCTTGAAGAAGGTCCAGCCTTCCTGGACCCCTTTGCCCTTCAGGACCGTCTCCCAGGGGACCCTCTCAACCAGTGTCCTGAACAGGTTGAAGTCTGCCCTCCGGAAGTCCATCATAGTGGTATTGCTGGCCCCCCTCCTTACTTGGCCAAGAATTGAGAATTCAATCATTTCATGGTCGCTAAGCCCAAGACGGCCTCCGACCATCACTTCTCCCACCAGACCCTCTCTGTTTGTAAACAGCAGGTCAAGCAGGGCACCTCCCCTGGTAGGCTCGCTTACCAGCTGCGTCAGGAAGTTATCTTCCACACACTCCAGGAACCTCCGGGACTGTTTCCTCTCGGCTGTGTTATACTTCCAGCAGACGTCTCGTAAGTTGAAGTCCCCCACAAGAACAAGGGCTTGTGACTGTGAGACTTCTGCCAGTCGCTTGTAGAATGCTTTGTCGGCTTCTTTGTCCTGGTTGGATGGTCTATAACAGACACCCAGCAGGATATCCGCCTTGTTAGCCTTCCCCCTCATCCTTTCCCATAAGCATTCAACCTTGTCATCACAATCGTTGAGCTCTATACAATCAAAACACTCCCTAACATATAGAGCCACCCCACTGCCTCTCCTTCCTTGCCTATCCCTCCTGAAAAGCTTATAGCCCTCCATTGCAACACTCTAGTCATGCGAGTCATCCCACTGTGCTTCTGTGATGGCGACTACGCCATAACTGTCCTGCTGCACAATGGCTTCCAGCTCCTCCTGTTTGCTGCTCATGCTGCATGCATTGGAGTAGACGCACTTGAGCTGGACTATCAATTTCGCCCCCAACATCGGCATGCCACCCCTAGGCTCATCTCTAGGGAGCCTGGTTTCATGCCCTTCCCCCTTCAAATCTAGTTTAAAGCCCTCTCCATGAGGCTCGCCAACTCATGAGCGAGAATCCTTTTCCCCCTTGACAATTTTGCTTTGACATCATTTGGTGTCCCCTAACTCTACATCTGTTTTTCTCCAGAATGGATTAGCTAGTTTCTACTCTGCCTTTTCAAAGTCAGTATTCTTTTTCAGATTAAGAAAATTCCGAGAGCAGAACCAACAAGCTCGTTAGTAGTTAAGCTGTTCAACCACCAGGCTGGGAGCAATATAAGTGCCCAAACAGAGTCATCTGGCGACATTTTAATGCCTATGGCCATCCCATTTGGCCTACAGCCACCACTCCAGAAGGGCACGTTTCTGCTAGATCATAGGTCATAACTGCCAGCCCCATGCAGATGTTTTCAATACCCTAAAATATTGTTCAAGACCTATGTTTAGGGACTAAAATGTCACTCCAGCCATGCCTAATGTGGTGTGGGTGCCTAAACTCCCCTTCTGGTCATGGGAGAGCTTCAAAACATAATCACTGCAGCTGAGAGTTGTTCAGCACTGCCCAAGCAGACAACGTCTGGCTGGATGGACTGTTCTCTGAACTCGGCCATGGCAGCGACTAAATCCCCACTGATGACATTGTGAATTCAGATTCGGTGGCCCCCATGGAGAGTCTCTCACGAAATGTGCGCATTTGGATGTCCTCACCCAGTGCTAAATGCTACCGAAGACACTGCAGTGTCTTTGTTGGAATGAACTTTGGGATTGTGACTCACTCAATAGTTATGAGATGGAAAAGACTTTCTGCTGAGGGCAACTGGGTGACCTCTGGTACTCTTAGGTTCTCTGGGTGTTAGAGAGATGGTCCTGATTCTTGACGCAGAGTTGTAGGGCTCTTTCCCAAAGTCTTTCGGGAACTCTCAGTACCCCCCAATGTTCTTAAGTGCCCCTCGATATAGGATTGTGTAGGAAATACCTTGTTGATGAGTAGTCCATTCCAATTGCACTGCCATTTTCTGATTTGCTGTCACCATTTTTGGCACTCCCAAGGAGCTTGATACAGACAGGCAACATCATTGAATTATGCCGCTTCTTGTGACATTTTAGACACAGGGAGTGTCCTGCCTAGCCTTCAGCCGCTGCTCTGTATGGGTACAATTTTACTCTGAACCCTGCGATGTATGTGCCAGCTCCATGCTGTTAACCATGGCCATCTCAAATGGTTCCAGTTATTTGTGTTTCAGCAAATGACATTTACCTGGCCAGACTAGTGCAGAAGAGTTCAGAGACTGTAGAAACATGCCACCCAGTACCCAAGGGCTAGCCAGAGATTGCTCTCTGGAATTGATGCTTTTGTCTGTGTAGACAGAGGTTACAGTGTAGGCATCAGACTGGTGAGGCCACACCTGGCGTGCTGTGTCCAGTTCTGGGCTCCCCAGTACAAGAGACACATAGACATATGAGACAGAGAGAATCCAATGAAGGGTCATGGCGATGATCAAGGACTGGAGCAGCCTTCATCGTCTCTGAGGAAAGGCTGAGAGAGCTGGGGTCATTTAGCCTGGAGAAGAGAAGGCTCAGGGGGGGATCTTATCAATGTGTATAAACACCTGATGGGAGAAAATGAAAAAGACAGAGTGAGACTCTTATCAGTGGTGCCCAGCGACAGGACAAGAGGCAATGGGCACAAACTGAAACACAGGAGGTTCTCTCTGAACATCAGGAACATGTTCTTCAGCATGAAATTCCCTCAGCATGGCTGGCACAAGGCCTATGTCACATGCCCTTCTCATCTCAGTGTGACCTTCTTGTTCATTTCCACTAGAATCACTGTCTGTCATACCTATGTCCCCCCCACCCCATCACTTCTGGAACTCACTGTGAATGTTCTCTATTCTGTGCTACCTCCAGTGATGAATCCAGTCATTTACAGCATGAGAAACAAAGAGATGAAAGGTGCCACAAGGAAACTGATTGTCTAGGAGTTTTTTCTCCAAAACAAGTGTTCAGCTTTTTGTTATGACTATGACTTAATGAAAATTTTCTGCATAATAATAGAAATCTGATGGCATTTTGCCTTTGAAAATAATGTGTAGAAATTCCTCCCACCAGTATGAGTTTACACCAGTTAAAAATCATTATGCTTATAATCAGAAGTCAATAGCAGTCCTCCCAGTTAGCACCATTAAAGTAAAATTAAAATCTGCCTCTTTAAATATCATGCTTTTATCCAACCAGTCATTTGCAAACTAGCTAAGGCTAATTTCGTATAAAACATCTACAGCACCACAGGATAATGAGTGTTGGAAAGGACCTCCAGGAGTTCTAGTCCAGCTGCCTGCTCAAAGTGGGGTCAGCTATGAGATCTGGTCGCTCAGGACTTTATCCAGCTGGAACTTAAAACTCTCAAAGGATGGAGATTTGCACAACCTCTCCGGGAAAACAGCTCCGATGCTTCAGTCTCCACAGGGTGAAAATACTACCTTGTAATCATTCAGAACCTCTTTAATTTCAACTATGCTCATTGTCTTTCATCCTCTCACCATGCACCACTGTAAAGAACCTGGCTATATTTTCTTCATTGCAACTCTCTGGGTACTGCAAAGCTACTATCAGACTTCTCCTCTCCAGGCTGAACAATCCCAGTTTCCTCAATTTCTCCTCATAGCACATGTGCTCAAACTCCCTGATCTTCTTGATGGCACTGTGCTCAACTCAGTCTAGTTTCTTGGTGTCTTTACTGATTTTGGGACCCAAAACTGGATGCAGTAGTCTGGAAGTGGTCTAATGACTGCCAACTAGAGGGAGACAACCTCTTTCTTTCATCTACTGACTATGCTCCTGTTAACACAACCCAGAATGCTGTTGGCTTTCTTTGCTACCAGTGCACACTGCTGATTCATGTTCAGCTTGCTGTCTGCAAGGTCTCCAGGCACTGTGCTGCAGAGCTGCTCCCAAGACAATCAGTGTCCACTCTGTATTTTTGCCAAGGGTTATTCCTTGCTACATTTTGTGCGGCTCCTGTTGTCCCCATTCCTTCTGCCTGCCAAAACCCTAGCCTGATCTTCAAGGCTATCAACTGGTCTCCCCAGTTTTGTGTCATCTGCAAACTTTCCTGAAAAGTATTCTGCAACATCCTCCAGGTCAAGATGTTAAATAGGACGGGTCCTAGTGTAGATTCCTCCAGTACTCCACTTGTTATCAGCCTCCAGGTAGAGTATGACCAGTTAATTATTACCCTCCAAACCCAACCATCCAGCCAGACTTTTAGCAACCTAATTGTCCACCCACCCAGACCGTAACATCCTAATGCATATAACAATGCTTTGGGAGACAATGTTGAAAGCCTTACTAAAGTTGAGGTAAATTACATCAATGTCCCTTGAAGGGATTAAAGAAATTCTGACTCTTATTATGTTTCAAGTCCATTTATTGTTACTTTTCTGTAGAGGCAGAAAAATTACAAATCAGAGCATGAAAGGTTTATGGATCTTGTTTTCTCTAGCAATGGGTTATTTTATTTCATATTTTTGCTTAGGTCTTGTTCTGATGGGAACCAGGGCTGGTGAGTGTTTTTTAGATGAATAGACAGTGTTGATAGGCATGGTGAGTGACTTTTCAGCTGTTGAACTTTTGTTTCTCAGCTGGCCTTTTGATGACATATGCACTATATTTTAAACTACTTAGGAGAGTCTCACCCTCTGGAAGAACATCTTTCCCCACTGATTTAAGGAAGATGTAGACAGGCTGTTAAAAAACAATTTAGGTGATGCGCACCAGGCTACACTTTGTGATATCTAAGATAGCTATCGTCTGAGTAAATGGAGACAGTCATAATACAGACACCTCCATATCTTCACTTCCCTCCTTGCTTCTTAGGAACTAAGGGAAAGGAACAGGGAGTGATGCATCTCACCCTAAACTAGATCTTTACAGTTAGTCAGGTGCCCTTGAAGTGCCTGTTTCTCCCCACTTACTACAAAGGGAGCTAGCAGATGTCAACACAAGCTGAGTCTATAGCATAGAAACGTCGACTTGTCAGAGGAATCCCATCTCTAAAGTTTGCATCAGGTTGTTGAAAATGAAAAGTTTGGTAGTCCCCTAAAATACTAGAAAGACAAGAATCAGTTGCTCTATTCCACATCGAGCTGATATATATGACATAGTGTGGAATAATTGCTGGAGGTAATTTAGGAATTAAATTTATATTAAAGGTACAGCATTGAAGAAATCTTCAGGGTGGCGTGTGGAGAATATGCAAGGAGTACATCCCACAGAAGTTCCCTAGGCAACCTTAGATGTTGGCAACACCAGGGGAGCTTGGTGCGCTGACTCTAAGAGAAACTACACGGAGGGTGGAGCGGAGTGAAGACACCTTGGCCAGGCTCTGTGATAAGACGGGAACTGGAAGGCACTATGGAAATGACAAGCTGCATATTTACTACCCTGAGCTGCATATTTACCACCCTGAGCCAACAATCTGTCATTTTTTGACAAAATACTATCCTTTGGGTGAACTTTGCTCATTATAATCTCATTATAATACCAAAAAGCACACCTCCATCCCAAAGCTACCCACCTCCAAGGTGCGACCACCCTTCGCTGAGCTTACGCTCTGGATTTTTCTTAGTCTATACCTTTAAAAGCAGAACGAGAAGCTTTTACACCAATTACAATAGAGGTATGTATGACTAGAGTCACTCAAGCTCCACCTGTAAGGACAAATAACATAAAAATGGCTTAAGAGAGGAGGGATGCCAGGGAAGATAGCATCGCAGACCTGTTCTGACACCTGGGATCAGTCGATGGGCTGAGCCTCTCTTCCCCCCCAATAGGGACGCCTTTGGGTAAGATTGGAACACTTGGTTATACCGAGTGCTTCCCCAGGAGGCTTAGAAATCTCTATAGAGTTGCTTTATAACTTAATGCGTTTGTAGCTAGGCTGTATTACTCATATTCTTGGTATTTGCACATGCTTTGCAGGCAGTAATTTTATCACCGGCAATCCAAAAGAACTTGTGAATCTGTTGCTTCAATAAACTGCACTATTCACTAATCTAGCCATGAGAGTTCTCATTGAACGCCACCAAATCCCTTAAGTGTGGCCGTGCTAGTTCATGGAACGTGACAGACTGAAAGTGTATGTTGTTCTGAGTGTATCCGTAATTGTGATAGTTCAATACATTGAACGCGACTGGACTTGTAACAGGAAGAACTGGGCATCACTCAGAATCTAAGCCTAGCCGCCCCCAGCCCCTCTGATATCTGAGGACAAGCTGGAACGCAAGGGGGTTTATTTTCTGCCAAATTGCCTTGCCCTTTAATGAGACACATAGAAACTAAAAAATGCTGTTATGGCATCTGAAAGTAAGGTGGGATTCCCAAGAGTAGCAGATATTTAGCACCAGATATTTATGTGTTTGCAGCTGTACCCCACATTCCTAGTCAACAAACCCATTGAGGTTGAGGTGACACAAGCATTATCTCTCCACATCTCCAGGAGGGTACTGTTTTCTTATGTTAATCTTCTTGCCCTGTGTGGTTGCCTCTGACATCCTCAGGCATCTTAGGTGGAATTAGATGCCTGTGTTTGGGTAACTTTCTACCCAGTGGAGGGTGGAGAGCTTTCACAGTTGCTCTGAAGTAGAAACTTCTAATTCATCAGATGAGTCAGTCTCCAGAGTGATTGTATTGTATTTAGGTCCTTTGGCTCAAAAAGAAAAAGGTTTAATTTCCCAGCACACAGGGAAATACCTCACATGGAAATACCTTCATTATAGACACCTACATTTATGCATTTATATGTTTGTTTGAACTTAAATCTGGGTTCAGAGCTGGTCAAATGAATCACAGCCTTTAACTGATCATTTATTTCCTCTGACTATAAAGGGAGGCTTCACAATCCCACATTATGAATTTCTAAAATAAGCTGAATCACTACCAAAAAGACCACAGGGAAGCGAAAAAAGCAAGTGAAAAAGACCTCACTGACACAGTTCAGAGGGGATTCTCAGTATCAAGGAGAATACAGGGACATTACTCCTGAAACAAATGCAGAGGAGAAGATTTAACATTCACCATGTATCAACAGAAATACCAAGTCTAAGACATATTTTGGGACAAGGGACCTTTGCAGCCATGCAGAGGTGAATATCCATGTTTCCTCTTTGAAGTCTTGTACAAGTGTGTAATGTTGAACTGAGAAGTGCGGGACATCACACAACCACTAGAAGGAAGCAAGCGATGCTGAACACCTCACCTACTTTTATACGTCTACAGCAAGACTGGGATTGAGCTGCCTAAATACAGGCAGCCATGCCATTTGAGATGCACCAGGGTATACATCTATGTAATGTGGTTAGATAGGGTACAGGACCTACAGAAAAAATAGGGCCCTTTTGGATTAGCAGATGGAGGACATTTTAGATATCATAGGGCAGCTAAAAGGGTGCTCGATACCTAAGTCTGGACAACTGTTTACCTCCATAAGTACTAGCTGAGTCCCATCCTCCACTGACTGCACTGAACAGGAACCCAGTTCAGTTCAATACGTGTATGTAGCTAGCATATCCACAACATCTGCATAGGACTGCCACATATATGATAAAATGGGACCTATTGGATTCCCACAACCATGTGGTGTGGCAACTGCAAACTCATAGTGGATTTCATCTCACTTATCTCTAGCCATCTTTGGGAAGACATCAGATCAAAATTAAGATGTCTCTGTGCAAAATCAAGGTGTGGTTGTGTGCGATGGCCATCTGACCGAACTCTTCTGACTCTAAATTCATGTCCTACATAATTGTGACTGACCAACACACCTCCACAATGGCTCACTGAAGATGGGCAAGAGTGATGAGCTAAGGAAAGTATGTAAGGAATGACCAACCACTATTGTAAAGTAAGCTGAACTTTTCTCAACACAAGGCAGACTTTGTTTTAGACATACAGCTGTACCAGTGTGTCATCAGGTTGTATACATAGCCTTTCCCGACATAATTGGTAGAGCGTAATGATCTAGCCAGACCAGCATGGTGGGGGGATAAAGGGACTGTATGCATGGCTCAGCCCAACATAAACTGCAACAACTTGACAGATAATAAAATGAACTTTGAAGACTGTGATGGGCTTCAGCTGGCTTTAAACCATGTACTCCTTCCTGGCAACTGGGGATGCCCAGTATCGTGATGGTGAGCACAGGGGATTGGTAATGGGTATCACGTTTGTATTGTCATTCAACTGTATATCACAATTGCTATATTACGCTTGTGCTGTGATTTCGTTATATAGCTGTATTGCTCCGCTAAATCACAATCCCATGTAATGCCAAATATCTTCAAATAGGTGAATTTTATACTAAAATTTAAAATCTTCTCATGTGGAATATCTGAAAGAACCTGGTCAGAGAAGTGGGACTTTGACAATAATACAGTCAGTCAGGTCTGAAGAGCCAGGCAACCAAAGAGCTGGGTTCAATTTCCTAAACATAAGCACCTAAAACAATTTACACATGGCGGGAAGATACGACACAGGACTTTCTGGAGTACTAAATACTTCTGGAGTAGCATCTGGAAGGCAGGTAGAATACCTCAGAGCACAGCAAATACTGCTAGGCACCTTTGTGTTGGCAACTGATTTCTGGCTCCTCATTTCCTCCAGTATCAAATTTATCTGTCGCAGCTATCTTAATCTAAATCCTCTCAAAACGTCAGGTTTGTAGTCAAGGATGGGCCTTGGAAATACCTGGTTATATCCTTTAACTACAAATGGATTATAGGATAAGGAGCTTTACCTGAGAAATGTGAATTTGTTGTGTTCAAAGGAAGGTGAAATAATTTCCTTCATTAGATTTGATCCTAAGTTCCAGATTTAGGATGATAACCAAATTTTACATGCCATGGCATGTAAGGGACCTAATTATTCCATTTTATGTATTATAATTAATAAGGGCCCATGTATTTCTGTTGCAGGTGGTAGACTGTTGTGCAGAGCTCTGCAGAACAGTTACTCCTCAGTCTAATAGACTAATGAGCTATTCAGGTGTGCTGGTTTTGGCTGGGGTAGAGTTAATTTACTTCATAGTAGCTAGTATGGGGCCGTGTTTTGGATTTGTATTGAAAACAACAGTGTTGATACACAGGGATGTTTTAGTTACTGCTGAGCAGGGCTTACAGAGAGTCAAGGCCTTTTCTGTTTCTCACACCACCCCACCAGCGAGTAGGCTGGGGGTGCACAAGAGGTTGGGAGGGGACACAGCTGGGACAGCTGACCACAACTGACCAAAGGGATATTCCATACCATATGATGTCATACTCAGTATATAAACTAGGGGGAAAGCTGGCCGGGGGACCGCTGCTTGGGCTGGGCATCGGTTGGCGGTAAGCAATTGTTTTCATTTGCATCACTTGCCTTTCTTGTTTGTTGTTGTTATTTTCCTTTTCATTACAATTTTTATTATTATTATCATTATTATCATTATTATTATCATTATTTTATTTTATTTCATTTCACTTACTAAACTGTTCTTATCTCGACCCATGAGCTTTCTCGCTTTTACTTTTCCTAGTCTCTCCCCTATCCCAGTGGGGCACAGGGGGGAGTGAGTGAGTTGCTGTGTGGTGCTTAGTTGCCAGCTGGGCTTAAACCACGACAGTCCTTTTTGGCACCCAACGTGGGGCTCGAAGCGTTTGAGACAATAAGAGATTCAACAGAGCATATTAGAAAGGGTTTCTATCTATTAAAATTTACAGGTCACAATATTGATTAATTTGTTCTTGACGTTAGTTTATTTCATCTGCACCATGCTCTTTATTTTGCTGTACCTTTTAAACATTGGCGTTGGCTTTTTCAGTTTGCTGTGCTCTGTAGCAATTAGTGATGCTTTGCATGGGAGATCCGTTTTTAAAACACTGACTTTGAGCTTAATCTGGTATTTGTTCTCTGTACTGAAGCCATTGCTGTACTTCGGGTACCATCCCATGGAGACATTCAACAATTACACTTCCTCTGAGAGGTTTTTTGTGGAGGAAATGCAGAACGGCACCCTTGCTACCTTCTTCTCTGATCTTGCCTCCCTCGTTACAATGACTTCCCAGTACCTTGAAAATCCTTGGGTAGTTAAAATACTTCTATTGGTATTTCTTAGAAATACTGCTTCAATTTTGTCTAAAGTTAACAAGCAATTTAGGAATATGACCCAGGCTCTGCACGAGTACGATCATGGGTGGCACGGCATGTGGGAGAATATGGGCAGGTATCTAGAGGACTTCTCACCTCCAATGGTCTGGAACTTTACTCCTGAACAACTACAGGAACCTGATGAAGTGGTAGAGACACTGTGGCTAAACCAGGCACTGTATCAGTCACCCCTATAACTAAAAAGAAACACTGGAAGCAGAAGTCAGCTCGTTTAGTAAGGGATGAAGAAGCTTCTCCTAAGAGGGAGCAGGAGAAAGAATCAGAAGAGGCAGCCTGTTCTGCAGCAGAGCAGCCACAAGAACAGGAGGAAGAAGAGACCGAGATAATCAATGAGACAGAAACCACCCGCTCCCTATCCCTAAGCGAGCTGCGAGATATGCAAAAAGATTTTAGCCGTCAACCAGGTGAGCTAATTCTCAGCTGGTTGCTTCGATGCTGGGATATTGGGGCCAGTAGTCAGGAATTAGAGGGTAAGGAAGCCTGGCAGCTGGGATCCCTTGCTAAGGATAAGGCCATTGACAAAGGGATTGGAAAAAAGGCAGGAGTCCTCAGTCTTTGGCAGCAACTCCTATCAAGTGTGAAGGACAGGTATCCCTTCAAGGAAGAACTCGCAAATTCTTGAAGGAAATGGACCAACATTGAGGGGGGCATCCAGTATCTGAGGGAATTAGCTGTGTTGGAGGTGATCTATAATGACCAGGCATGCAAAGACCCGGATGAAATCCGATGCACACGGTCCATGTGGCGAAAGTTTGTACGAAATGCAGCGACGTTATACACCCACACCCTGGCGATAATGAGCTGGACAGACACTGAGGCACCAACTACAGATGAACTGGCCAGGCAACTCCGAGAATACGAAGATAACCTTGCTCCCTCCATGTGTGCTTGTGTCTCGGCTGCGGACACAGACTGACCCAAAACATGTTCGAGCAAGCTGAGAAGGGTAGGTTTTCCTCATGCACTCCAACCAAAGCCTCAGCTATTAAGAGTCAGCTTTTTCCTGTTCAAGCGAAAGGGTATGGGTGGCGCACACCACGTGCACCCCTGTGGTTCTTCCTGCGTGACCAGGGGGAGGACATGAGGAAGTGGGATTGTCAACCTACCTGGAGACTAGAAGCTCGGGTGCAGGAATTGCAAGGGAAAACAACAGCCAAAAAGCATCCATCCAGGAAAATTACTGCCCCAGTGTCTGTTGGGCAGAGTAGAAGGGCTGACGGTACTTTTGACCCTGATGAAGGGACCTCTGTTATGCACTTACAGAAACCAAGTAATGAAGACTCAGACCAGGAATAGAGGGGCCCTGCCTTTGGTCAGGCGGAGGAAAGGGGCAGTCGGGTTTACTGGACTGTGTGGATTCAATGGCCTGGCACATCAGCCCCACGGGAGTATAAACCTCTAGTGGACACCGGTGCACAGTGTACTCTAATTCCATCAGATTACAAGGGGGCAGAATCCATCTGTATTTCTGGAGTGACAGGGGGATCCCAAGAACTGTCTGTGTTGGAGGCTGAAGTAAGCCTAACTGGGAATGAGTGGCAAAAGCACCCTATTGTGACTGGTCCAGGGGCTCCATGCATCCTTGGCATAGACTATCTCAGGAGAGGGAACTTCAAAGACCCAAAAGGGTACCAGTGGGCTTTTGGTATAGCTGCTTTGAGGACAGAGGAAATTAAACAACTGTCTAGCTTGCCTGGTCTCTCAGAGGATCCTTCTGTGGTGGGGTTGCTGCAAGTTAAGGAACAGCAGGTGCCAGTTGCTACCATGACAGTGCACCGGTGACAATATCGCACCAATCGAGACTCCTGGTTCCCATCCATGAGTTGATCCGTCAACTGGAAAGTCAAGGAGTGATCAGTAAGACTCATTCACCCTTTAATAGTCCCATATGGCCCGTGCAAATATCTAACGGAGAGTGGCGGTTAACAGTGGACTATTGAGGCCTGAACAAAGTCACACAGCCGCTGAGTGCTGCCGTACCAGACATGCTAGAACTTCAATATGAACTGGAGTCAAAGGCTGCCAAATGGTATGCAACTATAGATATCGCCAATGCGTTTTTCTCAATCCCTCTGGCAGCAGAGTGCAGGCCACAGTTTGCTTTCACATGGAGGGGTATCCAGTACACCTGGAATCGACTGCCCCAGGGGTGGAAACATAGTCCTACCTTTTATCATGGGTTGATACAGAGTGCACTGGAACAAGGTGAAGCTCCCAAACACCTGCAGTATATTGATGACATCATTTGTGTGGGGCAACACAGCGGAGGAAGTGTTTGAGAAGGGGAGAAGAATAATCCAGATTCTCCTGAAGGCTGGTTTTGCTATAAAACAAAGAAAGGTCAAAGGGCCTGCACAGAAAGTTCAGATTTTAGGAATAAAATGGCAAGATGGGCGCCGTCGTATCCCAATGGATGTGATCATTAAAATAACAGCCATGTCTCCACCAACTAACAAAAAGGAAACACAAGCTTTCTTAGGTGTTGTGGGTTTCTGGAGAATGCATATTCCAGGTTATAGTCTGATCATAAGCCCTCTCTATCGAGTGACCCGGAAGAAGAACGACTTTGAATGGGGCCCTGAGCAGCAGCAACCCTTTGAACAAATTAAACGGGAGATAGTTTGTGCAGTAGCGCTTGGGTCAGTCCGGACAGGACAAGATGTGAAAAATGTGCTTTACATCTCAGCTGGGGATACGGCCCCACCTGGAGCCTCTGGCAGAAAGCACCTGGAGACACTCGAGGTCGACCTCTAGGGTCTTGGAGCCAGGGATATAGGGGATCTGAAGCCCATTACACTCCAACTGAAAAAGAAATATTAGCAGCATATGAAGGAATTCGAGCTGCTTCGGAAGTAGTTGGTACTGAAGCACAGCTCCTTTTGGCCCCTCGATTGCCTGTGCTGGGCTGGATGTTCAAAGGGAAGGTCCCCTCTACACATCACACAACTGATGCTACATGGAGTAAGTGGGTCACAGTGATAACGCAATGGGCTCAGATGGGAATCCCCGACCGCCCAGGAATCCTGGAAGTGATCATGGACTGGCCGGAGGGCCAAAACTTCGGAGTGTCGCCAGAGGAGGTAACTCGTGCTGAAGAGGCCCCTCTGTATAATAAATTATCAGAGACTGAGAAGCAATATGCCCTGATTACAGATGGATCCTGTCGTATTGTGGGAAAACATCGAAGGTGGAAAGCTGTTGTGTGGAGTCCTACACGACAAGTCGCAGAAACTGCTGAAGGACAAGGTGAATCGAGTCAGTTTGCAGAGGTGAAAGCCATTCAGCTGGCTTTAGGTATTGCTGAATGAGAAAAATGGCCAGTCCTTTATCTCTATACTGACTCATGGATGGTGGCAAATGCTCTGTGGGGGTGGCTACAGCAATGGAAGCAGAGCAACTGGCAGCGCAGAGGTAAACCCATCGGGGCTGCTGAATTATGGCAAGATATTGCTCCTCGGGTAGAGAACCTGGTTGTAAAAGTACGTCACGTAGATGCTCACATACCCAAGAGTCGTGCCACTGAAGAACATCGAAACAATGAGCGGGTGGACCAGGCTGCTAGAATTGAAGTGGCTCAGGTGGATCTGGACTGGGAACATAAGGGTGACCTATTTATAGCTCGATGGGCCCATGACACATCAGGACATTTAGGAAGGGATGCAACATACAAATGGGCTCGCGATTGAGGGGTGGATTTGACCATTGATGCCATTGCACAGATTATCCATGAATGTCAAACATGTGCCATAATCAAACAAGCTAAGCAGCTAAAGCCTTTTTGATACAGAGGACAATGGCTGAAATATCAATACGGGGAAGCCTGGCAGGTTGATTATATCACACTAGCACGAACCCGCCACAGGAAGCAGCATGTGCTTTCAATAGTGGAAGCAACTACAGGATGGTTGGAAACATACCCCGTGAACCATGCCACTGCCCGGAACAGTATCTTGGACCTTGAAAAGCAAATTTTATGGCGACACGGCACCCCTGAAAGAATTGAATCCGACAATGGGACTCATTTCCAAAACAATCTCATTAACACCTGGGCCAAGGAGCATGGCATTGACTGGGTGTATCGCATCCCCTACCATGCACCAGCCTCCGGGAAAATTGAACGATACAACGCACTGTTAAAAACTACACTGAAAGCAATGGGTGCTGGGACATTCAAGCATTGGGATACACATTTAGCAGAAGCCACTTAGCTACTTAACAGTAGAGGCTCTGCCAGTCGACCTGGCCCTGCCCAATCAAAACCCCTGAGCTCTGTGGAAGGAGATAAGATCCCCGTAGTACATATAAAGAACTTGCTGGGAAAAACAGTCTGGGTTATTCCTTCCTCAGGAAAAGGTAAACCTATTCGCGGGGTTGTTTTTGCTCAAGGACCCGGGTGCACTTGTTAGGTAATGCAGAAGGACGGGGGAGTCTAGTGCGTACCTCAAGGTGATTTAATTCTGGGTGAAACTAATCCATAATTTGAGTTACATGTTACAGTATTACTATAGCCAGAACCTCCTGAACCAATGGAGAACAAGCCTTACAAGAAGCAGTGCAAGTGCAGCAGTGACCTGACCTGAGCTGGCTGTGGAGCCCAATAACTCCATGCAATACAACACCTCTCCTGGTCCTGAGTGACCACCATAACAGATGGAGCCCAAAGTCATGGACTAAATGAACTCAATGGACATTTTGTGGACATTTGTGGATATTGATGGACACTTTACAGACATTTCACAGGGGTGATCCATAGACTAAGGGAATGATATCTGCGTACTATATCAAAGGATGGGAAAGGTGATGGTAGGTAATGAGAATGTATTGGATAGTGTGCTACCCAAGTATGACATAAATGGTATGGAATAAGGGGTGGAGAATGTGCTGGTTTTGGCTGGGATAGAGTTAATTTTCTTCATAGTAGCTAGTATGGGGCCATGTTTTGGATTTGTATTGAAAACAACAGTGTTGATACACAGGGATGTTTTAGTTACTGCTGAGCAGGGCTTACACAGAATCAAGGCCTTTTCTGTTTCTCACACCACCCCACCAGTGAGTAGCCTGAGGGTGCACAAGAAGTTGGGAGGCGACAGCTGACCACAACTGACCAAAGGGATATTCCATACCATATGATGTCATACTCAGTATATAAACTAGGGGGAAAGCTGGCCGGGGGACTGCTGCTTGGGCTGGGCATCGGTCGGAAGGTGGTAAGCAAAATTCCCTGCTTTGACCCAACAGGGGTAGGACCCAGGAACCTGGGCATCACTTCCCTCCAGACAGACGAGGACCCAGGCATCCAAGTTTTCCCTCTGTCCATCCTCACCCCTGGAGGGAGAGAACCCAGGTGTTCAGGCTCTCTCTCTGTCCACCTTTCCCCAGCATGGAGATGAGCCAGGTGGTCAGGCCTCACCCCACTCTGTCCCCAGGCTGGCTGGGCATCGTCTGGCCATGAGATGCTTGCTGAAGAGGTTATTGCAAGAGGCTGCCAGTGGGTCAGGCGATGAACCAAGGCATCGCGCAGTTGAGATCAGCCTCACTTCAGGGATCATCTGCCCCTTTACCAGCTATGTGGGGGTTCGCACATCACAGAGGCTCACCTGGTACCAAGGTAAGGAAATACACTTGCAGGAAAGAGCTGATGAGGCAGCTCCATGGGATGTCGTCATTCCACTGGTGCTGGAACCCCAGCCACTGGGCACCCCCAGTCTCATGGGCAAGGCCCCATCACCACCAGGTGTTTCTTTCCCATGGGCTTAGTTCAGCCCCTTTCCCTGTTTGCCCTCGAAGGGCCCCTGGCACTGTTGCCACCCCGCCAGTCACTCATCCCCTGCCAGATCGCTGAGCTTTGTTACTCCCATAATGTCTCTTCCTGCTATCCTGTGAGCATCGGGGTCCCACCTGGCTGGCTGGCTGACAGCAGTGTGTGCCTCGTGGCTTGCCCTCTGTCAACTCACCCGTGGCATTGCTGCCCTGCCCCAGCAGGGCGCTTGCTCAAAAGGTATGGGGCCTTGACCCAGATGGGACATGTAGGGATAATCTAGTGTCTTATAGGAGGGTTATCCTGCCATGTCTTGCCCGTGGCGTGGAAACCAATGAATTTTGCCTTTAACCCTTCCCTTAATTACCCTTAAACATGAAAGTCCTTCAGCAGATATGAGACCCAGCTCAGGGACACCCAGGGAGGGGACAGGGACGGTGCTGGATCATAGATACGTATTTGGATAAAATGTGTTGGGGGGTTATCAAGAGAGGTCTCGGGACATGGTTGGGCAGGAATGCCAGGAGAAGAGGCAATGGTCAAAGCTGGGCATGATTTAGGGGTGTCCAGAAAGGGCTGTGGATGGGACTGCTTTGGGGACATGCAGGAAGGAGCTTAGACTGCAGGTAGCTGCCCAAAGAAGAGCAGAGATAATGTTCTGGAGCATTGCACAGGAGAGTAGAGAGGGGTCAGATTCCTGTGATTCTCCCAACCCTCCTGTTCACATCTTCTCCCACAGCATGTAAACCACCACCACCATCTATTTCTTCTCTCAAGTATGTGGATCCCATGGAATTTGTTTTGTGCTCTCCAATTTTTGGGCCTTGGTTCACTGAAGCCATTGCTGAGTGCCAGGAGCTGGTGGCACTGCAGAATGCAGATGGCTCCTGGGCCCTCAGCTCAGGCTTGGCCTCTGTGCTGGAAATCGATGAGGCTGAAATCAAGGGAAAGATGCCTGGTGAGGTAAGGAGAGAACCTCTTATGGTGGCAGCATGTGATCCTGGGACAGTGGGAACCCCTTGGCTGGTGGCAACACTGGCATCCACAGGGCAGCCAGAGACGAATGAAGGGATCAGAAACCAGAAGTCACAAAAGAAGGGGTGGGAAGCAGTGAGGGGACAGGGGGATGCTCAGCACTGCGCGCTGGTCTGAGTCATTGTTCTCCTACAGGTCATAGAGCCAAGCATCTGGGCCACAGTGCTGGCTGTGACCTGGCTGCACAGACACGACAAGTGTTACCAAGACCTCGGTGAGCTGCTGGAGGCCAAGGCTGTGACCTGGCTGTGCAGCCAAGCTGGTGAGTCTTGAGGGTCCTTTTCCTGCTGATCCCCACAGCACAGCCTCCTCCCTTCTCTCTCCAGTGGGACATGCCTCACCCCTTCACAGGACCACAATTTCCTGGGGGCAGGTGAAGGAGTCCTGTGTCCCCTTTCTCCTTTCTGTCTGTGGACTCTCCCTCCTGCCTGACTCCCCTAGTGCCCCTGTCTCTCCCTGATTGCAGTGTCCCAGCTGGACAGGTGCCTGGAGGCAGCCAACACCCTCCTTGGGAGCAGCATGAAGTCAAGCATCTTCAGGCTCTGTGATACAGACTGGGAGCACCTGCAGAGCTAAAAAGGGCCAGAAAGTATAGCCTAAATTCACCTACCGTGCTGGGATACCACTGTTGTTACCAGCTGGGGTCTTACATTACAGATTAGTTCTCACTGCTTATGCTTCTACTAGCTGGGCTGAACCTGTATCATGCTGAACTCCTCAAGAGAAACCCTCCAGCTCAGAGCCTCCAGCGTGTTTGGCTTGGGCGGAGGTGGGAGTGGGAAGGAAGCACCACATTCCCAGTGGTTTCCCTTCCCAAATTTGGCTTTGGCAAAATGGGCTACTGGCTTCCACAAAGATGGCGCTTAGGAACATGGTTTAGTGGTGGACTTGGTAGTGTTAGGTTAACAGTTGGACTCAATGATCTTAAGGGTCTTTTCCCACATAAATAATTCTATGATTCTATGGTTTCTGTCTTGAAAAGAGAGTGCTGTGCACACTAGAAAAGATGAATGTTTAGAGGTGTCAACAGCAGGCACAATAGCAGAGGCTCCCAATGAAGGACTCCTGCTGCACCCCACTTGCTGACCTCTTCGCTTTACCCCAAAAGACCAGGCTGTGTCAGGAACTCCCATATCTGCATTGCCATGTAAAACAATCGTTTTGGAAAGAAAACTCTCATCTACATCAGACCCAGCCCACCATAATATCCAAGAGAGCTCATGTGGGGCAAGATCGATTTGAAAACTATCAGCATGTTGGAGGTGGAACTGCAGGAACTTTTGATTGGCAAACCAGTCATGCAATGTACTCCCTCCTGCCCCAGGGCCCTGAATCCATGGGTCTCACTCCATGGTGGCAAAGTCTCTGATTAATTTTCCAATAAACGGTGAATATTTTGTAAGCCAAAAGGTGTGACATAGCCTTTACTGCAGTTGGGCCTATGATCCTTCCTTCCAGGGGCCATCTACAAGTCACGAGGAGGGGCATGAAAGTGTTGTAAATATTCTGATTTTTTTTTTAATCAAAATATGATTTTATATATATATATAGAAAAGGTTAAATTTAATTAATAAATAAATAAGTTAGGACTGTTAAGTTAGAAAAAATAACCATAGGAACCTCACCAGGGAGTCGCCGTTCCATACTGAAGAACTAACAGTAACGAGATGGAACGATGAAGAATTGAATAGAAAAGTTTTGTTTGAGTCCTGTGACAGTGTGACCTTACCCTCCCCATCTTGATATGAATATCAAGAATGCCAATCGATAGATATTAATAGAAATAAACATTGATTATTCATAGGCATGGAAATTGACAGAAACTTATAAGCTAGAAAGTGATTATTAAAAGATTAAAAATTATATATATATATTTTCTGTATAAGGGTAACTAGGTATGATCTATCCCTGATTTAATCATAAACAAGCTATGAACAATGTAGCATTGTGAAGAGGTAGAATTTGCTTGTCAAGAGAATGATAAGTTGTAGGCCTGGTCAGTAAAGCGGGGAAAACTTAAGAAGATTCCAAGAATGGGATTTTGCAACCAACCTGAGCATGCGCAAAGATTGAGTTCAACTGAAGGACACCATGAGGAAGACTATGGACGACCACCAGAGGACCTTAGACGACCACCCCTGTACCTGAAGGCGCATGCGTCATGAGCATTTACATATATTAATGAGTTCTCGGAAATCGGATGAATATATTAATTGTTTCTTGGAAAATATGATGACTATGTATACTTTGATTGTATATAACTTTGGTAGCGGAGAAGCTAGGCACGCACACTAGGTGGAGCGATCCCCTGTGCGTGCAGCGCTGCAATAAAGAAGTGCCTGCTCACCTACATACATTGTGTAGATGAGTTTTTATATTACAGATTTGTAACAAAAGGACATTGCTTCTCAGAGAGCTGTGTATTGTAATACAATAAATAAGCTGCTGTCATTGCTCTTGGAAAGGCACAGACTTGTTCTAGGTTAGCAAGACAAGAGCTGAGGACTTGCCAGGCTTTTTCTAGACTACTTTTGGCTTGAACTTATTTCAGCTTGATCTTAGCAGTAGCGGCTGTAGCAGCACTTTGCTCAACAGATAGATGACTGATGTCTAACTTATCCCAGCTGTTACACAAGAGTTGTCAGGTGATTAATGTCCAGCTTGGTTTTAGCTTTAACTTTTTAACTCCACTGGAGCATGTGACTGAAAATAAATGCTGGTCTCCCTTTAAGCTTCACCTCTGCTGTCTGGAGCAGACACAGTGCAAAGGTCTGTGTGCACTGGCAACCCTCTCCTGCCCTGGAGGTCAGTGAGGAGACAGAGGAGTCACCTTCCCCAAAGATGCAAGCAGCGTGGGAGGGCTGAGACGAATGTGCCCTCCCACACTCCTTGGAGTGTAGAAGGAGGACAGAAGGGCATTGGGGACCTCACATTTTGGAGAGCTGAATCATGACTGTGAAGAAATACTGGTCGCTCAGCTTACTTCAGTCACCAACAAATGCATTGATGATCCAGAGAGAGGTTTTGGCTTCTTCCCCCCTAGACACACCCCAAGGGTGACTCATCTGATCACACTTAGTTGGTCTCCATGGCCTGGAGGGAATACCAGACTCTGCTTCTTTCTCCCCGTTGACAATTGGCAGAGGCTGAAAAGGCATCCTCAGTCATCCATGGCTGCTTATATGTGAAGGAATCAATCCCATTATAGTCTTCTGCAGGATGTGAGCTGAATCCCCTTTCTGGAGCCTCACGGGGCTCTGCTGCATCAGTCTGGAAAAGCCTGTGCTTGTTGCCCCACCTCAGTCTCTCTTTTTCTCAGAGTGGGCTGAAATGCTTTGGAGGTCTGGGGAGGGACAGTCATTGCCTGAGGTGTTGAAACAGTTTGCACCAGCTCAGAGCTGTCACCCTCCGCAGGGATGCACTTATGCAGTGCTCCTTCCCTGAAATCCCAAGGGAGGCACCCTCCAGGACACTGATTATTTCCATAACACTAGGAAATGGCATTCAGGTGCTTCAGGCCCAGAGCTTCATCTATGGAAGGAAGGGTGAAAGAGCTGAACGGTTTCTGTTGGCCTTCCTGTGCGATAAGGGTTTTCAGAGAGAATAGGGAGGGAAGTGACATGAGGCAGAACAGGTGACACCCAGACCTGAGTCTTCCTTCCCAGGCCCCATCACAGGAAAGGTCCTCACTTTAGGCTGAAGATTACAGGAAAGTGCCATGTTTGCTGAGGCACATCTGGGCTGTTCTGACTTAGCCCATGGGTCTTTATGTAGTGAAAATGAGAGGCAAAGATGTGTGGTTTAGTTCTGCCCTTTCCTGGATGTCTTTCTCCTGCTTACCCCTTCTGAAATTCTAGAGAGCATGGTTACAGGTGTTGAGTTACAGCTGTGCTGTTGCAGTGTTGGACCCAGCCCTGGGACGCTTACCCACCTCAGCTGAGATGCTGGAGAAGCTTAGGAGGAGTATAGGTCAAGGTGACCAATACTTCTCACTTCATCTCCCACTGGGCTGTTCCATAAAACGCTCCCTCTCTCTTTGTAACCTGGGTTTTCATCTCACTCCTTCAGGTTTTTAACACTTAACTCTCATCCATTTGCCCAGGAAGTTTGGAAACTCTTCATTCACAGTGTTCAGTGCGGGAATCTCTCCTAATTCCACCTGTCTTCAGCATTTCCAGACACAATTCATCCCAGCCTGGGAGAAAGGTGTATTAGAGTTTGGGTGCATCACCTTTTTGAGCAGCCTATCCATCCCAGGATTTCTATGGACCACCTAGGTGCTGCCCTTCAGCATCTCCAGCTCCCTGTAAAGGCTCAAAAGTCATGGGGAGGAAATCAGCAGGGACATCATTGTGCTTATCCACAGTGCTAGGAAAACCCTAGGATGCAGTCTGGGCAGAGGGTTCTGTTCCTCAAGTGTGGACTTCCCCTGGGCACGCACTCAGGCTCGTAACAGGTGTTTACCACAAGCATGCACTAGATGATGCTCCTTCTGCACTTCACCCGCTGTTCACTCAGCCTGGCCACACTGAGCACAGAGCCCTGAAACCACAGTTGAAAGCTGAGAGGTGCTCAATACCTGCCGTGCCAATTCTTCTACTGACAGGAGAAAGGGCATCTGATATGATATGACATCAGTTGTGTGTTTTCCTCGGTCATTGGGGTTATTGGGGGTAAAGTGTAAAGCTGTATTAGCCAGTGAGGAAAGAAACCGTGACTGTAAGATGCATACGTGTAGCGATCTGTAGTACCTTACCCAGACTGTGTATTATGCATGTGGTTATGATAATCACAGCAACAGCGGGCGCATTTATGTCAGTTATGTTTGTTTAAATTTGCCAGTGTGTGTCTATAGTATAGCTGTGATATGGTTAACTCTGACAACTGGCAGTGGATACCCATCAAAAATGCAGCCACACCGCCACAGCCACTAGTGGCAGCGTAGCGTTACAGTTACGCAGGCACTTCCAGGTGCCTTGGGACAAGCACTCTCAGATCCCTGAGAGCTGCCAACCTTCTGAGGTCCACAAGACCTGCGTACAGGCCCTCAGAGCCCTTAGAGTCCACACTCAGGCACGGGGGTTTCAAGATCATCCCCCCCGCTATGCTGAGGTGGCCTGGAGAAGACCTTCACCTCCTGTTCTGCATGCGGAGGTGCTGGATCCCTATGACCCCAGTAAGAAAAGCACCCTGTAAACTATCACTGAAAATGCTATTTATTCAGGCTAACTCTGTAAAGAAAGAGAGGAAAATATAGCTAATGTCATGTCCCTTCAGATGCTGGGAACGCCAAGCTGTAAAGCATCAGCGGGTCTCCAAGCAGGGTGCAGCACGCCGCACAGATCCCCCCGTGGAAGGGTCGCTCGAGCTACTGGAGGATTTTCTGAAAGGAAAACAACTGCATTCACCGTTTCTGCCGTCGATCAGAAAGCATGTTCACACGAGAACGTCTTGCTGCCCCTTTAGACACAGGCAAGGACAGGCAGGTGCCGCCATCGCCGGCACCCAGCACGCGCTGCCTGCGGGCTCCTCCGTTACAAGGAGCTGCTGAGCTTGCCCTGCGGCCGGGGGATTTGTGCGGCCCGGCCCGGCCTGACGGCCACGCTCTGCGTGCGACACGGCACGGCACGGCCCGGCACGGCACAGCCCGGCACAGCCCGGCACAGCCCGGCCCGGCACAGCCCGGCTCAGCCCAGCACGACCCGGCCCGGCCCGCCACAGGCCTCAGCCTCCCCAGTGAACTGTTATGTGGAGCACTAACTCCTCGACATGCAGCGGTCTTCGGTCAGGATCGCTACACCTCCACAGCAGTGTATTAGGTGGTGGGGTCTTCACTGAGGATTCTCCTGGTAATCTTGCCCCACGACCGTTGAGCTGGCCTTTTACCCCCTCTGCTTTCAATGGCCTGTGGCTTTCTGTGCTTCCCCAGTTTCCCCAGACAGGTTGCTGTTTCCTGTCCCTGTTACGTCAGTTCTGCTTTCCTGAAGCTCTGAGACTGACCCAGACGCAATCGGCCACTTTGCCCTTGCGCTGAAGTTGTCCTGTCAGTGATCTTCTTGTAGTGTCCACCCTACGACGTAATAATGAGCTAGACACACTCATGCAGCAATTCAGCAAGCAACGTGAGCTTCTGTCTCGCCATACACAAAGCTAAGTATATGCGTGCTGGTCCCTCTTTCACTTACGGTGGAGCTGAGATTTAAATCTCCTCTTACACACTGAGCTGGCTTTCTCATGCTGAGAGCAAAAGGAACTCTGTCCTTTACACCTGTGAAGAGCATACTTGGAGTAACTTCAGGCGTAGAAATTGGGCTGTTGAAGTCTGAGCAAACGCCCATTCCCTTTTTATTCCATAGAGAGTAATACATACCTTCATGGCGCAACTCTCCTGTTTGGTGGAAAGGAGTTCTCCTAGGATGAGCTCTCGCCAAGAACCTGTTCCTCTTCTTGCACGAAGCCTGGAGCCCCTAAAGGGAATGTGAATACAGCCCGATGTGTGCAAAACACTGCTTTCTCCCTGGTAATGTTTTCTTTCACAAACATTCCCTCTCTCACAGGTGCCCTTTCTGACAAGAGGAGGAAAGAAGGACCAAGAGCACTGCATGGAGAAAGGGGAATGGGAAAAACGAATGTCACCAAGAGAGTTTCTGCTGCGGGGATT
Source organism: Gavia stellata (assembly GCF_030936135.1). Lineage (NCBI taxonomy): Eukaryota > Metazoa > Chordata > Aves > Gaviiformes > Gaviidae > Gavia > Gavia stellata. The sequence goes on along the minus strand of NC_082621.1, from coordinate 7,980,323 downwards.
CGGGAAAGCACCTGACTCCAGGTGCTTCTCTTGCTCCTCTCTCTCTCCTTGTCTGTGCAGAGTCTGCGCTTGGGAACATCTTCATTGTTGTGCTGGTGGTGACACACCAGTGTCTCCACAGCCCAATGTGTTTCTTTCTGGTGAATTTGTCCAGCTTGGAGATCAGCTAGACTTCCATCAACCTGCCCAGGCTGCTGGCCAACTTCCTGGCTGGGAACAGGACCACCTCTGCTCAGGATTGTATGGCTCAGCTTTATTTCTTTGGATCTCTTGCAGTCTCCGAGTGTTACCTGCTGGCCAACGTGTCCTACAATCAGCGCCTGGCCATATGTCACCCCATGCTCTATACAAGCATGATGAACTGGAAGGTATTTTTGGAGCTGGCAGCTGGCTCTTGGCTTGGGGGAATGGCTAGTTCCACGATCATCACATACTTCTCAAGCCAGTTGAAGTTTTGTGGCCCCAGCCCAACTGACCACTTCTGTGATTTGATCTCTTTGCTGGAGCTCTCCTGCAGTGACACCAGGCTGCTGTAATGTCCGGCCCAGATGTAGGCTTGCCATTTTTGTTCACTCTGGCATCCTGTGTCTGCATTACAGACGCCATCCTGAGGATCCCACTGAGCAAGGGGAGGCAGAAGGCCTTCTCCACCATGTGTGAGAAGCAAAAGCCTTCTCACACATCACTCTGGTCAGCATTTTCTAAGGGACACTTCTTACTGTCTGTTTGCTGCCTGGGACACCTCCACTGAGAAACCTGAACAAAACCTTCTCCTTTTCCTACACCACCCTCACACCCCTGGTCAACCTACTCATCTACAGCCTGAGGAACAGAGACATCAAGCAAGTCTTGAGAAAAACTATCAGGAAAGCTGTGGCCTGCACTGAGAGTGCGCACAAGCTGTGCACCACTGGCTACAAAACATTCCTGTTTCTTCTCAGAACTGTAGGGATGATCTGGAGGGAACATATTGTGTACCAGGTGTATCTCTGGAGGTGCCTGGCTTTCAGAACACTTTCAGAAAGGCGGGGCGGGGGGTGGGGGTGGGTGGAGAGGGACGGATTCTTTTCAGAAACGTGAGTCTTCACTAAAAGGTAGTGGAAGAAAATGTCTTTGCCTTATTCCTTTGAGGTAAAGAGAACATTCTTGCATGTGGGAACTGTATACACAAGAAATATAATCTTCCTGTATAAGATGCCAAGAAAGATCATCCAGAAAGCTACTAGGGTAATCAGGCACGTGCATCTTGAAAACTAGCAGTTTCAGCAATCTGGCAGTGCTGCTTGTACAGACTGCTGCTCCAGACGTGTGCTCTGAATTGTTTTGGGGATTGTGCTGGCTGTGGTGGGGCTAGCCAGGACAAAGGAGCTAGACAGGAGATGAAGGGCTTAGAAAAAGAAAAGGCTGCTTGGAAAAGATTTCACCCTCCCCCAAGTAGAAGTTCACAGTTCAGTTGCTAAAACTTCTTCATCTCATCTGTTCTTTTTGTTTCGGTTGGTTCTGTTGTTTGGTTTGGGTTGTTTTTTTTTTTTACAGTCATTAACCTTTACTGTTCTTGTTTGCTTAGCATTTGCAAAACCACCACATCTATTTGCAAATTTGTGCCTTCTGGGTGTTTAACAACTTTCTTTGAAAACCAGCCTATTCAGCGAAGGAAAGATACCTGCTCATGTGCCTGCCTGGAATCAGAACCTGCGAGGAGCTCTGGCTGCAGTGAGATCTCTCTGGAGCACTGGCTTTGTAGTGCGAGTGAGGTCTGATTCATTGCCAGAAGGCTTATGGACGGTGGTGAACAGCATGTTTCTCAGGTGTCTGGCAAAGCGATGAGTAACACTTTCTTCTGGCCTCAGGTTATTCGGCCTCAGGTTATTTGGTTGCAAATGAGATCTGCTGATATTACCATTCATGCTCGCTGTGATCCTCCTTTTAAGACTTTCAGGGCAGGATCTTTTTAAATGATCGCCACAATGCATGCAGTGCACTGCAACTGATTCCCAGGAGGCTGTCAATCCCAGTACCACGGGATAACTCATGCATGGGCCTTTTTCCTTTCACTTCAGACAGGACAAACCAGATTTCAGATCATATGCCTGTTGAAAAACTGAATGCCCTAAGGGCCCAGAGAAATGGGACAGGGATCACCTTCCAAGAGACAAGGGTCTTCTCTGATGCACCGAAAAACCTGATACCCAAGGTAACAACAACGTCCCTCTGAGCTGGCTAGCAGGAAGAGAAAGCTGAAGACAGAACTGGTGATGGGTCTCATCAAATGCCAACTCCCTCTCTAGCTTGACGTACTTTCAGGAGTACCTAGTACTGGAAGGGCACATTCACCATTTGCATACAGATAACGCGGTACTGTTAAAGGTCCTTCAGGCGGGAAGGAGATGCTGCATTTGTCACTGTTCTGCTGTCTACCACACTCTCTGTTTTACTGACATGTTCCTATGGATGGGAAGATTGTTGATAATGGATCTATTTCGGTCTGAGACCTGACCGAAACTAAACCATTAGTGGGAGCAGCAGGAAGAAACAAAAAGGCTGATTAATCCTCCCAGAGTGCTTATGTGTTCTGCTGGCAATCCAAATATCAGCTGCTCGTTCTCCCTGGTACTAATAACAATACTCATAAAAAACATCTGTTAGGCTATGATTGTCTTTACGCATCTTGCATATAAGAGGAGAGGAAAAGCACCATCCTTAATATAGGTGCAGCTAGTAGGAGTAGGGCTTCATCATCCCACCCTTTGTCTGAGGTAAATGTTGAGTCTCTGTTGGTGTTTTCAAGGGCTCTCTCTCTGCTGTGGGCTGGCTGTGGTCAGAGCTGGGGTCTTTCTCTTGTGTAAAGAAGAAAAAGGGGCTGCTTTAAGTCCCTGGGAGTTTGGGATAGGAAAAAATGCTTTCAAGCATGTGACCCAAGGGTAGTGAGACAAATATCTGAGAAAAACCTGACTAATGGTTTGTGAAACTCTGTGACAACAGAATTAATGGGAGTCGGGTTGGGGGTGGGAGGGAAACAACTGTAGGAGCCAAAACTCTTTGGGGTTCTGTTCTTGCAGATGTAAATTTTTGGAACTTCAGTTGGAAGCTGCTGTAGCTGAGCAAGAGCAAAACCAAAATGAGAAAAACTTCTGCATGAAGGCTCTTATTTCAGTTTGCATATCTGTGCAGTTGTGTACACAAAATACACTCCTGGCCCATCCTTCCTGTCTGCTCCTCAGCTGTGTTGCATGTTCGTAATCACTCATCAACCTCCACTCTTCCCCAGTGAAAATATCTTCATTATTTTCTTTCTCTCAGCAGTTAAGGAATGTAATTTTTTAACTCCCAGTGGAAGCTTTCAACTTTGGTGTCAAACAAGTTTCAGAACATTGGCAGAGCCCGTCACCCGTGCCCTCCCACTCAGATCAAGTGGATGTGCTCCTTCTGTGTCAAAGGACTTCCTTGTGAGAGTGAAGGTGAGGTAGAGGGCATGTGGGACAGAGAGCTTCACTTGTGATAATAACAGCCTAAGGTTTGTTGAGTTAATTCAGGAATGAATCTGCCGTTATGGTATGGCAGTATACTTCAGAAGGAGTTCTCAGAACAGGCAGGTGTGTATCTTCTGGTCCCACAATCCTTTTGCACTCACTTTACTGTCTTAGCAGCAGCTGTTACCAAAGCCATCTTACCCAGAGGAGGCTGTGTAGACTTGCTCACAAATTTTATTCATCATGACCACCGGAAATGAAAAGAAGCGCAGGGAAAGGAAATATAGATCCTTATATTCATTGAATCCATAGAGCTGACATACTCTGCAACAGCTGATTCATCAGGTCTGTCTGAGAATTTGGGGCTCTTTTCATGACTCTTTACAAGATTCTCATTTCTGTTACTAGTTAAGGTGCTCTGTGGTTTTCCATGCTGATTTATCAGGCTGCTTTTTAGAGTTCTGCAGACCTTTTATGCCTTTTAAGTGATCCGTTTTTCCCCTAAAGATTTCACGTTGGATGAGCTGAGTTAATTGCTCCTTCCCAGCTACTAGTCTTTGCACAGTAATGGGCTTTATTAAATGCCTGTGAGTGTGCAGTGGAGCTACCTGAATATCTTCCCTGTCTGGAGCCACTCAGTTTGCTTAACAACAGCACATAGAGAGGTTTAATTATATGCTGAGTACAGACATTGCTGACAGGTATTTACCTCCCTTCCCTCCTCAGAATATATTTGTTATTGGGGATGACAATTTTAACATTGATGGCTTGTTCACGAATGTGAATATATTCTTTCCATTTTTGACTTTTCATTATTCAGAGAACCATTGGTGGCTACTGAATGTAATCCAGGCCCTAAAGAGACTGAGACATGTGGGTATTCTACTCTGTTTTAGGACAAGAAAAAGAAAATATTTCAGAGAAATCTGTTGTCCAAGAAATTTAGACTGTTTGCTCGTATGTGTAATTAGATTGGATGATAGAAGTAAGGGTGAATAGAGACACAATGTGTTGACAATAACATAGTAAGGTATTCCTATCCTAAAGCAAGAAAGGGCAGAAACTTGAATGATTTTTAAGATATACTTAGCAAGGGAAGATCATGATTTCTACTCCCAAGTCAACTTAATGCTTATTTTGATAAGTACAAATGAAAGGACAACCCCAACATTTGTACTTTTGTGGTTTTTTTTGTAGCAAAACTAAATGCATGAGCATTTGCAATAGCATTTAGCAATAGGTTCAAGATGTGACTCATATGCTCTTTCTCTCATTTAGAACCGCTTGACAACAACCTGTGAGGATGAAAAAGACTAAGGTAACAAAACCCAAGTGATATAAAGTTTAATAAAGCAGAGCTTTAAAATGTTGTCTACATGGTCTATTTTTTAGCATGAAATAATTCCTTGGAAAGAGAGTGAATTCTTAGATAAAGCTACGTCCAGGACAGATTTAAGAAGGCTTTGTACATACAGAAGGTGATATACATTTCACCTGTGTTTAAATCATAACATTTTTGGATACTATTGCCATCTAGGTATCCTATTTTCTGCTACGGACAACATGTGGAGAAACACCTATAGTAAGGGGTAGTTCATGTTGCCTATGTCCAGATGCGGTTAATCACTTTTTGGTGGTACTCTGGGCTTCAAAGTATGAGCCTAGATTAATTTTGACTAGACATCCATCTTTTAGAGGACATAAATTAGGGTAATGGCTCCTGTAGAAACGTAAGTGGTAGAGGGAGCATTACCAGTATATATCACTGTTGATCATAAATTCTTCACTCTTCTAAACAGTCTTCTAGTCTAAGAAAGATCCCTTTTTCAACTCAAAGTAACTGAGAAATGAAACAGTAAAACTATTATAAGGATCTCAAACCTCCTGGTTTCTTTAAAATAACTGTTAAAATCAATTAAAAAATGTCTCCTACATACATATAGTTGTATACATACCTATATGCGCATACACATGTATATCTATATATTTCCTCTTTCCTACTCACATAACAAAAAACTGTGATCACCCCTTTACTTGCCATATTCATTAATGCAGAAATAAACAAAGTGGAAGCAGAGGATGGAAAACCATACTTCCGTGACTGAATTTATTCTTCTTGGTTTCCCCAGCCTTCAAAGTGTTCATGTTTTGCTCTTTGTGGGAGTCTTGGTTATCTACATTTTGACTGTCACTGGGAGTGTCATCATCATTGCCACAGTGGTGAATGACAACTCTCCACAAACCCATGTATTTCTTCTTTGGAAATCTGCCATTTTGGGGAATCATCTATGTCTCGGCCACTCTACCCAAGCTTTTGGCCAGTCTTCTGGATGTCAAGAAGTCTATCAGCACAGCTGGGCGTAAAGCCCAAGCCTTGTCCCACTTTTTCATTGGTGCTACTGAGTTTTTCCTCCTCACAGCCATGTCTTTTGACTAATACATAGCAATATGCAACCCTCTCCACTACATCACCATCATGAGTGGAAAACTGTGGTCAGCTCTCATTTAGATCTTGGATGGGTAGCTTTCTGATTGTCTTTGTGCAAACTGTTCTGGAGTTCACGCTGCCATTCTGTGGCCCCAATATGATCAATAACTTCTACTGTGATGTTGGGACACTGCTGAATCTGGCTTCCACTGAGACCCACCATATTGAATGGCTTATTTTCACTGTTGCTACCATGGTTCTGTTTAGCATTTGCTTTTTGACTGTCATCTCCTACTTCACCATCATTTTTACCATGTTGAGGATCCTACCTCCTTCTGGGAGACAGAACACTTTCTCTACCTGCATTGCTTACCTGACTGTAGTCTTCATGCTTTATGGGGCAGTTGTATTCATTTATGTCAGGCCAAGAGGGCATGCCTCGCTAAATATGAACAAAGTGGTATCCCTTCTGAACACCCTTGTAACGCCACTGCTAAACCCTTTCATTTATACTTTGAGAAACAAAGAAGTGAAGACCTCTTTGGGAAGTACATATCAATAACTTTTATAAAGAAGGCAGATGATTTAGATTATGATTAGGCAGGCAGAAATACTACCTCCTGATTGTGTGATCTGTGGACAGTATTTGACTTACACACTTGGTTGCCTATTCTTCCACTTGTTTATTCTGAGATTATGCTTCCAAGTCTTTTCCAAAGTTTCATTGTTTTCATTATTCATCAAAGCAAAAATTAAAAATAAAAGGGCTCTCTGCCATTTACGGTATTTATTTGTTACTATGAAAGAGATGTTTTATGATTACAAAATTTAATTCTTCTAAAATAAAGAGGTTGAGGGGTTTGTGTTCATGTTTGTTGTGGCTCCACTGACCTTTAACATAGCAAAATCAGCATAGATCAGCATAAGCAATCCTACTTGTTATTTATGTTCTGCATCATTTATGTGATTTATGTGATTGATATACAATGCCTCCCTAATTTCTGATATCATTATCCCAATCAAGAATATTGATTCTCTCAATGCTTCAACTGATTGTCTGTGTAATTTGAAACGTATGATTTCCTTTAATTAATCATTGTTTGAACAAAAACAAAGATTTATAGAAAAAGTTTCCTGTATGGTTAGATTAATCTCAGGTAAAGGGTAGGTATCCTCATTTAGGTAGCCACCTTGTCTCGCCTGTTCATCTTTGAATGAAAAACTCAGCAGGTATTCACTGGCAAATGGCTTCTCATAAGGAAGTAATTTTAGGGAATTCTGGCCTTTTATACTCAAGTAAATCAGAATTCGTTTGAGAAGAAAAAAAACCCACAACAATACCCTTTAAAATTATGGCTGGAGCTTTTATACCTCCCTAAGGATTTTTAAATGCATTTCTGTCCTTGGAAACCTCCCACTCAGTAGGTAGCAACCATGAAGAGTCATTGAAAGTGTCAACCTTACCATATGTGTTAGAAACTTAGACATCGCTGCAAATGCTGACCTCAGACCTTGCCTCTCTCAGTGTAATAAAGTAATTGCTACTAGGTTAGCTGCTTTAAGAGGGCATGCAGAAGAGAGTAAGTGTGGGCTTATAGACGAGAGTATGTACTGTTTGCAACACATAAAAGTAAAGGAATGGAGGAAGGGGTTTACTTGCATGGTTATTTTTATTTTGAGGAATAATAATCTGAAATAAAAATGTTCTTTTAAAGTAGTGGTAAAACAGAAGGAAAGCTGTTATAGGAACAGGCAGTGAATCAGACTTATGTGAATGCATAGACCTGTTCAGAGACATCAGCATAAACCTACCAGATTTGGGTTTAGTGGCCCTATTTATCTCATTTATAATATTTGCCCAGAAAAACTATGATGATAAGATGGAAAACCAGACCGCCCTGAGGGAATTAACCCTTTTGCAGTTCATAGGCATGTGAGAACTCCAGGCTTTCCTTTTAACAACCCTGCTGATCACTTCTGTTTTAACACTGGTATCATCTTCATCATCTGGACTGATGCATGTTAAGGGATGTTATAAGCAGCCACCACCTCCAGCAGCTCCACAGCCTGGTGATTCCTCCTGCCTAGCCGCTAAAGCCAAGCTTAGAGATCCGGGGTCTCCATCCCAGGTCAATGGCCATAGCTGTTGCTTTCCTGTTTGCAGGCTCAACCAGTAGTGAGGCTCATTGTGTATCCCAGAGTCACACAGACACCCTTGTACACATGCAAAAGGACACTGACACGACCAGTCACACAGACTGCCACATCCAAGGCACTGCTGTCAACAACACTGACACACAGGATCCACATCACACACAAGTGCAGACATCCATGTCCCCATGTCCTCTGGGGCTGTCAGAGACAGAACACTAGTGCAGGTACACACACAACACTCTCAGGGTTCACAAGCCACATGGATATTTGCGTGTCCCCTCAGCATTGGCACAGCCCTTCTGTTCTCCTGATACCCGTGCCCAGATCCTGGCCCTCTGACCCCACACCACAGGTCCCTTACTTGCCGGCTGCTCCAGCATGATGCTCCCTGCAAACACGCAGCACTCACACAGTCATCCAACAGGCACACTGCACCCAGGAACCAGCACTAGGCTAGCCTCCTTGCTAGCTGACCCCCTGCACGGACCTGGGGCCTCCTACTAACTCACTGGTCCAGTTTATGTTTTCTGGTGAATACACACACACCCTCCACACACACAACAGTTTGGGGAAGATACAGATACTCACCCCCTGCAGCAGCCAGCAGTACTGGGCTGTGACCTGCGTTCCCGTTTGAGGTGGGTTGACCCTGCGTGGATACCAGGCACCCACCAAAGCCACACTATCGCTCCCCCTCCTCAGGGGAGAGAAAATATAACCAAAAGCTTGTGGGTTGAGATAAGAACAGGGAGAGATCACTCACCATTACCGTCATGGGCAAACCAAACTCAACTTGGGGAAATTAGTTTAATTTATTACCAATCAAATCAGAGTAGGACAATAAGAAATAAAACAAAATCTTATAAAGCTTTCCCCCCACCCTTCCCTTCTTCCCAGGCTCAACTGTACTCCTGATTTCCTCTATCTCCTCCTGCCGAGAGGCACAGGGGGACAGGGAATGGGGGTTGCCATCAGTTCATCACACAGTGTTTCTGCCACTCCTTCCTCCTCAGGGGGAGGACTCCTCACACTCTTCCCCTGCTCCAGCGTGGGGTCCCTTCTACGGGAGACAGTTCTCCACAAACTTCTCCAATGTGAGTCCTTCCCATGGGCTGCAGGTCTTCACAAACTGCTCCAGCGTGGGTTATTTCCACAGGGTGCAGTCCTTCAGGAGCAGACTGCTCCAGCATGGGTCCCCCGTGGGGTCACAAGTCCTGCCAGAAAACCTGCTCCAGGTTTTCTGGCAGGAGGGGTCCACAGGTCCTGCCAGGAGCCTGCTCCAGTGCGGGCTTCCCACTGGGTCACAGTCTTCTTTGCGCATCCTCCTGCTCCAGCATGTGGTCCTCCACGGGCTGCAGGTGGATATCTGCTCCACCCTGGGCCTCCATGGGCTGCAAGGGGACAGCCTGCCTCACCATGGTTTTCACCAGGGGCTGCAGGGGAATCTCTGCTCCAGCACCTGGAGCACCTCCTCCCCTCCTTCTTCACTGACCTTGGTGTCTGCAGAGCTGTTTCTCTCACGTATTCTCACTCCTCTCTCCTGGCTGCAATTGCTGTTGTGCAGGGTTTTTTCTCCCTTCTTAAATATGTTTCTCCAGAGGTGCTACCACTGTCGCTGATGGGCTCGGCCTTGGCCAGCTGTGGGTCCATCTTGGAGCCGTCTGGCATTAGCTCTATCGGACATAGGGGAAGCTTCTAGCAGCTTCTCACAGAAGCCACCACTGTGGCCCCGCCACTACCAAAGCCTTGCCAAGGAAACCCCATACACCGCTCCAGCTGCCTGTGCTGAGCCCCTCACTCACTTCACTCATGCCAGTCCCCGCAGTAAATGGTTCTGGGGTACACACTGTTCCTGCCCCAGCAGCTGGAAGCTGAGAGCCCCACTGACTCCAGTAGCTGGCACCAAGACCCTGCTTGCTCTGGTAGCTGCACTGGGATCCCACTGGCTGACACCAGAGGTCAGAGGTTCCCGCAATCCCAGTCTGACTTCAGTAGCTGGCACCAAATACACTCACGCTGATCCCCCCAGTAGCTGGCGTTTAGTGCTTGCAGCACACAGACACACAGGGTAAAGTAAGATTATGCAGAGAGAGTTATGAACAGGTTTAATAAGACAGGACAGACTGCGGTGGTCAAGTGTAGAGCTCAGCCAGAGCAGCACTGACTGGCCCAAGTTTACACCCAACCAGACTCTTTTATACCTCTTTTCTGTCTACCCCCATCTTTGTTGCTCCCAGCTCCGCCTCCCCTGCACACTCCTTGAACAGCTGACATGGTTCCACTGACTCCATCCAACATCCTGGATGCTCAGGTTTGCATCCTTGCCAGTTGCAAAGTCCTGCTTGCCTATAGCTTCTTGAGAGCTCATCAATTAGTGTGGCTGATGATGTTTGTTTCTGGGTATTGTGTTTGTTAATGCTAATTGGTCAGGTTTTATGAGTCGGTGTGTTTGTCTCCCTCCCTTTCCTTAACTTCCCAACTGTAAAAGTGTTCTCAGACTCGCTCCACACATCCTTGCCAATTAGGGTGACTGATCAGGTTTGTTCTCATCACGACCTCTCTTATCGTGTGTCAGGTTTATCTCTGTGTGTTCTTGTTTATGGCTTCTTTGACCAGATAGCCTTAAAAGAGCAGACGTGTTCCTTCCACATCCCATGACACTCCCCCACTGACCAGTAATCTTGGAAGAAGCTGCACCACTCCTCTGTCCCATGGAGTCTGAATGGGTCCCACTATGGGCTGCACACGTTGGGGCAGGAGCCTGACTCCTCTGGACATTAACCTGGGGGTGGGGCGTGTGTGCAAGGGCTGCGGTTGCTGGCCACCCCATCAGAGGCAATAGCCATGAACATACCGAGGCATTTAAGATCAGTAACACCTCTGTAAGTGTAACAGTTTGTATAGGCAAGGCCCGTTGTTTGGCCTTGATAGCTGCATCTCTCCAGGCACCAGGTCATGGGACGTTTTGGTCTCATTCCGGCAGAGCCAAGTGATCTGCACTGGTGACCTGCTTTGGGGTTAGCTCTGTGCTGACTGCTGAGTCACTATCGAAGACAGCTAGGCTTAATTCTTAGTTTTTGGAACCAGTGGTAGATCTGCACCATTTGTAACTGTTGAGGAATTATACAGCCATCACCTAGACCATGGTAGGAATTAAGCGGATGCCATCTCAACAGGGCTCATCCCTAGGTTCCACTCTAATAAAAGAATCAAACAGAGTTCCTTCTTCTGCTGTGTTTAATATCCAATAGTAATTACAGCTGGAGCTGCATGCCTCTGAAGAGGGACCCCGTCTGTCGATTGTTACTGGATTTTATAGTCTCTACAAGTCGCTTGATTTCCTGATGGCACTTCTGCTCATCCAATCCTGTTCGCAGAGTCTGGGGTCTTCTTCCGATTTGTCTTGCAGCCTGCAGGCACCCTTTTTTTCTGTGTCTTGAGACATTTCCTTATCTTTTGTACAGAATATCCTGTATTTAGTTTGTGACTTACACTTCCTTACCTACCGGTTACATTTCCTTAGATAAAAACTAAAGTTAAAGTCCAATTCATACAGCCTAAGGCTTCATTTACTTTAGTCACTAGTGCTAAGCTCTGGCACAAATTAGTCTCTCACTGCAGTAACATTAGTCCACATTACACATTCTTTCACAAATGGTAAGACGTTGCTGTTTTCCTAATTAAGGTTGGTGTTTCCCTTCCCACACCCCTTCATTTCCAGTGAACCATCGCTTTGTAGCCAATATCATTATTGATTCGATAGCAGGGAGTGATCTGTCACTTACTGGAGGTCTTGTGCATACTTTGATAAGCATCTCTTTTCATCCTCCAAACTACAAAGCCCAGTCACTAGGCCTGCTGTTGGAGCCGTTTACACCTCTTACTATCCTTCTAAAGTTCTGTTAAGATCTTTGCAACCCAATTCATCCAATTTAGCCAAGGATTTACTAGCACAGGTCCCATTTGGATGCCCGCATCATAATGCTCTAGAAGTCTGGTTACAACTTTATCACTGTGTGCATTTTAACAAAGGATCAGTCCCCCCTCACCTAAGGATTATACATGCTCAGGAATACTGACAGCTCAACCAGATCCTGCTGATTACAAAACCGTATGTCAGGAGTGGCTGCCATCTCCAGCAGCCTCCTCCCAGAACCCTCCCGTCTGGCTGCTGGAGCCCAGCCCAGTGCCGCCAAGTCAGGGGGTCTCTGCCCAGGATGAGGGATGCAGCGGCCACTTTTTCATCTGCAGGTTCAACTGGTACAGAGGCTGAGCAGGTATCCCAGACACACACATGCACAGACATAAAAGGACATTGGCAGACAAAGGTGCTGCCATCAAACAAGGTGCTGCTATTTACAGCACCTACACACAGGACTTGCATAACATATGCCCTCATCAGTTAGTGTGACGACCAGGTTTGGTTCAAATCACCGTGTCCCTTACCATTTGTTGGTCAGGGTTGTGTCCCTGCATGTCGTGTTTATGGCTCCCTCCTATTATTATTAATATCCTTTTTTTTTGCATTGAAAAGGTCTTTGACCAGATACCTTTAAAGGAGAAGACATTGTCCTTCTACATACCCTTACAGGAGGGACCTGCATGAGTGAGGAGCTCGGTGTCCATAGCTGGAGCAGGACCATGGGTCCTACGACGCTTCGTCTCTGAAGGGAAGTGTGTTCCAGGCTCTTTCACTCTTCTTGCCTCAGCATGCTGACCACTGCTGGCTTCAGGCTGGTTTCTCTCATATTTTGTTATCCCGGTCGTAGTGTTCATTCCCAGGGCTTGTGGCCACGGTTTGAGAAACTCTGCTAATAAACAGCCTGTAACAACTCCCAGCTTCATTGTGGCCACTGTGTCAGGGCAGTGGAGACACCTATGTACCTCTGACTACCACCTGTAGACCTCTGAACAACCATCAAAGGTAGCCCAGAGGCAAGACCCTCTCAGAGGTCAATGATTTAAGCACTTCCCTGAATTCCAGACTCTATAGCAAAGAAGAGAGGGTATTCTGGGACCCCACATCATGGACCCTTAAACAAATGGGGAGCACCTGTGCAACTGATTTGTTTCAAAGGAACACACTCTTCCTCCAAAGATCCCAGGTCAGCTATGGCCCTTGCACCTAGGCCTGGGAGAGCATTGCTGGTTCTGAACCCCAGCGCTGAATTTCACTCACTTGTTTATCTGCAGGAGCATGGGTTGCCTAAGCCAGTCACCTGGGAGGAAGTCCTCTCCTCTGTTTTCACACACTACAGAACATTTGTCTACATCTGAGCTTGTCAGCATAATGCCTTTAAATCAGGCTGGAGAAATAAGGCCTTTGGGAACCTTCCACTTCTGACCCTCCCTTAGACTGTTGCTTCAGGAAGAGAGGACTCCTGCCTGCTACTCCCGTGATGAGCTCTCCTCTGGCTGAAGTGCAATACCAAGGGATGAGCTTAAAAATACAATTCAGTATCCTCAGCCTAGGCAGCTGTTGCCTTACTTGTGTTGTGGGACGCACACCTGGCCACCAACTGTGGCCCCAGCTGATTGTGTCTCTGGATGGCCCTATGCTATGTCTGCCAGGCCAGTGCAGTCATCTGGGATACCCTAGAGAGAAGCAACCCTTGAAGCGCACCTGAAGTGGGACAGGCACCTCACAAAGGTAGGTTCTTCTCGGGTGAACCGCCCACCAATGTTGTCTGCTTCTCTCCATTGACTACAGAGTGAGCTGAGATAACTAGTTAAGACCTGACTAAATATTACCAGCCTCAAGTCATGGGGCTGTGTGAAACAACAAAGTCGGTACCGAGCCCGCGATCGGGACGGTTTTCTGAGATGAATAACTCAATAACAACTAGTTTGTTATTAAGCAGGCATTCTTTAATACAGCGCTGGGCAGCACTGGGGATTTGTCCACCACGAGTGCTCCAACAGGTTAGCAAAGCACCTCAGTTCATATACAGAAAAATCATACATATTCATCAGAATTCTAAAAAGGGCGGTCTTATGTGGATGAGTTCCCGGAATTCATTTGCATAGTCCAAGCATGCGCAGTAAAATTAGGGTTAGGGTCTTTTCACCCTCCGGTGGTCGTTCATAGTCTTCCTCACACTGTCCGCTAGTTGAACTTCGGGTTTCCGTTGTCCATACATGGTCATGGAATTGGCTCATCCATCCTTTGGCCTCGGAATGTTACAAAAGGGTCAGTTTGAACTAGTTCTTTGGCGCTTATCTTGACACAAACGTCTCGAGTCCCTGTTATCAATGATATACTCAGGAGGCATAACGAGCTACCTCAAGGCCCATTTGATCTTGTCAGGAAGGGAGTTACCCGTCTTGAAACATCCTATTATCAACTCTGCTCAGCAAATAATTAAAACTATGCAAGTAAAGCTTTTATGTAACACAGCAGGGTCTCAGCCAGGGACCGTCAGTGATTTAACCCTTCATTCATTCCCCCCTTTTCTTTAAACTTTGTAAATTCTTTTACAAAGATTCTAAATTGTCATATTTCATTACCTTAGGCAAAGCCCAAATTCTCACCGTCAGCTTTTTCAGCTTATACCACAAGAGGCAATTGACGGCTGTTAGTATGATAACAAATACTAACAGTATCAAAAGTGGATGAACTAAAACATTCAAAGTTTGTTTTGCAGAGGGTGAGTATCCTGAAAAGATATCCCACCAATGATGGGCAGTATCAGATTCAATTTGACTAGATAGTCCAACAAGTTTGTCTCTAGTTATCACTGTTTTAATGACAGATTCTGCTAGTGTCTTATTTCGTTTTCTTAAATGTTCTCGAAGTCCTTGAGATTGGTTCAATATCTCGTTTAATTTCTTTAGAGATAAACTTGCATGACTTAACTTTAAGCTCTCATACTGCCAAAACATTGCCACTTGCTCCTCTGTATATGCAAAGAATGAGTATGTTTGCCCATGCCAAGTTAAATGAGTAATATTTTTAAGACATCCTATGAATGGGGTGGTCACGTTATATTCTTCAACTATTGATTGATTGTTAGTCACCAAGCACACATATCTAGCATTAACCTCTACAAACATTTCGAACACATTAGGAGAAAGGATCGTCCATTTACAACTATTAACAGAATGTTCTAACAAGCAGGGTTCGTATAATTGGGATTGTTGTCCACACAAAAGGCCGTCAGGGGTTGTCTCGCAAAGATCTAAATCGTATGTTTTATTATTATTACTAATATACTTCCCTCGGAATTCCGGTAACCAATATTCTAGATTCTCTTGACTCGAAAAGAGTGTTGGCAGAATTAAAAATTTACACATTATTTCTGGGTCGGTTACATTATAGAATATCAATTTTCCTGCACACCATGTATCATAGCACTGCACAAATTGTGAATAGGCTTTTATCCAATGTTTAGGATGGACCCATTGTCCGAACAGTTTCCTCCACATGAACTCATTATTGCCCATTAAGTAGGACTGCACCTTATTCTTTTGTTCCAATTGCCACATGGTTTGTAGGGTACAAACAGTCCAACTCATAAATTTTGTCAAATTTTTAAGTGATTGTACCTGGGCAACTATGCTTTTATTAAAGAGATATAAGGATTCCTTATCATATTTTAAAGTCTGTATCTGGGGATTAAAGGTGGTTGGCATCCATTCAGCCTGAATCTTGATTGCTTGAGCTACATCGAATCCTTAAAGTCTCTAAATCTACTGAATTTATGAGTCCTATTCCAGTTCCTACACCTCCAATCAAAGTGTCATACCAAGCTCGTTTGGCTCTACAGGGAGGTGTGGCTGGAAAGGAAATGTTAAAGAACAATATATGCTTTTGCCTAATCTTTGCCACATTCCTGCAAGTTGATGGTAATCTGATTAGTTGATCCTGATTCACGGTGGGTCGCGGATTTAACAACGTTAAGGAAGCCCCCACCCCAGCTGTCCTATTAACACTTCCGTTTGTACACATTAGTGTATCCCAGTTACCAACCTTCCAAGTGTATGTCTCATTTATAGGAGTGTTGCTCCGAAGGAAGCACTCCTTCATTTGCAGTGGAGATCCTATCCCTTTGACTACACAGCATTTCAGGGTAACGTCTGTTATCACAGTGACATTCATCAATTTTGAGCATAATACAAAGGTCATTCCATGCCATCCTGTCAATTTACTACTTCTAATATAGGGTCTCCATAAAGAACAGTTTTCAGAGAAGTAGATTGATGTCCCAGTGTTGTTTCCCCAAACCCATCTGAAACTATTAACTGATTGACTTGTTTTTTTCAAAGGCCAACTGGGAGTGAACGCACTTATCAACCCAAGGCTGAAACATAGCAACATTAATATTTGTTTCGGATCAGTCTTACAGACGTGGGTCCTATGGGTTGGGATTTCCATGATCCACCGGGCGCTTTCTTAATTCTCGAATAGTGGATCCAAGCAGCGTGCTTCTCAAGCTTGACTGCAGTGTAGGTTGTGAGTAGCACTTGAAAGGGGCCGCTCCATTTCTCTTCGAGAGGATCACCTGAAATATTTTTAACATAAACCCAATCCCCAGGTTTAAACGAATGCACCGGGGAATCCAAACCCCATGCTCTAGTAGACATTACTAATTTATTTACCTTTTGTAATTGCTTCCCCAATGCAATCAGATATTGTTGTATATTAATTTCTCCTACTTGGGTGAGATCTTGCCCTTGATACCTAGTTTGAAATGGTCTTCCATACAAAATTTCAAAAGGACTCAGTTTCTCCTTAGTCCTTGGTTTGACTCGGAGCCTTAGTAACGCAATCGAGAGGGCTTGATCCCACCTTAAATTGGTTTCCTGGCAAATCTTACTTAACTGTGTCTTTATTAAGTGATTCATCTTTTCCACTTGCCCACTCGCTTGTGGGTGATAAGCTGTGTGCAATTTCCAGTTAATTTCTAAAAATTTACTAACTTGTTGAACTATTTGTGAGACAAAGTGTGGTCCCCTATCAGAGGAGATCACTTCTGGCACTCCAAATCTAGGAATAATTTCTCTCAATAAAATTTTTGTTACCTCTCGGGCTTTATTGGTCCTACAAGGGAAGGCTTCGGGCCACCCAGAAAACGTGTCAGTTAATACTAATAGATACCTATACCCCCCTTTTCTAGGGAGTTCCGAAAAATCTATCTGCCAATTTTGACCTGGAACTTTCCCTTTATCAATACTTCCAAATTTTACACGATTTTCTACTTTTGGATTATTCTTTAAGCATGTCTCACATCTATCACCCACGGTTTTCACAGTTTGAAACAAATTCCTGGCCACTATTTGCTTCGTAAGGGAATTATACAAAGCCTCAGTTCCCCAATGGGTCTTGTCATGTTCTGTTTTCACCAGTTTCCATAATATCTTAAAGGGAACTATTATTCTATTATCTTTTAATTTTGCCCAACCTGATGATTCAACTTCTGCTTCCAGATCTTTAATTAATCTAAGATCCTTTTCATCATAATCGACCAAGTCTGGTAGTGGCAAAGCTCTTTCAGGAACCAAACTTAATACCTCACCTTGTTCGGCCGCTCTTTTTGCCTCATAATCTGCCAACTTATTCCCCACTTCCTGAGCAGTGTTACCCTTCTGATGCCCTTTGCAGTGCATAATTGCAACCGCCGAGGGCAACTGTACCGCATCCAAAAGTCTTAGGATCATGTCAGCATGCTTAATATGTTTTCCTTGGGCCGTCAGAAGTCCCCGTTCCTTCCAAATAGCTCCATGGGCATGAACGACACCAAAAGCATACTTTGAATCTGTCCAGATATTCACTCGTAGTCCTTCAGCAAGCTCTAATGCTCTCACCAAAGCAATTATTTCAGCTCGTTGTGCAGATGTACCCTTAGGGAGTGACTTTGCTTCCACCACTTGGTTTGTGGTGGTCACAGCATACCCCGCCATCCGAGCTCCATCCTTTACAAAACTACTCCCATCGGTATACCAAGTGTGTTCAGCTT
This sequence comes from Gavia stellata, assembly GCF_030936135.1. Classification (NCBI taxonomy): domain Eukaryota; kingdom Metazoa; phylum Chordata; class Aves; order Gaviiformes; family Gaviidae; genus Gavia; species Gavia stellata. The sequence continues at coordinate 7,962,315 of NC_082621.1, read as the reverse complement.
CCTCCAGCGGCTCCTCCTTCAAGTCAGGCCTGCTTGCATACACGGCCTCAATGGTCTCTATGCAGTCATGCACAACAGTTTCCATCTCCTGCTTATCGCTTAGAAAAGAAGCAGGGTTAATGACAGTAGATGTAGTAATTTCCACATCATCTTGTTCCATCAATACTGCTTGATATTTCAAAAATCTTGATGGCGAGAGCCAGTGTCCCCCTTTTTGTTCCAAGACAGAAGTCACAGCATGAGAAGTATACACAACCATCTTTTGCCCCAGAGTAAACTTTCGGGCTTCTTGAATAATCAACACAACAGCAGCTACTGCTCGAAGGCATCCTGGCCATCCTTTACTAACTTCATCCAATTGTTTCGAAAAGTAAGCTACTGCTCGTTTATAAGGACCCAGCTTCTGAGCCAGAATCCCCAAAGCCACTCCTTGCCTTTCATATGAAAACAGCCAGAAGGGCTTTGTTATATCAGGCAGGCCCAAAGCTGGAGCCCTCATTAGTTCCAATTTCAGTTTTTTAAAAGCCCTTCTAGCTTCGTCAGTCCATACTAATTGTGTCTGGCTGTTTTCCAGTAGTTCGTATAATGGTTTCACCATAAGTCCATAATTATAAATCCATAATCGGCACCAACCTGTCATTCCCAAAAAGGTTCGAAGCTCTTTTACCGTGGTTGGTTCTGGAGTCCTGCAAATAGCTTCTTTTCGGTCTTTTCCGAGCTGTCTCTGTCCCTTGGAAATCACAAATCCCAGGTATATTACTTCTTTCTTCAGGATCTGGGCTTTCTGTAAGGAGACTCGGTAACCACTTAGTCCAAGAAAATTCAACAAACTCACAGTCCATTCTTTACATTCTTCATTCGTTTCTGTGGCTATCAAGATATCATCCACATATTGCAAAAAATTCCCATTTCCCCGAGGTCTTTCCCAGGCCTCTAATTCTTTAGCTAATTGATTTCCAAAGATTGTGGGGCTGTTTTTAAATCCTTGAGGTAGCACTGTCCAGGTTAGTTGGGTTTTTCGTCCTGAATCAGGGTTTTCCCATTCAAAGGCAAATAAATTGCGGCTTTCAGGGGCCAAGGTGAGGCAAAAGAATGCATCTTTCAGATCTAATACTGTGAACCATTCACAGGTTTCCTTTAAATTAGTCAATAAGGTGTATGGGTTTGCCACTACCGGGTGTAAATCTTCCACTATCTTATTTATTGCCCTCAGGTCTTGTACTAATCGATAGGTTTTGCCATCAGGCTTTTTGACAGGTAGAATAGGAGTGTTATATTCTGAAGAACATTCAATTAATAATCCAAATTTTATAAACTGTTCTATAATGCTTTTCACTCCTCACCTGTCTTCCAATTTCAGAGGATACTGCTTTACCCTAACAGGTCGTGCTCCCTCTTTGAGTTTAACAACAACCAATTCTGCATTTTTAGCCTTTCCAGGTATCCCTGAGGCCCATACTCCTGGGTATACCTGGTCTTTTATTTCTTGTGGAATTCTTTCTTCCCTAATTTGGGGTTCAGTAAGAGCCAAACTTAAAATTTCAATGTGGTTTTCTTCTGGTATTTTAAATTCAATTTCTCCATTTCTAAATCTTATTTCGGCATTCAGTTGTTCTAATAAGTCCCTTCCCAAAAGTGGTTTAGGAGCCTCAGGCAGGTAGAGGAATTTATGAATCCCTACACTTTTCCCAATTTTGAATTTTAATGGTTTCAGAAAGAACGCCTTCTCAACCTGTCCAGTTGCTCCTACAATATTAACAGTTTGCCTACTCACAGGTAATAAGGTCTGATTCAATACTGAAAACGTAGCACCTGTATCTATTAAAAATTCTACAGGTTTCTTTTCTTTCCCTAGCTGAACTTTTACCAAGGGCTCCGCTAGGGAAGATTCCCCTGGTCCCCGTCAATCATCTTCTACATCTGTTACCATCACCGGGTTGCCTAACTTCGGGCAATCCCTTCTCCAATGCCCCATTTGCTTGCAGTAAGCACACTGATCTTTCAGGAGGGGTTGATTTCCCCTAGTTGGGGCACTTACACCACTTCTTATGGCCCCCCTCCCTCCAACAGTGTTGTTTCTTGATGGGTTCCGAGGGGGTACGTGGCCCCCTGTGCTGCGTAAGGCAGCCACTGTAGCATTGGCAATTGTTTTGCTCATTACTCTCCCTTTCTGACTATCCCTATTCCGATACACTTGCCAGGCAGCCTCCAACAATTTCTCTAAATCTCTCATATCTGTCCCTTGCACTTTCTGTAATTTTCTCCTGATGTCATCTGCCGACTGTCCCAAAAACAGGAATATCAAATGACCCTTTCCCTCCTGAGAGGTAGGGTCTAAAGGGGTATATTTCTGCATTCCTTCTTTTAATCGGTTCAAAAAATCAGTAGGGGATTCTTTTGTATCTTGTTTAATTTCATACAATTTAGACCAATTCACTGATTTTGGGACAGCATTTCTTATTCCATAAGCAATCCATTCCCTGTACCGCACTAACAAATTCCGGGCTCCCGTCTGATTAGGGTCCCAACCGGGATTAGTAATCGGAACATGGTTATCCACTGTTCCGGGCAGAGTTCCAGCCAAAACCAGAGCCTGTACCTGGGTCCTAGCCGCTCTCACAACCATCTGCTTCTCTGACTCACTAAACACCGCATCCAACATTGCATCCACATCTTCCTAGTCAGGGTCCTGGGTTTTAACAATCAATTCAAAGCCTTTAGCAACCTTTTCGGGATCATCCCGATAATCACCTGCAGTAGCTCGCCATCCCTCTAAATCTGCTAGAGTGAAAGGTACTTTAATTCTGACAGGTCCTCCTGCTCCCATTGCCTGTCTTAGTGGAGCCTGTATGATAGGTCCCACTTTACTTCGAGTTCTGGTAATGATGGGAGAAAATTTAACATTAATCTCTTCCCTTTCCCTTGCCTCTGATTCTTCACCCCCAACAGCACCAGCATCTCCTTCTCTATCACCTTCTCCTTCTAGTGGAGGCAAGCAATCCTCTAATCTCTCATTCTGTGAACCGATCTTTAAACATCTTTGCCCAATGCTGCAAGCCAAGCAGCATCTTTTTAGCTTCGTATTTTGCTTATTGTTCTCTTTTTCTATCGCCAGGACCATAGGGTCCTGGGGTGCTAAATTGATTCCGCATTCTTTTTGCCATTCAGGGTGATTTCGCAAAGTGAAAAACATATCTGCATAAACCACTTCATCCCATTTTCCTTCTCGGCGCAGAAATAACATAAGCTGCAACAAAGTGTTGTACTTTAAAGTTCCGTTAAAAGGCCATTTTTCTTCATCATCTAGCTTGTATAAAGGCCACCACTGGTTACAATATTTGATTAAGGTCTTACGATTTACAATCCCTCCAGGTGGTCCCCCGATATCTTTCCAGTGGTCTAAAATGCAGCCCAAAGGGCTCTTTTTCAACACTCCACCTTGTTGGTTCCCCATTCTAAATTTATAGGACACAAGGACAGGGGTCGGGGCACGAACACTACACAAAACTGACAATTACTATCGCAGATAAAATAACAACTATTAACTCCCGGGTAACAAATGTCAACTTAGGCTGATGAAAGATTTTCAAATACGCGTATATCAGACATATGTGTGCATCACACACACATATGTAAACTGCAATCAAATACAAATGCACAACCAAATGACCATACTAACCAAATGATCACTACAAACCATGCAACATAGTAACCAAGTGATTAATACAAATCATACATGCAATTGTATGCCACCCGGCGGGGTTCTCACGAACCGCGACTTATGAGCAGCTTCAAATGACCGGTCCCAAACCAAAAAGAATGCCTTATTCTTACCAGAGGTCCTTGTCTGCCCCCGCGAGGATCCGCTGAATCGCTGAGTCCCTCCAGAGAATTCTCCAGGGCCGGCCTAGGGAGTCGCCGACTCAGAGGTTCCTGCAGCCGGACAGAGATGGTCCCATCTGGGTCGCCAAAACTGAAACAACAAAGTCGGTACCGAGCCCGCGATCGGGACGGTTTTCCGAGATGAATAACTCAATAACAACTAGTTTGTTATTAAGCAGGCATTCTTTAATACAGCGCTGGGCAGCACTGGGGATTTGTCCACCACGAGTGCTCCAACAGGTTAGCAAAGCACCTCAGTTCATATACAGAAAAATCATACATATTCATCAGAATTCTAAAAAGGGCGGTCTTATGTGGATGAGTTCCCGGAATTCATTTGCATAGTCCAAGCATGCGCAGTAAAATTAGGGTTAGGGTCTTTTCACCCTCCGGTGGTCGTTCATAGTCTTCCTCACACTGTCCGCTAGTTGAACTTCGGGTTTCCGTTGTCCATACATGGTCATGGAATTGGCTCATCCATCCTTTGGCCTCGGAATGTTACAAAAGGGTCAGTTTGAACTAGTTCTTTGGCGCTTATCTTGACACAAACGTCTCGAGTCCCTGTTATCAATGATATACTCAGGAGGCATAACGAGCTACCTCAAGGCCAATTTGATCTTGTCAGGAAGGGAGTTACCCATCTTGAAACATCCTATTATCAACTCTGCTCAGCAAATAATTAAAACTATGCAAGTAAAGCTTTTATGTAACACAGCAGGGTCTCAGCCAGGGACCGTCAGTGATTTAACCCTTCATTCATGTGCTCCGCTTACAATATAAACAGTCTCAGCTACTTCTTTTTCCTACAAAGAAAATCCCCATCTTAGTTCTGCTCCAGTTATCACGAGGTTCCTGCATCTGCATGTAGTCCTGCTCCACGCAAACGAAGTGAAGCACTCCAGCACTTCAAGAACTTTTTAATTAGCCCCGTGGTGACAGAATCTCAAATCTGCTAATTACTGTTATTCTTTTTTGAATGACCAGAAGATCAAGGTGATTTGAGATTTTGTTTTCCTCTTGAATCCCAGCACTGGCCTTGACACAGGCATCAGGAATCCTGTAAGGGAAGGTTGCTGGAGTCGTCTTGGAGGTAGGTTTGCACGCCCTGCTCCTCTGAGTAGAGCTTCACGGTATTATCTTGTAACTTGACAATGACATCTAGGAGCTTTTGTGAAGTTGGATCACAGAAACAGCAGGTTGCTGGAGGTATTTACTCTTTCTGACAAAAATACTGAAAAGACAACTAATTCCATGCACTGCCAATGACAGTGTATATACAGAGGAAAGAGAGTATCACTAGGAAAGAGAAAATGACCTGAAAATGCTTGCTTACCACTTGTAATATATCCTCCTTAATGGAGACAGCTTCAGAGACACTACCCACAGGTTGGGACAGGTCTGAAGGCGGACAGTCTATGCTGCACCACTGATAGCTGTCTTAACAGCATTTCTGTCTTTCAGATTTTTCCCAGAGCTTGATCTTAGTCCTATGCTAGGGAGATTAGTGAGGCAAAAGAGAAAGGTTGGGTTTGAATTGAAAGCAGACTGCCTTCTTTTCTGTCCTCCCATACTTGTGCAAAAATACTCTGTTTCTACAGACAACAAAAACAAGTCTCTATACAGTATTAGCTGTGGATTGTTACAAAACAGGATTTCATACCAAAAGTGGCTTTCCTTTTTGGACCTGTGGAAAAAAAATGCTATATGCAAGCAAAAAATAGGAATGTGTTTATACGGATTTAGACGGCAGTTCTCCACTGACACTAAGGAGCTAATTGTGGTGGGAAAAAAATTACAGAATCCCTGCAGAGTGTTCACCAAAGACAATGGAAAAGTGCAGGAAGTTCTGGTCTCTACAGTTCTCTGAAATTCCATTTTGGGAGTAAATTACCAGTTTATAGGGGAAAAGAAAAAAGTCCTGGTTTATTCTGCATGTGACTTTTCCTTGTAAGAAATAAGATTTTTTTTCCTGCTGAATCAAATAAAGGCAGTAAGTGTCCATCAAGGAAATGTTGGAGATAGGATTGCATCCCCTGCTGCTCAGAGTAGAGCTCTGCTGTATCATCGTGACGTCTAGACTCAGGTGCAATCTCATCAATGTATACCTGAAGGGAGGGTGCAAATGGGACAGAGCCAGTCTCCTCTCAGTGGTGCCTAATGACAGGACCACAGGCAATTGTCACAAGCAGAAACATGAGATTCTGTCTGAACGTGAGAACCCTTTTTCTTCTGAGGGTGACAAGCACTGGAACAGATTTCCAAGAAGGGTTGTAAAGTCTCTCTCTGTGGAGATATTAAAAACTCAACTGGACATGGTTCGGGGCAACATGTTGTAGGTGACCAGCTTCATCAGAGGGGTTGGACCAGATGACCTCTAGAGGTCCCTTCCAACCTCAAGTGTTCTGTTTCTCTGGTTCCATAATTCTACGAACCAGCTCTCCCCAAAACCTGCCCATGAAAGCAATGTGTCCTAGCAGTGTCATCAGCAAAGTTCAGTGCCTAATTATTCCCTAAGCTGCAAAACAGATGTGAACTGTAGGACTAATTGGAAGTATAAAACGTAGAGTGGGAGAAAGAAGGCTCAACTGATGTATTCCATGTCAGAAACAGGTGATGTGGGACATAACATAATTTGCAGGATAGATGGCTGTGCTTCAGATATTTATGTTCCCCTGTTTGGGATGACTGATGACAAGAGAGACATCATCAATGGACAGGTGACCTTTCCAGTTAATGGAATGAACTTGCAGTGCAGGGTTCATCTCATGCTAAAACAAAGTCCTAAAAAGGTTCAGAAGGCATGCATAGTGATGGTGAATTAGTGGTTATATGCATGCTAATGGGAGTTTGAAGGCTTGAGATAATATCGAACCGGGATGATTTGCAGACTGCTTGTGAAATCCTTGCTATTTCTTCCACAGACCACTGTTGCTTTTTTTCCCCCTGCCTCCCCCCTGGAATATTTATTAAGGGGAATTAATAATTAAAAATTGAAATAAAGTAATTTACTAATATTTTCTCAGGGAACACCAACATTTGCTTTGTTTATGGACAAGAGTTACTCTACTGGTTTTCGTTGTGCGTCTAAAACTTGATGAAGAGACCTTGTACATCTTGCTGCCACCTGGAAACTGACACATACTGGTAACCTACAGGAATTTGGGAAGTTATGTTACCATAAATATAGGAAAATGGGATCAAAAGTAGAGCACTAGAACTTGTCTGCTAAGTCAGGAAGCCAGCCTAGAAAATAGAAATTAGTCAGAAATGTTAAGGTATGCTTGCAGATCCTGACTTGTGGTACCACAAATAAGACAGGAGAGGATTTAAATCCCATCTCGTTATTTAGGGCCAGTATCTCAACAGTGAACATGTATCAGTACTTTAGACACTCAGCTTAAGATCAGCAGAAAGTCTCTCTGGAGGTATTGAATCTCCATCTTTGACAACACAGGGAGTACTGAGGAATACACTGGTACTTAGACAAGTGACAATCTGCAGTCAGGTGAGATGAATCACATTCAAGATTTCTATGGAAAAGGGTATGCCATCTCATTTGGAATCTGCCCTCAGAGGTACTATAATGCATGGGCTCTGGGGTTTGTAATGGATACTCATAAGAAAGGTACTCAGATTCTCTAAGATATTAATTGAAATAGTATTTTTTGGAGCTAATATGAAAAGGGAGAGGGAATAATATAGCTAATCTTATGTCCGTTCAGATGCTGGGAACCTGCAGTTGCGAAACATTGGATGGACTTGTAGCCAAGGCACAGATCCTGTCTGTGGAGTAGTTCCCACACATTATGGTTTTTAGAGCTCTTACCAAATTTTCTTAAGAAGTGAAAAATGCTATTCATGGTTTCTACTGTCCAGCAAAAGGATGTCCACATGAGAACACGCTGCTTCACTTCAAGATGAGGACAAGAACATGCTGGTGGCATCATCACTGGTGCCGAGTGGGAGCTGCCTAAAGGCTGCTTCGTTACGATTTGCTAGCTGTTTGTCCTCTGGCCAAGTGACACGTGCAGCACAGGCAGGTGCCTACTCAGGTCAGCTGTTATGTAGATGACTCATTCTTTGGCTTACAATAGTCTTCCAGTTAGGACCACCTCATGTACCACCTGATTAGGCTTTCATTCCTACATTTCTACCCATGCCCAGCCAGCACGGGTTCATGAAGGGCAGGTCCTGCTTGACCAACCTGATCTCCTTCTATGACCAGGTGACCCGCCTAATGGATGAGGGAAAGGCTGTTGACGTTGTCTGCCTGGACTTCAGTAAAGCCTTCGACACTGTCTCCCACAGTATTCTCCTGGAGAAGCTGGCAAATCGTGGCTTAGACAGGTGCACTCTTCGCTGGATTAAAAACTGGCTGGATGGCCGAGTCCAGAGAGCCATGGTGAATGGAGTGAAGTCCAGTTGGTGGCCGGTCACAGGCGGAGTCCCCCAGGGCTCAGTTTTGGGACCGGTCTTGTTTAATATATTTATCGATAATCTGGATGAGGGGTTTGAGTGCTCCCTCAGCAAGTTTGCAGATGACACCAAGTTGGGAGGGAGTGTTGATCTGCTGGAGGGTCGGAAGGCTCTACAGAGGGATCTGGACAGGCTGGATGGATGGGCCCAGGCCAATTGTATGAGGTTCAGCAAGGCCAAGTGCCAGGTCCTGCACTTTGGCCACAACAACCCCATGCAATGCTACAGGCTTGGGGAAGAGTGGCTGGAAAGCTCCCCTGCAGAAAAGAACCTGGGGGTGTTGGTCGACAGCTGGCTGAATATGAGCCAGCAGTGTGCCCAAGTGGCCAAGAAGGCCAATAGCACCGTGGCCTGTATTAGAAATAGTGTGGCCAGCAGGACCAGGGAAGTGACCGTGCTCTTGTACTCGGTGCTGGTGAGGCCACACCTCGAATACTGTGTTCAGTTTTGGGCCCCTCACTACAAGAAGGACGTTGAGATGCTGCAGCGTGTCCAGAGAAGGGCGACAAAGCTGGTGAGGGGTCTGGAGCACAAGTGTTATGAGGAGTGGATGAGGGAACTGGGGTTGTTCAGCCTGGAGAAGAGAAGGCTGAGGGGAGACCTCATCGCTCTCTACAATTACCTGAAAGGGGGTTGTGGTGAGGTGGGTGTTGGTCTCTTCTCCCAAGTGATGAGTGACAGGACAAGAGGAAATGGCCTCAATTTGTGCCAGGGGAGGTTCAGGCTGGATATTAGGAAAAATTTCTTTACTGAGAGAGTGGTGAAACACTGGAACAAGCTGCCCAGGGAAGTGGTGGAGTCACCCTCACTGGAGGCGTTCAAGGAACGTGTGGATGAGGCATTGTGGGACATGGTTTAGTGGGCATGGTGGTGTTTGTTGGTTGATGGTTGGACTTGATGATCTTACAGGTCTTTTCCAACCTCAGTGATTCTGTGATTCTTGGATCATCTTTAACATCTTCTTTTTAACTATCTTTCAGCTCTCAGAGATGAATCAGACAACAGTGGTGGAGTTCATTCTCTTGGGACTCACTAGCAATCACTTTTTGGAGATCATCCTATTTGCCATTCTTTTGTTGCCTTCCTCCTGATCCTCCTTGGAAACATTGCTGTCATCACCATCACACTGGTGGACCACCGCCTTTACATCCCCATGTCTTTCTTTCTCAGGAATTTCTCCCTCGTGGAAATCTGCTTCACATCTACCTTCATGCCGAGGACACTCTACAGCCTCCTCACAGGAGCAAAAACAATTTCCCTCTCTGGATGTTTCCTTCAGTTATCCCTCTTCTTCACCCTGGGTATCTGTACTTTCTTCCACGTAGCTCTCATGTCCTTTGACCGCTACATGGCCATCTGCCACCCTTTGCATTATGCCACCTTCATGAGCAATAGGTTTTGTCTCCAGCTGGTGCTGGGCTGCTGGGTGGTGAGTTTCTTCTTGGTGTTCTCTCCACTGACAATTATACTCCGTTTGCCATTCTGCGGGCCCAACATCATCAACCATTTCTACTGTGATATAGCACCACTGCTTCAGCTGTCCTGCACAAACACAGGCCTCATTGAGAAAGTAATGCTAGTGACAAGTGTTCTAATATTACCTGGCACCTTATCAGTAACTGCCTTTTCCTATGCCTACATTGTCTACACTGTCACACACATCCAGTCTTCAGCAAGCAGGAAAAAAGCCTTTTCCACATGCTCTGCTCATCTCATTGTGGTTGCTATTCTGTACAGCAGCTCCATCTTCAGGTACATCCGACCAAGCCAGAGGGGTGGGAGGGATTTTGACAAAGTTGTGTCTTTCCTCTACTGTGTGATTACTCAGCTGTGTAACCCTTACATCTACACCCTTCAAAATGAACAAGTCAAACAGGCCTTGAAAGATCTAGTGGCGAGGTGTTTTGAAATTCAGAGCCATAAAACAGTGAGTGCATGCGAATGACTTCCTAGCAGAGTTCCCAGTACCCTGGGGGGTGGGTGGGGGATAAAGATGATGCATGGGGTGGATTAGGTGGAATTCACCTCACCAAAGTGTATAAAGACTCTGGGATGATGCCTGTTTCTCTGCCCTGACTACATACAATGTCTCTTTGACTTAAATCAGTTGGAAGTAGCCACAATTGATCCATTTGAAATGAGGTGTGGTGAAATCCAAGCCAGGCAACATAGACATGTTAATCAACTCTTTAGACTTCTATAGGAAATTAAAATCAATACTGTATATCCCTCAAACAGAGATGCCTAACCTTCAGAGCAGACGACACATCACCACACAGAAAGTTCCTGTTGTGGTGCCTATCATTTCCTCTACAGAAAGGTACGTGGAGGTGTGTGATGGATTCCTCCCTGATTTCTGCAAGCAAATGTTTTGAATGGTGGAAGCTGGACGTTCATGCCCCACTAAACTGTTTTCCAATGCAATGATCAATTTCATGTGTATGTTAACAAACTGTCAGGACCCTAAGTGCACTAATAGGCCCTTATGTCCCTGACCAGCCTCACCTGGGGCCTCCACCCACACCCTTTGAACATGGATGCAGGAGCCTCATTTAAGCACAGGCCTGGGTGTTCAGTCCTTACTTGACCTACATTGTAGCAGTGCCAGTCTCCATTTCAATCAGTCATGCCCGTGTGTTCACAGAATCACAGAATCACTACGGTTGGAAAAGACCTGTAAGATCATCGAGTCCAACCTGGGGAAAAAAAAAAAAAAAAAAACAAACCAAAAACCACGCCACACAACAACAACAAGCCACAACCCACCCAACACCACACAGCACCATGTCCATCAAGCTACATCCCACAATGCCACATCCACACACTCCTTGAATACCTCCAGGGAGGGTGACTCTACCACCTCCCTGGGCAGCCTATTCCAATGTTTCACTACTCTCTCAGTAAAGAACTTTTCCCTAATATCTAGCCTGAACCTCCCCTGGCACAAATTGAGGCCATTTCCTCTTGCCCTGTCACTCATCACTTGGGAGAAGAGACCAACACCCACCTCTCTGCAACCCCCTTTCAGGTAGTTGTAGAGAGCGATAAGGTCTCCCCTCAGCCTCCTCTTCTCCAGGCTAAACAACCCCAGCTCCCTCAGCCGCTCCTCATAAGACTTGTGCTCCAGACCCCTCACCAGCTTTGTCGCCCTTCTCTGGACACGCTCCAGCACCTCAATGTCTTTCTTGTAGTGAGGGGCCCAAAACTGAACACAGTATTCGAGGTGCGGCCTCACCAGAGCCGAGTACAGAAGCATGATCACCTCCCTGCTCCTGCTGGCCACACCATTTCTGATACAAGCCAGGATGCCGTTGGCCTTCTTGGCCACCTGGGCACACTGCTGGCTCATATTCAGCCGGGTGTCGATCAACACCCCCAGGTACTTTTCTGCGGGGGAGCTTTCCAGCCACTCATCCCCAAGCCTGTAGCGTTGCCTGGGGTTGTTGTGGCCAAAGTGTAGAACCCGGCACTTGGCCTTACTGAACTTCATCCGGTTGGCCTCAGCCCATCGATCCAGCCTGTCCAGATCCCTCTGCAGAGCCTTCCTACCCTCAAGCAGATCAACACTCCCTCCCAACTTGGTGTCGTCTGCAAACTTGCTGAGGGAGCACTCTATCCCCTCATCCAGATCATCAATAAAGACATTAAACAAGACCGGTCCCAAAACTGAGCCCTGGGGCACTCCGCTTGTGACCGGCCGCCAGCTGGATTTCACCCCATTCACTACAACTCTCTGGGCTCGGCCATCCAGCCAGTTTTTTACCCAGAGAAGACTGTACCTGTCTAAACCACGGGCCGCCAGCTTCTCCAGGAGAATACTGTGGGGAACAGTGTCAAAGGCTTTGCTGAAGTCCAGGTAGACAACATCAACAGCCTTCCCCTCATCCACTAGGCGGGTCACCTGGTCATAGAAGGAGATCAGGTTGGTCAAGCAGGACCTGCCTTTCATGAACCCGTGCTGGCTTGGCCTGATCCCTTGGGTATCCTGCACGTGTCCCGTGAGCGCCCTCAAGATAAGCCTCTCCATAACCTTCCCCGGCACCGAGGTCAGGCTGACAGGCCTGTAGTTCCCCGGATCCTCCTTCCGACCCTTCTTGTAGATGGGCGTCACGTTGGCAAGTGTTGTCAAGTTCTTCCAATAAATTGTTTCTGTCTCCATGTCTGCTTCAGTAGAATGGAGCTTAGGGGTTCTCAAGATGGCCTGGGTGCAGTTTTGATTTCCTTGTGTTGTTCCATACATCATCATCCCCTGCCTTTGGTCTTCTACTCAGCTGCTTAGGAAAGAAACTTTATTTCTCTTCTCTGCTTGCAGGGGGCTGACCAGCAGGCTGATTGTCTTTAATACTTGCTTCTTTAAACAAGTGTGTTTTACTAACCATGTCGTTTGTCACGAAGAAGAGATCCTTTTAATGAGCACAAAACAAGGCAGGTTTTTTTAATGTTTCCTTTAAAAACATTTAAAATTTTGCAGGTAAGAGGCTGTCATTGCAGATATCGGAATAGACATAGGGAAAAAAACCAACCAACCAACCAAATGAACAGAACTGAGAGAGGAGAAGAAAGAGATAGAGACAGAGGAAGCAAGTCGTAGAAGTGACATGTAAGCCATCTACAGAAATAGTTTCTGGCTAATAAAAACTCCTCTAAAGTAACAAAGAATGTTTGCAATAATAGTAGGTGGCATAACCCAATGCTCTGACAAAGATCTTTCTAATGATTCTGCAACACAGAAAATCATGCTCTTGTGCCCAGGGCTGTTCCTTGGCATTGTTTAATTACATAGCATGGGTATATTCTCAGAAGCTCAAGGAAATTTTAAATGAAGGCTATATAGTCTGTGTCCAGGTAGAACCAATCCCCATATCTGGAATAAAAGTGGATATGAAGGCCTGGATGTAGTCTTTGTAAAAACATCAAAGTAGACGCATCGAAATTAGCATCTTGGTTATGTGGGTCCTTTCTAAGTGTCCATCTCTAAGATGAATGAACTCTTAAGTCTCAGATGGGTTTTTGGAGGTGCCTGTCACTTACTTATGACTATTAAAGGAGACTCAGATGGTGAAATTCCTCATACAGATTTCTGAAATTGAGTGGAACAAATAATAATTCCAGTAATTCCACCTAATTCTCAGAGAAACAGACAACAGTGGTTTCTGTGATGTCCAGATTTTACAAATGCAGGAAGTGGAGCTGCAAGGCAAGAAAGTCTATGATACAGCTGGAGATTAAATCCATGACTCCCAGGTCCACACTTTGTCTATAATTTTCTGTAATATGTGCTTCAACCATAATTTTCTGTAATATGTGCTTCAACCTCACTCATATCTCCAAGATAAACTCAGTATTTAAAGGGCCACTGAAAGACAATGTGCTAATCATATACGTAGGTATGGTTATGGAGAAGAAAACACAAAACCATGATCCAAAGACAAGTTGAGTTAAAAGGGTGCGATTCATGATGGAGTTATAATGTAAGGGGAAACAGATTGCCAAACAACGGTCAGATGCCATGGCAGCCAGGAGAAAATACTCTGTGCAGCCCAAAGAGAAAACAAAGTACATCTGTAGAAGGCAATTGTCAAAGGAAATGGTTGTGTCTCCACCCAAGAAGACTGCTAGTGCTTTGGGGACACAAGCTGTGGTGTACCAGATCTCCAGGACGGAAAGGTTGCAGAGGAAAAAGTACATGGGGATATGAAGTTGTGGATGGCTTCTCACTAAGACCATGATGAAAAAGTTTCCCAAGAGTGCCAAGATGTACATGATGAAAAAAAGCATGAACAAAGACATTTTCAGGTACTGATGGCCAGGAAAACCCAGGAGGATGAATAGGTGTGTGCCACTATGGTTTCCTCTTTGGACATCAGATGAAAGACTCATCTAAGTAACAAAAGACAATAAAAAAACAGAGCTTTGTTCACTTCATTGCTACATATTTTCTGCTTTACATACCAGAATTCATAACCCAGGTTGCCCAAAAATATACTGAAAAAAAAATTCCTAAAAATGTGCAAGGAAGGTCAAGCTTTTTTTCTTTTTTCTTTTTTTTTTTTTCCTTGTTTTTCTTTTTAAACCATTGCAAGGAAAAATAGGTTTTGCCTCTCATAAATAGACTGCTATGAGCATGGCCACTGACACTCAGAATACTAAAAAAGAAGAGAAGTCCAAAAGAATGAAGGGCCATCCTGTCACTTCATTCTTTGAGACAATTAACTTGATACGTGTTAAAAAAAGTCTGATTTTTGAAAAATGTTCAATAATTTAACTGGGATTTATCTGCACCCACTTTAGACTTCTGAAAATAAGGCATCTGATGTTTTATTCAGTTGTCTATACTTAGATAACTTTTTTTCCCCCCTGGCATAATTTTAAGTCTGGCATATTTCAATATGACACAGAAAACAAGCAAGATCTGTATGTTTCTGACAGATGGAGGCCTGGCTGGACAGATGAATCCCACCCTGTGTCCTTGGACAGGCAAGGCAGTGAATAATGACAGAAAGATTGACATACAGAAATTGAGTCAATGAACTGAGTGGAGAATAATATGATAATGAACTATATACAGAAGAGGGAAGAAGAAAGAGAGGTGCTGCAGTATATACAGGAATGGATGAATAGTTATATAGACAGAGTAGACAGAAAAGCTCAGAAATAAATGGAGAACAGATAGCAAAGATTAAAGATGGGTGTAATGTACACACACACAAAAAACCCCTTGCATCAGTATGAAGGGATAGATAGAAAAGTAAAAAGGTAGTATATACACATAAAATCAGAATAATTCAGATTGGAAGAGATCTCAGGAGGACCTTCTGCTTGAAGAATGGTCAGCTACAATTTCAGGGCTTTACATGCACAGGAATGGATAAAGGAAGAGAAAAATATATGTATATACAGTGACAGAGAGATGAAACAGAGGCAAACAGAATTAGAGAGAATTTAGCTCTCACTTTCGTAGTATTACAAATCTCTACATCATGCTGAGAGAAAACAGTAAGTGCAAAACCAGTATTTTTCTTCTGAAATCACAAATATCTCTGTGAAAATGCAGCACATTTCTGAAGCCCACTTTTCTGCCACTTAACTTGGGGAAAAAAACATGACTCTAGAATAGCTCCAAGATACAAATATTTTCTGGACTGGCCCCTCCCCAAGGAATTAAAGTCTCCAGGGTTTTCACAGTCAGTTGCTGTGAAAACGTGCGATTACCCTTCAATTAAGAAAGGAACCATTTCCACTCAACTTTGAATCATGAAAGTAAATTTGATTTTGTACATTTTTTTTGCTCTTGTTTGCCATAATCAGAGAGCTGTTGAATATCCAGATGAACCTTTCACCAACTTTTTTGAGGAACTAAAATATAATTTTAGGATATTTTCAATAAAAATGCAAAATGTATTTTTGGTACAGAGGAAAAAAAAAGAAGGATAAAATAATCTCTAGTATTGTACATAAGTAGAACATATATTCAAAAATAGTGCTGACCAAATTAGATTTAGTGTTTATCTTCAAGATTTAACATTATTTCTACTGTAAGTTCTGATTTGCAGCAAATATGACTAAAGAAATAATCAGTATGTGATCGGTTATAAATTTGTACAGTTGACCTGGATTTGGTAATATCCCTAAATGTGAGGGTTTAAATTATTCTCACCGATTTTTAGCCATCTAAAACTTGCTTGCCCATATCTGATACAGTTACATGTGGTTCTCCAGAATTATTGGAAAAACCAAGAACTTTGAGAACATGTTTCATTTGACCTCTTTAGAAATCTACCATGGTAGATTAATCATTCTCCAGAACAATCTGGGGAAATACTTCATTGATTAAAAGTGGAGCCAATACCTAGCATGATACATCTGAACTCTAGCTAGCAAAAATTAAAATGGATGAATCCCAGCTCTGGTTTGAATTTTGAGCACTTGTTGAAGAAAATTGATGTAAATACATTTCAGCTTGACTGAAAATCCTGTAATGTACCTAGCTGGTACATATAGTTTGGTGCTTGTTTATCTTGGGCTCTTTTGAACATCATAACCTCCTCTGAAGACTTCTATTGAACCAACACAAAACACTTCTTAGTAAGAAATGTCATCTATACTTATTGTTAAAATCTTGGTATCTTAAGTCCCATAAGCCCATAGTTTTTAGCTGAAAGTTGCAAGTTTATAGAGCAATAAGACTTCTGAGAGTAAAACGTGTGCCTGTCTGAGGCAGAATCAAAGCTGTGTGAAATGGTCAGGCCATCTAACTCCTGTCCCTGTGCAACTTGTCCTTGTTGTCCTTGTAAGGACAACATTCTGTGAGATTAAAGCCCATCTAGATTGTAGTGGATTTTAATGTTTCAGAGGTTTCATAGCTAGCTACTTTCTTTCCATTGATTTGACTTTATTTCAGCATCTTGAGATGCACTGTCATTTCCCCTATTCTCTTGCCTAGCTGTGAGGCCTACTTTCTAGCACATTCATTCTGGTTCCATTCATAAAATCATTGGTTTTTTATAGATTTTTATGTACTGTTTAATATGTATTGCTTAATACTGATGAGGCATCTACTAATTCTTCAGACATGTTTCAGTCCTCTTTTTTGTCCTCTTTGCAATGCTCAAGTCATAGTATCATATAGTGGATCAACTATTGTTCAGAATCGATGCAGCTGTTATAGCCATTAATCTGAGCTACAGAGTTCTTTCTCTGCTAGAGTCCTCAATAAAGTATTGACATAAATTTTGTTCATAGATGAAATGTGAAACTGCAACTTCCACTCTTTTTATCAATTGTGTTTTTTCAATATAGAACGCCTAATATTTCCAAAGTGAAAACAAGGTTTGATGAAATAAAGGTATTTTTTTCTTTTCTCTGTTGTTTGTTTACCATATTTTGAGTTCGTTCACCTTAATAGCTCCATGAAATGCAATCTGTAAAAAATAAGACAAGTGGAAAAATTGTTATGGTAGGAAAGTGAATTAATTCTTCTTTAATTATCTGAATAATTGCATTCATTTTCAACAGTTCTTAGAATTTTTTAGCAAATAAACTTGAGTCAGCAGTGGTTTACTCAATACACAAGCACAAGGGAACCAATTAATCTAACTAAAAAGAAAGGCATTCTCATATGGGCTATCTAAAATCTGAATTTATTAATAATTTAGCTCAACAAACAAATTGTCTAACTATTCCAACCCAGTTTTCTCATGACTGGCTTCCCAAATGTTTAAGCCTTCAAACACTACAAATCACCTCGGGGCATCTCCTGGACAACTCATAATAAAATCATAATTTGGCACACTTACATCAAGTAAATTCCTCTATCCCAGATTGTGCCATAATCTTTATTAACCCAGACTGCTCTTGAATCTACTCAATGAGTGACAAAACATCTTCAGAAAATAGGTGGTTTTGCCAGCTCTCTTAGCTTTACTCTTCTAAAGGCTACTTTGCCGCTAAGTATTTTGAGGTACTTTCATTAATCACTTTAGTGATTGGTAACCCTAAGGGAGTGGTATGTGACGCACTAAGATGGGTATCTAAACAGTTAGTACAAGTTGTCCATTAAATGGGAAGACTTCTGTTCCACTAAAAATAGAAGCAGCTAAATAGATATATTTTATTATAGACATTTAAATTTTGTATGGCTGAAGTAAGGTGCAGTGTTTCCCTCTTAGAGCAATCAGGACCACCAAGACTTTGGGTAAATTATGTCTTTTTTCCTGACCATTATCATCCCAACAGTGGGACCTGTTTTTGACAACAAGCACTGTCATCATCTGCCTTTGAAATATTGGTGCTGGCTACTAGCTGTTAGATAGAGAAAACCAAACAAGGACAACAAAAAAGTCTCAGAGAATAAAACATAATTTTCTGAAGGACTTTCAGTGAAGAGAAGAATGAGGTGGAGATTAGAGAGGCTGGGATAGTGACACCCAGGAGCCAAAGGCCATCTGTGTGCACAAGGTGTTGCACATGAAGGGACTGTAGTGTAAAGGGTAGCATATGGCCAGATAGCGATGATAAGCATGACAGCCAAGACAGCACATTCCATATAGCCCAGGGAGAAGATGAAGTAAATCTACAGGGTACAGCTGATGAAGGACATGGTTTGACTCTTTCCAAGGAATACTCCAAGGGTTTTGAGCACACAAGCTGTAGTGTACCAGATGTCCAGAAAGGAGAGGTTGCCAGAGAAGCAGTACATTGGAGTCTGCAGGAATGGATTGACCCACACTAGTACTATGATGGCCATATTTACCAGTACTGTTAGTATGCATGTTAGAGAAAAGAGCAGAAAGAGGGTGATCTGCAAACACTGGTTGCCAGGGAATCCCAGAAGAATGAATTCTTCTACCATAGATTGGTTTTCTCTGTTTTTTTTCAGCCATGACCCATCTGTCAACATATACAGAATGTATCGATGTATCAATGTATTCTCTATTCTCTACTTATATCTCAGACAGGAGATATAGGTTCATAGGTTTCATAGGTTTACTGTGGTAAAAATAAGGAGTTTCTCTTTCATTTTATACACTGGGAATGAAGTGAAATTAATCTGGCTATATTCAGATGCCTATACTTGAGCAAACTGTCTAAACTTTCACATTCAGTGGGGAGAAAAAAGCGCTTCTAGGGCATAATTATCTGATTGTATGAGGATGACGTTTGAACTGTCAAATGACACACATTCTTGAGATGACAATTTATTTTCATGAACTACCCCTGTTCATGGTGTAAGCAGACTAGTACAGATATACATGCACACATTGCTGACATCTGGTTTATGTTAGATTAACACTCTTCCCTCTGACAAGTGTGTAAATAAAATCTAAGAAACTCATTTTACACGGTACTTCTTTGATAGTCACTAATCAGCCAGTGGAACAAACTGCACAGATCTATTGACAGCAACAGACAATGTAGTATTCCCTGTTTGCACAACGTTTTTCCCACTAGACATTAATTAATTAAACAAACAAATAAAACTGTGTCAAAAAGAGATAATATACATGATTTTCAAAACATAAATACATCTAAATAGAGATTTTTTTCATTTTATTTTACCAACTTTGAATCATTTATGCAAATGTGAGCTCCCTTTCTCATCAGTGGAGATACACAGGCAGCCCAATAGGACTTCTCTTAGAAGTCTGTTTCAGGAAGTGAATTTCAGTGAGTGAATTCACCACCTGTGTGTGATTCAGCAGCCACAGGGTTTATTTTAAACAACTGAGAGGAATTCAGGTGCATAACTTGTATTTATATGTGTAAGTTCCTGCTGAAATCATTGGTCATTTGGCTTCAAACAGAGAAAATTCTGTAACACAGATTCATGGATTTCTTTCTCCTGTTCTGACACTCATTTTGTTGAAATGGCATGTCTTGCCACCCTCCCCACATCTACACTTGGCTCTTTAGTGGTAACATTCACATCCTACACCTATATCATTTCCACTATGTTGGGAATCCCATGAGCCCAAGGTTGGCAAAGAGCTTTTTGCACAAGCTTGGCTCATCTTACTGTTGTAATTTTGTGGTTTGACTCCACCATCTTCCTGTACATCAGGTGCTATCATCAGACTTCTCTGATTTGAACAAAATTCTGAATACCCTCAATACTGTTGTGACTTCCATATTGAATCCTTTCATTTACACTCTCGAGGAACACAGATGTGAAGAAAGCCTTGATAAAAGCATTAGGCAGACATGACAATGCCTTCCTTTCATTTACACTCTCGAGGAACACAGATGTGAAGAAAGCCTTGATAAAAGCATTAGGCAGACATGACAATGCCTTAAACTGACTGCAGAGAAAAGTAGATGGAATAACCATAAACATATAATGCACTGTTTTACTGCATGCCTTCGTCAGTGGTATTCCTCTTCCCTATCTTTACATGTTGGAGCAGACATCTACCTCTGAGTTAACTACTCAGGTTCTCTTTACAGTCACTGCAAAGAAAGACCATTAGTGTGTGTAGTTAATTAGGTGTGGTTTAGATACTATTCTTCTGACAAGTATCAGTCAAATGATGTCCTAGAAGTTCTTTTTCTCTCTGCTGTCTATGAGGAGATTTTAACTCAGCTGCAAATGTCTGCCTATAGGTAGTTGCATTTGATCAGATTAATGCCATCCATTTAATATTCTTATCTGGTTGACAATATTCCCTGCAAGGCAAAATGTCTGCATCAACTTTGATGGATAAGAAAAGAAAGATTTCTTCTCTGCCAAGGCTTAGTAGTTAGCATTCTGGAGTCCTGTCAAGTTCTCTTGGCCTTACAAGAATGAATCATTGTTCATCTGATGAAGAAGAATCACATGCATCATTTAGTCTGATGATTTTAAATATGTGTCCTCTCCAAATACCACAATCAAAATGACAAAATTAATTGTTAATTTGAAAGTATCACTTTTGCTTATGAAATTGATATCCTGTTACAGAGTTTAATTAAAATTTCGGTTTACTGAAATTTTTTGTTTGCCTAGGAAATGGGCTCACCAGTGTCTTGACTGCAAGGAAGATGCAGAATTTTTACATAAAAAGCAGGATTCATGTAATCTAATATTGGATATCTACAATGTACATATTTCTCAAGTCTTCGTTTACAGTCAGCGAAGAGAGGCCCCTTCAGAGAGCCATTATTTTAATCCAAAAATTTTCAGTTAAGACAGGCCACATAACTAACTTTCTACATGTTCTTATTTCTGTATAATGGTTCTAGATAGATTTAGATTTCTAAATCTTAAATTAGATGTAGAGTTAGGCAGATGAGTGTCACACTCAGTTTCATATGGAGTCACAGCACAGTTAATAGGATAAATAGTTTTCACACAACCATAAGTCTGTCAGAATCCAAGGTCAAAAACATTACAAAATGTTTCCATGATATTTTACCATTTCTTTCTGTGTGCCGCCCCGCTTCCCTTTCCTGGAATTGTGTGACATGTCCTTTTTAAAGATGTAAAAACAGAGCAAAAGAGAACAGAGAATAAACATTTTTAAAAAAACCCCAACCCTATGTCATGGTGTCCCTGTCAGATGAGCCCTATAATGCTTGTCTATTGCGTTTTGGAAAAGAATAGCACATAACAAGACACAGTATATGTCAGATAAATAAAATAGATTAACACATTTTTACAATCCATATCAGAGAAGGAGAGCACAAGAATTATATTACTTATTCAGTAGAGAGTATTTCTTTCTCTGCATGTAGTATGTAGCCGAATTTTTCAACATACTTCGTATTTTGGAAAAC
The DNA here is from genome assembly GCF_030936135.1 of Gavia stellata. Lineage (NCBI taxonomy): Eukaryota > Metazoa > Chordata > Aves > Gaviiformes > Gaviidae > Gavia > Gavia stellata. The sequence goes on along the minus strand of NC_082621.1, from coordinate 7,940,706 downwards.
CATTTCCTTAGTGTCTTCTGAAGAAAACCTACTGAAAATAATGGTACCCTACATAAGTTCTGTTCGTGATATATCACGAACTAGTTCTCTGCAGTCTTTGCAGATTACTGTTGGAGTCCATGCGTCAGTCTATAATTCTCTAGCATAAAGTGGGCACACATACTGCATAACACTTACCTCCAATATCTGGGGAAAAAAAGGGAGGTATGTTCTGTCTGTAACAGGAGTTCAGATTTTTAGTTCATGTAGAGTCACATTTCAGTGCCTGGATATAGGCATCTTAATCTCAAACTGAATTCCAGACAGATGTGATACTCCTGCAATTCAGACACAAATAAACAAGCAATAGCTGGGGTTTTATTTGTTTCTGTCTGAATTGCCCCACATAATCATACCTGTGCACCGCAGCCTGCCAGAACGCCAAAATTATAGTATGATGCTTCTAAGGGTAGGTGGAAGGTAAGACCATCTGCTTCATTAGGGTTATCTGATCAAGGACCTTTTCAATGCAAAAGGCAGTAATACGTAGAGGGAAAAGTGAATAAACAAGAACACAGAGACACAAACCTGGTAGACAAGAGATAATGGAGACAATGGCAAAGACCAACTACTAATTAACGGGCCATTAAGAAACTCTAGGCACAGCTTTGGAGAGGCCCCCCCTAGACTTTTAGTGCATCAAGCTGGACCAGCTAGCGAGCAAGGGACTGTGGGGTGGGATCAGATGCCAGGATCCAGACAGGGGTACCAGGCAGACAGAGGTGCTGTGCTGATGCTTGGGGGATCCGCAAATGTGTGTGTGCTTGTGAACCCAAGAATGTCATGTGTGTGCCCGCACTAGTGACGTCCTGTCTCTGCCAGCCCCAGAGGAGGAGGAGACATGGCTGCTTGGGCTTGCGTGTGATGGCGGTCTGTGGGACTGGCTGTGTCAGTGTCCCCTGTGTGTGTCTGTCTGGGCATGTCCGTGTGTGCTCACCTTTGCTACAGGTTGAATCTGTAGACAGGAAAGTGACAGCTGCGTCCCTCAGACTGGTCAGAGATCCTGGGTTCCCAGGAACTGGGCTGGGTGCTGGAGTTGGCAGCCACTCCTAATATCCCTTTACAACCTCTGCACTCATCTTGACTGAAGACCATTGTACATCAAGGACTTAGCGCAGGCTGTAGCGCTGTGTTATGCTGCACTTCCAGTGTGGTCTTCAGGTCTGTGTTGTGCTGCACAAATCCCCTGGCTGCAGGATAAACTCAGAAGCTTATTGTAGCAGAGGAGCCTGCGGGCAGCTCCCACTTGGTACCAGCAATTACACCACCTGCATGGCCTTGCCTTTATCTAACAGTGCAGCAAGAAGTTCTTAGGTGAACATCCTTTCTGTTTGACAGTAGAAATGATGGTTATAATTGTTTTCTTTTTAAAAAACCCTATACTAACTGAAATGACCAAAATGGAGTAACCCTTCCATTGACAGAATGTACATGGTATGCTGTGTGTTAATCAGAGGCCCATGTGATGCTTCACAGCTTGGGGTTCCCAGTATCTGAAGTGATGCAGCTTTATCTATATTATGCTCTCCTCTACCGTGTTAGCTCTAATAAATAGCTTTTTAAAAGATACTTGACACAGTGTGTGTCTGTCTTATTGGGATCATAATGATCTAGCAACTCCTGGTGCGAAACACCCTCCTATGCTTTTCCCATCTTAACGATTAATGTCACATTCACTGTCTTAACTTGGCAAAGAAAATGAGAAGAGTGAAGAGGTAAACTAGGATCCCATGAATCCTCCAGATGGGTACATACCACAACCAGAGGAAAAAAGGAAAAACAAATGAGGTTTTAACCTTCCGTTTTAAAATAATGGGTCTCAAACCAACTTCCCTATGACCACCTGTTTCCTTAACACTCAAGTAGTTTCTTTCATCCCACAATCAACCTTTTATTTGCACATTGTTTTCATCTGCTCTCAATTCAGAAGCCTAAGATATAGATATGCTTACATAAACTTAACATTTTGACTTCACACACAAACAATATACAGCAGTGGAGATGTCTAAGTGATAGTTTGACTACAGCAGAAATCTAGTTTAGGACACATAAACTGTGTTTTTACTTTATCTGTTTCACTCCATTTAATACCAGTGGAGAATAGGGTTATCAGCCCAGCCATAGTTCTTTACATTCAAGATACTTGAAGTAAAGTGAATCACTACCCCTTCAGGCCTTCAAATAAACTTTCTTCACAGAATAGAGCTGAAGACCTCATCTGGGAAACATCTTAATCAGAACTCACCAGAGAGTAATGTCTTAGATATTTGTGGAGTGCTTCTCATTAGGTCTATTGTCCTCTTCTCTGATAATTTCTTTCCCTCATCACTGTGTAATTATTTTTAGATAAGCACCACAGAAATGTTTTCACAATATTCAGAGAATATTGTGAGTTTCATCTTACCACAGGTAAAGATTTCTGCAAAGTACAAAACTATTTCTGTATGGATGGACAGGACATAAATGATACAGTAGCATGCAATTCACTTGATCTGTATGCCCAACCTACCTTAAAATGACATGAAAAATAATCTGAAAAATACCTCTTAAAAAAACCCCAAATACCAAAATAAAAATGGAATTAGCTGGAGGATTTAAAAGATAGATATGAATTTTTGGTAAGTGATGGCAAATCATTGTCCTTGCAGTAATGCACACAATATCAAAGCTACTGCTAGATTTAATTTAATATAATTCATAAACATGTCACACTTATATTTTTGGCTATCAGTCTTTTCAAGGCTTGTTTCACCTCTTTGTTCCTCAAGCTGTAAATCAAAGGGTTCATCATTGGAGACATCAGTGTGTAAGAGAGAGGAGAGCAGTTTGGTACTGCTGCTTGAATAAAAAGCTTTGGGTGTCAAGTAGGTCACAATGCCAGATCCATAAAACAGAGTGAACACGACCAGATGAGATGACCAGGTAGAGAACTTTTTTCTCTTCCCCCCAGCTGATGGCATCTTGAAGATGGCGTGTAAAATCTGGACATATGACACAACTATGAGTAAGAAGGGTACCATGATGAAGAGGACAGCTATTATGTAGGTGGTGATTTCATTCTTGTAAGTATCCACACAAGCCAGCTTCAGCAGAGGTGACAGGTCACAGAAAAAGTGATTGATCCTGTTGGGCCCACAACAGGGAAGGGTAAAGATGAAAGTTGTCCGCCCTAAGGCCACCAAGACCCCAATAAGCCAAGATACAGCTGATAGCAGGAAGCACGTATTCCAGCTCATGATGGTCGTGTAGTGCAGGGGATGGCATACAGCCACATAGCGATCATAGGCCATGGCAGCCAGCACACAACATTCTGTGATCCCTAAGAGGGAGAAGGCATACATCTGTATGGCACAGCCCAGAAAGGATATGCCCTTCCTTTTTGTGAGGAAGTTCACCAGCATCTGGGGGATTGTGGATGTAGTGTAGCCAATCTCCAAGAAGAAGTTCTTGAGGAAAAAATACTTGGGGGAGTGAAGGGCAGCATCTACGATCGTGATCATAATGATGAGGCTGTTTCCCACCAAAGTACTGAGGTTCACAAGCAATACCAGACAAAAGAGAGAGCCTTGGATCTCTGGAATGCTGGAGAAAGGTAAAAATTGGAAATGGGTCACCACTGTGTGATTCCAGCTGGTCGTGTCCCTCAGGTTTTTTTTAAGTGCAGAAATCATTACATATCCATTTTGTAGTTAATCTAGAGAAATACAAAATAGTATATGAAGTATTTATATATATTGCTTTGTAATAGGACAAGATCCCAGAAGAGGAAGTGATATTTTACTTACGTGTTTTAGTATTTTTAGTGATAAAGATTGTTTAGAGGAGGAGGGAAGGTGGTTCCCTTCACATAGCTTTTGATAAGTAAGAACAACTTTTCCAAATGAGTGTACTTTGCGTCTAGTCAAAGGAAAGGAAGATATGTCTTCTTTATGATGGTAGAATATTTTACTCTTCCTGCCTTTTAGGATGAGGATTGTACTCTACTGCCCCAGTCTCTGAAGTCTTATCCTGCTGAGATCTGCTACCCTAACACCTACAGCCAGGTAAAGAAGGCTGGTCCTTAAAACCCAGAAATTATTAATTTGTTGATAGAGTAGTTTTTTTGGCAATGAGTCCCTCTTGCTATCATTCTGTGGATGGGGCTCATTCTAGAAAAGACTTGCCTATTGAACACACAGAATCCTGTATACGCTCCACAGTATCACACATAATAAGTATCGATCATCAGTGTGTGTATTCACTTCTATCCCCTTCTTATCCAAACAGTAAAGGGAGGTTTTCTGAAGATTTTTTTTTCTTTTACACATACATTGAAGAGGGCAGGGAAGACTTTCTGTTCAAAATAGCTGCTCTGATTTCATTGACATAATTTGAATGGGATGGGGGACATAACTTTCAGTTAATAAGAAAAAAGCCAGACCCAAAGCACACACATGTGCAAACACACACAGAAAAGCCCAGACATTATAACCCCTTCCTGTTAATAATTAGAACAAAAAAAGTACTAAAGAATGTGGCGAGCTCTCCGGGAAATTACCTTTGTCCCAGGCACTCTTCAGGAGGATCAGTTGTTTTCAAGGATAAAAAGTGTCTTAGAATTTATTGTCTATTCCAATAATCCATTCACTTCATAGAGAGATGGGTCTCCCTTAAAGAGAAGCCCTGTGTAGGTGGCAGAAGAACAAGAACATACAGAAGAAGAGAAAGAAGTAAAATAAGGTAGCTCACCTGCCATTAGGAGAAGGCTGTGGTTAATATTTTTGGAAAAGCCACATCACAAACCTTGAGTATATCAATGTGTTTATGTTCCCAATGGGAAATAGTCTGTTGGGTATTGATTGCTTGCAATTGTAGGAGTCAGTTATTTTTTTGTTCATTGTTTAGGTACGACAAAACCTTCTCTCTGGTTCTCCTGTTAGCTCCTGCAACTAACTGTAAAGAAAGACCTGTAGAGCACTTGCATATCTATTTTAATCTGTTATTTTTTAACCAGTCATGGTCTTGGGGCTGATCCCACCTAAATTTAGGGATAAAAATTTGGTATCGATATAATCTACACAAACTAGGCACAGGAATAAGGCTTTGCAGGAGGAGAGGACATATGCATAGCTCATGTCTAACTCTGGCTTTAAGCTCCCTAATTAATGGTGAGGGACAGGCCCCTCCATGGGAGAACTCATCATGCCATCTCAGATAGGCCCTTCAGATTTTTCAGAAATTGTCCTCGATGGATAATAATTTTTGTCTTTATTTGGGTTATTCATACTATGCTTCCCTTTAATTAAACAAAGACACAGCACTTTTAAGCAGTCACTTACCTTATCATCCAGAATACACCTACATCACATTAGGTGATCACTTGCTCTCTGCTGTTCGCAGAAGATGATTACAATGCAGAGGCCACTCTACAGTCAATGACTAAAGAGAAGAGTGGGGAAAGACAGTCCCAAGGCCACGTGAAAGAAAGTCAGACTGAATGAGATGTCTTAACTCTGGCAGTGCAGATGTCAGTCAGCAATTCCACTTTTAATCAAATACAACCCCCAGATTTCTAGAACAAATTGCTCTAGTCTCTCTCTGCACTTTGGCCAAAATCCCCAGAACACCACAAGTGGAATTTTTCTGTATTGATTCAAATAAGCAACACCTAGTGAGAAAAATCTAAGTCCATCATCTGGGCCCTGTTCTGATCAGTGGGGCTGGGGAGGGGTCAGGAGGAGCAGGGGGAGCGGTTCTCCATTGTATGATTTATCTGAAAAGCTGCAATACATTTCTGTCAGAGTCAGGCCTGGAGATAGTCAAGTCTGGGTGCAGATTGACTCTCAACTGAGTTTAACTGGGGTCTGTCCCCGACTTTCCCAGGTGGAAAGATCAGCTGGCATATTGCAAACTAGAGCCAGCGCTAACTCACAGGCAGTGTGGACAATCAGGAAGTTTGGACCTCAATGTGAGCGTGAGCCTTGAATCTGCATGGTGCAGGCTTCACTTGTACTCCCTGGCCACAGCAGCTACACGAGTGCGGTAACACCACCTTCCCAGAAGCCCGTTAGTAAAGCGCATCTGACATGAGGGAATCCCTCCAAAACATCAGGGTGGTTATTTTAGTTACATGTTCAAGATCTCTCAAACCACTACATATATGAGAGACAAGGAGGTCTGGATTTCTTTGTGCCTGGCTGACACTCCTGTCAGTCCCCTAAGGAAAATATGGAGCAAGCAGAAAAGAATGCTAAATTTAAAAAGATAATAAAAAACAACAACAAAGCAGCACAATAACCCACCAAGTCTACACGAGGACATGCCTTCAGGTGAGTGAACTCTTCTTTGTGAGAACAAGGCGAGACTCTCTTGGAAGAAAGAAAAGGATAATCAGAATAAGAATACCCCTTCCAATAAAATAGTCATTGTCTCCCAATGAAAGACAGCAGGAAAGCTAGCCCTGCACCTAAACATAGATGTACAGTGATGTTCCAGATTCCTTGGAGGATCTCACTCGCCTGGTGGCTGACACTCCATGAGAGTTCTAATCTCCTGCTGGTTCTGCTCATCACTCATAGCTCTGTGTTTGATGTCTCAGATACCTGACAGCATCTCATCCACCTCTATTATTCCCCCAGCAGTTTTGATAGCCTCCTACCTCGGAGTTTAAGAGATCATCTCTGATGCTTCCACATCACAAGGAATCTACTGTGAAGAAGATCAGTTCAGATTCATTGACATGATATTTAAACTTTCCCCTGTGCTACTGGCAGAGATTCATCTGACCAAAACTGGACTTCTACAGTCCACGCTCATGCTGCTGTAGATTCATATTCAACGGAGAGGCACTTCTAGGCAAAGTTTCATCACATCTTTAAGCATGTATCTAAATGTATCTGTGCAGAGCACCCGTGAAGTTCTTCTTTCTCGCCTATGAAGACACCTTAAGGTTAGTAACCCAGAGGTTCATAACAATGTTGTAAATGTCTAAAATTATATTCAAGTAGCAGCGTTTTATTTTGGCCATTTTCAGAGAAATTCAGTTGAGGTTGGAAGGAACCTCCAACCTTGACGACCAACTAGGTGATCTGGAGATCACCTAGTCCACTTCCTGTGCTCAAAGCAGGGTGAGACGCAGCAAGTTGCTCAGGGCCATATCCCCCCTGGGTTTCTAAATAGCTCCAAGAATGCAGACTCCACAGTCTCTGTGGGAAGCGTGTTCCAGTGTTCAACCATCCTCACAGTAAAAATGTTTTTTCTTATGTTTAAATTTAATTTCTTGTATTTGAATTTGTGTTCATTGCCTCTTGTCCTTTCAGTAGATATTACTGACAAGAGTCTGATTCCATCTTCTTTGAATCTCCCATCTAGTATTTATATAAATTAACAGGATCCCCCAAGCCTTCTCTTCTCCAGGCTGAGCAGTCCCAGCTCTCTCAGTCTCTCCTCATATGAAAGACACTCCAGTCCCTGAATCATCTTTCTGGCCCCTTCCTGGACTCCCTTGAGTACGTCCGCATCTTTCGTGTACTGGGGTGCCCAGAACCGGACACAGTACTCCAGGTGTGGCATCGCCACTGCTGAGTAGAAGGGAAGGATCGCCTCCCTCGACCTGCTGGTGGTGCTCTTCCTAATGCAGCCCAGGATACCATTAGCCTTCTTTGCCACAAGCGAACACTGCTGGTTCATGTTCAACTTGGTGTTCACCAGGACCCCCAGGTCTTGACAGAAAACCTGCTTTCCAGCTGGTCAGTCCGCAGCCTGTCCTGGAGCCTGGGGTCATCCCTCTCCACGTGCAGGACTTTGCATTTCCTTTTGTTGAACTTCATGAGGTTCCTTTTCATGAGGTAAGTCCGTTTCTCCAGCCTGTCAAGACTTCTGTGGGTTACCCAACCAGTCCTGCCAGTTTTGTACTATCTGCAAGCTTGCGGAGGGTACACTTCATCCCATCATCTGAGTCATTAATGATAATGATAATGTTAAAAGTATCAGACCTAGAATTCAGTCCTGTAATACACCACTAGTGCCTGGCCTCCAGCTGAACTTCATGCCACTGAACACAACTCTCTGGGCCCACAGGTTCAGGCAGTTTTCAGTCCACCTCACTGTCCACTTAGCTAGACCACAATTCCTCATTTTGTCCATGAGGATGGAGACAGTGTCAAAAGCCTTACTAAGAGGACAGTAAACAGCAGCACTCTGCTCATCTACCAAGATAGTCATCTCACTGTAGAAGGCTTTCATGTTGGCTAAGCATGATTTACCCTTCATAAATCCATGCTGACTAGTCCTCATTGGCTTCTTATCCTTAACGTGTTTGGAAAGGTCTTCCAGGAGGATTTGCTCAACCATCTTGCCAGGGACTGGGAGGTGTGGCTGGCTGACCTGAGACTTCCCAGATCCTCCCTCCTGCTCTTTCTGAAGACAGGAGTGGCATCTTTCTTCCAGTCATCAGAAACCTCCCTCTGTTGCCATGAATTTTCAAGGGTGATTGAGACTGGCCTTGCAATGACATCAGCCAGCTCCACCAGCAGTTGCGGCTGTATCCCATCAGGTCCCATGCACTTGCATACGTCCAATTTGTTTGCATGTTCCTTAACCTGATGCAATTTGTTCACGTGTTCCCAAGGATAAGGGACTTCCTCGCTCCAGAATTTCCCACTGGTCTCAGGGACCAGGGGTTCCTGAAGGCCAGTCGAAACAGTAAAGAGTGAGGCAAAGGTGGCACTGAGTGCCTCATCCTTTTCCATGTCATTTGTCACCAGAACTCCTGCCCCATTCAGCAGCAGGCCCACATTTTACCTACTCTTCCTTTTGCTGCTGATATATCTATGGAAGCCCTTCTTGTTGCCCTACACACCCCTCACCAGATGTAGTCATGCTTGACAATTCAGGTCTCACTTGGCAGTTTCCTTAGTGCCCACGATGAGGAGCAGTGGGGGGTGATAACCTGAGGGACACAAAAGCGACAGCTATTTCTCGACAAGGTCTCCCAAATCCAAGCCCCCAACAAGCAGCAAACCTCCCTAGACAAGGATGAGATCTGCAGATGGGGGTGTCTGTCCACTGCAGCACGGAGCCTCTCACTACTATCACTGACTGCTTCCTTCTATTGGTGGTCAAGCTCATCTGGCTCTCATGCTTCCTTTGACAGAGCTCGCAGTCCCTCATGCTTGCAGTCCCTCATCTTTTCTAAGTGTACTAAATGTATTCCACAACTGGAAATCTTCAGGTGCAGCAGGAGCCTTCCTCCTGGTGCCAGAAGTCACCAGCTTCCAGCTTTTGCAATTGTGAGTCTCCGCTTCCCAATCGGATACCCACAGAGCACTCCTCCTTCGATACAGTTGGAGTTTTGGCTCTTCAAGCTGCACAGTCTTGGAAAAGATCTGGACAATCTCCATCTTGTCATCTCTGATGATTACAAATGGAGTACCAGTGGAGCTTGTGTTAGGCATAGCTGTATTTCTGTTTGGAACTAGAGGACTGCAGGGATTACTCGAGGGTAGCGTGAAGTATGTGCTCAGTTTCAGCAGGTGCAACAACTGATTTGAGCATACCGGCAACAGAAAAAATGTAGTACCTCGTATAAACTTTAGATTTTCTTCCATGCTTCCAAGAGCACTCCCCCATAAGGCTGAAACAAAAAAAGAAAATGTGCTTAAGGTGCTTGCTTTATAACAGTCTCGCTAAGAATTCAATCCAAGTTTGCCTTTCAGTAGGACACTTCTCTTACTTAACTTTCAAAATGTCTAAGACAGATGCCTAAACCGAAACTCCTTGCCTAGTCTTCCCTTACTGTCTACTGAAAGGATTATACACCTCCTGAGATTACTTACTCCCTCTTCCTCCTGCTAGGTCTACACATTTTTGTGGACTAGCTTTTTATGTCACTTAAGGCCAGAATCCCATGGAAAACATGGCGTACACTCACACTGCAGATCTCTTGGTCAAGCACTTCCCTGGGCCAGCCTCACACATGAGCCTGGAGGCATAAGTACTCTTCATGGATGTGTTGTGTTTATTTGTTTTTCCTTCTGAGTGAATTAAAGAGTAAGAACTAGAGTGCTTTCTTCCTTTTTTTTTTCCTTTTCCCCAATAGCCTGATGCCAAGGGTGTGTTTTGAAGAGACTGGAGCATGAAGCCATTAAATGCAAGATGGGTTTAAGGATGCCAAGATATGTTTAGTTTTGTCACAGACAAGTGAGATGAGATTTGCAGCTATACTGCTTAGGTAGGGAAGGAAAGAACTTTGGACCTGAACTGAAACAGAGAGAAACAAATTAGCAAAACAGGAACTACCAGTCCTCACAGTAGGATGTATCTAGTTTGGGAAGCTTCTCACCCTGTAAGGCAAACATGCTGGGATTATAGAACATTTAGGCATCCAGGTTGGAACTGTTTCATTAACTTCAGTTATCTACAGCGTAGGTCCTTAACTTCCCCTGCGTTGCTCAATGTAGACAGTGGAGTGTAGAGAGGCATTCACATGTTCCCATTTGAACATTTAATGTGAGACAAACTGCTCTCCAGAATTCGTATACTATTATGCATGCATTCATGGAATAATAGATCTATTCTTGCTACCGGCAGAAAGATGCCGGATAGCTAAACCTGCATTTTTCCTACAAAGCAGAATTAGGAAGATTCACCTTGCATGTAACAAATGTGTTTCTTCTTCTTCTTTTTCTTCAGCTTACCCTTCTCAAATTCACTTCCAAAGTGTTTGGTACTCACAAAAGCTCCCAAGGCAGTATATCCAGCCTCATGCGGAGTGAATTCAAACCAGGTCCCTGAGAAAAATCCAACAGCTTTGTCACTCAATATTCGGAAGCATAGCTGACCTCACCGTCCCAAAGTAGCATTTGGGTTGTTTTTCTCTTCCTTTCTAAAATCACCTGATATTAGCTGACAAAGATGAATGGGCATGCGGGGAGCAAACAAAGTCGTAAGCATGCTATCACCTGCTCTTTGATATGCTCTTGGTATCCTTCCTATCCTGGCATCCAGCTGCCACACCAGAAAGCTCTTGGTTTCCCACAGATAATGTGTCATATTGTACAGCTCTGTGCAGATCTCTCAGACGTGTTAGGTAGCTCAAGGGCCTCTCGAAGCTTATGCATAGGTGAGAGAGTCTGCCTGCCATAACATTCTTTAGCATCAATGAAGCAAAGGGACTGGGTTTGATTCAAGTACCCACAGATAATGTAACTAGGAACCCATGGTACCTAGGGACCTATGGTGAACTGAGTCACCTGCATGGGGCCAACAGTTATGACACAGGACTGAAATAACACTCACACTCCTTTAGAAAAGTAGATGAAGTAGGCAGAGTATGGTAAGGCATCTCAAATGGAACCACAGGCCTCTGTGTGGACAACGGAGTCAGTTTGCTCCAGAGAGAGATCAATTTTTTTAACAGGTATGGAAAATAAAATTTGATAGCAATGGTGAAACTTTTTGTTGGTTGTGACTATTCTCCTGCACCCACCTGCTTAAACTGCAAAGCCACCTACTCTTCATTTCATAATCCCTTCCTTGATCACGTTGCCTTTCCAGAATGAAGTTCCCAGTTCTCACTCGGACCTTCTGGGATTATCACTCAGACAATTCCAGGCCAGCTTGTGCTTTATAAGTCAAGTCCCATCACCCTAAACCAAAGCCTACCATTCGTAAGTGGAAGGAGATGATCCGTCCTCTGTGCAAGGAGGGGCAGGAGAGACAGTCAGAGTTTTAAATTGCAGTGAGGGAAAAGTCAGTTTATTGGGACAGCGTAAAAGTAGTGGTTCGAAAATAAAGTTCTCCATGTGAAGGCCTTCTCCCTAACTACTGAGAAAGGATAGACTTGCCTGGTTCAGTTTTAGAAGCACTGGATTGTTTTGGAGCTCCACATAGGGCTGACATATACGATAGAGCATTTACAAGAGATCTGCACCCTGCTGAAAACTCAGATGGAGGCCAAGGAGCTCTGTGATTGCACCAAATGCCTATATTCAGGCTTCTCCACTTTGAAGGTCTATTCTACTGACGTTTTATATAATCTGTTTAGCCCATTCTCTTCTAGGGATGCCTCACCTTATCCTGTCACGAAAGCCACTTCTACAGAATGTGACTCAGCCCCTGGAAGTGCGTGGTTTTCTCCATTATCTATAAGCAAAGACACAGGCCGACAAACTGCAGTGGGATGTCAGCACAGGTAATGCCTGCCACGAAGTTAAAGGAACCTAATGCATGGTATTTAAGATACAGGAGCCCATATTTTACCTGGGAAGTTTCCACCTTTTTCACTCAGTTTTTCCTTATCCACTGCTGCATAAATCGGGTAGGGGTTTATTCCAGTCTCTGAGGCCTCCTTGTGGTCAGCCAGCTCATGCTCATCAAACTGGAAGATAAGTATGGACTTCCGAAGGAACATAAAATGCCCCTTCCCTCTGCTGTAGCACTGAGGACACCCCCACTTAGGAGACTGGGTTAACCAAGGAGTTGGATTAACCGCTTCTGCCTTTCCATATCTAGAGATAAGATGTCATGCTCTAAAATATTGCTTCAATTTACACAACTCCTCAAAAAAACACCCATCAAATTCAAATTTGGTTGCAATTACTCTGAGGTCTTCAAAACACTCCCCACACATTAGCAGTTAGCTTCTTACCTGCTGCAGTATTTGGTATACAAGACAGGAGGCCCAGAAGTCGGTGAGTGAGTAATGTTCATCTTTTGACGACTCCTCTAAGGATTCTTCTGCTTTTGTAATATGCCAGGAGAAATTACTAAGATTTTCGCACAGTTCCTTTTCCAAGGACATCAAATTTTCTGACCATTTCCTATCTTCATAGAGGAGGGACATGCACCTTTTAAAGAGAAAGAAAAGTCCTGTCTCTAGCATAGGGGAAAGTGAATGGGGCTTTGCTTTTTTTGTTTGAATCTGCATGCAGATGTCGGAGTGTCTTTAAAAATGTATGGAAGGAGGAAGAAGTCCCAGGCTTCTACAGAAGCAAGGCACTTTACATCATAGAAAAGTGTCATTCTTCCCTGATCCCTTACTTCCCAGCTGCATACTGATAATATCAATTAATTAGTTAGATGACCTGAAGCTGGATTTCAGCTGGGTATGTGCCATATATGAAGGGTAAACTGCTGCAGGAATACAGACTTTGCAGATAGTGTTTGTGGGAAAGATGTGAAATCTGCCAAGACACAGATAATCCACCAAAGAACTGGGAGAACACTGGAAAAACTGACTGGTCGTGGCTTGGACGGGCGCACTCTTCGCTAGGTAAAAAACTGGCTGGATGGCTGGGCCCAAAGGGTTGTGGTGAATGGAGTTAAATCCAGTTGGTGGCCGGTCAAAAGTGGAGTCCCCCAGGGCTCAGTTTTGGGGCCAGTTTTGTTTAATATCTTTATCAATGATCTGGATGAGGGGATCGAGTGCACCCTCAGTAAGTTTGAAGATGACACCAAGTTGGGTGGGACTGTTGATCTGCTCAAGGGTAGGAAGGCTCTGCAGAGGCATCTGGACTGGCTGGATTGATGGGCGCAGGCCAATTGTATGAGATGCAACAAGGCCAAGTGCGGGGTCCTGCACTTGGGTCACAGCAACCCCATGTAACGCTACAGGCTTGCGGACAAGTGGCTGGAAAGCTGCCCAGCAGAAAAGGACCTGGGGGTGTTGATGGACAGCCAGCTGAATATGAGCCAGCAGTGTGCCCACGTGGCCAAGAAGGCCAATGGCATCCTGGCTTGTATCAGAAATCGTGTGGCCAGCAGCACTAAGGAAGTGATCGTGCCCCTGTACTTGGCACTGGTGAGGCCGCACCTCGAATGCTGTGTTCAGTTTTGGGCCCCTCACTACAAGAAAGACATTGAAGTGCTGGAGCGTGTCCAGAGAAGGGCAACGAAGCTGGTGAGGGGTCTGGAGCACAAGTCTGATGAGGAGCGGCTGAGGGAGCTGGGGTTGTTTAGCCTGGAGAAGAGGAGGCTCAGGGGAGACCTTATCGCTCTCTACAACTACCTGAAAGGAAGTTGTAGAGAGATGGGTGCTGTTCTCTTCTCCCAAGCGACAAGTGATAGGGCAAGAGGAAATGGCCACAAGTTACGTCAGGGGCATTTTAGACTGGATATTAGGAAAAATTTTTTTACTGAGAGGGCTGTCAGACACTGGAAGAGGCTGCCCAGTGACGTGGTTGAGTCACCATCTCTGGAGGTATTTAAAAGACGTGTGGATGAGGTGATTAGGGACCTGGTTTAGTGGTGGACTTGGCAGTGTTGGGTTAATGGTTGGGCTTGATGATCTTAAAGGTCTTTTCCAACCTAAATGATTCTATGATTCTAAACAGATAGAATGATTTACACCATGTCATTGTTTTGCACTAGAGACTCGTGACATTTTTTTGTCTGTTATTAGGACCAATAAAGCTGGTACACTTGCAGAGTGACATCATCTCCTACTAAACTTACAGTTCTCAGCTCCTGCTAGCTACCTGCAGAGATGTAAAGGCTCGCTCTGTTGGAAGACCAACTCCACAGCCTAATTCAGGTATAAATTAACGTGTACAGCATTACTTTTCTTCCTCTAGAGCAGCATGTGTCTTGACTCTGTGCAAGGAAGGAGATGTTCTGGATTACTGCAGACACCATATATAGTAAGATGTTCTGGATTACTGCAGACACCATGTATGGTAGCTAACCATAGACAGTGACAGTTGAGGTGGCCTGAAGTGTTCAAGACTTCCACCTTCATTTGATAGACAATAACACAAGCTCTGTGGAAGACCTGTGTCCTCTTGAACCAGCTGCTGAAAACCAGACAGGATTTCCTCCTCGGGCATCTGAACTGTCACTGGAAGTCTGTCTTCAGAGAACATAAACCTATCCCCTTAAGAAAAATGGAAGGAGAGGTGTGTATGTCACATAAAAATACATGTACTGACGTCTAAATTTAGGAGAGCTAGATTTAGACAGAGTTCTGTCCTTACAGCGTAGATGTCTGTCTGTGACCTATAAGATAGACTCCCTTCACAGTCACTTCAGTGTAACAAACAATCCTGGCATGTCGTTGACATGCTGCACGTGGGCCTTAAGGTAAAATGGCTCATGTTCCTGAATGTCATGTCTTTTCATTGCATGTAAGGTAAGCCTAAAAAAGTAAATGAAGTATAAATATTCAAGACCATAACCATACATATATAATGCCATTTCACCTGCCACAAGGATGAGTGACATCACCACAGATTTGGTAGATTTGAGGCAGTATGTGCGGGAGGCCCAGTGCTCTTCCAAACTGGTAGGGGGCCGGCAAAGTAAGTACCTGGAGTGGCACTGGGTATTTACATTTAGGCACCTGACTCATTCCTATACACTTGAGAGATGCAGCTTAGTGGCATGGGCCCCTCTTAAATATCACACAGCCTCTATTTAAACAAGCTCCTCTGCTTCTGAGTAGTATGTTACCTAGAAGTTTTCAATGCTTTCCTGACTGCTCCTCATGGCCTGTGAACAGGAGGAATTGTCTCCTTCAGAAGGTGAGACTGAATGGCCAAGTGAAGCGTTCTCATATATTCCCTGTGCCTGCCACCATTGTACAGGCACATATCTCACCTACCACTCGGTTCATCCTTTGTGAGCCCAACAGGGAGCTCTAAACAGTGATGGAAATGTCGAATTGCTATTGAATCTATGGAGCAGGAAAAACATTCACGATCACACCAGACAACCGGAACCTACCAAGTGGATCCCGACACCCCACACAGATACATGGCAGCATCCAAGACGATCTGTTTCTTCAGCTCCACCAAGGTTCCTAGCAGGGCTATCATGGCACGCAGGCCTCCGCCTGATCCCAGAACAACAATATTAGGCACGTTATTCTGGGGAGTGGAAGACAGAAAACATATTTCTTTTAGAGCAAAGACTTATCAAACAGACAGGGAGAAAAGCTATTGCAATTCTCACCTGACCTGCTTCCTTGCTTTAGGACACATTCCATAATCTGCCTCTTTTCCCCTATTTCTCTTTTTCCTTTACATCGCAGTCACAGAATGGGTTCTCCTTTGTATTCTGCTATCACTTATCTTCCTGGTACTGAACTTTGTTGTGGCTGTGTTTCTGTGCTGTAGCTTTGAAATACAAATAACCCTTGAGCGGTACTCATTGTGTTTCTCCAGATGTTCACCTCTATTCCCGTTTTGTCACTAAGAACTTTTTTTTTTCTCCTGGAAGAATAAGGTAGAGCTATCACAGCCAGCCACAGAAATTGCTCAGGAAACATGTTGTACTGGATCTGGCTGGAACAGAGTCAGCTTTCTTCACAGCACCCCATATGGTGCTGTGGTTTGGATTTGGGGCTAAAAAGGTATTGATAACACACCAATGTTTTGACTTGCTGAACAGTCTCTCACAACATCAAGGCTCTCTCTCTTTCGCACTCTGCACTCCACCCCCAGTAGGGAGGGTAGGGGTGGGCAGGAGGTTGGGAGAGGGCACCGTTGGGATGGGACAGCTGACCCAGACTGGCTAAAGGGATATTCCATACCGTATAACACCATACTCAGCAGTAAAGGCTCAGGGAAAGGAAGAAGTGGGCATGTTTGTGGTTATGGCATTTGCCTTCCCAAGCAACTGTTACGGGTGCTGAGGCCCATCATCTTTCCAGGAAGTGGCTAACATTTCCCTGGCGATGGGAAGCAGCAGATAAATCCCCTTGCCTGTGCACACATCTTTGCAGCTTTTCCCTTCCCTGTTAAACTGTCTATATTTTGATCCATGACTCTTCTCACCCTCCTTGTATTTTCTCCGTGTCCCATGGGAGAGGGGAGTGAGCAAGCAGCTCTCTGGGTGTTTGGCGGTTGGCCAGAGACAACCCACCAGGCATGCCATGAGGACAAAATGAGGAGCAAATGAGGAGTCAAACAAAATGTATGCCTGTGTTCACAGCATATGAAAAAGCATAGGGGCTGGTGTTCCTGTACCATTGTATGTGATGGTGTGCATCTCAGGACGAAAGGGTTCAAACGTAGAGATGAATGTGTGCACAAGAATGCACCGAGATTAGAGGCGGGGGGTGGGGGTGGGGGTGTGTGTGCACGCTTATTAGGATACACGTTCAGGTGGTTAACTGTGTGTGTCTTCCAAATGGTGCATATATATTCATATATACAGATTTATAAAAATGTGCATGTATATCAGTATATGCAAGGGCATGTCAATTAATTAATTAATTAGCTGATCGATATAGGAATTGCAGCTGGGAATTCCACTGAAAGTTCAGTGTCCTGCTCCTTTTTTTCTCCTTGGAAATTCCCAGCCTGAATCCATTTGCCAGCTGTGGACAGAAAGCCTGCACTGGAGAACTTGTGATGACAGACGATGCTTCCTAGGGACTGGACCTCACTTCAGATGGCACTCTGTGTACCATTCACATCACTGAAGCGTTAGCCTTCTTTCCTTAATAGGACTGTCAGTGCTTACCTGGTCACAGTGAATCCCAAGGTGTTTCAGACACATCAGTACTTTTTCTCTCCTCTTCTGAGTGGCTTTTGTCTCTCCTTCTGAGAGATCCTGAGACAGACGGACTTCATCGCTATCCTGGTATACAAAGCGAAACACATTCAGGGTAAGAATATTTCTCACTGCAAGAAAATCTATGTATGGGATCCATACAGATCACCCAGCTTTCTGCAGACTAGCCAACATTCACTCTAAGTCAATATTTAACAGCATCGTAAAGAAGATCAGGGAACTCATTTTTGTATCACACTTTAAATACAGGGTGAAAGAGGCAGTATTTATGAACCTAATACACCAAGTGAAGAGGAAGGAATACAAACAAAAATTTCAGTTCTTCCAGATTAAAAAGTCCTCAAACTCCTGACTGAACAAATGGTCCATTTTCTAAAAAGAAACATTGTTGTGCTTGTTAGCATTTTTTCACAATAATAACTGCAAATCTGAAATATTTTTTCTTGTTGAAGCGATTTATCAAATTCAGTGAAATGCACCGTTGATTTCCTTGAGCCAATGGTGTATTTTTCAGTTAAAAACAAATGTCTAACTTGATCTAATGTTCACAGTAGCCTAAAGAAATACAACTTTCCTAGGTTTGTATTATAGATCAGGTATAGGCCTGCGGCAGCATTCACCTCACTTAACCGTCAACTTCGGCCTGAAATCTGCAGTCCCCTGAACATCCTTAAACATTAGTGGAGAGCAAGAAGCACTTCAGGACTGCCTCTCCTAAACCATATTTCAGACACCCTGGAGGTTCCTGTTTAACTCCACTGTGAAATGCATTCGCAACTAGCTCATAGGTAGAAATCTATAATGCAGATGTTTAAAGTCAGGTGAGATGAATCCTACCCTGCTTCATGTCCTGCAGGATCCTCATTAGCTATCATCTGGAGAGGAAGGCTCAAGTAATTGACATTAGTCCTCACAAATACTTTGCAGAGTCATATTAGCATGAAGTACATAGAACATACTTTTTATAAAACAATCATGACACAAGTGTCATTGCATGTGGACAATGAAGCAGCCAGAAGAGAGATTAGGAAAGAGAGGGGAATCCCAGGGTAGAAAGAGCATACCTTGGTAGCCATTGGGATGTCTGTCTTTGCTTCCTGGAGACCTAGGGAAAAGGGAGTGCACAGCAATGTCTTAGCTCAGAGTAACTTTCAAACTGCAAAAGAGCTAAATTTATTTTCGTACTACCCTCTCCCGAGGTAAAACAAACAAACAAACAAACAAACAAGTGTTTAAAAGAGGGACTGAGTAATTGTCATATTGCATCATACTAGTCCTCACCTAGGATTAATGATTTGCAGCCTGATGGCTTTGAGTGCTCCACCTTGTCAATATTGCCAATGTTGCCATAATTTCCACGGAATGCTAGCATATGAATATGAGACGTCTGATGCCAAAAGAATTAATAAATATTGTGTATATCCAAAGGCAATCAAATGACCATGATTAGCCTCAAGAGTTTCACTGCCATTGGCTGTTACTGCTTACTTGACTCAGTCTGATTTGATACCATATATATGAAAAAGCTGTTTCAAGTTTCCAGCGTTCTGCTTCCCAAGGGGAGAATGGAAGCTTCCCGATACGGGTGGAATATCCCTTTAGCCTAACACCCAGCTGTTAACAACCTAACCTCAAGAAACAGATAAAGAGTAGTCTTGTGGGTGTGCGCTTGTGTACCTAAAACAAATGGCAATACTCTGGTTCCCTGTCAGTGCTGAATGCTACGTCTCCATCAGAATTTCAAAGGCCACTACTGCTATCCAACAGAGATTTAGTCCCAGCATGGCCAGGCTTCAATATCCTTTTTTTTTTTTCCTGGTATCATGACTCATTTTCTGAACTGCAAGTATGGGCCCTCCTGAATAACAAAGATGGAATACTTTGCCAACCCAGCTATATCAGAGTCTGTTGATCACACGCAACTACTGGGATGTCAGCAGTGTAAAACAACATCCACCTAATTCCTCCTTCCACCATTAGAGATGAGCTTAGGACACAGGTTAACTGCTTCCCAGTTGTATAGTCTAAGCACTAGACAGTTATGCAGGTGTCTCCTGTTTTATGCCCACAGTCTCAGAAAATGCCTACGCAGACTGAACCCTGAGTGCCCAGCACAGCGCTCAGCACAGTCAATAACTATAATAAGTGGAAAACAACAGATGCACAATCCAGATAAAGTGAATTGCAACTTTCTTCAGTGTGATGAATCCTAACTCAGATATCCCCAAATACGCCACCTGTTAGGTCACGTATGCTGCTCACTGTCACTTGTAGGGTCATTACCAACAAGCCAAACAAAACCACATTCAAATGAAGAAAGTCGTGCCTTCCTAAGATCAGCAGGGGTTGATCCTTGTCTGTCTAAGGAAGGAATGAGCTTTTTCCTCTCTGACATAACGTTTGTTTTTTTCTTGATGTGTTAATCTTTCATGCATTCCTCTGAGCAGTGCACATTTAAGAGAGAATATTTTTGTCTGTTTTCAGCTATTTCATGCACAAAATTACAAAAATAAAAAAGTATATGTATTTACAAAGGAAAGAAAAATACTGATTCAATGAAGGATGGTAAATGAGAGAAATTGTGGAGGGAGAAGGGAGAGAGGTAAGCTATGGCAGGTGGACTCTAAATTTATTTGCCTAATGTTTAAAATAGTCACAGTAAGTTTATTTTCTAGACTGCATAGATATGTTATATACTGACTTCAGGAGGAGGTGCAGCTCACTCTGGATCTATCTATTCCTCTTCCATTTGGCAGGGTCAACTTTATCATAGCTACTGGGAGCTTTTGTCTTTCCCAGCAATCCATGGTAAATAAAACATTTCTTGAGTTATCTGGACCAATTCAGGAGTGTCCCTAGCTTTAATGATCGGTATTGAGGTTCCTGTGCCCATGAGAAAAGGGACGGAATATTTATCATTTAGCACCAAAGGAAAACAGGTGCTTCTACTAATATTAACTCCAAAAATTTCAGCCACTTCAGACATGTCATCAAAACCCCCTGGGCTGGAAGTTGGGAGTTCCTCCATTACTTTCCCAAAGGTGGGGATGGAGCAGCAGATGCAGCAGTTTCCTCTAGCACATGCCCAACATTCAGGCTGCAGGTGCAGTCCCTCTCACGATTATCTTATAGTTTCTGTAAAGTGGGTATAGGGAAACTATGTAACTGGCCTGTCATAAACCCTATTCCTTGGGGGGAGGCCCATAAATGTCTCTGTTATCGTTCGCACTTCTGGCTGTCAGGCTGTCTTTTTCTGTGAGATTGATCCCTTTTAATGGGGGTCTTAGAATATTTTGTCCACATTCTTATTATTCTGACTTCCCTTTGACATTCCTTTGACCATCCTTACCCGCCCTTCCTTTTGGTATACCACCTTCACAGAGCTTACCATAAATGCGGTCTAATTCTTCAGCCTTTGAGTCATCATGGTGTTCCAGTCATGTGTTTCACTGTGTAACACTAAGGCCAGGCTTTTTGGTCCCCCAGGTACTGCATTTTGCAACAGTTTTGACTTCTCTCCTGCTGTTGCCAACATGGACATCATATTCTGGGTTATAGTGCCTTGCTCATTAAGGACACCCTGGGCAGCCAGCATCAGTATCCACTTCACTAGTCTGTCGGGAGTGTTCTAAGTAGGGGGAGGGTTATAACCTCGTGGTCCTTGCAGTTGCCTAAGATCATGTATTATTGAAGATAATAGAGAAAAGTTGTTCTGCCCAGCCCCTGCCCTGGGGTTTTGAAGAAATAGCTCTCCTCCCAAGAATATTTGACTGGCCTCATTCTGATCAAGAATAATGGCTACAGCAGGACCGTGCCACCCATTCTAACCTACCCTCAGTTGGCTTCTTCCCATACTGTACGGACGTGTGCCTTAGCTTCTTCTGCATTGTATGACACAGTGGTTTGTTGTAACTTGAGGCGGGGCTGGGGGGTGCCCTCCTGTGGCTCTGGCAGGGGCTGGAGGTTGTACTGTGGCAGTTTTAATGATAGGGTTCAAGAGGGCCACTGGGATGGCACCTGTTACCTGTTATGGATCAGGCTTAGGTAACAGTGTGGCTGAGGTGGGGCAAAAGGCCCATTGTCATAATCAATATCAGAATCATCCTCCTCTTCATCAGCTCCCAGTGCATAGATCTTCTGAATAATCTCACTCTCTGAGACTGGGCAGGTGCATTCTCTCTCTAGCTTTTGCAAAGGCAGAGGTCTAAGACTAGTTTCTAACCACTGAAGTTGTTGGCTCTTTCCACGACTACGAGATTCAAAGCGCATGCTTCTGCATCCTTAGCTCACTGTTCAGCATCTTGCACTCACTGCTCAACAGCTTTTAACAAAATACTTGTGGCCATTAATGTCTCCCTGAGAAGCCCAGCGAAGGGTCCCTTGCCTTCCTTTGATTTATGTTTGGAAGCATCCTGCCACTTCTGAAATTCTACTCATAGAGTCTTCAAGTCAAGACAATTTTCAGTGACCCATTTCCTGTCCCACCTCAGTGTTTTCCATCCCTTATTTTCTTGCATTTTAGATGTTCTTCTACAGCCTTCTCCATGGCCTGTGTATTTACAGAAACCCACTTCTGACATGACTAAATGTCATGGTCACAACCTATGAGGGTTACCCGACCCGCAGGAGCGTAAAGATTGTGACCGTGGGTTCATAGGATTCCGTAATACACAAGGACATGGAAACTTTGTTGCCATTAATTACTTTGTTACAAATGACTACTAGCAAAGAAAGTATATGTTGTAAGTTACTACAAAATTACCGCTAGTAAAGCAAGTACAAAGTTTTGGTCATTTACCTATATGCACACCTGTTGGAGTGGGAGACGGACCCGGAGTAACGATGGAATCTCAATATGAGTATAGTCGTTCTCCCCTTTATTCAAGCTTACAGAGTATATATAAACAGATGCCAAGAACACGCGTCCGCAACAGTTGTATGAGGCTTACAGCCTCTGTTCACGCGCCAAGGCGGCGAGTGAGATTCTCCTCTTCGCAGACGTAGTTCCTTCTTCTTGTTTACCATTCCACTGTCTCTTATCGCAACAGGCTTTCAAGGACAGTTAACGGTTTCCTCTGAGCCTTCCCCCTCATCAGAGACTGGGTTGCTCATGGAAATCAGATCGTGTCCCTTGTTACTAAGCCATTCCTCCACACACACCTATTGTTTGAGGTGTTACCAGTTATCACGAATGAGTGGTTAGGCCGCTTAAAGAATCACCATCAAGGATATTGGCAAAAGCGATTTTAATAGGAGTTTATAAAAATACGACTTAAAGAATTTGATGGGTCACTCTTACTAAAACATATAAAGGAAAATCAGAATAGAATCCAAATGATTTATACAGGGAAACCAGAGAAACTAAAGGTTAAAGAGGACCCTCCCGTTGAGTCACGAGGTTCAGAATGGACCCCCTTGCTTTCTAAACTTCTCAGAGAGGAGTTTAGGTGCGGCTGAATCCAGACTTAGTCTCAGACTTGGTCAACAGTTCATGTCTAAAGGAAAAGAAGGGTACAAGGGACAAAGAAATCCTTCCATTGAGTCACAAGGTTCAGAGAAGACCAGCTGGGTCCACTCCTAGTCCCAGACTTGGTCAACTGTTTATATCCAGTGGAAGAAATATAAGGAGCAGGGAATACCCTCCCGCTGAGTCACGAGGTTCAGAATAGACCCCCTTGCTTTCTAAACTCCTTCTGAGAGAGGAGTCTAGGTGCAGCTAGGTCTAATCCTAGTCTCAGACTTGGTCAACGGTTTATATCTAAAGGACTGTATCTATTTAGTAGCAATCCAAGGTTCATTCACAGGTTAAGGTAAATCATAAAGTCTTAGCAGCACTTAATATTAGTTTAACATTTGCAAAGTGAGTTGATAGAATTTACTACAATCACAACAGTGGCTTGATTACAGATTTGCAATGATAGAATTATACTTGCTATTGAGTACATAAATTGATTCACACAGACACACAGACACAAAGACCCAGCTTTCGGCGGCGGTCCTCCAAATTTCACAAACTGGAGAGTTTGTGAGACTCTGAGAGGCGTCCCACTCCGAGGGAGATGCTGATCGCAGCCCACTGCAGTCCAGGAGAGCTCAAAGGGTCTCACTTGGGACCACTGTTTATAGGTTCGTAAGATGATTGGCTTACTCATTAGCAAGTTACTGGAAAGTTACTGGAATTCCAGTAACAGTGGTACTGTTCCACTTGGGCTACAGTCCAGGTAAGGGATGTTCCAGGGCTGTCAGGGGATGGCATTCACCCAAGGGTGCTGAGGGAGCTGGCAGAGGAGCTTGCCAAGCCGCTCTCCATCATTTATCAACAGTCCTGGTTAACAGGGGAGGTCCCGGACGACTGGAGGATTGCCAATGTGACGCCCATCTACAAGAAGGGCCGGAAGGAGGATCCAGGGAACTACAAGCCTGTCAGCCTGACCTCGGTGCCGGGGAAGATTATGGAGAGGTTCATCTTGAGGGTGCTCACAGGACACGTGCAGGATAACCAAGGGATCAGGCCCGGCCAGCACGCGTTCATGAAAGGCAGGTCCTGCTTGACCAACGTGATCTCCTTCTATGACCAGGTGACCCGCCTAGTGGATGAGGGGAAGGCTGTTGACGTTGTCTACCTGGACTTCAGCAAAGCCTTTGACACTGTTCCCCACAGTATTCTCCTAGAGAAACTGGCAAATCGTGGTTTAGACAGGTACACTCTTTGCTGGGTTAAAAACTGGCTGGATGGCCGAGCCCAGAGAGTTGCAGTGAATGGGGTGAAATCCATCTGGCAGCCGGTCACAAGCGGAGTCCCCCAGGGCTCACTTTTGGGGCCAGTCTTGTTTAATGTCTTTATTGATGATCTGGATGAGGGGATAGAGTGCTCCCTCAGCAAGTTTGCAGATGACACCAAGCTGGGAGGGAGTGTTGATATCCTTGAGGGTCAGAAGGCTCTGCAGAGGGATCTGGACAGGCTGGATCAATGGGCCCAGGCCAACTGGATGAAGTTCAATAAGGCCAAGTGCTGGGTTCTACACTTTGGCCACAACAACCCCAGACAACGCTACAGGCTTGGGGACGAGTGCCTGGAAAGCTCCCCCGCAGAAAAGTACCTGGGGGTGTTGATTGACAGCCAGCTGAATATGAGCCAGCAGTGTGCCCAGGTGGCCAAGAAGGCCAACGGCATCCTGGCTTGTATCAGAAATAGTGTGGCCAGCAGGAGTAGGGAGGTGATCGTGCTCCTGTACTCAGTGCTGGTGAGGCCGCACCTCGAATACTGTGAAAGACATTGAGGTGCTGGAGTGTGTTCAGAGAAGGGCGACGAAGCTGGTGAGGGGTCTGGAACTCTTATCGCTCTCTACAACTACTTGAAAGGAGGTTGCAGAGAGGTGGGTGTTGGTCTCTTCTCCCAAGTGACTAGTGACAGGACTAGAGGAAATGGCCTCAAGTTGTGCCAGGGGAGGTTCAGGCTGGATATTAGGAAAAAGTTCTTTACTGAGAGAGTAGTGAAACATTGGAGCAGGCTTCCCAGGGAGGTGGTGTAGTCACCCTCCCTGGAGGTATTCAAGGAGCGTGTGAATGTGGCATTGTGGGATGTGGCTTGATGGGCATGGTGCTGTGTGGTGTGGGTGGGTTGGTTTTTTGGTGTGGGTTGTGGTGTGGTTTGTGGTTGGTTTTGATTTTCTTTTTTTTTTTTTTTTTTTTATGGTTGGACTTGATTATTCCCACTCTCATTACCCACCTTGAGTTGGGTAACAGGAGGGCCTGGTACAGTGAGTGCTACTCCCCACCTTAGCCATGCAAGAGTTCCTGGTACGGTCAAACTCATTTGAGCCCAACTCATTGTGCAAAGGCCAAGACCTAGCTGGAATTCCTGAGAGCGGCCCAGGAAAAAAGCGGGGGAAGGAATGCACCACCACACCAGTATGGCACTTACCAAACAACTCCCAGGAGTGGAGTTAATCAACGTCAGGAAAGTCTCATTTTGCAGAT
Organism: Gavia stellata; assembly: GCF_030936135.1. Lineage (NCBI taxonomy): Eukaryota > Metazoa > Chordata > Aves > Gaviiformes > Gaviidae > Gavia > Gavia stellata. Next base: position 7,915,194 of record NC_082621.1, on the reverse strand, counting down.
GATCTGTGTCACGGAGTCCAGAGTCAGGCAGGCATCCTAGATGAGGGTCTGGTCTGTCTGGGAGATCTCACACAGAGAAGCTCGCTTTGGGTAGATAGTGAGTTACATTTGTATCTTTGATGTAGATATGTAAGTGGGCAGAAGTGGTGTAGATACATAATTGGGACACCAGTTCCTGGAACTGACTTCAGTTCCTGCTGACTTCTGTTTTCCTAGAAGGTCAGTTTGTTACTGTGGTTTCTTTGTTCTGTGCTTATCTTGGGCACTGAGCTGTGCATATCATGGATGTTGCGGCCTCCAAGCAGATACCCTTCTCTGTCAGTATTTTTCCATTATCACTGGCTTGCCTTTATGGCTGCTCCATCACTGGGTTTGTTCAGTCCTAAGGAAAGAAGGCTCAAGAGGACCTTATTGCTTTCTGCAAGTACCTAACAGAGGAGTATGAAGAAAGTAGAACCAAATCTTTTGTTAAAACCAGAATAAGATACAGTAATATAAGTTACTGCTTCAAGAACACTTCCAATCAATTTTCACTGTAAGCTGAAATGGCTCCTGGTGAATTCCATATCCTTAAACTTGCCTCTTTTATTCTCTTTTCTCTTTCACACTGCATTGCTGAGTACTCAGACTAGCAATGTATTATTTCTTATTGCTATTGCAATTATCATCTCGATTGTTTTTCTTTTTTTTTTCTATTTTTTTTTTTTGTAGCAGACAGTATAAGGCAAATAGCTGTTCATTTTACTAATAAGGTTCATACATTATCTGTGAGTTTGTTCACTGATGCTGGCTCATTTTTATTCTGACTTGCCTGGTCAGTTTTGGTGCTGCTGATTTGGAAATAAATATGCAATAAATTAACTAAAACCACTTTGTTCTTTGTATATTTTATTAAAGTTCCTGGCAAGCAGAACATTTTTTGCCTTTTGAGGAAAATGTTTCTGAATAACTTGCAATAATTTAAAGCTAAGAAGGAACAGTATGATATAGCTGCTGTCACGGTCAGCATTTTTTTTCTCCTTACCTTAGAGGTACAAGCCAGGTGTCTAGAAAGCAGTGTACAGTGTCTTGTTGGTTGACCTCGAGTATCTGACACATCTGCAAGACACTATCAGATATTACACAGGGGTTATGGGAAACCTTCATCCTTCTGGAGAACCTGAAATATTCTGAGTCATATTGATCATCCCACAGACCCAGAAATATCATGTTATCATATTATATCATATTATGTTTAGTCAAATGAATCAAACCTAAAAACACCAATGACAATAACAGGACCTTTAACATCTATCCTACACATAGACACCAACATATGGGTCCCAATATGGGTCCCTTAACCTACAAACTGATTTTTTTCTCCAGTCTGTACTTCACTCTATCACATAGATCAGTTTAGCGGTCCAAAGCTAGCAGATATGGTGATAGAATCTCCATGATTGGAGATAATCAAAGCTTGCTTGGACAAGGCCTTAAGCAGTCTGATCCAAGTTGGCCGTGCTCCAAGTGGGAGTGAATCACAGAACATCAGAGGTCCTGTTCAACCTGATTCGTCATATGTAGGACTTACAGAAGAACCACATCCTTCTGGAGCAGCAGCTGGAAGCCAAAGGATACATTATAGGTCATTTAAAAGGCATCAGGCAATCAAGGTACATAAATTGCTCCCCAAGGCAAAGAGTCAATGGAATCTAGAAAGTTACTGAAATGACCATATACAGACTTTCCTGGGGTGATTCCTTGCCTTTACATGCCATTATCTTCCTATGTACAACTGGAAAATCAATCATCTTGTAGCAGATAATTCACTGTGATCATATGCACTGTTAACATGATGGATCTCACTCTCTGTCTCTTATATGGATTTAATAAAATAGCTCCCAAAGCAAAGGAGTTCTCAGAACTTGCCCAAACTGCCAAGGGCTTTGTGTGAGGGCACGGCTCCTCTGATCGCCTGCACTGTTATATATTGATTTTGGCTGGAATAGAGTTAATTTTCTTCATAATAGCTCATATGGTGCTCTGTTTTGGATTTGTGACCAAAACGGTGTTGGTAACACACCGATGTTTTAGTTCTTGCTGAGGAGTGCTTCCACAGCATCAAGGCCTTTCTGCTTCTCACACTGCCCTGCCAGCAAGTAAGCTGGGGGTGCACAAGAAGCTGTGTGGGGACAGGGCCAGGACAGCTGACCCCAACTGACCAAAGGGATATCCCATATCATATGAGGTCATGCTCAGCAATAAAATCTGGGGGGAGAAGGAGGAAGGGAGCATGTTTGGAGTTATGGCATTTGTCTTCCCAAGTAACCGTTATGCGTGATTGAGCCCTGCTTTCTTGGAGGTGGCTGAACACCTGCCTGCTGACAGGAAGTAGTGAATGAATTCCTTATTTTGCTTTGCTTGCATGTATGGATTTTGCTTTACCTATTAAACTGTCTTTATCTCAACCCATGAGTTTTCTCACTTTTACTCTTCCTGTTCTCTCCCCCATCCCACCTGGGGGGAGTGAGCGAGTGGCTGTGTGCTGCTTGGTTGCCAGCTGGGCTTAAACCACGACACCCACCTTTTAAGTAATTTATTGCTGCTAATTATTCCACATTGGAATAATAATAATTCAACAGAAGGGCCAGTGTGTACTTCAACCTTTGGGATTTTTTCCTGCCTACATGAGTTCCTCAACAAAGTATCTTGCATGTCGCAAGAAAAAATTGTCCTCAAAAATCACTCTGAACATTTCCAAAACATTATGAGCGAACAAGGCCTCAGATGTCAGTTGTAAAAAAAGGTCATGCGTCCACTTCTCTATTTCACAAAATTAGGTTCTATTGAATAACACAAATGATTCGTATCACTGTAACGTGCACCTCGGACCTTATGCCAGTTTGTACCAGCTGGGATCTGGTCAGGAAGAGAAGCCCTGCTTCTACCAGGCCATGGAATGGACAGTGCCTGAAGTGAAATGTCTGGCCAATGAGGATTATAAACAGAGAACATTATGTTCAACCTGCCTGCCTTTCAGTAATTCAGTGAGACACCTGTGTGGGGGCTGAATGACCCCAGGATTTCTCTAGGTCTACCTAGAAGAGGAAGAAACCTTCTTAAGAAGCTCACCCCAATTCTCTCAGGCAAGGTGCCAAGCAAGTGATGAAGTGCTTATCTCCCTCTTTTAAATACATATTAACCTACCAGCCCCAAGCAAGCTGGTGTAAGCAAGCTCTTATATCAGACAACCATGTAGCACAGAGGTACTAGGTGGACCTTATAATTGAAAAAGATACCTCACTGAGACTGCTCAAGAACCAGTAAAGAACAAGGGTATGGCTAAAAACACCGAAACAGAAATGATGATACATTGAGATACTGTTGCTCTTAAACTGACTATTTAAGAGACAACAATTACAAACTTATTGCAGTCCTTATCTTGTCCTGTCACTGGGCACCACTGAAAAAAGACTGGCCCCAGCCTCCTAGCACCCACCCCTTCAGTATTTATCAGCATTAATAAGATCCCCCCTCAGTCTTCTTTTGTCCAGACTAAAAAGACCCAAGCCCCTCAGCCTTTCCTCATAAGAAAGATGTTCTAGTTCCCTAATCATCTTTGTAGCCCTTTGCTGCACCCTCTCCAGCAGTTCCCTGTCCTTCTTGAACCAGGGAGCCCAGAACTGGACACAGTACTCCAGATGCAGCCTCACCAGGGTAGAGTAGAGGGGGAGGATAACCTCCATCGACCTGCCTGCCACACTCTTCTTGATGCACCCCAGGATGCCATCGACCGCCTTGGCCACAAGGGCACATTGCTGGCTCATGGTCATCCTGTTGCCCACCAGGACTCCCAGGTCCCTTTGCACAGAGCTGCTTTCCAGCAGGTCAGCCGCTAACCTGTACTGATGCATGTGGGGATTCCTCCCCAGATGCAGTACCCGACACTTGCCTTTGTTGAATTTCATAAGGTTCCTCTTTGCCCATGTCCATGTCCATGGGACCCAACGAGATACATCACAGGGTCCTGAGGCAATTGGCTGATCTAGTTGCCAAGCCACTCTCCATCATATTTGAAAGCCACGGCAGTCAGGAGAAGTCCCCAGTGACTGGAAAAAGGGAAACATCACACACGTTTTAAAAAGAGTAAAAGGAGGACCCTGGGAAATACCAGTCAGTCAGCCTCACCTCTGTGCCCTGTAAGATCATGGAACAGATCCTCCTGGAAGCTATGTCAAGGCATATGGAAGACAGGGAGGTTATTACAGTCAGTCAACATAGCTTCAAAAAGGGCAAACCATGCCTGACTAATCTGGTGGCCTTTTACAAGGGAATCACTGCATCAGTGGAAAAGGGAAGAGCTACAGATGTCATCTACCTGGACTTCTGACACAGTCCTGGGCCTTTGACACAGTCCCGCACAACATCCTTGTCACTAAATTAGAGACATATGGGTTTGATGGGTGGAATCTTTGAAGGGTAAGGAATTGGCTGGATGGCTGTGTCCAAATGGAAGCCACCAACAGCTGCAGTCTCTCAGGGTTATGTATTGCAACTGATGCTGTTCAATATCTTTGTTTATGACATAGACAGTGGAATTGAGTGGACCCTCAGAAAGTCTGCAGATGACACCAAGCTGAGTGGCGCAGTTGATTCACTAGAAGGAAGGGATGCCATCCAGAGATACCTTGACTATTTTTATTTATGTCATGTATGAAGATTTAAAAAAGCCACATGTTCATAAACCCTGGTCCTCATGGGATACTTCAACCACCCTGATATCTGTTGGAAGGACAACACATCAGGGCATAAGCAATCCCGGAGGTTCCTGGAATGCGTTGATGATAACTTCCCTCTCCTAGTGATAGAGGAGCCAATGTGGCAAGGTGCTATGCTGGTCCTTGTTCTCACCACCAAGGAGGGGCTGGTGGGGAATGTGAAGCTCAAGGGCAGCCTTGGCTGCAGTGACCATGAAGTGGTGGAATTCAAGATCCTTAGGGCAGCGAGGAGGGCCCACAGCAAGCTCACTACCTTGGACTTCAGGAGAGCAGACTTTGGCCTCTTCAGGGATCTGCTTGGTAGAGTATTATGGGATAAAGCCCTGGAGGGAAGAGGAGCCCAGGAAAACTGGTTAATATTCAAGGATCACCTCCTCCAAGCTCAGGAGCAATGCATCCCAACAAAGAGGAAGTCAGGCAAAAATGCCAGGAGGCCTTCATGGATGAACAGGGAGCTCCTGGGCAAACTCAAACACAAAAAGGAAGCTTACAGAGGGTGGAAGCAAGGACAGGTAACCTGGGAGGAATACAGTTAAATTGTCCATGCAGCCAGGGATCAGGTTAGGAAAGCTGAGGCCTGGATAGAATTGAATCTGGCCGGGGATGTCAAGGGCAACAAGAAAAGCTTCTATAGGTACATCGGTGATAGAAGGAAGACTAGAGAAAACGTGCGCCCTGTGCTGGTTTTGGCTGGGATAGGGTTAACTTTCTTCATAGCAGCTAGTATGGGGCTGTGTTTTGGATTTGGGCTGGAAACAAAGTTGATAAAGCAGGAATGTTTTAGTTACTGCTGAGCAGGGCTCACACAGCACCAAGGCCTTTTCTGCTCCTCACACCACCCCACCGGTGAGTGGGCTGGGGGTGCACGGGAAGTTGGGAGGGGACACAGCCGGGACAGCTGACCCCAACTGACCAAAGGGATATTCCATACCATATGACTTCATGCTCAGTATATAAAGCTGGAGGAGGAAGAAGGAAGGTGGGGACATTCAGAGTAATGGTGTTTGTCTTCCTGAGCAACTGCTACGCGTGATAGAGCCCTGCTTCCCTGCAGATAGATGAACACCTGCCTGCCGACTGGAAATGGTGAATGAATTCCTTCTTTTGCTTTGCTCCTCCGCGCGGTATTTTTTGCTCTACCTATTAAACTGCCTTTATCTCAGCCCATGAGTTTTCTCACTTTTACTCTTCTGATTCTCTCCCCCACCCCACCTAGGGGGGGGGAGTGAGTGAGCAGCTGTGTGGTGCTTAGTTGCCAGCTGGGCTTAAACCACCACAGGCCCTCTCCAGAAGGAAACAGCAGAACTGGTTACCTGAGATATGGAGAAGACTGAGGTACTCACCGACTTTTTTGCCTCAGTCTTCACTGGCAAGTGCTCAAGCCACACCACCCAAGTCACAGAAGGCAAAGGCAGGGACTGGGAGAATGAAGAACCACCCAATGGTAGGAGAAGGTCAGGTTCAAGATCTTCTAAGGAACCTGAAGGTGCACAAGTCCATGGCACCTGGTGAGATGCATCTGCGGCTCCTGAGGGAACTAGCAAATGAAGTTGCTAAGCCACTATCCATCATATTTGAGAAGTCGTGGCAGTCCGGTGAAGTTCCCACTGACTGGAAAAGGGGAAACATAACCCCCATTTTTAAAAAGGGAGAAGAGGACAAACCAGGGAACTACAGGCCAGTCAGTCTCACCTCTGTGCCCAGCAAAATCATGGAGCAGATCCTCCTGGAAACTACGCTAAGGCACATGGAAAATAGAGAGGTGACTGGCGACAGCCAACATGGCTTCACTAAGGGCAAATTGTGCCTGGCAAATTCGGTGGCCTTCTACAACAGGGTTACAGCGTTGGTAGATATGGGAAGAGCAACTGATGTCATCTACCTGGACTTGTGCAAAGCATTTGACAATGTCCTGCACAACATCCTTGTCTCTAGAATGGAGAGACATGGATTTGACAGATGGACCACTTTGTAGATAAGGAATTGGCTGGATGGTCACACTCAAAGAGTTGCGGTCAGCGGCTTGATGTCCAAGTGGAGACCAGTGACGCGTGGCGTTCCTCAGGGATCGGTGTTGGGACCAGAGCTGTTTAACATCTTTGTCAGTGACATGGACAGTGGGACTTTCCCCCGCAGGAAAGGACCTGGGAGTGTTGATTGACAGCCGGCTGAATATGAACCAGCAGTGTGCCCACGTGGCCAAGAAGGCCAACGGCATCCTGGCCTGTATCAGAAATAGTGTGGCCAGCAGCACTAAGGAGGTGATTGTGCCCCTGTACTTGGCACTGGTGAGGCCACACCTCGAATACTGTGTTCAGTTTTGGGGTCCCTCACAATAAGAAGAAGGACATTGAGGTGCTGGAGCGTGTCCAGAGAAGGGCGACAAAGCTGGTGAGGGGTCTGAAGCACAAGTCTTATGAGGAGTGGCTGAGAGAGCTGAGGTTGTTCAGTCCGGAGAAGAGGAGGCTGAGGGGAGACGTTATCACTCTCTACAACTACCTGAAAGGGGGTTGCAGAGAGGTGGGTGTTGGTCTCTTCTCCCAAGTGACTAGCGACAAGACAAGAGGAAATGGCCTCAAGTTGCACCAGGGGAGGTTCAGGCTCGATATTAGGAAAAATTTCTTTACTGAGAGAGTGGTGAGACACTGGAATAAACTGCCCAGGGGAGTGGTGGAGTCACCCTCACTGGAGGTGTTCAAGGAACGTGTGGACGTGGCATTGTGGGACATGGTTTAATGGGCATGGTGGTGTTAGTTGATGGTTGGACCTGATGATCTTACAGGTCTTTTCCAACCTTAGTGATTCTGTGATTCTGTGATTGAGTGCACTCTCAGCAAGTTTGTTGACGACACCAAGCTGTGTGGTGCAATCAACATGCTGGAGGGAAGGGATGCCATCCAGAGGGACCTTGACAGGCTTGACACATGAGCCCATGCAAACCTCATGAAGTTCAACAAGGCCAAGTGCAAGGTCCTGCACGTGGGTCGGGGCAAACCCAAGAACAAATATAGGCTGGGTGGAGAATGGATTGAGAGCAGCCCTGAGGAAAAGGACTTGGGGGTGTTGGTTGATGAGAAGCTCAACATGTGCCGGCAGTGTGCACTCACAGCCCAGAAAGCCAACCGCATCCTGGGATGAGTAAAAAGAAGCATGACCAGGAGGTCAAGGGAGGTCATTCTCCCCCTCTACTCCACTCTTGTGAGACCCCACCTGGAGTAGAGCATCCAGCTCTGGGGCCCCCAACATAAGAAAGACATGGACCTGTTGGAGCGGGTCCAGAGGAGGGCCACGAAGGTGATCAGAGGGCTGGAGCACCTCTCCTATGAAGACAGACTGAGAGAGGTGGCATTGTTCAGCCTGGAGAAGAGAAGGCTCCAGGGACACCTTACAGCAACCTTCCAGTACCTCAAAGGGGGTCTACAAGAAAGATGGAGAGGGGCTTTTTACGAGGGCATGTAGTGATAGGGCAAGGGGTAATGGCTTTAAGCTGAAAGAGGGCAGATTTAGATTAAATGTTAGGAAGAAATTCTTTACCATGAGGGTGGTGAGGCACTGGAACAGGTTGCCCAGGGAAGTTGTGGATGCCCCAACCCTGGAAGTTGTCAAGGTCAGGTTGGATGGGGCTTTGAGCAACCTGGTCAAGTGGAAGGTGTCCCTGCCCATGGCAGAAGGGTTGGGACTAGATAATCTTTCAAGTCCCTTCCAAGCCAAACCATTCTATGACTCTATGAATTATAGGAGCCTGTAGAAGAGGACAGTTTCCCTCCTCGTATTTGTCTGTAGAGATTACTTCTAGAGATGCAGAGATTAAACAGGAACTGTCTACATGTTCCTCTTGGAAGTCATATTCACCAGGACCCTGAATCATAGAATAGAATCATAGAATCACAGAATCATAGAATCATTTAGGTTGGAAAAGACCTTTACGATCATCAAGTGCAACCATAAACCTAACACTGCCAATCCACCACTAAACCATGTCCCTAAGCGTCTCATCCACACGTGTTTTAAATACCTCCAGGGTTCGTGACTCAACCATGGGCAGCCTGATCCAATGTCTGACAACCCTTTCAGTGAAGAAATTTTTCCTAATGCCCACCTAAACCTGCACTGGCGCAACTTGCGGCCATTTCCTCTTGTCCTATCACTTGTCACTTGGGCGAAGAGACCAGCACCCACCTCTCTACAACCTCCTTTCAGGTAGTTGTAGAGGGTGATAAGGTCTCCCCTGAGCCTCCTCTTCTCCAGGCTAAACAAACAACCCCAGTTCTGAAGGCACAGTGGTGCTCTAATTTTCCTCATCAGTGCCATCTGGGATCTCCACCATGCATCCTCTGTCCATAGGTCTCCCAGCTCCAAATAAGCTCAGGCCTGGACATCTCCCTGCTACACACACACACTTGCCTGAGCTATGTCATAGGTAAGCCTATGCTCAGCCCTGTCTCCTCTGTTCCTGACTCGTTTCAAAGTTTCCTGGGTGGAAGCTACATGACAGCAACCATGCAATTACCTTATTATACATAATAATATCCCCTGACATACCTCTGTGCTTAGAAAACTTCTCCAACAAAGTTTCTACATAAACATTCATTGCATTTTGAATATGTGCTTTGTACTTCTGAGTGGGTCCAATCCAGAAAGTTTCTAAAAATTCGGATCAGTACATATAATCAAAGAGCAAGTTTGGATTAATCTTGCCAGCCCTGCTTTTAAGACTAAAAGTAACTTACACACCAGAATCCGTTTATTTTGATACAAATACTTAATTAAGGAATTATATATTTTTTCTATCCACCGTGGGAAAAATTTAGAGGAGCTAGTGACATGCTGGTGGCAAAGCCATTAATGGTGTATTTGGTGTATTCTGAAAAACGATGATGACTGTGCTTTACACTCTTGACCCTCATTTAGCATAGAAAGGAATTTAGGCAACATTTTCTATGAAGTTTCACTTTTTGTTTGGTTAAGATTGTAATAAATAATAAAAAAATGAATGCATAAATAAATAGTGGATGAAGTATTGCCAGTGCGCTGTACTACATAGGCAAATTGTCTCTTAGAAGTGGATCAGAGATCAGATGCATATAGGTCCTGTGTTTCTGACATTTCCATGCCACCGCTAACAAGGACAGCTGCATGTTGTTGCAGTTCTATGTCCCTCCAGGGAACAAGCTTCCCATCTATGCAGAAAACATCTCCATCTGTTTTCTGCTGAAAAGAAGAGGAAAGAAAGGGCAGACTGGGTGGAATATAAAGCTGGGAGAGAAAGAGAGAAGATACTGAGCGTCCAGGTACTGGAAACATTCTAAAGCATTCAAAGCACATAGTTGCTCTCATCCAGGGGATCTGAGGTTTGAAGATCTTCAAGTCCTAGTAGCACTGTTACATCAAGAAAAAGAATAAGTGACTGCTGTCTTCATGCATGCTTCCTTGCTTGCTGCTACAAGAGAGAAGCTGTCAATTAAAAAAAAAAACATATCGATGTGCATCTATCCGCAGCAATCTGCATGCAGCAATCTGCATGCATTGATCATTCCTCCCTTGAACTTAGGAAACCTCGTATTAAGTTGCTTGTATTGTGTTTGAACACAGAAGTCACGTAACTAAATAGCTTGATGGAGTTATATGCAGAAATAACGTAGAAGAGCTCTATGCAGTCTTTTCATTTACTACACCTACGTTAGTACAATCGATGTCATACATTTAATGGTATTTTTATAAGCCTAATATGACTCCAAGGGGATACTCTGCTCTGGACGGGGGATTTCCTGGGGAGTGCTGGTGGAAGGAATCTGAAGCCTTAGTATTAAGTGAAAAGTCTGTGATGACAACAGAGGTGAGCTCAGCGAGGAGTAAATGGAAGATTTCATGTAATGCCCAATTTACTACCACTTCTGAATGGATGCCCAAAGTTCTTTTCCTCTCATGCCAAAGCAGAGGGAGCTGCTGGAGGTGGCAGTGTTGGGAGGGCTGGGGACCCAGAGGACACCTCACCCCAAGCTGCAGTGGCCATCACAGATGGGATCTAGGGCCCAGCCCAGGGACTGCAAGTGGCAGCTGCAGTGGCTCCTGCCAGGGTTCCCCAGAGCAGCTGGGCCTCTCTGGGCACATTCACATGTGCATGCCAGGAATGACTGCACCTTCAGGCTGGCCACAGAGATCAATGTGCCTACCCTTGAATCCCCAGTTTCTGGCACCTGGGCATGTGTTTCCAGGTTGACTACGGGCATTTAGAAATGCTATTTTTAGCTTTTCTAGTTGTACACGGAGCTGAGATCAACCTCACTGCAAAACTGAAGGTGTTAATTACAAACAATGATCAGGACAGGCAGAGTCACCTCTTACAATCTGGCTCTGGAGGAATGGGATCCATCTGCTATTCATGTTATCTTCATAGGTGCAGCTGAACTCTGCAGTGCTCTTGGAGAAAGCCCGTGGGATCCCGAGCACACGGGTTCTCCCAGCTCTCATCCCTATCTCCATGGGGCAGATCTAAGGCCCTGAAGCGCCTCAGGTCAGCATCTCTCCATAGCTGCGGAATGGTACCCCAAAGGACTCAAAGGTGAACAGTGGGTGGGCTCCTTTTCCCACCACGTTTGAGAGGTGACACTCACAGCAGTGCTGAGGGAGGAGAATTTAAACAAGAAACAAAAGGGTTGTCAAAGAGGACTGGAAAGCAATGAACTCGGTGGGCATCTCACAACAAACAAAGGCCACCTTTCTCACCTTCCTTTCTGAAAGAAGCTAAATTTCATCTATTGTCCTCTCTTCTTATTTAATGTGAATACAAGTTTTACAGAAGCCTGCATAGTTTGTAACACTTAGCACCTTCGGAGGGGGGAGGGGGGGACAGGAGGGGCCGGGTAATGTGTACGAAAAAATGAGAAAAAAAGACAAAATAACACTTCTGAAAGTTTTTATGGTAACGCCTCCTTTTCCCCTTGGGAATTATTCCTATTCCAGCCTTCTTCTGTTTTAGAGTCCAAACTAGGTATTACAAAAAACAAATAGGCTTTAGTTCTTTGTTCCGCCCATACTCTTAGAGGTTTTTTTATAATATTATCTTTGGTACACAGTCTAAGAACTTCTTAGTTCGTGCCATCTAGAAGGATTGCTTTGTGTTTCTGTTTGAACTTCTCAAGGATCCAAAATTAGAGACCTTCTGACTGGTAAGCCTGGCACAGCAAGAGATGAGTAAGTGATATAACAGACTGGCTATGTCCAGGAATTTCTCCTTTTTTTTATTCCATTAGTTGAGTTCAGCCTTGGACCGGAGCTGCCCATCTTCCTATTCAGTCCTCATTCATCTGTGTTGATGTATTTTATTAAAGAACAACGAAAATTCTGTGGATTGCCTGAAACCTTACACTTGATTTCAACTTTCAGGAAAGAAAGGACATTTGGGAATAAAAGTACTCTCCATGAGGCAAGTCAGATTGCCCCTTCTAAAGACACACCAGGTGCTCGGCTGCGATTTCTTCTCCTTTTCATTTGCTGGTTGAAACACTGTCTTTTGTAGCACAGATTGAAAGGTACTGACAAAGAAGCAAACACTAAAGAAAGCTGAAACTGTAACTTCATCAGTTCCCTCATCTAAATTTGACTTCAGTAGCTAGAAATAATGCAGATAATATCTGTGACTGAAGACAGACCTTACCACAAACTTTTGACCTCACTCATACCACAAAATACTCCTCTCCCTAATCATTCTCACCAATCTTGAGCTTAACCACAAATGAACAAGAAAGATGTTTAATTGGAAGAAACTGTAAACCCCACCTCTTCTGCTGTTGCTCTCTGCTCTTGGACAATGTGTAGAAGGTGAGGGTACAGGACACTTAAACTGGAATGATGGCTTCAAACCAAGGATGGAACAGACCTCTGAAGGTCCCACTCCCACTCATGGCTGGGCCAGCTTCAAATATCTATCAGGCTGTTCATGGCTTTGATCAGACAGATTCATTTTTAACTATCATCTCCAAGATTTTTTTTCCTCATATCGATTCAGAATGAAAAATGAACAAATGATTATTGCCAGTGTGATTCCTGTAATCCAGACCTTCTTTAGGAATCTGAAGCAGGAGCAAAGCAGGTCAAGTAGTAATCCGTGAAAGGTCCATGACGACAGCTGAGGTGAGATCAGGGGAGGACTAAATGGAAGACTTCACGCAATGCCCAATTTACTGCCACTTCTGAATGGATGCTCAAAGTTCAGTTCCTCCCATGCCAAAGCAGAGGGAGCTGTTGGAGGTGGCAGTGACCGGAGGGATGGGGACCTCGATGGTGCCTTGCAGAAAGAACTGGACTGCGATCTGTGGGTAGCAGCTACAGCAGCTCCCACCATCTCTCCCCAGTATGGCTGAGACCTTCCAGGTACACTCAGATGTGCACCCCAGGCACAACTGCACATACACACCAGGGACACGCATAAAACTCGCAGAGAAACACTCTGCGAAAGCTGATGGCATCAGCAGTCTCAGCCAGTTCACCACAGGCTGATCAGAATGAGGGTCCGTCAGTGAGGCATACAGACATCTGTAAACATATATGCGTATGCACATACAATACAGATCTCCCAGTCACTGCCTTCGACACTCAGGGTGTGCAGTGCCTGCCCTTGAATCCCCAGTTTCCGGCACCCGGACATGTGAGCCCTGGGGTCCAGCACCACTACGACAGCTTGTACAGGCCTTCCTGGCTCACCCACAACAACCTACCACCCTCACACAAACACAAGTAACCCCCTGCCACACAGGCACACTGTGAATCTCCCCACAGGTGGGCTGAGGTACTCAGTCTATCCAGTAACTGACGTGGGACCCTTCCCCCCAGCTTTCCAGTTCCCTTGCACACACACCATCACCCACACGTAGGCACAGGGGTCCCCCAGTAACAGTAAGTCACTCAGCCTTAGACACTCAGTCGACCCACTAGCAGCCCTGGATCCCAGGTCTCCCAGCTGCCAGCATCTGTGTAGGCAAGCCCCTGAGGCCCCCAACCCCACTCCAGCTGCTGGGACACAGACCCACTCGCACACACAAACACATGCACAGACACGTATGTGTGATAGATCCCCCCGTAACCAGCCTTAGACACTCAGCCTGCGCAGCAGCTAGCCCTTGGATCCTCCTATCTCCCCTTGCCTCACGCACGCAGCCACACACACGCAAACGGGTCTCTCAGGTGATGTCCAGACCTCATGGTCTCTGCAGTGGTTGGCTTGGTCCTGCTGGTCCCTTCAGCAGCCAGCTCTTGAACCCTGGGGTATGTCTGGTACCGAGCCAAAATTTAGGCCACTTTCAATACCTGGTTTACAAGTCGCTTACCCTACTCAGGCAGGCTGGCTGGCCTCTCCGGTTCCTGGCACATCAGCCACATGAGGCCCAGTCCCCTGCTCTGGTTGCTGGCACTCAGTCAAGACTTCAATCTTTACCCAATCTTTAACCACTCTTTCACCTCCGAGCAGTCAGGTTTTCCTGTAGGGTTTCAAGGATTAAAGCACACTGTGCTGCAGCCAGGAGAGGTAAAAAGGTGCTGGCAAAGCGAACAGCTTCCTGTGAAAGACCCATGCCTGGGCTGGCAAGGTTAGGCTCTATCTGAAAGATAAGGCAGGTATTTCCAGTCTCAGTCTAAACTGGGTCTGGAGGAGTTCTCAGGTTTTGCATTTTGTCACCAGGAAATGAAGTTATCAAACAACCCTTCTGTCTTCCTTGGAAGGAGCCGTAGATCGTAGGAAAGTGACACAAGTCCAAAAGTAAGGGAAAGGAGTTTTTTCCACCCTCTGCAGGTTGGTCCAGCCCTTCCATGTCTTTGGTATCCTTTCAACCTTGTTTTGGTTGTTGAGATTGCATCAGTGTATTCTTCCCCTTGTGCCCTGTAGGAATGATCGTGCTTCAGGCTTCACACTGAATTGGTGCCTCCTTGGTTTCACACCCAGGCAGGAAACACACAAACTTTAAAACCAACATAGAGCTTGATCTCTCACTTTGGATACAAACACCAATGGAGTGTGAAAAGCTGTGGACATCATTGTAAATGCTGAAATGAAGTGGCGGACATTCTTCCAGGAAAAGTAAGTATGTGTGAGGTAAGGATGGTGGCTGTCTGAACAAGCCTTGCAGTCTAGTGCTGGGGGAGGGAGGGGCGGAAGCAAGTCTCACGCAGCCGGTATATGTGGTCTGCCAGTTCCCACAGCGCTGCGACAGAAGCATGGTTCCTACTCTTCTCATGGGCTCCGTGCTAAAATAAGTTGTTCTCAAAATCACGAGGGAGATGGAGCTTCACGAGAAAACAAGGTGAGATCAGGCAAAGTGCACGGCCAGACAAGCACACCAATGAGCAGCCTATTCATACGTGACGAGCCCCTTTCATCCCCCATCCCCGCTTTCCCACACGCGTTTTTCCTCAGGCCACCTCGATCCTTCCCTTTCCCCACCTTTGACCCTTGCTTTAAACATCCCGTAGTATCTTTTGTACAAACCCAAAATGCGGCTCCTGGCATCCCATAATAAGTGCCTTCAGCCTGCAGGCAGTTAAGTTCCTCAGCCTGCAAGGGGCCAAAATCAAAGACAAAGTCATGTGAGAGAATCTAGAGGTCAGAGCTGGCTTCTCAGCTTAGCCATCAGTTGTGCTGCACTTGAAAGACAGTGTCTCCTACTTCTCGGACAAAGCCCAAAGCCAAGCACAAAGGCATAGTGGAAAAACCCTTCTCTCTCCTCCATGTATCGTCAGTCCTCTGAGCACCCACAAAGCATGGGTTCACGCTCAGTCTGTGCTTTACAGCAAATCAACCAGGTACCTCCAAGTTGAGATTTCACCATTGTACTGGTTTTGGCTGGCACAGTTACATTTCTTCATAGTAGCTTGTATGCAGCTATGTTTTGGATTTGTGACCAAAACAGTGTTGATACACTGGGATGTTTTTGCTACTGCTGAGCAGTGCTTACACAGAGTCAAGGCCTTTTCTGTTTCTCACACCACCCCACCAGCGAGTAGGCTGGGGGTGCACAAGAATTTGGGAGGAGACAGAGCTGGGACAGCTGACCCCAACTGACCAAAGGGATATTCCACATCACATGATACCATGCTCACCATGCTTAGCAATAAAACTGGGGGGGATGGGATGTTGTCAGGGAGGCTGCTGCTCAGGGACTGCCTAAGCATTGCTTGGCTGGTGGTGAGCAATTGTTTTCATCTGCAGCACTTGTCTTTATTGGGTTTTATTGGGTTTTATTTTCCTCTCTCTTTTCCTAACAATTTTATTTTTATTATTATTTCTTTTTAATTATTGAACTGTCTGGTAGCTGGTGTGAATGGGACAGCTCAGGTTTGTGTCCCTCTGCTTTTCACAGTCCTCTCTGATTGTCTGAGTGAGCCTTGAGGCCTCAGTCACCTCCCATATGTCTCCTGACACATCCCAAGAGAGGCAGTACACATTCTCAGTGCTCACCTTTAAAAACATTGCCCTGGTAAGCTGCAACACAGAGTGTCCACTCTGACCCTTCCGATATTTTGAACAGAAAAATACATGGGTGCACAGAACACTAATTCTATAATGGCACCACCATGCAGGGCCCGGACATGCCCCAGCCCACGTGCTCAGTAGTGTGGTTGCACAGGGCCATTCAAGATGTCACAAGCCTTGCAAAGTATCTTCTGGCTTGGGAGGTTTGACTTTGTTGTCAGTGATATTAAAGGCTGTGTTTTCCTCATGGACCACCCTGGGGTTTTGCTTATGCTCCCTTATCTCACAGCTCTGTTTGTCACTGTTAGGCTCCAACACCTTTGTGTTGTTACTTTCTCGCTGGTATTCCAGAAGGGGAACTTGGGGTTGTGATTTCAGGTGTCTCCCAGGAACTCTAGGATGCAAAGCCGTGCCAGAGGGGACATAAGGCAATTACTTTGTCTTCTATTCAGAAAAACTCCTCATGGGCACAGAGAAGACACAGTATCTTACCTTACAGTTGTTTGAATTACCAGCCAAGAGAGGAATTGCTGAGAACGTCAGCTCTTTCCTGGAAACACCAGAATACTGAAGAGGGGTGGGAGTTTGCTCAAGTGTTTATTATCATTTAGTTCTACAGCTTGGTGTTGTCTGAAATGTCTCCCCAGTTTGGGTCTGTGCTCCTCTGATAGCACCATCTCACACATCACAGGAAGCAAAGTGGTTTGCAGCTTTCTGCTTTATCTCTTGGTGGGATGGAAACTGGACGGTTAAAAAGCTTCCAGGAAGCAGATTAATGCAGATTAAATGTCATGCTGGCAGGCTGTAGAAGAATGGAAATGTGAAAGGTGAAATCTAGCAAACAGAGAAGCAGACATTTTCTAAGAAGTCCGGAAAAATCCTGGAGCACGTCCTCTCATAATGCATGTCAGTGCATATGAAGGAGAGGAAGGGAATCGGAACAATCAACATGCATTGACCAAGGGTAAACCAGACCTGACCAACGTGACTGAATTCTGTAATAAAGTGACTGGAATTATGGATGGGGGTGAGCAGTGTTTGCCATTTGCCTTGACTTTAGGAAGGTTTTTGACATTGTCT
Organism: Gavia stellata; assembly: GCF_030936135.1. NCBI lineage: Eukaryota > Metazoa > Chordata > Aves > Gaviiformes > Gaviidae > Gavia > Gavia stellata. The sequence continues at coordinate 7,897,893 of NC_082621.1, read as the reverse complement.
CCCAGCACATTCTTCTAAGTTAGGATGTTATGATCTGAGTGAGTGGACAACTGGATGGGTAAAACCAGGTTGGATGATCAGGCTCAGAGAGTGGTGGTGGTGTTAATAGGTCATACCCTACCTGGAGGCCTGTAACAAGAGGAGTACCATAGGGGTCTACACTGAGGAGAGGTTGAGGGAACTCAACTTGTTCAGACAGAAGGGGAGGGCTTGGGGGGACCTAGCAGCAGCTTTCCAACACCTGCAAGCAGCCATCAGGAAGATGGAACCAGGCTCTTCACAGCAGCAAATGGTGGGAGCACGTGAGATAAAGATAATGGGTAGACATTAATACGTAAATAACTAAGTAAAAGAGGTTCAGGCTATGTGTAAGAAAAAACTTTTTCACCGTGAGAACAGTGAAGCATTGGAATCAGTTGTCCAGCTGTCCAGTCTCCATCCTCAGCGTCAGCACCTTAAGTACATTCCCCAGCCTGAGGTTTGACTGTCTGGGTTCATGGCCAAATTAGAACCAGTGCAACTGAGGGCTGTGTCCCTTCCCTCTAGTAACACAGGAGCCAATGCTCCCAGGGAGGACTTCAGAGAGGCCTCAGCCTGGGCTGCTCCCCTTCTCATGCGAGCTGCTTTGAAGAGGAGACTCTGACTCTGCTCCTCACCTGAGCTCCAGCTTCAGCTGTGTCTCAGCCATGCCTGCGTCTGGTCGTGCAACCTGCTGATCTGGACCTGGGCCCATGCACTGACTTCCCAGATTGACCTCAGACTTCCCTCGTTACTAGGGACTTGTCTGATCATCTAGAACCCCACCTTACCCTGAATATTACCCTGAACTTTCCTTGCTCTCCTCACTTGAATACTGTGGGACTGGGGCCTTTTTGGCAAAGCCGCTGCTTCTGCCTTCCTTGTTATCTCTTTTGGCTACTCACTCCCTTTCACACAGGAAGCTGCCACTTCTTGTTGCTCCCAGACACATGGAGGTTTTCAAGACCTGATGAATAAAGCACAGAGCAATTTGGATCTCAGACCTGACCCTGCTCACCTGCATAAATCTATCGCGCAGTGTCATCAGTAAAATCTGATGGAAAACCAGTGTATCTTTCACTAGTGATAGGAACATTAGCGCTCAAGGTTGTGAGTCTCTGGTAGGTCCTGTGCCTTAGCTACTCTGACAGGTGATTTCTGATATCCAGAGGCACCTCTGGTGGCAGTCAGTCCCTGTAATAAGAACCAGCACCTTTGCCTGGCCCTGTTCAGCTCTCACTGTTCCTATCAGGGGATAGGGAAAAAAAAGAAAAGGAAAAAAAACCAAAACCAACCCATGTCTAGGATCCAGGGAGGCTCTTGTTCAGGGTCTCCAATGAGATATGCACTCCTCTCACTGCTGCCTGGGTACTGGGCACTCTGGGTACTCTGAACAAGCCCAGATCTCTCCAGCTTTTGGAGGACATGGTGTCAAAACCAAGAGATTGTGACATGAACCCCTCACCAAACCACAGTCTCCAGTGTATAAGAACAAAAGCAGCAAATGACACAAGCTGAAAGCAGGCTGAGGTTTCCTGTTTCAGCTCCAAACTTCGTATATATAGATTGCCATTCTGTCGCTCTCTCCTGCCTGGCCATAGCAAGTGTTTTGGCTCCTCAGGACAGTAACAGATGATGCTGCTTCTCCTTCTGCTTGCAAGTGCTTTTCTCCTTGTCCCATGGGCTGGGGCTGGTGAGTAGGGAGAGATGGGATTTAGGCAAGGACATGCAAGGGCAGAAATGGGCACTGAGTAGGAACTCTGGTACCTGCCTTGCCTTTTCTCATATGTCTACTTTCTACTCTACTCATATCTCTCAGCTCAGACTGTGTCTGAAACCAGTGACGCTTTTACAGGTACTAGTGTAGTGCCCTTTGATAGCATTTCAGACATCCAGAGTCAGGTGTGGTCAGTCATCCCCAGGAAGCCTTGCCTGTTTTTCTCTCCATTGTGCAGAAGCAATGCTTTGGACAGCCCAAGGAAGAAGAGTTATTGGCATCATTGGCATATGACGTCAAAGGATGACCCTCTCTCCTCATGCAGCTCCAAATTTCATGGGAAATAGCCGCATATGTGATATTAACACTTGTCATCTCTCTTCCAGGAAGGATCATTGGCGGATGGGAAGCTAAGCCCCACTCCAGGCCCTACATGGCTTATTTATCAATTGGAAGTGAGTCACAAATATATACATGTGGAGGGTTCCTACTTCGCCCAGATGCAGTGCTCTCCGCAGCTCACTGTGTGGCTGGAAAAACGTAAGGCCCTCTCTTTCCTGTATGTGGGATTTTTTCATGTCTCACACAGTCATGAAGAGCCACAAGTCCTGGTCTGGGGTGAAAGAGTATTCTGTGTCTCTTGAGGCACAGCAGGGCTCTCTGTGAGCCGAGCTGTCCCCTGTGAGTTGCAGGAATTGCCTGCCCGGGGCTGTGTGCCTGGGACAGGACTCCTCAGCAGAGGTCTCCTGGTCCATGGTTCCTGCCATGGGTCAGAATTACTGTTGGAGAAGAGAGGCTGGTGTCTCCCATTCCCTGCTTCCCTTTTGTCTTCAGAATGGGACACATCAGACCTCTGTCAGCATGGGGTAAGGGACCCTCAGTTGAATTGTGGAAGGAACCCAGGCTACAGAGGGCAACTTGCTGAGAACTAATCTCTGGGGAGGCATGTCCCACCACCACCTACCTCAAACCACCTGCCATGGGGGCTGTGGTCAGTGCAGGTGGAACATGTGGGTGTTTCCTGGCAGGAAAGTGAATATCACCGTGACCCTGGGAGCCCACAACATAAAAAAGAATGAGCCAAGCCAGCAGAAGTTCCACATTGGCCACTGGGTCGTCCACCCCAACTATTCAGGAAACACCTTTGAAAATGACATTGTGCTGCTGAAGGTATGGCCTTACACATCCCTGCTGCCCAAGGGATCTCCCCCTGCTCACTTCCCCAACCCCATGAACTTGTTCTCATTCCTTTGCCCGCTCTAACCCTTTCTTCTCTCTGCTTGGCAGCTGAAGCCAAGGGCCAAGCTGACTAAGGAAGTCAGTTATATCCCCTTGCCCAGTCACAACAAGCCTGTGAAACTAGGAACTACATGCCAAGTAGCTGGCTGGGGCCGGACATCGATAACACAGCATAAGAGTAGTGTGCTGATGGAGGTGGACCTGAAGGTGCAGAGTGAGAAAGTGTGTGAGAAGTATTTCAAAAAGCGCTTTCTCCAGCAGTCTGTGATCTGCGCTGGTGATGAGAATGGCAAAAAATCAACTTTCCGTGTAAGTGTTGTTTTCGTCTCTGAGCTTGGGATGAGGTTGGGACTAGACAGTCAGGTTAGTTCTCAGGTGGGGGATGAAGGGTATTAAAATGAAGTAGATTTTTCAGGATGGTGTGCTGAGGCTTCTCTCAGGAGCTCTGAAGCTGACGTGCTCCCTGAACCAGGGTGCAGTTGCCCAACTGTCAGCATCGTGTGCCTTTTTACGTACCTGGGGATATTCTACCCAGCCTAGCCACTGCTCCAGCAGGCTCCAGATCTCATGTAAATCCTTTGTCATATTCTCCTGATACAGTGGGATGGCTCAAATATTCCCACATGTCTAAAGTAGGACTCGATTCTTCTTTTCAGGGATGTGAAGCCAGTTTTTGAATCTCACACGGCCTCCAGGCCTGAATTGCTTCACGGGTCTGCTTAGAGGAGTAGTGAGGCAGCTACAAGCCCTGCAGAGCTGGGTCTGGAGGGAGGTGGTCGAAAGAGGAGGTTCTTCACATGGAGGGAGGCAAGGGGGCCAGTTTCTTCCTTAGGGCAGGGGGAGGTGCGATTTGACATGTCTGACCCTCCCACTCCTTTTACCTCACAGGGTGATTCTGGTGGCCCATTAGTCTGCAATGGGAAGGCTCACGGCATTGTTTCTTATGGACGCAAATATTGCATTTTCCCTAAAGTATTTACCAGAGTCTCCTATTTTGAATCCTGGATACGTGAAGAGCTGAGGAAGTTTGAGCTCCAAGACCTCCTTGACTCTCCCTGCTCTGACTAAAATACTCAGTGCCCCATTTCCACAATGCATCAAACTTCTGCTGATGCTCAGAGGCTTCCAGGGGCAGCTGAAATGGAGTTAGAGATGCCCTCATGGCATATACACAGGCTTCTGCACTTCGTGGCAAGGTAAAAACGCAGGTCCCAAGCATGCACAGTTTCACATTATTCCCTTCCTCCCACTGCTACCCAACAGCGCTACCTCCTGCTCTGCTTTCTGGCCACCAATAAAGACGTCTTCAAACTTGCTTGTGTGTGCAGCCTTCTTGGGAACAGGATTAAAAGCCTGAGCATGAGAATGAGGAGGCTCAGTGCAATGTGGTAGTGACAGGTAGTGAGCCGATACCAGGAGCATATTGTGCTCTTTAACGTACAGGATGCCAAACAAAATAAAGCTGTTCTGTGTTAGTTCCCTGAGCTGCTGTTAATGACAGGAAGTATGATCAGTAAATCCAAGGGACAAAAGTCCACTGAAAGTTACTGAACAGAAAGGAGAGAGGAATTACTTTTGCCAGTTCTAGACAAGTGGTCTAAATTGCCTTTAGTACCACGGGGGAGACACAGACATTTCTGACACCCTCTTGGCAATTCTGTGGCATGAATCCCTACATGCTAAGCAGACTGTCTTTCAGATGAAAAATGCCTTGAACATGCTTTACTTCTCTTTATTACTCAAGAAGTGTATTGGGACAATAATGTTTCCTGGGAATTTAGGGCCTTTTTAGATGTCCCAAGCTATTCCATTTTGTCTCCAGCTGCTGCTCCAGAAGGTGTATGGCACATCCTATGTTGTATCACCCAAACCATGACAATGATTCTGATACCCTAAAACACTTCTATTTAAGCCATTTTTGAAACTCAGAAGGGTGACTCCATTGAGATGTTCCTACTGCAGAGGAGCTGAATCTTGTGGAGCCCCTAAGCTGTATCTAATATCCCTGTTCTTGTTGTAGTCCAGAGCATCTAAAGTAGCACAAGATGCCGGTAAAAGAGAGTTCTTCACTAGGAAGTCAGAACGTCTTTCCTGTCCCCTAGGTGCTCCCTCACCAAATTTAAGGAAAAGACACCAGGCCTCTCAACTATGAAGGTGTCAGACACAAGTATGGTTAGGACAGCAACAGGTTTCTTGTCCTGTTCCAAACTCCACTTACCAGGAGCAAGGTTGTTTGACAGATGTACTGAACAACCCCCATCACGTGAGTTGCTTCACCTGATATTCTTTTCCCCTCCCAAGTTCTTCCCCTTTACCACTAGCTACCCCCTTAAATAAAATGCCCACGCCTGTTTACCCTTTCCTCATTAACCTTCTGTTAAGCTCGTACTCCCCATTTGTTATCAGTAGTGTCCTATCATTTCCCATGTTGCTGTTTTGTTACCAGTGCCCTGAGTCAGGTCAAGCTATAGACACATTACAACCCTTTGCTGTCTGCAATGCATTCTAATTACTCATGTCATTGTCTTCTTAGTGTAGGGCAGGGATGGCCATCTGTACACATACACTAACACTGATTCTTAGATGCCTATACTTAGGTCCAAGTCAGGTGCTGAACCCAACCACTAATTATTCCTATCCCAGTTTCCTAAAGCTTAAATAAGATGGTGTCGTGGTTTAGTCCCAGCCGGCAACTAAGCACCACACAACCGCTCACTCACTCCCCCCAGGTGGGATGGGGGAGAGAATAGGAAAAGTAAAAGCGAGAAAGCTTGTGAGCTGAGATAAAGACAGTTTAATAGGTAAAGCAAAAGCCACGCATGCAAGCAAAGCAAAACAAGGAATTCGTTCACCACTTCCCATCGGCAGGCAGGTGTTCAGCTATCTGCAGGGAAGCAGGGCTCCATCACGTGTAACGGTTGCTTGGGAAGAAAAACGCCATTACTCCGAATGTCCCCCCTTTCCTTCTTCCTCCTCCGGCTTCATATGTTGAGCATGACGTCATATGGTATGGAAAATCCCTTTGGTCAGTTGGGGTCAGCTGTCCCGGCTGTGTCCCCTCCCAACTTCTTGTGCACCCCCAGCCTACTCGCTGATGGGGCGGTGTGAGAAGCAGAAAAGGCCTTGACTCTGTGTAAGCCCTGCCCAGCAGTAACTAAAACATCCCTGCTTTATCAACATTGTTTCCAGCCCAAATCCAAAACACAGCCCCATACTAGCTACTATGAAGAAAATTAACTCTACCCCAGCCAAAACCAGCACAGGTGGGTTCCAGCAAGCATGACATGAATTACTAAAGCCTTTGAATGTTACAAACTGGACACTAGTTCCTTCTTCCCATCTTCACTCACTGGATTATAGGGGTAGCCAATACTCTTTATCCACTGAGGCTCTTATGCATATGGCAGAGACTGATCTATCCCACATTACATATCACTGAGACTCATGAGGATGGAAGGCTCAGGTGTTTATTCACAGGTAGCCGATGACATTATTTTTCCCTCTGTCCCATACCTTTCCATTCCCTCTGATTCCATTCCATTGAAGGAAGGAACTGTTCTGTGTGTACAAGTGGCTCCTTAAATGACACAGTGATGTTGTTTGCATAAAGCCCTTTGTACTTCCCTTTGTTCTTCATGTGGACTTGGACTACCCAGTAAGAGAGTGATTTGTGGACTAACCACCACTATCCTAAATCATTTCACATGGAGAAAAGAAAACCAGAAAGCTTGTGGCGAGAAAAAGGAAGGAGAAAGAATTGAAAGAACAGGTTTCAGTAATTTACAAGATTATTGACAACTCTTTGTAGGTGGGTTCCTGAGTGGAGGGATGCATGGATGGATGGATGTGTAGAACTAGGTATGTGGATGGATGCATGGATGGAAGGAAGGATGGATGTCTAAGGAGAGACAATATGTTATTAAATTATTTTCTTTCCTGTTCTTGATTACATCCACATTCAACAGCACCTCAAATTTCTTGGTGTTTAGAAATAACCATACTCCATTTGACACTCTCCCTTAAGGCCTCCTGAAACTGTGTGTTCTTCAAGCTATAGATGAATGGATTGAGCAGAGGAGATACCACAGTGTTCAAGATGGATACCACCTTGCTGAGGTCCAGTCTGTTGGTCTGGGTGGGTGTGAGGTACATGAAGATGCAGCTGCCGTACGTGACAGACACCACAGTGAGGTGAGAGGCACAGGTGGAAAAGGCTTTCTGTCTGCCAGCCACAGAGGGAATTTTGACCACAGCTGTAATGATGTTGATATAGGATACAGCCGTAATAGCTAGGCTACCCAGTAGGGTGAACACCACTGGGATGAAATTCACGCACTCTAGAACCTTGGTATTTCCACATTTGAGCTGAATCATTGGTGTGCTCTCACAGAAAAAACGATTAATGATGTTTGAACCACAGAATGGCATCTGGACATTTACCACTGAAGGAGAAAGAATGAGGACGGCCCCACCAATCCAGGCATTAATCACCAGCAGGCTGCAGACTTGTGAGTTCATAATGGCCACATAGTGTAGAGGTTTGCAGATGGCCACATACCTGTCAAAGGACATTACAGCTAACAGAACAAACTCAGAGGTACCTAGCATGAAGTAGAGAAAAGTTTGAGTGAGACAATCCCGTGAAGAAATTGGTTTTTTGCCTAAAGCCAGATTGGCCAATGCTTTGGGATGACAACTGTGGCAAAGCCAACCTCTAAGATGGAGAAATTCCTGAGGAAGAAGTACATGGGAATCTGAAGGTGATGGTTTCTCAGGGTGATGGTGCTGTATATGGAATTAGATTATAGCAACGGAATTCAGGTGTCCTTGAGGACGGAGATGGAGACTCACGCTGGTAACTAAGATACGCATCCTGGTCAAGACAATGGTACTGTACAAGAACCTTCAAGTAGACAATAACCTATTTAGTGTGTGTAATGGTGTGTAGTGACATACAATTCATTCTAGAGAAGTACTCTGGAATTTAATCAAGACTTGTATCCTAAGCTAACCTCAGGTGATTTCAATACTAAAAATTATGCCCCTAGGAGGAGATTTCATATGCAAATATAAGTCCACCTTAGTAGAATGAGTTACACTAAAATTAAGACATGCACAGATGGACTTTAGTATGAGTGACCAATCAGTTATTGCAATGTGATTCTCTGCTATTGTTTTGTATAAAAGACCCTGTGTGCTTCCGAGAGGTGTGCTGGCTGATGTTAAATGCCCGGCACCCCACTCTGCAGACTGGCAATAAAGACAAATATCTCGACTCAGTGTGTTGATTGGCATTTTGCACACCGGGTGAAGAACCCTGATTTAGGGACAACAATGGTGATGATGAGAATGTTACCTGTTAAAGTCAAGGTGTAGGTGACTAGTAGGATGGTAAAGGGCACATACTGGAGTTGATAATCATCAGCAACACCTAAGACGATGAACTCCATCACTGTTGTTTGATTCTCCATCTGTAGCTTAGCTTTAAACAGATAAAAATATTTTATTTTTTGTTTAAAAAACAAAAAGTAATGGGCAAGAGTCTTCAAAACCTTGTTCCTGAAATCAGCCAGTGTTCCACTAACAACTGGATGTTCTTCCAAAGAAGAGGATTCATCATGGCTCAATAAGGTCTCCACTCTGAATTGCCTGCTACCCTTGCACACTGGTTTCTAAGATGAAGTCTACACTGCCTTTCTGAGTAATACTTAAATTCAATGCCCAGCATGTAAAGGCAAATGAATCCACACTGTAGAAGAAGCTCTTGAGTATGAAGCAGTGATCCTTCCCTCTCCTTCTGTGTCTGATCTTCACAGCCTAAAGAGACAGTTAAAATAAAATGGGACATGTGGGGGGCAGTGGGCAGTTAAAGAACTGGACCTTTATGGTGGGTGACCCTGATATAACATGTAAGCATAGGCATACCCAAGGGGAGCTCTGAAAAGGAGCATCACTTGATTGACCGCAGCCTTTATGAATACCTCCACTACCAAGGTTTAACTAAACCTCTCAACAATACTCCTTGCCCTTGCTGTCAGATTCTTAGTTAACTTCATCTTACACAGGGTGCTAAAAATAAGGTGCTAAATCTAAGTAGGCAACCATACTACTAGTATCTAGTACTTTCAGAGAGGAATTTGTCCCCTGATGAAATGATGATTAGCCCCTGGATTTGCTGAGGAGTGATTCAAAGAACAGAGGAGTCTATCTCCAGAAAGAAACAGAAGGTAAGAGTCTGCTCATCCACCTTCAAGCATCTTTCCTTGTAGAGAGCTACATGACCAAATCATCTAGAAACCTTTTTTGAACAATGGATATAAAAGGCATTTGTAGGACATGCTTCATCTCTTGCTAAAGTAGATACCTTAATTACATGAGAAGAATTGGTTTCCTGGATTGCCTATAACCAAAAAAAGACAGAGATGTAGATTTCCGTTTAAGTGAGAAAAAAATCCAACCTGTGGTGAGTAACTTACACTTAGACAATTGGGATGCTTAAACATAGAAGTCTAATAACATCTTAGGCACCACTGAGTATTCAGGACATCGATACAGTGCGGGCAGATTGGACATGTATTTATAGGATTCTGCAACCTGGAAATGAGATGGGAGATCATAAGGCATGCAAAATGCCCCTGAGTTATTCTACTGTCTTTTAAACCTTGTCAGAAGGACCCACTTGAATTCCTAGATTAATGAGACATCTACAGAGGAGTGGCAGACACTGGAGGACCATTGCCCCTAGGGGACACAATGGGAGGCTGGTCAGGTAACCCTGAGACATTTCAAAAGGAACTAGACACCTGTACGTACACAACCAAGTCAAGCATTTAATGCTGCCAAATGCCCTAAATGAGGTGCCTAAAACATGTGCAAGTTTTGCGTTAGTCACAGCAGGTTTTTCTAATTAGTTGATAACAATAAGCATTAGCAGGGATAGCTCATCTTCATCTTAAGCAGATTATGAAGGTAAGTCTGAAAATGGCCTTCTGGACCTCTCTTGCTCTCTCCACTCACAATACACTGAGCCTAAAGTACTTCCTCAGACTTGGGTGTCTAACTTGTAGATATAGATAGGAATGCTCCCTGGACTCTTGTGCAATGATTTTAATTACAATACTTCTATTCATGCCTATTACAATGAAAGGAGTACGAATTACTACTAAAGGTTAACAAGAATCCTGACTTAATCTATCAACAAATTTTGAGTTATAGCAGAGATAATAACAATAGTAGGAGGAGTGATAATAATATGGAACATTTAAATTGATAAAGTGACTACTTCTGATGAATTAATTGCACAGCACATTTAGAGAAGTTTACAAGGGCTAGAAAAACTTTTTTTGGGCAGAAGACAATACACATTGTCCTAATAGACATGTTTTCATCCCCTTCAGGGAGTTGGATCATACGTCATGCTTCAGATCGTCTTTGTTATGATACTGTTATAAAGGAAGAGAGGCATACTCACCATGCTAATTGAGAAAATCAAATATTCCTGGGAGGAAGACCTTTCGTTTTACAAACCCTTAGAAACATCTTTCAGATCATATCAGCTGGTTATTGTTCTGTCACCTAATCCCTTGAAATTGCCTTTTAGCCAAAGAACACTCCTCCTCCTCCTGAGGTGCCTTCTCTTTCTTTCTTGTTTAATATATTTATCGATGACCTGGATGAGGGGATCGAGTGCACCCTCAGCAAGTTTGCAGATGACACCAAGTTGGGTGGGAGTGTCAATCTGCTTGAGGGTAGGAAGGCTCTGCAGAGGGATCTGGACAGGCTGGATCAATGGGCCCAGGCCAATTGTATGAGGTTCAATAAGGCCAAGTGCCGGGTTCTACACTTTGGCCACAACAACCCCAGGCAACGCTACAGGCTTGCGGACGAGTGGCTGGAAAGCTCCCCCGCAGAAAAGGACCTGGGGGTGTTGATTGACAGCCGGCTGAAGATGAGCCAGCAGTGTGCCCAGGTGGCCAAGAAGGCCAACGGCATCCTGGCCTGTATCAGAAATAGTGTGGCCAGCAGGAGTAGGGAGGTGATCATGCCCCTGTACTCAGTGCTGGTGAGGCCGCACCTCGAATACTGTGTTCAGTTTTGGGCCCCTCACTACAAGAAGGACACTGAGGTGCTGGAGCGTGTCCAGAGAAGGGCGACGAAGCTGGTAAGGGGTCTGGAGCACAAGTCTTATGAGGACTGGATGAGGGAGCTGGGGTTGTTCAGTCTGGAGAAGAGGAGGCTGAGGGGAGACCTTATCGCTCTCTACAACTACCTGAAAGGGGGTTGCAGAGTTTGGGTGTTGGTCTCTTCTCCCAAGTGACTAGTGACAGGACTAGAGGAAATGGCCTCAAGTTGCGCCAGGGGAGGTTCAGGCTGGATATTAGGAAAAAGTTCTTTACTGAGAGAGTAGTGAAACATTGGAGCAGGCTTCCCAGGGAGGTGGTGTAGTCACCCTCCCTGGAGGTATTCAAGGAGCGTGTGGATGTGGCATTGTGGGATGTGGCTTGATGGGCATGGTGCTGTGTGGTGTGGGTGGGTTGTTTTGGTTTGTGGGTGGTTTTGGTTTTTCTCTTTGTGGGTGGGTGTGTGGTGGGGTTTTTTTTGTGTGTGGTTTTTTTTTTTTTTTTTTTATGGTTGGACTTGATGATTTTACAGGTCTTTTCCAACCTTAGTGATTCTGTGATTCTGTGATTCTGTGATTCTCTTCTGAGGAGGTTTTCTTATGCACGAGTCTCAGCGACCTGTCTTGTAAGTGACAAAGTCACATCTTATTTTCTAACATTTCAAGTATGCAGCTTTTTCTTAAATTAACCTGTATTCAGCAAAAAGATCTTTTGCATGTAGGCTGGTTATATGCATGTATAACCTGCCTTCCCAAGTACAGTATATATTACTAAAAGGTTCAACACTGAGTGCCTAAAAGGAGAAAAAGGAAATGCTTTATTTAGTGCCATTAACATTGCTTCCATTTTGCAATTACTTTAAGAGATACTGGCCCAGCTTCTTCTCAGAGCTTTTCCTGTGTGAGTCGTTACACCAGTGCTATTTAATTTGGTTTATTCTTGTTTTCTCCTTTCCCAAGATGACATGTGATGATCTTCCTGGGAAGATCCTTTGTGGTCTTCTGGGAGCGTAATTGCTTGTCACAGAAATGCCTTCTTTCTTGGCTTGTTCAATTGACTGGGCTTCATTCCAAGAGGTAAGATGTTCAGACAGCAGTGGATATGATTAATCTTATGTGTCTTTAATATCAACATTGTGGAGCTTTGATTCAGTTCCCTACACATAAGCCCCTCACTACCAGAAGGACATTGAGTTGCTGGACCGTGTTCAGAGAAGGGCAACAAAGCTGGTGAGGTGTTTGGAGCACAAGTCTTATGAGGAGCGGCTGAGAAAGCTGGGGTTGTTTAGCCTGGAGAAGAGGAGGCTGAGGGGATGTTACTGAAAATCGTAACGAAGAAAACTCTCCAAACCAAATGATAGCTTAGAAAGCCAACATTGGTTTATTGCAGCACTGTGTGCATGGGGGATTTCTCTTCCTAACATGCATACTGGGCTAAAATCATAACAAGTATTTAAAACAGTTAACAAAGCTAGTTACGCCTACTGATCCTACCCCTAAATTAGCTATTGGTTAGAACTTTTCTTATTTCATCTTAAAGATGCAGTTCTCTTTTAATTCACTACGCATGCTCAGAGAGTAGGGGGCTTAGTTGGGTTGGGGGCTTTTTGAGTTAGGAGGTGTGTTCTTTAACATTATAATGAGATTATAATGAGGCACGTTAACTTTAGGGCACTATTTTGGCACTCTCTTCTATTTTTCTAAAATTTGTCCTTGTGTTAATCGTTACTGCTAGTTAGTGGAGAGTTACTGGAGACTGTTTTTATCTTTAATATGTCTAAATACCAGATGCATTTGTTATGAAGTATCTTCTTTACATTCTTTCCATTCTTTTTCACTTGTTTTTGACCTTGTGTTTCAAGATGTTCTGTAACATTTTCCCCCTTTGAGACTTACGGATGTATTTTATAATTCCCATAAGTCTCAATCTTCCTTTACTTAGGTTCCACCAGTTAGACAGAAGGTGGTGGCATTTGTCACTTTTCTAATTAGGCCTTTTCACACATTTTCAAATCTATCTCATATTCTTACAACCTGGAAAAGAAATAGAAATAGATAATATTTCCATTTTAACGTGATTACACAATAATACAGTCTTTAAGAGTCCTGTTGAAATGGTTCTCTTCTTGTTTTCAAACTCTGACGGAAGAGTTGGTTAACTCATGCGTAGTAGATCCAGGACCTTTACAGTAGTTTAGACATGAGTTCAGCCTGTGTTCCGGTATTATCATTGTATCAATTCAGTGATGTAGTTAGGCTCGTTAATTGCTCATACATGATCACAACTTAAGGTTTGGCAACTGCCCTTTCTGTATAAAGTTTATACAAAAGGGTTTGTCTTATAGCTAAATTGTATAGTAAATCTTTGGTATCAATCCCCCCCTTTTGAAGTAGTTAGATTTTCTTACTACTTCCATCTATTATTCCTGTAAAACACCACTACCTCTTTGTCTACGCTTGTCTTTATCTAAATAATAGGAAACATTAGCCTGTTTAAAGGTTCCTGTGGTGTTATCATATTCTTCTAGTAAAGATGAGTTTACTGGTACAGTACCCCATGGGGTGGGCTGACCAGCCAAATGAGGAACTGAGATATGTGCTGTAACACTGGTAAGATTATGCATTCTGCCAAACCCTTGTATCAAAGTTAGAATTAGGTTTTCATCCAAATCGATGTTGACCTCTCCATCTGTATCAACTTCCGCACTTCCTGACATCACTGCAAGAGATATAACCCAGAACTTCATGATTCCCAAGTTCATTTTAAGCATAAAAGTCCCTCTTGTTTGATAGTCCATTCTGGTGATGTGGCTGGCTTGATCCTGCTGCGATGTATCCATGGAGTGACTCCTTCAAGCTTGACAGCAGTATAGGTGGTGAGTAAAATCTAGAGAGGTCCTTTCCATTTCTCTTTCAGCGGCTGGTCTGACCACGTCCTCAGATACACCCAGGCTGCAGGTTGGTATTGATGCACAGGCATGTCCAGGGATAGCGGCGCGCTCACAGTGACATACCTGCGGAGAGAGGACAGAACCCTTCCCAGAGAGATAACATATTCTTTCAGGTAATGTTTTCCTACAATTTCAGGATTAACTCTGTCACCTCACAAGGTTTACTGTATATGATCTCAAAAGGGCTAACCTTTTCTTTAGTTCTAGGCTGGATATGTATTCGTAGCAAAGCTAAGGGTAAAACATCGAGCCACTTGGCAAATTTTACTTACCTGTCTTTTTAGGCTTTGATTCATTCTTTCTACTTTCCCACTTGATTGAGGTCTCCATGGGGTATGGAGATCCCATTTTACCCCTAATGCTTTAGCTAAACCTTGCACAGCTTCCGCTACAAAGTGTGGGCCCCTATCCAAAGATAGTCCAATGGGTACCCCAAATCTCGGTATTATTTCCTTAAGTAACACTTTTGCTACTTCTTTTGCCTTGTTGGTAAGACCAGGGAAAGCTTCTGGCCAGTCTGAAAAAGTTTCTGACATTACTAAAAGATACCGGTATCCATTTTGCTGCGGTAATTTGGAAAAGTCTGTTTGCCAACAGTCTCCTGGACTGTTTCCTCTCTTTGTCACCCCTGATAAAGGCCTGTGGGGTAAGTGAGGATTGTTCTTCAGGCATAATTCACATTTCTTTACTATGCTTTTGACTATTCCAGTCATTCGTACACTTAGCACTTGTGTTTTTAATGCTTCAACCATTGTTTCAATTCCCCAGTGAGTTTCTTGGTGTTTCTTATTAGCCAATTCACGTATAATTTCCTGCGTAACTACTACTCGATGTGAAGGAGTCACCCATCACCCTTCTTGGGTTTTATTTGCCTTCAGTAGCTTAGCCAATTGGTTGTCTTCTGGTATATACAGTGGACTCTTAGGTCCTATCCTCTAAATCTTTTCTGGCAAAACTAGCAATATTTGACCTTCAGCTGCTTCTCTCACAGCTTTATCTGCCATGTGGTTTCCTATGTGCATTGGGCTATTTCTGAATTGATATGCCTTGCAATGCATAATTGCCACTAATCAAGGTAGATTAATTGCTTGTAATAATTGTTGAATCATTGGCCCATATTTGATTGGGGAGCCTTGAGATGTTAAGAGGCCCCTTTCTTTCCAAACAGCTCCATGAGCGTGAACCACTCCAAAGGCAAATTTTGAATCTGTCCATATATTAACAGTTTTACCTTTTGAAAGTTCTAATGCTCTCAGCAAGGCTATGAGCTCTGCTTTCTGGGCCAAAGTGTTGGATGGCAGAGTTTTGGCCTCAATTACTTCCTTACCAGTTACCACTGTGTAACCTGTTTTTCGTGTGCCGTTCCGCATAAAGCTGCTACCATCTACAAATTGGTCCCAGTCCACATTTTCTATTGGCATGTCTTTCAAGTCTGCTCTGCTGGAGTACGTCTGTTCTACTGTTTGCGAATAGTCGTGAGTTAATTCTTCTCCATCAGCATCAGTAGTTAGAAAGGTCGCTGGATTCAGGATTGTAGTTACTTTCAGCTCCACATCGTCTTGTTCCAGAAGAACGGCTTGATATTTCAGCATGTGGCTTGGTGACAAGCAGTGTCCTCCTTTTTGTTCTAGCACTGCTGTAAATGCATGAGGCACAAATACAGTTAGTTTTTGCCTGAACATCAATTTTTGGGCCTCTTGGATCAGTAATACTGTAGCCACCACTGCTCAGAGACATGCTGGCCATCCTTTGCTAACATTGTCTAGTTGTTCTGAAAAATACCCCACTGGTCTTCTGCACGATCCCAGTCTCTGGGCCAATACCCCTAAGACAATATGCAGTCTGTCATGCACAAATAATTCAAATGGTTTTTCCAAATTCAGAAGGCCTAGGGCTGGAGCATTCATTAAAGCTTGTTTCAATTTCATAAATGCATCTCTGCACTCCTGAGCCCAAACAAGGAGGTTTCCCTCCCCTTGTACATCTCACCTGTGAGTGAATTTCAAATAAATTGTTAATTTGAACCTTACAGTGAAGTCTCTTTCGCTCCATCACAATCTTCCACATTACTTATGCTGTCAAATCCAACAACTGCATGAACTGCAAAGTAAGGACAGGATTAAGGACAGGATTCATCTCGGTTGACAGTCTAAATCCAAGACAGTGGTTCAGAGACTGCCTTCAGCCAAGAGAGGAATATTGATCCCTCCAAAGGATGAGTTATACAATAATTTTAGCCATCAGTCTTAAGAAAAATAAATCACATTGCATAGATCCTTTTTGGCCATGCATGGAGCAAACAACTGTAACTTAGACGTAAAAGCCAGAGGTCACAATAACTTGGGAAGATTCATGCCACTCTTTTTCTTAGCTCCATCTTAAGCACCTTCGTTTTTGAAAATGATGCTGGCTTGTAATGATCAGCCAATGGGGGTGACAGGGAGATGAAGCACAAATGTAAGTCATCCTAAGTTGCAGAGGGGGGAATCAGCTGCGGAGGCAGACATTTGGATTTAGGCAAGTACAGTGAAGCTTTGTATCTGCAAGGTGGGTGTCTCAACACTTGATACAGTCAGTGCAGATCCACTTAGTGAAGTCAATTAAGCCAGCAGAGCAATTAATCTGGTCAAATGCAGGTCTCCTCTAAAGTGACCTAAAACACCCTCTTGGCCTCAGTGGCTTTGTTGACCAGCTCTCCCCCAAACAACTGGGGGATCAGAAGATTAGAACTTGGGCACCTCAGAAGCACAGGGACTCCGACATGGAAGACATCAGCAGTGGGAGGAGTCCGTTGCCTGAATACTGGTGTCTGAATATTGACATCTAGTGACATCTTGCACACACAGGGATCCCACCTGCCCTCCAAATGCTGCTTCGGGGGTGAGAAGCTGAGACTATCCCACAAGTCCTTTGTCAGACCCATTTGAAAGTCTCAAATACCATTAGACGCCTGTGTTAAGGCAAATCAACCCTTCCCTTGGAGCGTGTCTATGCTGCCAGCTTGGGTAGCAAGTTTTCAGGCCAGGGTTCTGTCCCTTTGACACGCTGCTTTGCAGAAAAATTAGATGGTTCCCAGGATCCCTTCTGCAGAAAGTCTCAGACGAAGTCTCAGAGAGTTTTAGTGGCTTGCTCAGGCCAAAGACTGCTCAGAGAGGTCAAAGGATTTGCTTCCTGCATTAATCTAGAAAATTCTTCAGCTCTCTCAAAGCCAAGAAAGGCCACAGAGGACCAAGAGGCAAGTTGGGCCATGCTGATAGCATCCCTGAAGTTAATCAAAACCTAGGAAATTCATATCTTCAGAAACTTCTTGGTACTCCAGGTGCATGACAGGGATCTTTACAGGGCATAGCTAGCATAGTGCTGAGCAACGCCTTTGGATGAAGTAGATCAGTGGTGTCCAAAGTGGGGTGTGCAAAACGAGCCATTGGGGAGTGGGAAGAAAATATTTTTGTAACATTAATATTTAAAATAAAATAAAATAAAATAAAACAAAATAAAATAAAATAAAATAAAATAAAGTAAAATAAAATAAAATAAAATAGAGTTGTGTTTACTTCATCTTTATCCAATCCTTTTTTTTAATTTCTATTTGTATATATGTTTTATAATGTACATAATGTGTTAGTGCAGTAGTATATGTACGTAATTTATAAGTAAATATATAAATCAGGGGTGCATGCTCAAAAATTTTTTATTAAGTGTTTCAAGACCACTGAAGTAGATCATGTTAAGGCCATTGCTGTATTCATTGCTGTGAAGTACCAGACCAGAAATGCCTGTGCTGTGGAAGCAATGCCTGAAAGGTTGGTACATGAGGAAGTACAAAGCACAGTGTAACTGCTACCACTCAGAGAATACTTGAAGCACTGATTGTGTATCTTTGATGTCACCAGACCTCTCCAGTGGAAGATAATCATAAACAGGTGGGCAGGGGAAGAGGTAAACATCTGAAATCATATCAACATATAGAGTGCAGGTGTAGCTTTAGGCTGAGGGAAAACTTGGAAAATTTGACTTCTCCGTGTAAACATGGAACTGCAGAGCCTTGATTCAAGTTGCCCAGTCTGGTTTTGAAATCCTCCAAGGACATCTCTGGATAACCTCTTTCCAATGCTTGACTGTTTTCAAGGTGAAAAAAGGTTTCTTTTAAGTACAGCCTGTTTTAAATTTAAGCCTCTTGTTTCCCATCTTCCCACCTTGCACAACTATGAAGAGCCTGGCTCCCTGCTTTTCATAACGTGTATTGAAGGGCTGTCGTTAGGTTCCTTTGAAGCCTTCCTTCCCCTAGGACCAAGAAGCCCTCCTCCCTCAGACGTTCCTCACATGACTTGCTAAAGTCACCAACCACTTTTGTGTACCTCTGGATTCGCTCCGATTTGTTGATGTCTTTCCTGAAGTGGGGGACCCAAAACTTGATGCAGCTGTCTAGACGTGGTCTAATGAGTGCCAGCTAGAGGGAAACACTTCCCTTGATCTAGTGGCTACGCTCCTGTTAATGCAGCCCAGCGTGCTGTTGGGTTGCTTTGCGGCCAGGGCCGCATGTTCAGCTTGCTGCTCACAGGGTCCTCCAAGCACTTATCTGCAGAGCTGTTCCCAAGACAGTGGGTCCCCAGTATGCATTTTTGCCAAAGGTGAACGTACATTTGTCCTTGCTAAACTTCTTGCAGTTCCTGTTGGCCCCATTCCTCCTGCCTAAGTCCTTTGGAATTGCAGCCCTGCCTTTAGGCGTATTGACTGGTCCCCTCAATTTGGTGTCATCGGTGAAACTGACAAGAATGCACTCCCTTGGCCCTCCTCCAGGTCACTGATGAACATGATGGGTCCTGATACAGACCCCCACAGCACTCCACTTACTAACAGCCTCCAAGCTGAGCACAACCTATCGGTCACTATCTTCTGAGTACAACTGTCCAACTAGTTTTTTACCCGTCTAATTGTCCACTCGTCCAGACCATAATGACCTAACTTAGATACAAGGATTTTGTGGGAAGCAACGCTGAAAGCCTTGTTAAAGTCAAAGTAAACGACATCCAGTGCTCTCTCCTTGTCCATAAATCCAGCCGTTTCATCATAGAAGGCGATCATGTTGATCAGGCAAGTTTTACGCTTGGTAAATCCAGACTGACTTTTCACAGGTTACTTTCTTCTTCTTCTTCATGTGGCTAGAAATGTGTCTTCTGTCTCTAACCAGGCAGTACTCTACTATTTTTCTCTATATATGCTTCCTTACAGCTCTTTGGTAGTTGTCTGAGCCATGGATACACAGCTGTGCCATAACACAGTCGTGTCTTAGATCCTTGATACACTGGTAGCTGAATCCTGGCTAGGGTAGGGGCTTACAGCAGGGTCTGCAGACATAAGATTACAACTCTCTCCCCTGATGACCTGGCATCTTCTGATCATCAGTGCTATCACTCTAGTTGTTTAATAGTAGAGTCTGGTAGCAGGCCAAGTCTCTGCTTACACCCCTACTTAGCAGGCTGCAGACACCACAAGACCCAAGTTCTTCTTAGTGGCAGTGTTAACGGCTAAACCCCATCTTACTCCTGCTTCCACAGTTGATTCATGAGAACATTCTGCTCAGGTCTTGAGCTGTGATGCTTTAGCTTTACTAAACAAGCCAGCTGCATTAACAAACACTTGACAATTCCATGAAAATTTATTATTTTAACACATTAATAGTTAAATTGTGAAAGTCTCTCTCTGGCACAAGCATATTCAAAAGTAATTTTATGCCTGCACACTATAAAACAGTATAACACACAATAATTTCAAATACACAAAAATATTAATGCTAAATGCTGGCTATTCAGTGGTAGCAGCATTTGCTTTGCATACGACATTCTAATGCATACCTGAAATAAATTGTCACATCTTGTGGCAAACATCAGTGACCTATACAACTATCAGTAGTTTGCAATAATATCATCATTTCTTTTCCTATCTGTTGAGCGGTTGAGCAGCTTGCCCTATTGTCAGTGACTTCATTCACAGAGCACAAAACCCTCTCATACTTTTTTTTTTTTTTTGTAATTAACTAATATTGTCTCCAATAAACTACAGGTTTCTGAGATCTTTTGTTGTTAATTTGATTACTACCCTTTGGTTACAGCTTTCCCTTTTGGCAAATCAATAAACTTAATACTTAGCATGAAATAAAAATAAGTTGAAAAAGGTCATGGGTCAAGATAAAGACCAGGAGATCACTGACTGATAACCATCACAGGCAAAACAGACTTGACTTGGGGAAAACTGATTTTATTTGTTGCTGTTTAAAATCACAGAATCACAGAATCACTAAGGTTGGGAAAGACCTGTAAGATCATCAAGTCCAAACATCAACCAAAAAAAAAACCAAACCACAACCATGCCCATTAAGCCATGTCCCACAATGCCACGTCCACACGTTCCTTGAATACCTCCAGGGAAGATGACTCCACCACTTCCCTGGGCAGCTTGTTCCAGTGTCTCACCACTCTCTCAGTAAAGAAATTTTTCCTAATACCCAGCCTGAAGCTCCCCTGGCGTAACTTGAGGCCATTTCCTCTTTTCCTGTCACTCATCACTTGGGAGAAGAGACCAACACCCACCTCTCTGCAACCCCCTTTCAGGTAATTGTAGAGAGCGATGAGGTCTCCCCTCAGCCTCCTCTTCTCCAGACTGAACAACCCCAGTTCCCTCAGCCGCTCCTCATCAGACTTGTGCTCCAGACCCCTCACCAGCTTTGTCGCCCTTCTCTGGACACGCTCCAGCACCTCAATGTCCTTCTTGTAGTGAGGGGCCCAAAACTGAACACAGCATTTGAGGTGTGGCCTCACCAGCGCTGAGTACAGGGGCACGATCACCTCCCTACTCCTGCTGGCCAGACTGTTTCTGATACAGGCCAGGATGCCATTGGCCTTCTAGGCCACCTGGCAACACTGCTGGCTCATATTCAGCCAGCTGTCAATCAACACTCCCAGGTCCTTTTCTGCAGGGAAGCTTTCCAGCCACTCTTCCCCAAGCCTGTAGCATTGCACAGGGTTGTTGTGACCCCAGTGCAGGACCCGGCACTTGGCCTTGCTGAACCTCATACAATTGGTCTGGGCCCATCAATCCAGCCTGCCCAGATCCCTCTGCAGAGCCTTCCGACCCTCCAGCAGATCAACATTCCCACCCAACTTGGTGTCATCTGCAAACTTGCTGAGGGTGCACTCGATCCCCTCATCCAGATCATCGATAAATATATTAAACAAGACCGACCCCAAAACTGAGCCCTGGGGGACTCCATTTGTGACCAGCCGCCAACTGGATTTCGCTCCATTCACCACGACTCTCTGGGCTCGGCCATCCAGCCAGTTTTTAACCCAGCAAAGAGTGCACCTGTCTAAGCCACGATTTGCCAGCTTCTCTAGGAGAATACTGTGGGGAACAGTGTCGAAGGCTTCACTAAAGTCCAGGTAGACAACATCCACAGCCTTTCCCTCATCCACTAGGCGAGTCACCTGGTCATAGAAGGAGATTAGGTTGGTCAAGCAGAACCTGCCCTTCATGAACCCGTGCTGGCTGGGCCTGATCCCTTGGTTGTCCTGCATGTGCCCT
The DNA here is from genome assembly GCF_030936135.1 of Gavia stellata. Lineage (NCBI taxonomy): Eukaryota > Metazoa > Chordata > Aves > Gaviiformes > Gaviidae > Gavia > Gavia stellata. Next base: position 7,876,268 of record NC_082621.1, on the reverse strand, counting down.
GTGAGCGCCCTCAAGATGAACTTCTCCATAAACTTCCCTGGCACTGAGGTCAGGCTGACAGGCCTGTAGTTCCCCGGATCCTCCTTCCGGCCCTTCTTGTAGATGGGCGTCATGTTGGCAATCCTCCAGTCGTCCGGGACCTCCCCTGTTAACCAGGACTGTTGATAAATGATGGAGAGCAGCTTGGCAAGCTCCTCCGCCAGCTTCCTCAGCACCCTTGGGTGGATGCCATCAGGCCCCATAGACTTGCGAGTGTCCAGGTGGCATAGCAGGTCGTTAACTGCTTCCTCCTGGATCATGGGGAGCTTATTTTATATCCTTGTCTCCCAGCTCAGGGAGCTGGTCACCTTGAGGATACCTGGTGTGGCTGTTAAAGACTGAGGCAAAGAAGGCATTAAGTACCTCAGCCTTTTACTCATCCTTCGTGACAATGTTCCCCCCCACACATCCAGTAAAGGATGGAGATTCTCCTTGGCTCTCCTTTTGGTGTTGATGTATTTGTAAAAACATTTTTTGTTATCCCTTATGCCCGTGGCCAGATTGAGCTCCAGCTGGGCTTTTGCCTTTCTAATTCCCTCTCTGCATGACCTAACGAGATCCTTGTACTCTTCTTCAGTTGCTTGCCCCTTCTTCCAAAGGTGATAAACTCTCCTTTTTTTCCTGAGTCTCAGCAAAAGCTCCTTGTTTAGCCAGGCCGGTCGTCTTCCCCACCGGCTCTTCTTACGGCACGTGGGGACTGCCTGCTCCTGCGCCTTTAAGATTTCCTTCTTGAAGAAGGTCCAGCCTTCCTGGACCCCTTTGCCCTTCAGGACCGTCTCCCAGGGGACCCTCTCAACCAGTGTCCTGAACAGGTTGAAGTCTGCCCTCCGGAAGTCCATCATAGTGGTATTGCTGGCCCCCCTCCTTACTTGGCCAAGAATTGAGAATTCAATCATTTCATGGTCGCTAAGCCCAAGACGGCCTCCGACCATCACTTCTCCCACCAGACCCTCTCTGTTTGTAAACAGCAGGTCAAGCAGGGCACCTCCCCTGGTAGGCTCGCTTACCAGCTGCGTCAGGAAGTTATCTTCCACACACTCCAGGAACCTCCGGGACTGTTTCCTCTCGGCTGTGTTATACTTCCAGCAGACGTCTCGTAAGTTGAAGTCCCCCACAAGAACAAGGGCTTGTGACTGTGAGACTTCTGCCAGTCGCTTGTAGAATGCTTTGTCGGCTTCTTTGTCCTGGTTGGATGGTCTATAACAGACACCCAGCAGGATATCCGCCTTGTTAGCCTTCCCCCTCATCCTTTCCCATAAGCATTCAACCTTGTCATCACAATCGTTGAGCTCTATACAATCAAAACACTCCCTAACATATAGAGCCACCCCACCGCCTCTCCTTCCTTGCCTATCCCTCCTGAAAAGCTTATAGCCCTCCATTGCAACACTCTAGTCATGCGAGTCATCCCACTGTGCTTCTGTGATGGCGACTACGCCATAACTGTCCTGCTGCACAATGGCTTCCAGCTCCTCCTGTTTGCTGCTCATGCTGCATGCATTGGAGTAGACGCACTTGAGCTGGACTATCAATTTCGCCCCCAACATCGGCATGCCACCCCTAGGCTCATCTCTAGGGAGCCTGGTTTCATGCCCTTCCCCCTTCAAATCTAGTTTAAAGCCCTCTCCATGAGGCTCGCCAACTCATGAGCGAGAATCCTTTTCCCCCTTGACAATTCTGCTTTGACATCATTTGGTGTCCCCTAACTCTACATCTATTTTTCTCCAGAATGGATTAGCTAGTTTCTACTCTGCCTTTTCAAAGTCAGTATCCTTTTTCAGATTAAGAAAATTCTGAGAGCAGAACCAACAAGCTCGTTAGTAGTTAAGCTGTTCAACCACCAGGCTGGGAGCAATATAAGTGCCCAAACAGAGTCATCTGGCGACATTTTAATGCCTATGGCCATCCCATTTGGCCTACAGCCACCACTCCAGAAGGGCACGTTTCTGCTAGATCATAGGTCATAACTGCCAGCCCCATGCAGATGTTTTCAATACCCTAAAATATTGTTCAAGACCTATGTTTAGGGACTAAAATGTCACTCCAGCCATGCCTAATGTGGTGTGGGTGCCTAAACTCCCCTTCTGGTCATGGGAGAGCTTCAAAACATAGTCACTGCAGCTGAGAGTTGTTCAGCACTGCCCAAGCAGACAACGTCTGGCTGGATGGACTGTTCTCTGAACTCGGCCATGGCAGCGACTAAATCCCCACTGATGACATTGTGAATTCAGATTCGGTGGCCCCCATGGAGAGTCTCTCACAAAATGTGCGCATTTGGATGTCCTCACCCAGTGCTAAATGCTACCGAAGACACTGCAGTGTCTTTGTTGGAATGAACTTTGGGATTGTGACTCACTCAATAGTTATGAGATGGAAAAGACTTTCTGCTGAGGGCAACTGGGTGACCTCTGGTACTCTTAGGTTCTCTGGGTGTTAGAGAGATGGTCCTGATTCTTGACGCAGAGTTGTAGGGCTCTTTCCCAAAGTCTTTCGGGAACTCTCAGTACCCCCCAATGTTCTTAAGTGCCCCTCGATATAGGATTGTGTAGGAAATACCTTGTTGATGAGTAGTCCATTCCAATTGCACTGCCATTTTCTGATTTGCTGTCACCATTTTTGGCACTCCCAAGGAGCTTGATACAGACAGGCAACATCATTGAATTATGCCGCTTCTTGTGGCATTTTAGACACAGGCAGTGTCCTGCCTAGCCTTCAGCCGCTGCTCTGTATGGGTACAATTTTACTCTGAACCCTGCGATGTATGTGCCAGCTCCATGCTGTTAACCATGGCCATCTCAAATGGTTCCAGTTATTTGTGTTTCAGCAAATGACATTTACCTGGCCAGACTAGTGCAGAAGAGTTCAGAGACTGTAGAAACATGCCACCCAGTACCCAAGGGCTAGCCAGAGATTGCTCTCTGGAATTGATGCTTTTGTCTGTGTAGACAGAGGTTACAGTGTAGGCATCAGACTGGTGAGGCCACACCTGGCGTGCTGTGTCCAGTTCTGGGCTCCCCAGTACAAGAGACACATAGACATATGAGACAGAGAGAATCCAATGAAGGGTCATGGCAATGATCAAGGACTGGAGCAGCCTTCATCGTCTCTGAGGAAAGGCTGAGAGAGCTGGGGTCATTTAGCCTGGAGAAGAGAAGGCTCAGGGGGGGATCTTATCAATGTGTATAAACACCTGATGGGAGAAAATGAAAAAGACAGAGTGAGACTCTTATCAGTGGTGCCCAGCGACAGGACAAGAGGCAATGGGCACAAACTGAAACACAGGAGGTTCTCTCTGAACATCAGGAACATGTTCTTCAGCATGAAATTCCCTCAGCATGGCTGGCACAAGGCCTATGTCACATGCCCTTCTCATCTCAGTGTGACCTTCTTGTTCATTTCCACTAGAATCACTGTCTGTCATACCTATGTCCCCCCCACCCCATCACTTCTGGAACTCACTGTGAATGTTCTCTATTCTGTGCTACCTCCAGTGATGAATCCAGTCATTTACAGCATGAGAAACAAAGAGATGAAAGGTGCCACAAGGAAACTGATTGTCTAGGAGTTTTTTCTCCAAAACAAGTGTTCAGCTTTTTGTTATGACTATGACTTAATGAAAATTTTCTGCATAATAATAGAAATCTGATGGCATTTTGTCTTTGAAAATAATGTGTAGAAATTCCTCCCACCAGTATGAGTTTACACCAGTTAAAAATCATTACGCTTATAATCAGAAGTCAATAGCAGTCCTCCCAGTTAGCACCATTAAAAGTAAAATTAAAATCTGCCTCTTTAAATATCATGCTTTTATCCAACCAGTCATTTGCAAACTAGCTAAGGCTAATTTCGTATAAAACATCTACAGCACCACAGGATAATGAGTGTTGGAAAGGACCTCCAGGAGTTCTAGTCCAGCTGCCTGCTCAAAGTGGGGTCAGCTATGAGATCTGGTCGCTCAGGACTTTATCCAGTTGGAACTTAAAACTCTCAAAGGATGGAGATTTGCACAACCTCTCCGGGAAAACAGCTCCGATGCTTCAGTCTCCACAGGGTGAAAATACTACCTTGTAATCATTCAGAACCTCTTTAATTTCAGCTATGCTCATTGTCTTTCATCCTCTCACCATGCACCACTGTAAAGAACCTGGCTATATTTTCTTCATTGCAACTCTCTGGGTACTGCAAAGCTACTATCAGACTTCTCCTCTCCAGGCTGAACAATCCCAGTTTCCTCAATTTCTCCTCATAGCACATGTGCTCAAGCTCCCTGATCTTCTTGATGGCACTGTGCTCAACTCAGTCTAGTTTCTTGGTGTCTTTACTGATTTTGGGACCCAAAACTGGATGCAGTAGTCTGGAAGTGGTCTAATGACTGCCAACTAGAGGGAGACAACCTCTTTCTTTCATCTACTGACTATGCTCCTGTTAACACAACCCAGAATGCTGTTGGCTTTCTTTGCTACCAGTGCACACTGCTGATTCATGTTCAGCTTGCTGTCTGCAAGGTCTCCAGGCACTGTGCTGCAGAGCTGCTCCCAAGACAATCAGTGTCCACTCTGTATTTTTGCCAAGGGTTATTCCTTGTTACATTTTGTGCGGCTCCTGTTGTCCCCATTCCTTCTGCCTGCCAAAACCCTAGCCTGATCTTCAAGGCTATCAACTGGTCTCCCCAGTTTTGTGTCATCTGCAAACTTTCCGGAAAAGTATTCTGCAACATCCTCCAGGTCAAGATGTTAAATAGGACGGGTCCTAGTGTAGATTCCTGCAGTACTCCACTTGTTATCAGCCTCCAGGTAGAGTATGACCAGTTAATTATTACCCTCCAAACCCAACCATCCAGCCAGACTTTTAGCAACCTAATTGTCCACCCACCCAGACCGTAACATCCTAATGCATATAACAATGCTTTGGGAGACAATGTTGAAAGCCTTACTAAAGTTGAGGTAAATTACATCAATGTCCCTTGAAGGGATTAAAGAAATTCTGACTCTTATTATGTTTCAAGTCCATTTATTGTTACTTTTCTGTAGAGGCAGAAAAATTACAAATCAGAGCATGAAAGGTTTATGGATCTTGTTTTCTCTAGCAATGGGTTATTTTATTTCATATTTTTGCTTAGGTCTTGTTCTGATGGGAACCAGGGCTGGTGAGTGTTTTTTAGATGAATAGACAGTGTTGATAGGCATGGTGAGTGACTTTTCAGCTGTTGAACTTTTGTTTCTCAGCTGGCCTTTTGATGACATATGCACTATATTTTAAACTACTTAGGAGAGTCTCACCCTCTGGAAGAACATCTTTCCCCACTGATTTAAGGAAGATGTAGACAGGCTGTTAAAAAACAATTTAGGTGATGCGCACCAGGCTACACTTTGTGATATCTAAGATAGCTATCGTCTGAGTAAATGGAGACAGTCATAATACAGACACCTCCATATCTTCACTTCCCTCCTTGCTTCTTAGGAACTAAGGGAAAGGAACAGGGAGTGATGCATCTCACCCTAAACTAGATCTTTACAGTTAGTCAGGTGCCCTTGAAGTGCCTGTTTCTCCCCACTTACTACAAAGGGAGCTAGCAGATGTCAACACAAGCTGAGTCTATAGCATAGAAATGTCGACTTGTCAGAGGAATCCCATCTCTAAAGTTTGCATCAGGTTGTTGAAAATGAAAAGTTTGGTAGTCCTCTAAAATACTAGAAAGACAAGAATCAGTTGCTCTATTCCACATCGAGCTGATATATATGACATAGTGTGGAATAATTGCTGGAGGTAATTTAGGAATTAAATTTATATTAAAGGTACAGCATTGAAGAAATCTTCAGGGTGGAGTGTGGAGAATATGCAAGGAGTACATCCCACAGAAGTTCCCTAGGCAACCTTAGATGTTGGCAACACCAGGGGAGCTTGGTGCGCTGACTCTAAGAGAAACTACACGGAGGGTGGAGCGGAGTGAAGACACCTTGGCCAGGCTCTGTGATAAGACGGGAACTGGAAGGCACTATGGAAATGACAAGCTGCATATTTACTACCCTGAGCTGCATATTTACCACCCTGAGCCAACAATCTGTCATTTTTTGACAAAATACTATCCTTTGGGTGAACTTTGCTCATTATAATCTCATTCTAATACCAAAAAACACACCTCCATCCCAAAGCTACCCACCTCCAAGGTGCGACCACCCTTCGCTGAGCTTACGCTCTGGATTTTTCTTAGTCTATACCTTTAAAAGCAGAACGAGAAACTTTTACACCAATTACAATAGAGGTATGTATGACTAGAGTCACTCAAGCTCCACCTGTAAGGACAAATAACATAAAAATGGCTTAAGAGAGGAGGGATGCCAGGGAAGATAGCATCGCAGACCTGTTCTGACACCTGGGATCAGTCGATGGGCTGAGCCTCTCTTCCCCCCCAATAGGGACACCTTTGGGTAAGATTGGAACACTTGGTTATACCGAGTGCTTCCCCAGGAGGCTTAGAAATCTCTATAGAGTTGCTTTATAACTTAATGCGTTTGTAGCTAGGCTGTATTACTCATATTCTTGGTATTTGCACATGCTTTGCAGGCAGTAATTTTATCAACAGCAATCCAAAAGAACTTGTGCATCTGTTGCTTCAATAAAGTGCACTATTCACTAATCTAGCCGTGAGAGTTCTCATTGAACGCCACCAAATCCCTTAAGTGTGGCCGTGCTAGTTCATGGAACGTGACAGACTGAAAGTGTATGTTGTTCTGAGTGTATCCGTAATTGTGATAGTTCAATACATTGAACGCGACTGGACTTGTAACAGGAAGAACTGGGCATCACTCAGAACCTAAGCCTAGCCGCCCCCAGCCCCTCTGATATCTGAGGACAAGCTGGAACGCAAGGGGGTTTATTTTCTGCCAAATTGCCTTGCCCTTTAATGAGACACATAGAAACTAAAAAATGCTGTTATGGCATCTGAAAGTAAGGTGGGATTCCCAAGAGTAGCAGATATTTAGCACCAGATATTTATGTGTTTGCAGCTGTACCCCACATTCCTAGTCAACAAACCCATTGAGGTTGAGGTGACACAAGCATTATCTCTCCACATCTCCAGGAGGGTACTGTTTTCTTATGTTAATCTTCTTGCCCTGTGTGGTTGCCTCTGACATCCTCAGGCATCTTAGGTGGAATTAGATGCCTGTGTTTGGGTAACTTTCTACCCAGTGGAGGGTGGAGAGCTTTCACAGTTGCTCTGAAGTAGAAACCTCTAATTCATCAGATGAGTCAGTCTCCAGAGTGATTGTATTGTATTTAGGTCCTTTGGCTCAAAAAGAAAAAGGTTTAATTTCCCAGCACACAGGGAAATACCTCACATGGAAATACCTTCATTATAGACACCTACATTTATGCATTTATATGTTTGTTTGAACTTAAATCTGGGTTCAGAGCTGGTCAAATGAATCACAGCCTTTAACTGATCATTTATTTCCTCTGACTATAAAGGGAGGCTTCACAATCCCACATTATGAATTTCTAAAATAAGCTGAATCACTACCAAAAAGACCACAGGGAAGCGAAAAAAGCAAGTGAAAAAGACCTCACTGACACAGTTCAGAGGGGATTCTCAGTATCAAGGAGAATACAGGGACATTACTCCTGAAACAAATGCAGAGGAGAAGATTTAACATTCACCATGTATCAACAGAAATACCAAGTCTAAGACATATTTTGGGACAAGGGACCTTTGCAGCCATGCAGAGGTGAATATCCATGTTTCCTCTTTGAAGTCTTGTACAAGTGTGTAATGTTGAACTGAGAAGTGCGGGACATCACACAACCACTAGAAGGAAGCAAGCGATGCTGAACACCTCACCTACTTTTATACGTCTACAGCAAGACTGGGATTGAGCTGCCTAAATACAGGCAGCCATGCCATTTGAGATGCACCAGGGTATACATCTATGTAATGTGGTTAGATAGGGTACAGGACCTACAGAAAAAATAGGGCCCTTTTGGATTAGCAGATGGAGGACATTTTAGATATCATAGGGCAGCTAAAAGGGTGCTCGATACCTAAGTCTGGACAACTGTTTACCTCCATAAGTACTAGCTGAGTCCCATCCTCCACTGACTGCACTGAACAGGAACCCAGTTCAGTTCAATACGTGTATGTAGCTAGCATATCCACAACATCTGCATAGGACTGCCACATATATGATAAAATGGGACCTATTGGATTCCCACAACCATGTGGTGTGGCAACTGCAAACTCATAGTGGATTTCATCTCACTTATCTCTAGCCATCTTTGGGAAGACATCAGATCAAAATTAAGATGTCTCTGTGCAAAATCAAGGTGTGGTTGTGTGCGATGGCCATCTGACCGAACTCTTCTGAATCTAAATTCATGTCCTACATAATTGTGACTGACCAACACACCTCCACAATGGCTCACTGAAGATGGGCAAGAGTGATGAGCTAAGGAAAGTATGTAAGGAATGACCAACCACTATTGTAAAGTAAGCTGAACTTTTCTCAACACAAGGCAGACTTTGTTTTAGACATACAGCTGTACCAGTGTGTCATCAGGTTGTATACATAGCCTTTCCCGACATAATTGGTAGAGCGTAATGATCTAGCCAGACCAGCATGGTGGGGGGATAAAGGGACTGTATGCATGGCTCAGCCCAACATAAACTGCAACAACTTGACAGATAATAAAATGAACTTTGAAGACTGTGATGGGCTTCAGCTGGCTTTAAACCATGTACTCCTTCCTGGCAACTGGGGATGCCCAGTATCGTGATGGTGAGCATAGGGGATTGGTAATGGGTATCACGTTTGTATTGTCATTCAACTGTATATCGCAATTGCTATATTACGCTTGTGCTGTGATTTCGTTATATAGCTGTATTGCTCCGCTAAATCACAATCCCATGTAATGCCAAATATCTTCAAATAGGTGAATTTTATACTAAAATTTAAAATCTTCTCATGTGGAATATCTGAAAGAACCTGGTCAGAGAAGTGGGACTTTGACAATAATACAGTCAGTCGGGTCTGAAGAGCCAGGCAACCAAAGAGCTGGGTTCAATTTCCTAAACATAAGCACCTAAAACAATTTACACATGGCGGGAAGATACGACACAGGACTTTCTGGAGTACTAAATACTTCTGGAGTAGCATCTGGAAGGCAGGTAGAATACCTCAGAGCACAGCAAATACTGCTAGGCACCTTTGTGTTGGCAACTGATTTCTGGCTCCTCATTTCCTCCAGTATCAAATTTGTCAGTCGCAGCTATTTTAATCTAAATCCTCTCAAAAAGTCAGGTTTGTAGTCAAGGATGGGCCTTGGAAATACCTGGTTATATCCTTTAACTACAAATAGATTATCGGATAAGGAGCTTTACCTGAGAAATGTGAATTTGTTGTGTTCAAAGGAAGGTGAAATAATTTCCTTCATTAGATTTGATCCTAAGTTCCAGATTTAGGATGATAACCAAATTTTACATGCCATGGCATGTAAGGGACCTAATTATTCCATTTTATGTATTATAATTAATAAGGGCCCATGTATTTCTGTTGCAGGTGGTAGACTGTTGTGCAGAGCTCTGCAGAACAGTTACTCCTCAGTCTAATAGACTAATGAGCTATTCAGGTGTGCTGGTTTTGGCTGGGGTAGAGTTAATTTTCTTCATAGTAGCTAGTACGGGGCCGTGTTTTGGATTTGTATTGAAAACAACAGTGTTGATACACAGGGATATTTTAGTTACTGGTGAGCAGGGCTTACAGAGAGTCAAGGCCTTTTCTGTTTCTCACACCACCCCACCAGCGAGTAGGCTGGGGGTGCACAAGAGGTTGGGAGGGGACAGAGCTGGGACAGCTGATCCCAACTGACCAAAGGGATATTCCATACCATATGATGTCATACTCAGTATATAAACTAGGGGGAAAGCTGGCCGGGGGACCGCTGCTTGGGCTGGGCATCGGTCGGAAGGTGGTAAGCAATTGTTTTCATTTGCATCACTTGCCTTTCTTGTTTGTTGTTGTTGTTATTTTCCTTTTCATTACAATTTTTATTATTATTATCATTATTATCATTATTATTATCATTATTTTATTTTATTTCATTTCACTTATTAAACTGTTCTTATCTCAACCCATGAGCTTTCTCGCTTTTACTTTTCCTAGTCTCTCCCCCATCCCAGTGGGGCACAGGGGGGAGTGAGTGAGTTGCTGTGTGGTGCTTAGTTGCCAGCTGGGCTTAAACCACGACAGTCCTTTTTGGCACCCAACGTGGGGCTCGAAGCATTTGAGACAATAAGAGATTCAACAGAGCATATTAGAAAGGGTTTCTATCTATTAAAATTTACAGGTCACAATATTGATTAATTTGTTCTTGACGTTAGTTTATTTCATCTGCACCATGCTCTTTATTTTGCTGTACCTTTTAAACATTGGCGTTGGCTTTTTCAGTTTGCTGTGCTCTGTAGCAATTAGTGATGCTTTGCATGGGAGATCCGTTTTTAAAACACTGACTTTGAGCTTAATCTGGTATTTGTTCTCTGTACTGAAGCCATTGCTGTACTTCGGGTACCATCCCATGGAGACATTCAACAATTACACTTCCTCTGAGAGGTTTTTTGTGGAGGAAATGCAGAACGGCACCCTTGCTACCTTCTTCTCTGATCTTGCCTCCCTCGTTACAATGACTTCCCAGTACCTTGAAAATCCTTGGGTAGTTAAAATACTTCTATTGGTATTTCTTAGAAATACTGCTTCAATTTTGTCTAAAGTTAACAAGCAATTTAGGAATATGACCCAGGCTCTGCACGAGTACGATCATGGGTGGCACGGCATGTGGGAGAATATGGGCAGGTATCTAGAGGACTTCTCACCTCCAATGGTCTGGAACTTTACTCCTGAACAACTACAGGAACCTGATGAAGTGGTAGAGACACTGTGGCTAAACCAGGCACTGTATCAGTCACCCCTATAACTAAAAAGAAACACTGGAAGCAGAAGTCAGCTCGTTTAGTAAGGGATGAAGAAGCTTCTCCTAAGAGGGAGCAGGAGAAAGAATCAGAAGAGGCAGCCTGTTCTGCAGCAGAGCAGCCACAAGAACAGGAGGAAGAAGAGACCGAGATAATCAATGAGACAGAAACCACCCGCTCCCTATCCCTAAGCGAGCTGCGAGATATGCAAAAAGATTTTAGCCGTCAACCAGGTGAGCTAATTCTCAGCTGGTTGCTTCGATGCTGGGATATTGGGGCCAGTAGTCAGGAATTAGAGGGTAAGGAAGCCTGGCAGCTGGGATCCCTTGCTAAGGATAAGGCCATTGACAAAGGGATTGGAAAAAAGGCAGGAGTCCTCAGTCTTTGGCAGCGACTCCTATCAAGTGTGAAGGACAGGTATCCCTTCAAGGAAGAACTCGCAAATTCTTGAAGGAAATGGACCAACATTGAGGGGGGCATCCAGTATCTGAGGGAATTAGCTGTGTTGGAGGTGATCTATAATGACCAGGCATGCAAAGACCCGGATGAAATCCGATGCGCACGGTCCATGTGGCGAAAGTTTGTACGAAATGCAGCGACGTCATACACCCACACCCTGGCGATAATGAGCTGGACAGACACTGAGGCACCAACTACAGATGAACTGGCCAGGCAACTCCGAGAATACGAAGATAACCTTGCTCCCTCCATGTGTGCTTGTGTCTCGGCTGCGGACACAGACTGACCCAAAACATGTTTGAGCAAGCTGAGAAGGGTAGGTTTTCCTCATGCACTCCAACCAAAGCCTCAGCTATTAAGAGTCAGCTTTTTCCTGTTCAAGCGAAAGGGTATGGGTGGCGCACACCACGTGCACCCCTGTGGTTCTTCCTGCGTGACCAGGGGGAGGACATGAGGAAGTGGGATTGTCAACCTACCTGGAGACTAGAAGCTCGGGTGCAGGAATTGCAAGGGAAAACAACAGCCAAAAAGCATCCATCCAGGAAAATTACTGCCCCAGTGTCTGTTGGGCAGAGTAGAAGGGCTGACGGTACTTTTGATCCTGATGAAGGGACCTCTGTTATGCACTTACAAAAACCAAGTAATGAAGACTCAGACCAGGAATAGAGGGGCCCTGCCTTTGGTCAGGCGGAGGAAAGGGGCAGTCGGGTTTACTGGACTGTGTGGATTCAATGGCCTGGCACATCAGCCCCACGGGAGTATAAACCTCTAGTGGACACCGGTGCACAGTGTACTCTAATTCCATCAGATTACAAGGGGGCAGAATCCATCTGTATTTCTGGAGTGACAGGGGGATCCCAAGAACTGTCTGTGTTGGAGGCTGAAGAAAGCCTAACTGGGAATGAGTGGCAAAAGCACCCTATTGTGACTGGTCCAGGGGCTCCATGCATCCTTGGCATAGACTATCTCAGGAGAGGGAACTTCAAAGACCCAAAAGGGTACCAGTGGGCTTTTGGTATAGCTGCTTTGAGGACAGAGGAAATTAAACAACTGTCTAGCTTGCCTGGTCTCTCAGAGGATCCTTCTGTGGTGGGGCTGCTGCAAGTTAAGGAACAGCAGGTGCCAGTTGCTACCATGACAGTGCACCGGTGACAATATCGCACCAATCGAGACTCCTGGTTCCCATCCATGAGTTGATCCGTCAACTGGAAAGTCAAGGAGTGATCAGTAAGACTCATTCACCCTTTAATAGTCCCATATGGCCCGTGCAAATACCTAACGGAGAGTGGCAGCTAACAGTGGACTACTGAGGACTGAACAAAGTCACACAGCCGCTGAGTGCTGCCGTACCAGACATGCTAGAACTTCAATATGAACTGGAGTCAAAGGCTGCCAAATGGTATGCAACTATAGATATCGCCAATGCGTTTTTCTCAATCCCTCTGGCAGCAGAGTGCAGGCCACAGTTTGCTTTCACATGGAGGGGTATCCAGTACACCTGGAATCGACTGCCCCAGGGGTGGAAACATAGTCCTACCTTTTATCATGGATTGATACAGAGTGTGCTGGAACAAGGTGAAGCTCCCAAACACCTGCAGTATATTGATGACATCATTTGTGTGGGGCAACACAGCGGAGGAAGTGTTTGAGAAGGGGAGAAGAATAATCCAGATTCTCCTGAAAGCTGGTTTTGCTATAAAACAAAGTAAGGTCAAAGGGCCTGCACAGAAAGTTCAGATTTTAGGAATAAAATGGCAAGATGGGCGTCGTCATATCCCAATGGATGTGATCATTAAAATAACAGCCATGTCTCCACCAACTAACAAAAAGGAAACACAAGCTTTCTTAGGTGTTGTGGGTTTCTGGAGAATGCATATTCCAGGTTATAGTCTGATCATAAGCCCTCTCTATCGAGTGACCCGGAAGAAGAACGACTTTGAATGGGGCCCTGAGCAGCAGCAACCCTTTGAACAAATTAAACGGGAGATAGTTTGTGCAGTAGCGCTTGGGTCAGTCCGGACAGGACAAGATGTGAAAAATGTGCTTTACATCTCAGCTGGGGATACGGCCCCACCTGGAGCCTCTGGCAGAAAGCACCTGGAGACACTCGAGGTCGACCTCTAGGGTTTTGGAGCCGGGGATATAGGGGATCTGAAGCCCATTACACTCCAACTGAAAAAGAAATATTAGCAGCATATGAAGGAATTCGAGCTGCTTCGGAAGTAGTTGGTACTGAAGCACAGCTCCTTTTGGGCCCTCAATTGCCTGTGCTGGGCTGGATGTTCAAAGGGAAGGTCCCCTCTACACATCACACAACTGATGCTACATGGAGTAAGTGGGTCACAGTGATAACGCAATGGGCTCAGATGGGAATCCCCGACCGCCCAGGAATCCTGGAAGTGATCATGGACTGGCCGGAGGGCCAAAACTTCGGAGCGTCGCCAGAGGAGGTAACTCGTGCTGAAGAGGCCCCTCTGTATAATAAATTATCAGAGACTGAGAAGCAATATGCCCTGATTACAGATGGATCCTGTCGTATTGTGGGAAAACATCGAAGGTGGAAAGCTGCTGTGTGGAGTCCTACACGACAAGTCGCAGAAACTGCTGAAGGACAAGGTGAATCGAGTCAGTTTGCAGAGGTGAAAGCCATTCAGCTGGCTTTAGGTATTGCTGAATGAGAAAAATGGCCAGTCCTTTATCTCTATACTGACTCATGGATGGTGGCAAATGCTCTGTGGGGGTGGCTACAGCAATGGAAGCAGAGCAACTGGCAGCGCAGAGGTAAGGCCATCTGGGCTGCTGAATTATGGCAAGATATTGCTCCTCGGGTAGAGAACCTGGTTGTAAAAGTACGTCACGTAGATGCTCACATACCCAAGAGTCGTGCCACTGAAGAACATCGAAACAATGAGCGGGTGGACCAGGCTGCTAGAATTGAAGTGGGTCAGGTGGATCTGGACTGGGAACATAAGGGTGACCTATTTATAGCTCGATGGGCCCATGACACATCAGGACATTTAGGAAGGGATGCAACATACAAATGGGCTCGCGATTGAGGGGTGGACTTGACCATTGATGCCATGGCACAGATTATCCATGAATGTCAAACATGTGCCATAATCAAACAAGCTAAGCAGCTAAAGCCTTTTTGATACAGAGGACAATGGCTGAAATATCAATACGGGGAAGCCTGGCAGGTTGATTATATCACACTAGCACGAACCCGCCACAGGAAGCAGCATGTGCTTTCAATAGTGGAAGCAACTACCGGATGGTTGGAAACATACCCCGTGAACCATGCCACTGCCCGGAACAGTATCTTGGACCTTGAAAAGCAAATTTTATGGCGACACGGCACCCTTGAAAGAATTGAATCCGACAATGGGACTCATTTCCAAAACAATCTCATTAACACCTGGGCCAAGGAGCATGGCATTGACTGGGTGTATCGCATCCCCTACCATGCACCAGCCTCCGGGAAAATTGAACGATACAACGCACTGTTAAAAACTACACTGAAAGCAATGGGGGCTGGGACATTCAAGCATTGGGATACACATTTAGCAGAAGCCACTTAGCTACTTAACAGTAGAGGCTCTGCCAGTCGACCTGGCCCTGCCCAATCAAAACCCCTGAGCTCTGTGGAAGGAGATAAGATCCCCGTAGTACATATAAAGAACTTGCTGGGAAAAACAGTCTGGGTTATTCCTTCCTCAGGAAAAGGTAAACCTATTCGCGGGGTTGTTTTTGCTCAAGGACCCGGGTCCACTTGTTAGGTAATGCAGGAGGACGGGGGAGTCTAGTGCGTACCTCAAGGTGATTTAATTCTGGGTGAAACTAATCCATAATTTGAGTTACATGTTGCAGTATTACTATAGCCAGAACCTCCTGAACCAATGGAGAACAAGCCTTACAAGAAGCAGTGCAAGTGCAGCAGTGACCTGACCTGAGCTGGCTGTGGAGCCCAATAACTCCATGCAATACAACACCTCTCCTGGTCCTGAGTGACCACCATAACAGATGGAGCCCAAAGTCATGGACTAAATGAACTCAATGGACATTTTGTGGACATTTGTGGATATTGATGGACACTTTACAGACATTTCACAGGGGTGATCCATAGACTAAGGGAATGATATCTGCGTACTATATCAAAGGATGGGAAAGGTGATGGTAGGTAATGAGAATGTATTGGATAGTGTGCTACCCAAGTATGACATAAATGGTATGGAATAAGGGGTGGAGAATGTGCTGGTTTTGGCTGGGATAGAGTTAATTTTCTTCATAGTAGCTACTATGGGGCCATGTTTTGGATTTGTATTGAAAACAACAGTGTTGATACACAGGGATGTTTTAGTTACTGCTGAGCAGGGCTTACAGAGAGTCAAGGCCTTTTCTGTTTCTCACACCACCCCACCAGTGAGTAGGCTGAGGGTGCACAAGAAGTTGGGAGGCGACAGCTGACCACAACTGACCAAAGGGATATTCCATACCATATGATGTCATACTCAGTATATAAACTAGGGGGAAAGCTGGCTGGGGGACCGCTGCTTGGGCTGGGCATCGGTCGGAAGGTGGTAAGCAATTGTTTTCATTTGCATCACTTGCCTTTCTTGTTTGTTGATGTTGTTATTTTCCCTTTCATTATGATTTTTATTATTATTATCATTATTATTATTATTGTTTTCTTTTATTTCATTTCACTTATTAAACTGTTCTTATCTCAACCCATGAGCTTTCTCGCTTTTACTTTTCCTAGTCTCTCCCCCCATCCCGCTGTGGCAGGGGGGGAGCAAGTTGCTGTGTGGTGCTTAGTTGCCAGCTGGGCTTAAACCACGACATCAGGTAAGAAGAAACAAAGGAACAATTCAAATGTACACAGACAGGCATCTGGTATCATTTTGGATCTTCTAGAGGATTTGAGATATACACAAAGGTACGTCTAAAGCTGGGCAGTCTTTTGGATATACAGTTGGAAGCCACACAGAATGACACAAACAATCTGAAAAGGTGCTAAGGAGAGACTCTGTTTCCTAAACATAGATGCCTAGTATCGTTAGGTGCTGGGTGGTACCTTACCTGACCTTCAGCTGTCAGTTTGTAAGGGTGTAGGCTTCCCTTATGTTCTGTGTTACATACGTAAGCTTCAGGCAGTTGACTTGGATACCCCAGGGTACCTGCAAAAGCAGTAGTTGTTTATGTTCAGGCAGTTAATTTACATACTAGATGATTTTGGTTATGCTTGTGGATTGTACCTTCAACGTCTGAAAGAGGTTAGCTGAGCCACGCCAACCATGTTTTTCTCCTCACCAACTCAAAGCAGAATCTCAGGGTGACTAGCTTCAGTGCAGGCTCTGTTGGAGACACTCAGATTGCTTAGATAAGTCCTAGCCCCCAGGTAAAAAAAGCTTCAAGAAGATGACTACCCTAAGCCTTATGGGGTCTAAAAACCAATTCGAAGCACAAATTGTGGCAAAGTGGAAATTTCGACATTTTTAGAAATGTCAGCTTTGGAAAATCAGCAGAGGTCCTGTTACATGGAAAGACTGACTTCCCCACAGAACTTTGTAGACTCCTATGGTCATATTTTTCAATGCATCAGGAAATATATGAAGGGAGTTACCCCAGCAATGCATCCTCCTTAAACATCTAAAGAAAATTGCTGCAGCAAATGTCTTTAAATAGTGATCTCAGGAAGAGTGAGTCAGCCCATCCTGCAATGAACTTCCAAGAATGGTCAAAGAAATCACCAGTTTGTGTAGATTTCTCTCTATTGATTCTTGAAGACTTCTAGGGTGACAAGCTGTGGCTTAGGCTTCTAAACCATAGACATAAAATGTTAGAGGAATGTTAAAATCTCATGCTAAGTGCTGAAAAGCATTTTTAGTTACTGACATGAAAAGGTATGGGTATCTTTCTGAGGAAAAAAGTTTAAGACAGTTCTTTCTTCAGCCATTTTTGCATTCCAAGTTATTCATGAAGAACTGACTCTATGGTTGTGGTTCACCTGCATCTCTGTAGAATGCGTGTTTGCATTTGCCATCAGTGTTGAGTCTAGTAGAGAAAACTTACGAAGTAAATTCACATAATAGCAGAAAACAGCTGAGATGACAATTGCATATAAATATGAATATGAACTGAGTTACTAGTGTTACTAGTGTGTCTTTTTTTTTTTTTAAAACATGCAAACTTACCCCACGGTTTTGGTGACACTGGCACCCAGCATCCCTGAGGCAGTGCCTGGGCAGCGCCAGTCTGGAGAGTTCATCTTCCTCCTGGACACCACTTTCCTTGAGCATGCACAGGTATCCCCGCAGAGCAGGGACCAGGGTGGGGTTGAGGAGCAGACTGAGGGGGAGCGGGCCAGGGCAAGCATTTACAGAGCGAAAGAGATGCGAGAGGGGACTGGTGGGGCCTGAAATGGTCCCGAAATATCTCAGGTGCCCAGCAGAGTTCAGGGCACTGGCTTGGGTCATCCAGGAGAGTCCAGAGGCTTTAGGAAGACCAGACTATGGGCAAAGGCATCTGTACCCCCCACCAGTGCCTCCCAAGACCTGCCTGCTGTGTCTTTCCACAGGACTCTCTGCTCTTCCTTCTCAAAAGCCTGCCCCTGGGCTGCTACTTCAACATCTACTGCTATGGAGAAACCTCTGTGGGCATCTACCTGTGAGCAAACACAGGGCAGGCTGGGTGTTATGGGGCTGCATTAGGTGCTGGTGGGTAGGGCTGGATACTGTGGGGCACGTCTGGGTGCTGTGGGGCTGGAATGGGTGCTATGAGGCAGGGTTAGACGCTGGAGGGCAGGTGTGCATGCTCTAAAATCGGCTGGTTGGTATGGGGCTAGGTTGGGTGCGGGGGGGCACGATTGCCTACTCTAGGGGAGGGCTGGAACCTGGGGACAGGATCTTTGTGACATTATGGGACAGCATCTCTTGGGGTTCTGCTGAGCAGAGTCTTGTGGGAAATATGAAGGCAGGTCTCTTCAAGAACTTCTATGGGGCAGGGACTTGCAGAGGACCCTAGGGCATAGCTGTGGAAAGTGCTATGGGGCAGGGTCTCAGGGAGCACTAGGGCCATCATAGAGCAAGGTGCTCTCCAAACATGCTGTGCCCAAGCAGGAAAAGTGTTGAATATACTCAGATCAACCTGACTGAGGCCATGTGGCGCATCCCCTCCACCCGCTCCAGTCTGGGTGACACTGATCTGCTGGGAATCCTCCGCTCAATCTACAATACGCCCTGTCCCTGCGGCCATATGCGCCAGGTCTGGGTGCAGGGGCATGGAGGGGTGGAGGGACAGGTGTCCCAGCGGGAGTGAGGACACAGGAGTGTGGCTGGAAGGAGCCACCCAAAGTACATGGTGGTCACAAGGGAACAAAAAGAATACTGTGGGGTGTGGGGGAATGAAGAGGTGGGTCTATATCTTTGCGGGTTTCTGTCCCTGAGTGGATATCCCTCCGTGGGGTAGTCTCTCTACAGTGGGTCTCTCTCCTGGGCCCCCCTCTCCATTTCAGGGACCTGCTCTCCCCATGTTCGGGTGCCTGTGCAGAGCCCCACCACTCATGTCCCCTGTCTCCCAGCTCTTCATCTTAATGGCCAGGCCACCCCCTGACAAGGAAGCCATCGCAGCTGAGGTCTGCCGTCACCGCAACAGCCACCGGTAATGGAGACTCTCTGCCCCCAGTCCTCCAGCCGCCTTTTGGCTATCCAGCCATTTCCATCCCTGATGAGGGCCCCTGTTCACCAGTGCCTGTCCCAATCCTTGGGCCCCTTGGGGGCCAGTGTCCCAAAAACCCTTCCCACCCTGCACAGCTCTCCTGCGCCAAGCCCCCATGTGGGAGTCTTTGCTTACACCTCCCACAAGGCACCCTTCACCGAGTGAGCAGGGAGACAGGCACAGGGCTTGTACATCCTGATGTGCCCCCAAGCTCTGCACCAGCCCCACTAGACTGACTCTGCCCCAAGTCTCAGCTCTCCTCTGTCAGCTCCCTGTCTAACCCCAGCTCCAACCCCAGTCCCTCATTCCCTGCTCTTCCTCCTGCACCCTTGTTCTGCACCCCAGCTTTGTTCCCCCAGCTTTAACTCCAGCCTGTGGTCTCCAGCTCTATCCCAGCATCCTTGCACCCACCTCTGGCTCTCATTTCTGACACCTTTCCCTGCTTCCCCCACAGGTGTTTCTCCTTCTGCTTCTCTGAGGACAGCACTGCCCTGGCTATGGCCCTGGACAGGGAGACAGGAGGTGAAGCTACCTACGTCTCCTCTGACAATAGAATGACAGTTGTGGTAGGAACCCAGGAGCCCTGGCAGGTCCCCTTCTATTCCACAGACACACTGACTTCCAAGTATCCCAGCACGTGGACCGCCCACACACAGTAGTTGAGACCCAGCTGCCCCAGGAACGCAGGCACTCAGGCTTCCCCTAACTCTACCCCACCGCCCCACACCACTGAGAACTCAGGTGCCCAGGCTTTGGCCCCGCTATAACCCACAAACCTGACTGCGCCTAGGGAACCCAGCTGGTGCAGGTTACTCCACACATTCCACTGTCCCCCAAGGAACCCCGACACCGGGGGCCATGGGCTGAACCCTGGTGGAGCTGCGAACTGTGGTGTCCTGCCCTCTGTCCCCAGGTGTTGAAGTGCCTGAAGCAGGCCCTCAAGCCAGCAGGTGAGGGAGTGTCTCTGAGCTGGACCCTGCCCTGTGGCCTGGAGGTTGAGGTGCTGGGGGCCACCCCTCAGTTCATCTTTCAGGGTCAACACAGCCGCCTCTACGCCCAGATCCATGGACAGGCACAGGTGAGAGAGCTGGGACTACAGTCAACCCAGTTACCGCCCAACAGCCTCCCAGTAACCACCATTAATCTTTCAGCAACTTCCCAATATCCCCCAGTAACCATCCTGTGTCCCCAGTAACCTCCAGTAGCTTCCCATGTGTTCCCAGGATACAAGGGTGGCCAAGGGACTCTTGACCTTGCAGTACAGCCTGAATGGCCAGGACGTCACTCACACGATTGAATTCCCACTGTGCCCGCAGGGAGATGGCCGGTGAGAGCCTGTCCTAAGGGAAGATGCATGCATGCCCCTTATTTCTAACAGGGACTCCAGCTGAGAGGGGGCCCAGGTAGCTTATGCATTCTCACCTTCCACACACAATCCCAAACTGGCAAAGAACCCAGCTATCCAAGCATGCCCCCCTTCCCTGCTTTGACCCAACAGGGGTAGGACCCAGGAACCTGGGCATCACTTCCCTCCAGACAGACGAGGACCCAGGCATCCAAGTTTTCCCTCTGTCCATCCTCACCCCTGGAGGGAGAGAACCCAGGTGTTCAGGCTCTCTCTCTGTCCACCTTTCCCCAGCATGGAGATGAGCCAGGTGGTCAGGCCTCACCCCACTCTGTCCCCAGGCTGGCTGGGCATTGTCTGGCCATGAGATGCTTGCTGAAGAGGTTATTGCAAGAGGCTGCCAGTGGGTCAGGCGATGAACCAAGGCATCGCGCAGTTGAGATCAGCCTCACTTCAGGGATCATCTGCCCCTTTACCAGCTATGTGGGGGTTCGCACATCACAGAGGCTCACCTGGTACCAAGGTAAGGAAATACACTTGCAGGAAAGAGCTGATGAGGCAGCTCCATGGGATGTCGTCATTCCACTGGTGCTGGAACCCCAGCCACTGGGCACCCCCAGTCTCATGGGCAAGGCCCCATCACCACCAGGTGTTTCTTTCCCATGGGCTTAGTTCAGCCCCTTTCCCTGTTTGCCCTCGAAGGGCCCCTGGCACTGTTGCCACCCCGCCAGTCACTCATCCCCTGCCAGATCATTGAGCTTTGTTACTCCCATAATGTCTCTTCCTGCTATCCTGTGAGCATCAGGGTCCCACCTGGCTGGCTGGCTGACAGCAGTGTGTGCCTCGTGGCTTGC
Organism: Gavia stellata; assembly: GCF_030936135.1. NCBI lineage: Eukaryota > Metazoa > Chordata > Aves > Gaviiformes > Gaviidae > Gavia > Gavia stellata. The sequence continues at coordinate 7,854,895 of NC_082621.1, read as the reverse complement.
CCTCTGTCAACTCACCCGTGGCATTGCTGCCCTGCCCCAGCGGGGCGCTTGCTCAAAAGGTATGGGGCCTTGACCCAGATGGGACATGTAGGGATAATCTAGTGTCTTATAGGAGGGTTATCCTGCCATGTCTTGCCCGTGGCGTGGAAACCAATGAATTTTGCCTTTAACCCTTCCCTTAGTTACCCTTAAACATGAAAGTCCTTCAGCAGATATGAGACCCAGCTCAGGGACACCCAGGGAGGGGACAGGGACGGTGCTGGATCATAGATACGTATTTGGATAAAATGTGTTGGGGGGTTATCAAGAGAGGTCTCGGGACATGGTTGGGCAGGAATGCCAGGAGAAGAGGCAATGGTCAAAGCTGGGCATGATTTAGGGGTGTCCAGAAAGGGCTGTGGATGGGACTGCTTTGGGGACATGCAGGAAGGAGCTTAGACTGCAGGTAGCTGCCCAAAGAAGAGCAGAGATAATGTTCTGGAGCATTGCACAGGAGAGTAGAGAGGGGTCAGATTCCTGTGATTCTCCCAACCCTCCTGTTCACATCTTCTCCCACAGCATGTAAACCACCACCACCATCTATTTCTTCTCTCAAGTATGTGGATCCCATGGAATTTGTTTTGTGCTCTCCAATTTTTGGGCCTTGGTTCACTGAAGCCATTGCTGAGTGCCAGGAGCTGGTGGCACTGCAGAATGCAGATGGCTCCTGGGCCCTCAGCTCAGGCTTGGCCTCTGTGCTGGAAATCGATGAGGCTGAAATCAAGGGAAAGATGCCTGGTGAGGTAAGGAGAGAACCTCTTATGGTGGCAGCATGTGATCCTGGGACAGTGGGAACCCCTTGGCTGGTGGCAACACTGGCATCCACAGGGCAGCCAGAGACGAATGAAGGGATCAGAAACCAGAAGTCACAAAAGAAGGGGTGGGAAGCAGTGAGGGGACAGGGGGGATGCTCAGCACTGTGCGCTGGTCTGAGTCATTGTTCTCCTACAGGTCATAGAGCCAAGCATCTGGGCCACAGTGCTGGCTGTGACCTGGCTGCACAGACACGACAAGTGTTACCAAGACCTCGGTGAGCTGCTGGAGGCCAAGGCTGTGACCTGGCTGTGCAGCCAAGCTGGTGAGTCTTGAGGGTCCTTTTCCTGCTGATCCCCACAACACAGCCTCCTCCCTTCTCTCTCCAGTGGGACATGCCTCACCCCTTCACAGGACCACAATTTCCTGGGGGCAGGTGAAGGAGTCCTGTGTCCCCTTTCTCCTTTCTGTCTGTGGACTCTCCCTCCTGCCTGACTCCCCTAGTGCCCCTGTCTCTCCCTGATTGCAGTGTCCCAGCTGGACAGGTGCCTGGAGGCAGCCAACACCCTCCTTGGGAGCAGCATGAAGTCAAGCATCTTCAGGCTCTGTGATACAGACTGGGAGCACCTGCAGAGCTAAAAAGGGCCAGAAAGTATAGCCTAAATTCACCTACCGTGCTGGGATACCACTGTTGTTACCAGCTGGGGTCTTACATTACAGATTAGTTCTCACTGCTTATGCTTCTACTAGCTGGGCTGAACCTGTATCATGCTGAACTCCTCAAGAGAAACCCTCCAGCTCAGAGCCTCCAGCGTGTTTGGCTTGGGCGGAGGTGGGAGTGGGAAGGAAGCACCACATTCCCAGTGGTTTCCCTTCCCAAATTTGGCTTTGGCAAAATGGGCTACTGGCTTCCACAAAGATGGCGCTTAGGAACATGGTTTAGTGGTGGACTTGGTAGTGTTAGGTTAACAGTTGGACTCAATGATCTTAAGGGTCTTTTCCCACATAAATAATTCTATGATTCTATGGTTTCTGTCTTGAAAAGAGAGTGCTGTGCACACTAGAAAAGATGAATGTTTAGAGGTGTCAACAGCAGGCACAATAGCAGAGGCTCCCAATGAAGGACTCCTGCTGCACCCCACTTGCTGACCTCTTCGCTTTACCCCAAAAGACCAGGCTGTGTCAGGAACTCCCATATCTGCATTGCCATGTAAAACAATCGTTTTGGAAAGAAAACTCTCATCTACATCAGACCCAGCCCACCATAATATCCAAGAGAGCTCATGTGGGGCAAGATCGATTTGAAAACTATCAGCATGTTGGAGGTGGAACTGCAGGAACTTTTGATTGGCAAACCAGTCATGCAATGTACTCCCTCCTGCCCCAGGGCCCTGAATCCATGGGTCTCACTCCATGGTGGCAAAGTCTCTGATTAATTTTCCAATAAACGGTGAATATTTTGTAAGCCAAAAGGTGTGACATAGCCTTTACTGCAGTTGGGCCTATGATCCTTCCTTCCAGGGGCCATCTACAAGTCACGAGGAGGGGCATGAAAGTGTTGTAAATATTCTGATTTTTTTTTTAATCAAAATATGATTTTATATATATATATAGAAAAGGTTAAATTTAATTAATAAATAAATAAGTTAGGACTGTTAAGTTAGAAACAATAACCATAGGAACCTCACCAGGGAGTCGCCGTTCCATACTGAAGAACTAACAGTAACGAGATGGAACGATGAAGAATTGAATAGAAAAGTTTTGTTTGAGTCCTGTGACAGTGTGACCTTACCCTCCCCATCTTGATATGAATATCAAGAATGCCAATCGATAGATATTAATAGAAATAAACATTGATTATTCATAGGCATGGAAATTGACAGAAACTTATAAGCTAGAAAGTGATTATTAAAAGATTAAAAATTATATATATATATTTTCTGTATAAGGGTAACTAGGTATGATCTATCCCTGATTTAATCATAAACAAGCTATGAACAATGTAGCATTGTGAAGAGGTAGAATTTGCTTGTCAAGAGAATGATAAGTTGTAGGCCTGGTCAGTAAAGCGGGGAAAACTTAAGAAGATTCCAAGAATGGGATTTTGCAACCAACCTGAGCATGCGCAAAGATTGAGTTCAACTGAAGGACACCATGAGGAAGACTATGGACGACCACCAGAGGACCTTAGACGACCACCCCTGTACCTGAAGGCGCATGCGTCATGAGCATTTACATATATTAATGAGTTCTCGGAAATCGGATGAATATATTAATTGTTTCTTGGAAAATATGATGACTATGTATACTTTGATTGTATATAACTTTGGTAGCGGAGAAGCTAGGCACGCACACTAGGTGGAGCGATCCCCTGTGCGTGCAGCGCTGCAATAAAGAAGTGCCTGCTCACCTACATACATTGTGTAGATGAGTTTTTATATTACAGATTTGTAACAAAAGGACATTGCTTCTCAGAGAGCTGTGTATTGTAATACAATAAATAAGCTGCTGTCATTGCTCTTGGAAAGGCACAGACTTGTTCTAGGTTAGCAAGACAAGAGCTGAGGACTTGCCAGGCTTTTTCTAGACTACTTTTGGCTTGAACTTATTTCAGCTTGATCTTAGCAGTAGCGGCTGTAGCAGCACTTTGCTCAACAGATAGATGACTGATGTCTAACTTATCCCAGCTGTTACACAAGAGTTGTCAGGTGATTAATGTCCAGCTTGGTTTTAGCTTTAACTTTTTAACTCCACTGGAGCATGTGACTGAAAATAAATGCTGGTCTCCCTTTAAGCTTCACCTCTGCTGTCTGGAGCAGACACAGTGCAAAGGTCTGTGTGCACTGGCAACCCTCTCCTGCCCTGGAGGTCAGTGAGGAGACAGAGGAGTCACCTTCCCCAAAGATGCAAGCAGCGTGGGAGGGCTGAGACGAATGTGCCCTCCCACACTCCTTGGAGTGTAGAAGGAGGACAGAAGGGCATTGGGGACCTCACATTTTGGAGAGCTGAATCATGACTGTGAAGAAATACTGGTCGCTCAGCTTACTTCAGTCACCAACAAATGCATTGATGATCCAGAGAGAGGTTTTGGCTTCTTCCCCCCTAGACACACCCCAAGGGTGACTCATCTGATCACACTTAGTTGGTCTCCATGGCCTGGAGGGAATACCAGACTCTGCTTCTTTCTCCCCGTTGACAATTGGCAGAGGCTGAAAAGGCATCCTCAGTCATCCATGGCTGCTTATATGTGAAGGAATCAATCCCATTATAGTCTTCTGCAGGATGTGAGCTGAATCCCCTTTCTGGAGCCTCACGGGGCTCTGCTGCATCAGTCTGGAAAAGCCTGTGCTTGTTGCCCCACCTCAATCTCTCTTTTTCTCAGAGTGGGCTGAAATGCTTTGGCGGTCTGGGGAGGGACAGTCATTGCCTGAGGTGTTGAAACAGTTTGCACCAGCTCAGAGCTGTCACCCTCCGCAGGGATGCACTTATGCAGTGCTCCTTCCCTGAAATCCCAAGGGAGGCACCCTCCAGGACACTGTTTTTTTCCATAACACTAGGAAATGGCATTCAGGTGCTTCAGGCCCAGAGCTTCATCTATGGAAGGAAGGGTGAAAGAGCTGAACGGTTTCTGTTGGCCTTCCTGTGCGATAAGGGTTTTCAGAGAGAATAGGGAGAGAAGTGACATGAGGCAGAACAGGTGACACCCAGACCTGAGTCTTCCTTCCCAGGCCCCATCACAGGAAAGGTCCTCACTTTAGGCTGAAGATTACAGGAAAGTGCCATGTTTGCTGAGGCACATCTGGGCTGTTCTGACTTAGCCCATGGGTCTTTATGTAGTGAAAATGAGAGGCAAAGATGTGTGGTTTAGTTCTGCCCTTTCCTGGATGTCTTTCTCCTGCTTACCCCTTCTGAAATTCTAGAGAGCATGGTTACAGGTGTTGAGTTACAGCTGTGCTGTTGCAGTGTTGGACCCAGCCCTGGGACGCTTACCCACCTCAGCTGAGATGCTGGAGAAGCTTAGGAGGAGTATAGGTCAAGGTGGCCAATACTTCTCACTTCATCTCCCACTGGGCTGTTCCATAAAACGCTCCCTCTCTCTTTGTAACCTGGGTTTTCATCTCACTCCTTCAGGTTTTTAACACTTAACTCTCATCCATTTGCCCAGGGAGTTTGGAAACTCTTCATTCACAGTGTTCAGTGCGGGAATCTCTCCTAATTCCACCTGTCTTCAGCATTTCCAGACACAGTTCGTCCCAGCCTGGGAGAAAGGTGTATTAGAGTTTGGGTGCATCACCTTTTTGAGCAGCCTATCCATCCCAGGATTTCTATGGACCACCTAGGTGCTGCCCTTCAGCATCTCCAGCTCCCTGTAAAGGCTCAAAAGTCATGGGGAGGAAATCAGCAGGGACATCATTGTGCTTATCCACAGTGCTAGGAAAACCCTAGGATGCAGTCTGGGCAGAGGGTTCTGTTCCTCAAGTGTGGACTTCCCCTGGGCACGCACTCAGGCTCGTAACAGGTGTTTACCACAAGCATGCACTAGATGATGCTCCTTCTGCACTTCACCCGCTGTTCACTCAGCCTGGCCACACTGAGCACAGAGCCCTGAAACCACAGCTGAAAGCTGAGAGGTGCTCAATACCTGCCGTGCCAATTCTTCTACTGACAGGAGAAAGGGCATCTGATATGATATGACATCAGTTGTGTGTTTTCCTCGGTCATTGGGGTTATTGGGGGTAAAGTGTAAAGCTGTATTAGCCAGTGAGGAAAGAAACCGTGACTGTAAGATGCATACGTGTAGCGATCTGTAGTACCTTACCCAGACTGTGTATTATGCATGTGGTTATGATAATCACAGCAACAGCGGGCGCATTTATGTCAGTTATGTTTGTTTAAATTTGCCAGTGTGTGTCTATAGTATAGCTGTGATATGGTTAACTCTGACAACTGGCAGTGGATACCCATCAAAAATGCAGCCACACCGCCACAGCCACTAGTAGCAGCGTAGCGTTACAGTTACGCAGGCACTTCCAGGTGCCTTGGGACAAGCACTCTCAGATCCCTGAGAGCTGCCAACCTTCTGAGGTCCACAAGACCTGCGTACAGGCCCTCAGAGCCCTTAGAGTCCACACTCAGGCACGGGGGTTTCAAGATCATCCCCCCCGCTATGCTGAGGTGGCCTGGAGAAGACCTTCACCTCCTGTTCTGCATGCGGAGGTGCTGGATCCCTATGACCCCAGTAAGAAAAGCACCCTGTAAACTATCACTGAAAATGCTATTTATTCAGGCTAACTCTGTAAAGAAAGAGAGGAAAATACAGCTAATGTCATGTCCCTTCAGATGCTGGGAACGCCAAGCTGTAAAGCATCAGCGGGTCTCCAAGCAGGGTGCAGCACGCCGCACAGATCCCGCCGTGGAAGGGTCGCTCGAGCTACTGGAGGATTTTCTGAAAGGAAAACAACTGCATTCACCGTTTCTGCCGTCGATCAGAAAGCATGTTCACACGAGAACGTCTTGCTGCCCCTTTAGACACAGGCAAGGACAGGCAGGTGCCGCCATCGCCGGCACCCAGCACGCGCTGCCTGCGGGCTCCTCCGTTACAAGGAGCTGCTGAGCTTGCCCTGCGGCCGGGGGATTTGTGCGGCCCGGCCCGGCCTGACGGCCACGCTCTGCGTGCGACACGGCACGGCACGGCACGGCCCGGCACAGCCCGGCCCGGCACAGCCCGGCTCAGCCCAGCACGACCCGGCCCGGCCCGCCACAGGCCTCAGCCTCCCCAGTGAACTGTTATGTGGAGCACTAACTCCTCGACATGCAGCGGTCTTGGTCAGGATCGCTACACCTCCACAGCAGTGTATTAGGTGGTGGGGTCTTCACTGAGGATTCTCCTGGTAATCTTGCCCCACGACCGTTGAGCTGGCCTTTTACCCCCTCTGCTTTCAATGGCCTGTGGCTTTCTGTGCTTCCCCAGTTTCCCCAGACAGGTTGCTGTTTCCTGTCCCTGTTACGTCAGTTCTGCTTTCCTGAAGCTCTGAGACTGACCCAGATGCAATCGGCCACTTTGCCCTTGCGCTGAAGTTGTCCTGTCAGTGATCTTCTTGTAGTGTCCACCCTACGACGTAATAATGAGCTAGACACACTCATGCAGCAATTCAGCAAGCAACGTGAGCTTCTGTCTCGCCATACACAAAGCTAAGCATATGCGTGCTGGTCCCTCTTTCACTTACTGTGGAGCTGAGATTTAAATCTCCTCTTACACACTGAGCTGGCTTTCTCATGCTGAGAGCAAAAGGAACTCTGTCCTTTACACCTGTGAAGAGCATACTTGGAGTAACTTCAGGCGTAGAAATTGGGCTGTTGAAGTCTGAGCAAACGCCTATTCCCTTTTTATTCCATAGAGAGTAATACATACCTTCATGGCGCAACTCTCCTGTTTGGTGGAAAGGAGTTCTCCTAGGATGAGCTCTCGCCCAGAACCCGTTCCTCTTCTTGCACGAAGCGTGGAGCCCCTAAAGGGAATGTGAATACAGCCTGATGTGTGCAAAACACTGCTTTCTCCCTGGTAATGTTTTCTTTCACAAACATTCCCTCTCTCACAGGTGCCCTTTCTGACAAGAGGAGGAAAGAAAGACCAAGAGCACTGCATGGAGAAAGGGGAATGGGAAAAACGAATGTCACCAAGAGAGTTTCTGCTGCGGGGATTCGGGAAAGCACCTGACTCCAGGTGCCTCTCTTGCTCCTCTCTCTCTCCTTGTCTGTGCAGAGTCTGCGCAGAGTCTGCGCTTGGGAACATCTTCATTGTTGTGCTGGTGGTGACACACCAGTGTCTCCACAGCCCAATGTGTTTCTTTCTGGTGAATTTGTCCAGCTTGGAGATCAGCTAGACTTCCATCAACCTGCCCAGGCTGCTGGCCAACTTCCTGGCTGGGAATAGGACCACCTCTGCTCAGGATTGTATGGCTCAGCTTTATTTCTTTGGATCTCTTGCAGTCTCCGAGTGTTACCTGCTGGCCAACGTGTCCTACAATCAGCGCCTGGCCATATGTCACCCCATGCTCTATACAAGCATGATGAACTGGAAGGTATTTTTGGAGCTGGCAGCTGGCTCTTGGCTTGGGGGAATGGCTAGTTCCACGATCATCACATACTTCTCAAGCCAGTTGAAGTTTTGTGGCCCCAGCCCAACTGACCACTTCTGTGATTTGATCTCTTTGCTGGAGCTCTCCTGCAGTGACACCAGGCTGCTGTAATGTCCGGCCCAGATGTAGGCTTGCCATTTTTGTTCACTCTGGCATCCTGTGTCTGCATTACAGACGCCATCCTGAGGATCCCACTGAGCAAGGGGAGGCAGAAGGCCTTCTCCACCATGTGTGAGAAGCAAAAGCCTTCTCACACATCACTCTGGTCAGCATTTTCTAAGGGACACTTCTTACTGTCTGTTTGCTGCCTGGGACACCTCCACTGAGAAACCTGAACAAAACCTTCTCCTTTTCCTACACCACCCTCACACCCCTGGTCAACCCACTCATCTACAGCCTGAGGAACAGAGACATCAAGCAAGTCTTGAGAAAAACTATCAGGAAAGCTGTGGCCTGCACTGAGAGTGCGCACAAGCTGTGCACCACTGGCTACAAAACATTCCTGTTTCTTCTCAGAACTGTAGGGATGATCTGGAGGGAACATATTGTGTACCAGGTGTATCTCTGGAGGTGCCTGGCTTTCAGAACACTTTCAGAAAGGCGGGGCGGGGGGTGGGGGTGGGTGGAGAGGGACGGATTCTTTTCAGAAACGTGAGTCTTCACTAAAAGGTAGTGGAAGAAAATGTCTTTGCCTTATTCATTTGAGGTAAAGAGAACATTCTTGCATGTGGGAACTGTATACACAAGAAATATAATCTTCCTGTATAAGATGCCAAGAAAGACCATCCAGAAAGCTACTAGGGTAATCAGGCATGTGCATCTTGAAAACTAGCAGTTTCAGCAATCTGGCAGTGCTGCTTGTACAGACTGCTGCTCCAGCCGTGTGCTCTGAATTGTTTTGGGGATTGTGCTGGCTGTGGTGGGGCTAGCCAGTGTGAAATGTGTTCATCTGATTCGTGTCAATATGGAACAATGCTAGGGCCGCATGATGAAATGTGACTTTCTGTCCTACATACCCTTGTTAACCATAAGCCTAAGAAACACAGAGTGGTTAATGTATATAGTTCCCATAAGCCAAAGAAACACAGAGTGGTTAATGTATATAGTTCTTGTATCTTGCAAGGGTTGCCTGACAAATATTCCAAAACTGGTTTTGTTGCTAACCGCATAGTATTAAGCAAAAGAAGTCTATAGGGCGTGTGGAATTTGGATAATGAGGTGGGATTCCTGTGCTCAAAGAGCTGTTAAGACTGCCCTTGCTATCTCTTGTGCGACCCGGGGGAGTGGAGACTCACCCGGCTAACACAGGGTGCAGATAAGGAGGGGGTCCTGTGGAGGCAGGATAGCCCTGCTTATGGTCAGCAAAGACAGTAAGATAACAGGAATGTGAGAGGTCCCTTGTTTCTTTGAAAAGGCTTCGTGTCCGATAACTGACCTTTGCTTCATTACCTGTGAAATGCATATTACAACTCACACCCCTGCATATGCTAATGAAGATTATAGAGGTCATGCTAAACATATATGACTATAGCACTCGTCTCTCCACCCAAATCATGCTACACGTCACATATGGGGGGGGGAACCTAATTCATTTACAAAGACCAACCTTTCCTATGAATATGTAGCAGCAGGAGAAATATAAACCGAAAACAAGAACTGTACGGTGTGCGTCTTGGTGGAGCAGAGACTCCCGGCGCACCCAGCGCTGTTTGCTTGCCTCTATTCATTTAATAAATTGTAAACTTTAATTGCAATCCTATTTGGGGTTGAGTCATTTATCACACCGGGACAAAGGAGCTAGACATGAGATGAAGGGCTTAGAAAAAGAAAAGGCTACTTGGAAAAGATTTCACCCTCCCCCAAGTAGAAGTTCACAGTTCAGTTGCTAAAACTTCTTCATCTCATCTGTTCTTTTTGTTTCGGTTGGTTCTGTTGTTTGGTTTGTTTTTTTTTTTTTTTTAACAGTCATTAACCTTTACTGTTCTTGTTTGCTTAGCATTTGCAAAACCACCACATCTATTTGCAAATTTGTGCCTTCTGGGTGTTTAACAACTTTCTTTGAAAACCAGCCTATTCAGCGAAGGAAAGATACCTGCTCATGTGCCTGCCTGGAATCAGAACCTGCGAGGAGCTCTGGCTGCAGGGAGATCTCTCTGGAGCACTGGCATTTTAGTGCGAGTGAGGTCTGATTCATTGCCAGAAGGCTTATGGACGGTGGTGAACAGCATGTTTCTCAGGTGTCTGGCAAAGCGATGAGTAACACTTTCTTCTGGCCTCAGGTTATTCGGCCTCAGGTTATTTGGTTGCAAATGAGATCTGCTGATATTACCATTCATGCTGTGATCCTCCTTTTAAGACTTTCAGGGCAGGATCTTTTTAAATGATCGCCACAATGCATGCAGTGCACTGCAGCTGATTCCCAGGAGGCTGTCAATCCCAGTACCACGGGATAACTCATGCATGGGCCTTTTTCCTTTCACTTCAGACAGGACAAACCAGATTTCAGATCATATGCCTATTGAAAAACTGAATGCCCTAAGGGCCCAGAGAAATGGGACAGGGATCACCTTCCAAGAGACAAGGGTCTTCTCTGATGCACGGAAAAACCTGATACCCAAGGTAACAACAACGTCCCTCTGAGCTGGCTAGCAGGAAGAGAAAGCTGAAGACAGAACTGGTGATGTTACAAATCTGTAATATAAAAACTCATCTACACAATGTATGTAGGTGAGCAGGCACTTCTTTATTGCAGCGCTGCACGCACAGGGGATCGCTCCACCTAGTGTGCGTGCCTAGCTTCTCCGCTACCAAAGTTATATACAATCAAAGTATACATATTCATCATATTTTCCAAGAAACAATTAACATATTCATCCGATTTCCGAGAACTCATTAATATATGTAAATGCTCGTGACGCATGCGCCTTCAGGTACAGGGGTGGTCGTCTAAGGTCCTCTGGTGGTCGTCCATAGTCTTCCTCATGGTGTCCTTCAGTTGAACTCAATCTTTGCGCATGCTCAGGTTGGTTGCAAAATCCCATTCTTGGAATCTTCTTAAGTTTTCCCCGCTTTACTGACCAGGCCTACAACTTATCATTCTCTTGACAAGCAAATTCTACCTCTTCACAATGCTACATTGTTCATAGCTAGTTTATGATTAAATCAGGGGTAGCTCATACCTAGTTACCCTTATACAGAAAATATATATATAAAAAAAATCTTAATCTTTTATTAATCACTTTCTAGCTTATAAGTTTCTGTCAATTTCCATGCCTATGAATAATCAATGTTTATTTCTATTAATATCTATCGATTGGCATTCTTGATATTCATATCAAGATGGGAGGGTAAAGGGGATTTTTCAAGCAGCATCACTGGTGCATATCAGGTCACACTGTTACAAGACTCAAACAAAACTTTTCTATTCAATTCTTCATCGTTCCATTCTGTTACTGTTAGCTCTTCAGTATGGAACGGCGACTCCCTGGTGAGGTTCCTATGGTTATTGTTTCTAACTTAACAATGCTATCTTATTTATCTATTAATTATATTTAACCTTTTCTATATAATCATATTTTGATTTAAAAAACTCGGAATATTTACAACAGTGATGGGTCTCATCAAATGCCAACTCCCTCTCTAGCTTGACGTACTTTCAGGAGTACCTAGTACTGGAAGGGCACATTCACCATTTGCATACAGATAACGCGGTACTGTTAAAGGTCCTTGAGGCGGGAAGAGGATGCTGCATTTGTCACTGTTCTGCTGTCTACCACACTCTCTGTTTTACTGACATGTTCCTATGGATGGGAAGATTGTTGATAATGGATCTATTTCGGTCTGAGACCTGACCGAAACTAAACCATTAGTGGGAGCAGCAGGAAGAAACAAAAAGGCTGATTAATCCTCCCAGAGTGCTTATGTGTTCTGCTGGCAATCCAAATATCAGTTGCTCGGTCTCCCTGGTACTAATAACAATACTCATAAAAAACATCTGTTAGGCTATGATTGTCTTTACGCATCTTGCATATAAGAGGAGAGGAAAAGCACCATCCTTAATATAGGTGCAGCTAGTAGGAGTAGGGCTTCATCATCCCACCCTTTGTCTGAAGTAAATGTTGAGTCTCTGTTGGTGTTTTCGAGGGCTGTCTCTCTGCTGTGGGCTGGCTGTGGTCAGAGCTGGGGGCTTTCTCCTGTGTAAAGAAGAAAAAGGGGCTGCTTTAAGTCCCTGGGAGTTTGGGATAGGAAAAAATGCTTTCAAGCATGTGACCCAAGGGTAGTGAGACAAATATCTGAGAAAAACCTGACTAATGGTTTGTGAAACTCTGTGACAACAGAATTAATGGGAGTCGGGTTGGGGGTGGGAGGGAAACAACTGTAGGAGCCAAAACTCTTTGGGGTTCTGTTCTTGCAGATGTAAATTTTTGGAACTTCAGTTGGAAGCTGCTGTAGCTGAGCAAGAGCAAAACCAAAATGAGAAAAACTTCTGCATGAAGGCTCTTATTTCAGTTTGCATATCTGTGCAGTTGTGTACACAAAATACACTCCTGGCCTATCCTTCCTGTCTGCTCCTCAGCTGTGTTGCATGTTCGTAATCACTCATCAACCTCCACTCTTCCCCAGTGAAAATATCTTCATTATTTTCTTTCTCTCAGCAGTTAAGGAATGTAATTTTTTAACTCCCAGTGGAAGCTTTCAACTTTGGTGTCAAACAAGTTTCAAAACATTGGCAGAGCCCGTCACCCGTGCCCTCCCACTCAGATCAAGTGGATGTGCTCCTTCTGTGTCAAAGGACTTCCTTGTGAGAGTGAAGGTGAGGTAGAGGGCATGTGGGACAGAGAGCTTCACTTGTGATAATAACAGCCTAAGGTTTGTTGAGTTAATTCAGGAATGAAGCTGCCGTTATGGTATGGCAGTATACTTCAGAAGGAGTTCTCAGAACAGGCAGGTTTGGCTCTTCTGGTCCCACAATCCTTTTGCACTCACTCTACTGTCTTAGCAGCAGCTGTTACCAAAGCCATCTTACCCAGAGGAGGCTGTGTAGACTTGCTCACAAATTTTATTCATCATGACCACCGGAAATGAAAAGAAGCGCAGGGAAAGGAAATATAGATCCTTATATTCATTGAATCCACAGAGCTGACATACTCTGCAACAGCTGATTCATCAGGTCTGTCTGAGAATTTGGGGCTCTTTTCATGACTCTTTACAAGATTCTCATTTCTGTTACTAGTTAAGATGCTCTGTTGTTGTAAATATTCTGATTTCTTTTTTAATAAAAATATGATTATATATATAGAAAAGGTTAAATTTAATTAATAAATAAATAAGTACAGGATTTTTAAGTTAGAAACAATAGCCATAGGAACCTCACCAGGGAGTCGCCGTTCCATACTAAGGAACTAACAGTAACGAGATGGAACGATGAAGAATTGAATAGAAAAGTCTTGTTTGAGTCCTGTGACAATGTGACCCGATATGCACCAATGATGCTGCTTGAAAAATTCCTTACCTTTCCCATCTTGATTCGAATATCAAGAATGCCAATCAATAGATATTAATAGACATGACCATTGATTATTCCTAGGTATGGAAATTGACAGAAAAGTATAATCTAGAAAGTGATTAATAAAAAGATTAAATTATATATATATATCCTCTATAAGGGTAACTAGGTATGAGCTACCCCTGATTTAATCATAAACTAGCTATGAACAATGTAGCATTGTGAAGAGGTAGAATTTGCTTGTCAAGAGAATGATAAGTTGTAGGCCTGGTCAGTAAAGCGGGGAAAACTTAAGAAGATTCCAAGAATGGGATTTTGCAACCAACCTGAGCATGCGCAAAGATTGGGTTCAACTGAAGGACACCATGAGGAAGACTATGGATGACCACCAGAGGACCTTAGACGACCACCCCTGTACCTGAAGGCGCATGCGTCACGAGCATTTACATATATTAATGAGTTCTCAGAAATTGTATGACTATGTTAATTGTTTCTTGGAAAATATGATGAATATGTATATTTTAATTGTATATAACTTTTGAAGCAGAGAAACTAAGCACGCACACTAGGTGGAGCAATCCCCTGTGTGTCCAGCGTTGCAATAAAGAAGTGCCTGCTCACCTACATACATTGTGTAGATGAGTTTTTATATTATAGATTTGTAACACTGTGGTTTTCCATGCTGATTTATCAGGCTGCTTTTTAGAGTTCTGCAGACCTTTTATGCCTTTTAAGTGATCCGTTTTTCCCCTAAAGATTTCACGTTGGATGAGCTGAGTTAATTGCTCCTTCCCAGCTACTAGTCTTTGCACAGTAATGGGCTTTATTAAATGCCTGTGAGCGTGCAGTGGAGCTACCTGAATATCTTCCCTGTCTGGAGCCACTCAGTTTGCTTAACAACAGCACATAGAGAGGTTTAATTATATGCTGAGTACAGACATTGCTGACAGGTATTTACCTCCCTTCCCTCCTCAGAATATATTTGTTATTGGGGATGACAATTTTAACATTGATGGCTTGTTCACGAATGTGAATATATTCTTTCCATTTTTGACTTTTCATTATTCAGAGAACCATTGGTGGCTACTGAATGTAATCCAGGCCCTAAAGAGACTGAGACATGTGGGTATTCTACTCTGTTTTAGGACAAGAAAAAGAAAATATTTCAGAGAAATCTGTTGTCCAAGAAATTTGGACTGTTTGCTCGTATGTGTAATTAGATTGGATGATAGAAGTAAGGGTGAATAGAGACACAATGTGTTGACAATAACATAGTAAGGTATTCCTATCCTAAAGCAAGAAAGGGCAGAAACTTGAATGATTTTTAAGATATACTTAGCAAGGGAAGATCATGATTTCTACTCCCAAGTCAACTTAATGCTTATTTTGATAAGTACAAATGAAAGGACAGCCCCAACATTTGTACTCTATTTTTTTGTAGCAAAACTAAATGCATGAGCATTTGCAATAGCATTTAGCAATAGGTTTAAGATGTGACTCATACGCTCTTTCTCTCATTTAGAACCGCTTGACAACAACCTGTGAGGATGAAAAAGACTAAGGTAACAAAACCCAAGTGATATAAAGTTTAATAAAGCAGAGCTTTAAAATATTGTCTGCATGGTCTATTTTTTGGCATGAAATAATTCCTTGGAAAGAGAGTGAATTCTTAGATAAAGCTACGTCCAGGACAGATTTAAGAAGGCTTTGTACATACAGAAGGTGATATACATTTCAGCTGTGTTTAAATCATAACATTTTTGGATAACTATTGCCATCTAGGTATCCTATTTTCTAGTACGGACAACATGTGGAGAAACGCCTATGGTAAAGGGTAGTTCATGTTGCCTACGTCCAGATGTGGTTAATCACTTTTTGGTGGTACTCTGGGCTTCAAAGTAGGAGCCTACATTAATTTTGACTAGACATCCATCTTTTAGAGGACATAAATTAGGGTAATGGCTCCTGTAGAAACGTAACTGGTAGAGGGAGCATTACCAGTATATATCACTGTTGATCATAAATTCTTCAATCTTCCAGACAGTCTTCTAGTGTAAAAGACATCACTTTTTCAGCTGAAAAGTAACTGAGAAATTAAACAGTAAAACTATTATAAGGATCTCAAACCTCCTGGTTTCTTTAAAATAAACGTTAAAATCAACCAACAAAATGCTTCCTATATTACAAATATATGTGTATATGTAGGTGTGTATAAATATATGGACATGTATATCGATATATTTCCTCTTTCCCATTTGGTAGCTGGCACCAAATCCACTCAAGCTGGTTCCCCCATTAGCTGGCACTTTGTGCAGCACACGTACACATGGATAGAGTGACACTATGCAGAGAAAGAGTTAAGAAAGGATTTAATAAGAAGACAGAAGAGACTGCGGTGATCAGGCGCAGGGCTCAGGCAGACACGCAATTTACACCCCTAACTGTCCACTGCGGTTTGTTCCTCCCCAGGCCTCTTCCCCAAATATTCCTTTGTAAGTTCTCCCCTCGAATACCCCAAGTCCTCAGTTCCTCTTGTCCCCCTTCTCATCAGTTACAAAGCTACAAGGGGGCCTCTCCAAAGCTGTGTCTGGAGTTTCTTAATGGCCTGTCACTTAGTGATTGAAGACTTTTGGTCTTTGCCATTGTCTCCATTATCCCTTGTCTACCAGGTTTGTGTCCCTCTGTGCTCTTGTTTACTGCTTCCCCCTGTACTTATCATCATCTTTGCATTGAAAAGGTCACTGATCAGATAACCCCAATGAAGCAGACCCTCTCATCTTCCACGTACCTTTACGGTCAGCACCTCCAGAAACCCACATAATTCTTAGCAGCTGCCATCTTTCAGCAACATCTTCACATCTGTCATCTCCCCAGAGATGCTGTGTAACTTCAGACTGAAGTGATTGTTTATCCCACCTTTCAGGTGGTCCTCTCAACAGGTCAGGCACTCAGACGGCTCCTTTCAGTCAGACCTGGGACAGGGAATTCTTTCTGGTGGCCTGTCTACCTGAAAGATGCAAATCTTCACTCTGCTGCTGCTGCTGATTTATCTTCTCACTCTCCTGGAGAGCATGGTCATAATTTCCACCATTGAGTTTGACCACCAGTTCCACACTTCAAAGTACTTCTTCCTCAGCCACTCGCCCTTCTTAGATATTCTGTTCACCTTGGTGATATCCCCCAAAATCTTTGTCAGCTTTAGCTTGGAAATAAAGACATTTTAGTGGCTACCTGTGAATCCCAACCTTCTTCTCCATCTTTCTGGACACCTTTCAGTTGCCTTAATCCAACCTGAATTGATGTTAGTGGTCACCTGCAACCTGTTGCACTATATTGTAACTTCAAATGGTTGATCATGCTCCATGTTCATCCTTAGCAGGTGAACGATGGTGTCTCTACCCACACTCGGTGCCACATTATATAAACCAAGCTACCCTTCTGTGCCCAAGAGACTGGACATTTCTTCTGAAACATTACTTTTTTGGCAGAGATCAGCCCATATGTGCATCAGTTGCCTTGTGTTGCAACTAAGTATATGTGTATAAACATCAAATAATTGCGTGTGTGTGTGTATATATATATATATATATATGAAGGAATTAGTTACCACTGTTATGGGAATGTTCAGATGACTGATAAATTAGACCAGTTTCAAACTTTAAAACAGAACTTCACTAGGCTGACATTCATTAATAATACACATTGCCAGTGGTTAGTTTTTAATCATTATCATTCATTATCGCCATCTATTCAAGTGTTACCAATGTTATTCTACGCCTGTTAGTGTCTGACACAACCAAAGCTATTCCCTGGAATTCAGCAAAGTTACTGCTACTTTGATGGCACTGGCAATAGCCTCAGTGCCTCCGTCCACCATCTGAGGAGAAAGTCATGGAAGAAGCTTTCAGGAGGACATTTTTTCCCGAAAAGACAGACTCTTGATCCAATCTATATGCATTTTTAAAAAGGAAGGTAGGAAGAAGCCCATGAATTGTGTATTTTCTTTTTCCAAGGACATTTGATTAATTTTTCCTGTAGATAAATTTAGATTTGCTCCTTTTCAACCTGATATTTCAGCTCTTGGTATTTTTCTCTGTATATCTAGTTTCAAATAAAATAGCAAGACATTTCTTCTAAGTGTCATGGGTTTTTTTAGTTATTTCTTTCTTCTCAGGATTAATTTTCCTCATGAGAAAACTAGGAACAGTTATTAACTCTCCTCTCACGTCAGTATGTTTGTGGAGCTAGTGATGAACTGGTACAGAAGTGGAACTCTTGTTGTGTTTCAGACAGAAATATCTGAATTACTCATTAAATCTTCTGCAAAATCAAGATTCAGAAACCCTTAAAATGATCCCAGTAATTTATACATGGACTTTACCCCGCAAAGTAGGACTCCAGTTCCAATGGCTAGACTCACAGTATACCAACATGACAGACATAATAGTCCTGAATCTTCTCTCACTTCTGTGGAGCAATGTGTTCAGAAAAACAGCTAATGCCCTTTGCTATATTTCTAGCCTTTCTGTGATCAGAGGACACATCTGTGATGGGCAAAGCTGTGCCCACTCACACTTGGTCGGAGGCATTGCCAAGGTGTGATACCCACCGAGATGCAACATCCCAAGCTGGGTCTTGGGGTTGGCAAGCAAGATAAATAGTTTCAAGATTGTGTTTGATCCATGTGACAAAATTACACAAAAGAGCAGCTGGGTTCAATAACGCAGGACTTCCTTTCTGAACCTCCTACTTTGTACAGGGGTGGCCTGATTTACCTTCTCCCCTACCTACTGTTATAACACTATCCTGCTAGGCCACCCTACTTGCACATTTTACAACAACCATGAAAACTCCATGCCTCCCTCAGCAAGATTGGGTCCCTGCTAGAGCAGTAACAATGGGAAGACTGGTGAGTTTTTACATCTACATTATAAGGCCTCCATTAAGCAAGTCCAGTCTTACTGAAAATCCCTTTTATTGCCTTCACTAATACTGTCAGCTAAGATCCTCCAAAGATTGTCTTTGATTTCACCTGGTCCTGCAGGTTCAGGAGCACATATCCTGTTATGTTTTACAAAGGTCTGAAAATGCTCTATTTGAAGTAGCAACCAGTTAAATGAAATGCCATTGCAGGTATTATGCTGAAGTCTAGAACAGAGACACACTTTGTAAATCTACTAATATTTCTAGTTTCTCTCTAGGAAATAAATACGTAAATATTTCCAACCATACCCAAGCTTTTACTAGCAAGAGTTAAAGGGAAAAAGGGAATGGTTGGTTTTGTGGTTAATTGTACTGATGTGGTGATGTGAACTGCTCACTATAGAGAGTAACAACAGCATTTTAATGCTTGCTTTGCACACATAAGACACACTCTTAGACTGATTTGTAGTTTAGTCTATGACCTAAAAGTGTGTTCACAGAGACACTAACTAATGACTGAGCTCATGTTTTCAAGTGTTTGCTAAAATCCTGGCCTGCATCTGTTGCCAAAACAGCTTCAAGTGATTTTTTTTTCTTCTTTCACTAGACACATTAAATGCTTCACTTCTGTGCAAGAAAAATAGTTTTGAAGAATAACTGGAGAAACTTTTCAGGCTTTACTAGTTCCGGACCATTCAATTAGTACACTTTAGTAAGTTTTCTTAGGCTTGGCAAGTCTAAAGAGAAATGATGATCCCACAGTAATTAAAACTTTTGTAGTTTTCATAATTAGCATCAGGGAAGAAACAGGTGATATGTTGAATGATCCACTTTTATTTTTCTTTTGGACTTACATGATTATGACAGGCCTAAAATGACAAACATATTTTTACGCAACCATTTTGAGAAACCAGAAAAGGGAGCTGTCTTTTCAGCAAAAGCCAAAGGGTTATTTTCCTGAGTAAAAGTAATAAATAACAAAATACCTGATTTTATTATAAAATAATATTTTCTTTTTATTCTTAAAATAAAATAGTCTTTTCAATTCAGACTCAAAAATGAAGGTGCTATAAACAATACTTGCAATTAACAGGGTCCACCACAGAGGTCAAACAAAACAGCGAGGCTAGGAAAGAAAATTCATCTGGAAAGAGCTGGTTGTAAGAAAGTCAACATGACCTTCATGCCCAGAATCTTTTTAGACAAGCCTAACCAGGAATGGCCTCAGCTGCAGGTGACAATGGTAAAGAACAAACAGGAACTTGAAAAGCATGAGGTTTTCTTCTTCTGAACTCAGGTTTCAGATTTTAAAAGTGGCCACCCTGAAAATCTTCCTAACAACTTTGGAATTACAAGGTGTTCCAAACCAAGTGTGGAGATTTTCATTTTATTGTATGTTTAAAGTTCAAGGGATTTCCCACTAGATTAAGTTGAATATATCTCCACCCAAGGCCCCCAAAAGTGCAAATACCATCTCAACCCCTAGACTCTCAGTGCTCTTCCAGAAGGTGACAGATTTTTAGAAGATCTTAATTAATTAGTATTCAAAGTCTGTACTTCCCACGGAAGGCAAAACACAACACAACACAACCATTACAAGGCAAGGGTTCAGGCAGTAAGCAAATATATATGCCTTAAACTATCCCACCACCCATCAGGCTCCCTGACAGAATAACAACGGTTCATTTCTCCGAAACGGAAAGAAAAATTCCACTAGCACACAAACAGAATAAACAGAGCTTGTAAACTGAAGTTTGCAAATCCACAGCACTGACCACTCTCTAGATCAAATAAAAACTTCTGTCTTCTGTAACCTCACCCAGTGTACATTCCTGTGGCAAGTTCAACTTGCTGCAGTCCATCTTCATATACCAATATGGTCCTTCTCCTCTTATTCTTGCCCTCCTAAATCACTCTTGCAGTTCCAGTATGGTGTATATCGGATGCCTGGTTCTCTTTTCAGAACCAGCTGCTACATTGCTAAAGTGTACTGAAGACTCATCTTCCACCAGTTTTTGTCACACATGCAAAACGTGAGTTTCTTTACTTTTCACTTGTCATCAGACTCAGAATTGTTCTGTAAGAACTGCACATGGAGAAATATTTCTGCAAGGCTTCTTGAACCTGCCTGTTCCTCAGACTGAAGATGAATGGGCTGAGCAGAGGAGATAACACCATGTTGAGAATAGCTACCCCATTGCTGATGATAAGCCCACCCATGTATATAGGCTTAACATAAACAAAAATGCAACTCCCATAAGAGATGGAAACAATAATAAGGTGAGATGCACAAGTGGAAAAGGCTTTCTGCCTCCCTGAAGCAGATGAAATGTGCAATACAGTGGAAATTATATTGGCATAAGACAGGACTGTGATAATAAGACTGCCCAGGAGAGAAAAAACAGCTATTGAGAAGTTAACAAAATCTAAAACAGGTGTTTCCATGCAGGAAAGTTTTACCAAAGGTGCACTGTCACAGAAGAAATGGTTAACATTTTGGTTACAGGGTAACTGGAAGACAACAATTGATGGGCCAATTAGAAGTACAAAACTCAGCCCCCATGAACCAAGCACTAATAAGCCACAAAGCCCATTCCTCATTATGTTGGAGTAAGACAAGGGGTGGCAGATGGCTACATTGCTGCCAAGAGAAGAAACTCTGTCATACCAAAGATGAAATATAAAAAAAATTGAATACAGCAACCAATCACAGAAATTGTCTTTTCTCCTGATGCTAGGTTGAACAAGGCCTTAAGAATGACAGAGAAAGTGAAACCAATTTCCAAGAGTGAAAAGTTCCAAATAAAGTAATACATAGGCACATGGAGCTGACAGTCCATGATGCTGATGACGACAATCACTAAGTTTCCAATTATAATTGAGATGTAGATGATGAGGAGAACCACAAAGATAAAGATCTGCAACTTCCTGTCAGCAGTGAAACCCACAAGGATGAAATTCTTGACCAGGGTTTGGTTTTCCATTGCAACATTTACTTATGTGCCTCATGCTGTGAATAACTGGGGGGGAGAAGAGAGGGAGGAGTCAATGCTGTATTTTAAATTTAAATGTATACGAAACATGAATCAGCAGAGAACTGAAAGGGAAATGATTCTCTAACATGAGGCATGCTATCAATAAACTACTCAAGACTTTTGTTTTCTTTTCCATCAGTACTAGCTTTTTGTTTATTCCTGATATCAAAATATCAAAAATTATACAGCTACTGTAATTCATAATAGCACTGTACAACCAAATTCAATCTTCAAAAAGAAAGCTGAGAGAACTAAAATAAGATTTCAAAATAAAAACATGTCACTGAAGTCAGTTCCTACTAATCTCTTCCAATTTCTTTCCAATCTAAGAAAACTATGACAAAGTTTAAGGGACAAGAAGAGATCCTATTTTTGCTGAGGCTTCTAAACTCCGTGGTATATTTGAAACTAGAGGTGTTGCAAGAAAATAAATTCACTTTCCTAGGACTCTGTTTTCAAAAATTTTCACATGAATAGTGAGTTAGTTACATTTGTAACAAGATGAAAGTCAGGGTTTAAATCTAAGATGTTTCATACTCCTGAGCCATTCTAATGCACTAGCTAAGTCTGAGCTCTCTCTCTTCTTCAGGCATATTCTCCAACAGCAAATGATGAAGGCTTTTAAGTAACTGACAAAGAATAAGGGAGAGGCAAGATATCTACCCTGGGACAGCATGGAGTTTTGTAAATGTAAAAGCCACCACTGGATTAGCACATTAAATTCTCTAATTACTGTTCTTTCTAGACTGTGATCACTGTCAATGTATTCATGCATGAAGGTGAACAGTAGGTCTCTCTAAAAGTGTGGTTTCATTCTCTGGTGAATGGGAATGTATAAAAATTTGAGTTAGCAGAATGGTTCCCATTCTTCAGAAACCAAAACATGTGGGACCTTGGTACTCAGTACTAGTTCACAGGCATTAGCTAGCTAAATTCTGACTAGTTTTACTAACACCAATCTGAACTTCTTGGTATCAGCTAAATATATATGTTATATGGAATGTTTTATTATCATCACTGTTGCAATATTGCTCCTCATTAATTATTTAAAAGAAAAATAGGTGGGGTTTAGTTAAAGATGATAAAGAATGAAAATGCAAAAAAAAATCATATTATCGGAAAAGGTGGGAGGAGAAGCCTTCTTGCAACAAACTTTACTGATAATGATGACTCAATTTATTACATTGACTGAGTGAAAAATAAACTATGTGGAGCTTGCTCCCCAGATTGTTCTTTTGTCAAATTCAGTCCACAGTGCAAAACTCAAATCTTTTCAGGCAAACATAGCTCTTTCAAATATCCAAGAACTATTTCCTCCTCTGTCCTGTCCTCCGTAAAATGTCTTTACAATCTTCACCATCTGTATTTTAATTGTTCTTCTCCCTGTTAAACCAGTTCCACACAACATCATAAAAGACAATGACAGACAAGGTAATAATCCTAGTGTCGCCCGTTAAGTCTGTTCAGTGAAAGCAGTTGCCTGATTCTTCAGAAACTTCAGTTTCTTCACTCCAAATCACAGGAGCAGATTATGTCGGTGACACCATCTGTTATTACCATCTAATAGGTAGACTTCTAGGAGACCAAATACCTGTTTGCATGTAGTAGTTCACAAGTAATGGAGCACCTCCAGGTGGCAACTCAGCCCAGATAGTTCAGACACCTGTGTTAGGAAGTTGCATCATTCTCAAGAGGTGCTGATTGATTGTACATATTGATTCTAAAGTAGCTTACAGCTAATTTACAGATTTCTGCAAACAAGCCAAATCACTTTCCTGGATTACACAGACAGTTCTGCAGAGACTGATTAGGCACAAGTGACAATGCAACTCAATCTTCAGTGCAGCTGACACGCATATAACTCAAGGCCCCTGGGCTCATTTCTTCCTTTGGATACCAATGAACAGCAACATTGGAGTGACTGCTGTATTCATACATGCCTCACCTACTTCCCTTGGTGCACGATGACAGGGGAGCTGTGCCATTAGACCCATATGTACTTCTGTCAGGAGGCCTCCTCTGAAAGAAAGGTTAGGCATTAGTTCCCCAGAAGCTCCAGGTGAGACAGTGGCTACATGATGCTAATTCAAATGAGTTGCACACTGATCTGGTTAGTACCTTGAGCCCAGGTCTGTAACATCAAAGCCAGATTTTTTTCATATGGAATGAGGGCAAAATAAGAACTTTTGTGCAAATCTTTTTAGGCTGGAAACAAAAGTTTCTTCTTGAAAGAATTCATAAAGGACTTGGGTCCCTGTGGTCCAGATCTACAAAAGCATATTAGAAATCTGCAACCCTCTGATTTCAAATGCCTTTGTTAATCTCGATCACTAAGCTGTTGGCATATTAAGACCAAACAACAACTCTTCATACTTCTCTGTTCAAGGAAAAAGTTTGTCTGTTGCCATATATTTAGACTGTGAATGTTTTGTGGCAATCAATTAAAAATGGGTTTGTTCTAGATATATGCAGGGCCAAGCCCAATGAAATCCTAACTCCAAAGTTACTATTGATCGTTAGTAGTATACTAGTATAGTATAATATTACTGTAAGAGATTGACAGTTTACCATGAATCATTTACTTGTAAGAAAGCAAACTCCCACATTTACAAGTGGACAAGTTTTGCATCCAATTGCAGTTACACTGGAGTACGTGTCCAACTGATTCAAACTTTTATTTGTCTAAATCTGTAACTAGTCATAGATAAATAGTAACAATAATGATCTGGTAGATTTTTTTCCTGTCTGTTCCACAAACACATTTGAAGTTTTAAGAATTCCCCTTACCTGGGAATTACACCAAGATCTCAAAAATAATAAAACAGAGCTACCAGGCCCACCTTCAGAGAGCCCGATGTTTACTGAACTCCTGCAAAGAGGTGCAAATCCTTTCCTGCCTAGTTGAAAAGAATGTCTTACAGCTGATTGCCATTCCATTAAAATAAACATTTGGACTTTCCTATTGTTCTCAAACTTTCCTGTAAGAACTTTCCTACTTTGTGTAAATTGGTAAACATTCAGAGAGATGGGAGGAGTGGGGAGACCAGTATAATCTCGTGTAAATTTTCCTGAGATGCAGAAGAGCAAGGCTCGTGCTATCCCTCATCTGACACGAATGCCGCAATGATTGCTCCATTAGTTATTCTATGGTATGTAATATGAC
Organism: Gavia stellata; assembly: GCF_030936135.1. NCBI lineage: Eukaryota > Metazoa > Chordata > Aves > Gaviiformes > Gaviidae > Gavia > Gavia stellata. The sequence goes on along the minus strand of NC_082621.1, from coordinate 7,830,337 downwards.
TACAATTCTTTGTGGGCAAACCTTCATTGTCCCGAAAGCACAGTGCTCCTTCTGCATGACTTGTGTGGCAAGGTGCTAAATGACAGCTAGTCTCAGCCACCAGCAATATAGTTACCCTTTATAGTTAAAGGAGGACATGATCTGTAGATGTCTTTTACTGCATAGAAGTGTAAGGCCTACGCTGGTTCCTGTTGATTTCTGGCAAAGTTAGAGAGAGAAACATTATTGCACCATGTAGAAAGGCATTTAGGCACTGTAGTACTCAGCATTGCAGCATGCAAAAGTATCATTGTCTGAAACTGAAGTTCACAATACTAAGATATGTCTGCCCCTTATGTTGAGTATTAACCACATAAATCTACAGTGCATGGTATATGTGCAAACTGAAAGGGTAATGAAGCACAACACAGCGAATAGAAATCTTACAAAAATTTTCATTGAATTTAGATGTTGACAGCACTCCAGACCCCTCCTTACTTTATATTTTATTGATCCTCAATGCCATGAGATGGCCTGTTATATCCACTGCTTCAATTTTAATGTGTTCAGCTGGGGAGCACAAGACAAATCCTGTTCTTTTTGTTTTACCATGGTCATTTGGGACGCTTTCTCTGGCATGTTCATAGATGGGTCTACTGGGTATTGTTAGCTGAAAGCATTAAGTTGTTCTATTCAGCTCCTCCTCCTTTTGTTCCAAGGAATAAAAGTAAAGACATTACCTGTTGTTCTTAATAAATGCATTAATGATGCTTAAAGAGAGACTCCACCTCTTTCCTTCCTTCATACTATACTTTTATTCTACCTATTCATTCACCCACCTAGTAAGTCCTTTGCTTTGATTCCTCCGTTCTAGATCACAGGGAAACCATTAGCCACGTCCATCATTCCAGTGCTGTTATTTCAAGGTCACTAGATTGGGTGGACAGCCATAATAGCAGTTGTCATCCTAAATGAAATGAAGTATCCATCCAGCTGAGTTCTGTTCTCTCTGCAAAACAGGCTAGAAGAAATTGCTCCAAAGGTATGTACAAGATTTGATTATGGAACTTTTTTCCTTTGAGTGAGTTTTTCTTTGCTGGCTTCTCTCATCTCATCTACCTTGTCAAAGGTAGAAGCTTACAGGTTGGACTCATCTGACTCATGGAGGTATCTATATATATTCATCAGTCCCAAATCTCCTTAAAATATTCAGATACAGGCAGTAGAGACCAGGGTGTAATTCATCTCTGCCTGGTCAACAAAAATACATTATATAAACCACTTCCAGGACACTAATTTGTAGACTCACAATTTGTGTAGTCTGCATTTACCATAAAGAGAGGCAGAGGAAACTACATCCGATGTGAAGAATGTCTTTTTATGTGATGTTTCTCTGTATCAATAGAGTTGTCTCTCAAAACTGTACATTTTTCATGTATAGTTGATTCTGGCAGTTGTTTCTCTGTCATCATGTACACTTACTATCACAAACATCAGTCTGTCTAAACAGTTACAGGAAACACAGTGGCAGCACAATGATAATTTCTTAATTCAGATGATAACCATTAAGGTTACCAGAAAGATCATAAACCTCTATTATTTGCACTGTTGGAACGCTGTTCTTTCTTGGTATTTTACTTGCCTGCTCCAGTGTCCCTTCAAGCAGCATTTGTCGGGCACTGCATAGACAGCAATAGAGATGGTAAAGCATTTTGGGGGAGATGTGTGTATGCAAACTGAATTTGAGTCGTTTATGTACTGAAAAAATGGATGAGTAACAGCAGATTGGCTGACTAAGGAATAGCTGTCCAGAAAATTATGTGGGAGTCCTAGTGCCCAGTAAGTTGATGTAAAGCCAGCACTGTGCCCTTTCATTGATGAAGGCTGGCAACACCAGGCTGCATTAGCAAGAGTGCATCCAGTGCGTAAATGGAAATTGTTGTTCACCTCTAATTGGCAGTAGTGGGGCCAGAAACAAGAAAACAATGTTTGGTTTGCCCTCACACTGCCCAGTACAAGATTAATGTGGAGGAAATCGAAGGAACATCAGAAGAGACCATCTTCTTAGAGTTAGGGTGCTGGAAGACTGAGCATATGAGGAGAGAGACAGTGAGAACTGAATCTGTTTTGACTAGAAAAGTGAAGGCAAAAATGAGGCTGGAGGGGGCAGTTCCTGGTATCTAGCATCAGTTTTCAACTCTTTAAGGGAGGTTATAGAGAAGATGGAGTCACACTTCTCTCAGAGGTGCACCTTGAAAGATGAAGAGGCAATCTGATAAAACTGCAGCATGGGAAATTCTAACTAGATAGGAGAAAAAGAAATTCCTTTGAGCATTTTTAAGACTGGACCAGTAACCCACAGAGGTTGTGGGATCTCCATCCTCTGACATGGTCACCAGTTTAGTAGGCAAGACCCTAAGTAATATGACCTAATTTTGAAGTTAGCCTAGTCGGAGCAATGGGTGGGACAAGACCTCCAAAAGTTCCTTCCAAACTAAGTTATGACAGTTTTTAGATTCCAGGCACAAGCTTCTACTCCATATTAATGAGACAGTGGAAATCATCCTGTCAATAAAATCTATATTTAGAAGGAAAGAGACATCCTGTCTTAGAAGTCCCCCCTCCCAGAGTTCAATTAATGATACCTACCAGGTCTAAGAAAACATTTGCATTGAAATACATTTTTCTGTTTCATTATTCATGTAGGAAATTCATTCCAGCGAATCAAAAAAATGTCTAAACTTGGATATTGTGCATGTTCCAAACAGGATACATTGTACATGTCAAAGACACAGTAAAAAATTAGATCTGTTCAACTAAAATAGAACTGTTTAGTAGTATAAATGATTCTGCTATTAAAAAATATATTCATGTAAGAGTCCTAGAAGACTTCTTTTACCTAGAAACAGTAAAGTTTAGGGTTATTAACATACAAAATTCCCAATCCAGTCTGCAGTAGCTCTTCTTTCAGTGAGAAGCTCATTATACAAGCTACTTTCAATGTCCATGGATAAACAATGGTATGTTCTTTTAAAAGACAAAGGACACAAAAGACTGAGTTTTGCATATGGAGTGCTAGATGATGTTCAAAGTGGTATAAAAGTACCACAGAACTGAAAATACTAGTCAAATGCAATCTGACAAGAGAGGGACGGACAGAAATGTGCAGGAGGTGACCCAACACCACCTTGTCTCCACACTGAGACTTATAGCAGCAATACCCATTGCTCCCCTTTTCAAGTGCCAAAAAGAGCAGGCAACAAAGTTGATTTTCATATACTGTACATCACTGCTGGGCTGAAGAGACATCCTCGCCAGGGGCCAGCTGGCTACAGAGATCAATAGTTTAGAAATCAGGCATTTCGCAATGTCTGTAAACTATGCTCAAGGCATGTAACAGTTAATTATTCTGGGTTATAGAAAGGCTGGCCATATCTGTTTAAAACTCCAGGAAAGCAGATGAGTTCTTACAAGAAACAGAGAGAAGCAGGAGAGATGAAGGACAAGAAAAAAGATAAATAACTGTAAATGTAAAGAAATGTAATGTAAATGTAAATGTAATGTAAAGAAGTATTCAAAGAAGACAGAAACAAGCCAAGTCATAAAGATGCAAGGAATGGCTCTATTCACTCAATACATGTAAGTCATCATAACTTGCAGAATTAAGAGATTAGGTTTCAGTTAAAATTCTGCAGGTAGGTCCAAATTAAAAAGACATATATATAAAAATGGCAGCTTTACTGACTACCCCTAAACTGATCATGTTCCTTCTCTGATACAAATTTTATGACAATTAATACACAAAATAAGAAATATAGGAGTTAATATTTTACTTTTGCCTAATGACCACTAAGGAGGGCACCTCAAACATTGCTGCAATAAGGAAAGGACTGGAAAGAAATCAAAACAAATAACTGATTGAATTGCTCAGCGAGAGTTAAAATGTCTCATACTTGGAGAGGTGAGTGGAAAGCAGACCTTTACTGCTTGAGGGAATTTAACAGGAACCAATGCTGGCTATCCAAAATAATACGTATTTCTTGAGAGCAACAGATACGTGGCCATCTGTAGGCCACTACGCTATGTAAGCACAACAAACATGGAAGTATGTGCTCTGCTTATCTTGTCTTGGCCAGGGCACTTCCTCCTTATTCTTGGCCCAGAGAGTGTGCTTTTCCAGATGTCCTTCTGCAGCCTAGATGCCATTAACCTTTTCTAGCCATTAACCAATGGTGATAACTTGCTATTACTCAGACTTCCCTGCAGGGACACAGAGCTCCTGAACTACCTGAGTTTCTTGACAGCTGAGTTTTTTTCTCCTGGATAGACTCACCATCACTTTTGTGTCTTATATTAACATCATCATTACTGTAATATATTTGGCTTCAGGAAAGACAAAATGCCTTCTGCACCCGCACCTCAGCTCACTGTGATAGCTGCCTCTTCATGTGACCTAAATCCACACAGAGCAGAAGAGCACCTCAGCAAAGCTGTCTCTGTTTACAACACTGTTTTTTGTCTCCTGTTCAACCATTTCATCTACAGCATTAAGAACAGGCTCAGGATACCCAGATGTTGCTGGTTGGAACAGAGAGAAAATGGCTGCTTAAAGAAGCATTTGACCCAGACTTGAACCTTATACAGGAAAGTGAAAAGTTCAGAGGCAAAAATCTTTTTTATGTGTTCAGCCTTAAATTACCATGTTAAAGCCTTTTCATCCTCCTTTCTCCCAAGACTCCCCCTTCTTCTCACGAATTGCTCTGATAAGAAGACTGTTTCCTTATCAAGTGCTCCAACACCAACCCCCTTGAAGGACTGGAGAGATGATAAATGCCAGAGGGAACACCAGCAGGCGATACCTCCACCACCTGTGCAGTCTGTGCCACCAGTGACATCACAGGCACAGACACCAACCGTGTGCTTCCTCCTGCCCTATTGACTACTCAGGCTCCAGTGACCTCACAAACACTGACTCAAGTCATGTGTTTTAGTTTAGTTATTGCTTTGGATTATTTTCTTTGGGTTTCTGTAGCATGATCTGCAAACTGTAGCTTTTAAAGAAAGTATTTGCTAGCAGCATGGCTCCTGTTCAGCTCTTGTTATGACAGAATTGTAATAATAAAGTTTGTTGAAAATAAATTTACTGGCAATCCAAATATATAAAGTCAAAAAGTGCTGATGATCCAAATAGAAATAAAGTTGTTATTGTAACTGAAAACTAGACGCAAGTGCTGACACTTGTCGTCTGCAATAAGAAGTTATATTCAAAGAAAAATAAGAGATGCCAGAGTGACTAAGCATGACCAAGTCCATTGATTAGGAAATGCAAAGACAATAAACAGGATTTAAAGCAGAAAGCTGTATGTTACCAGTCCAAAGGGATTGGTCTCTTGTTGGGGCAAACATAAATCTAACTTCTTACCTAACTGTATATAAAGAACCAGATAGGTAGAAGATCAGAAAAACATTAAAAAACCATACAAACCACAGACTATGCCAACTTGTACATACGTTACAGCACAGTAATTACACACTGCTGTGATCAACCCCAAAACTACTTCCTAGTGGTGGGTTAGCAGCAGACACTGGACCTCACACTTGCATGGCCCAACTGCTGTTCCAAAGGTCTTGTCCACAATTCTGTTTCTTTTCTTAATCTATTTACCAACCCTACTTGGGGAAAAAACATATCAGAAGTAAAGGTTCATCAGGGAATTTGCATGAAACATATAGGGCTGGTTGTCTGCAGTTGTTGATAGATGGAAAAATCTGTTAAGAAGAATCCAGTAAACCAAACTGGCCACATATAGTTAGTTTCTTCATTAGACCCTAGACAAGGAAAAAGTAATGAAAGTAGTTATTAACAAAATAGAGAGGGCAGGGCACTTCCTTTGCAGGGTTTCTTGCCAGGGGATGAAACTGAGCAAGCTTAACATAGCAGTTTTGAAAATGTTTATTTGATCTTTTAATGTTTGAAGTTATGCTCATTTTCTAAAAATATGAGGATGTCAACACTTCATGACCTTGCAAGTTTCCTCAAAGAGCTTCTGGGAACCAACAAACAGACATTCAACAAGGCAAAGTGCTGGGTCCTGCACTTAAGTCACAACAACCCCATGCAATGCTACAGGCTTGGGGACGAGTGGCTGGAAAGCTGCCCAGCAGAAAAGGACCTGGGGGTGTTGATCGACAACCGGCTGAATATGAGCCAGCAGTGTGCCCACGTGGCCAAGAAGGCCAATGACATCCTGGCCTGTATCAGAAATAGTGTGGCCAGCAAGACCAGGGAAGGGATCATGCCCCTGTACTGGGCACTGGTGGGGCCACACCTCGAATGCTTTGGGCCCCTCACTACAAGAATGACATTGAAGTGCTGGAGCATGTTCAGAGAAGGGCAACGAAGCTGGTGAGGGCTCTACAGCACAAGTCTTATGAGGAGCTGCTGAGGGAACTGGAGTTGTTTTGTCTAGAGAAGAGGAGGCTGAGGGGAGACCTTATCGCTTCAACTACCTGAAAGAAGGTTGTAGTGAGGCGGGTGCTGGTCTCTTCTCCCAAGTAACAAGTGATAGGACAAGAGGAAATGGCCGCAAGTTGCATCAGGGGACGTTTAGACTGGATATTAGGAAAAATTTCTTCACCAAAAAGGTTGTCAAGCATTGGGACAGGCTTCCCAGGGAGGTGGTTGCGTCACCATCTCTGGAGGTATTTAAAAGACGTGTGGATGAGGCGCTTAGGGACATGGTTTAGTGGTGGACTTGGCAGTGTTAGGTTTATGGTTGGACTTGATGATCTTAAGGGTCTTTTCCAACCTAAAGGATTCTATGATTCTATGCCTCTGCTTTATCTTCATCCCTACTAGTCAGGTGACCTTCTTCAACAAGTATCAGTCCAATGTTTTCTTTAGACCTCCTTTTGCTATTGACGTATTTAAAAAAGCCCTTCTTGTTGTCAGATACAACACTGCCCAGTTTCAACTCTAACTGAGCTTTGGCCTTTCATGTCTTCTCCCTGCATATACGAATCATAGCTCTGTAATCTTCCTGCAAAGCCTGACCTTCCTTCCAGAGATCATACAATTTCTTTTTCCTCTTGAGCTCCACAAGGAGTTCCCTTTTCAGCCATCACCTGTGATGGTAATTGGTAAGTCATCTCCCTGTCTTTGTGTCAATCCACAAGCTTTTTCATCTTATTTTGTCCCACTCTCCTGTTGAGGAGGGTCAGTGAGAGAGCTGCTTGGTGGGCATCCGGCAGCCAGACAAGGTTAACCCACCACAGGTGTACACAGCAGGATTTTGGTAACAAGGGGACTGCAGGTGTGGCCTCTGTGAGAGGCCAAGGCTAACCTACCACAGCAAGAGGGAAAAATACACAGGCAAAACTGAGTCTAGGTACTGGAGGACTAGAAGATCTGTTCTGTGTTGGTGTATTTTGGTTGCTAACAGAAGAAGGAACTACATAACATGTAGAAAGCATAAATCATTTGAAATCAGCATCTTTAATTCACAGTTACACAATGCTGATATTGCATCTGGGAAACAATTCAGTCACTTGGATGGGCTATTCCAGCATTCACAACTGCCTTAGGGAGCTAGAAAATGCTTTCAACATGCTCTCCTTTAAGGCTTGTTTGACTTGACTCTTCCTGAGTGAGTAAATGTATGGTTAAGCATCTGAGTCACCACAGAGAAGAAGAAAAAAAGAACTTTTGTCAGAGTTCTGCCCACCTCGCTGTGCTGGGCAGATACACCTGTAAATAATTGTGCTGTAAAATATCATCACCACCATGAGGTGGGCTAAGCAAGTGGAAAATGCTTTCTTCCTACCTGTGGAAGATGGCATATGCAAGATGGTGGTAATAATGCAGCCATAAGAAACAGCAGTTACTATTAAGGTACCAAGTATGATGATAATTAGTATGATAAGCATCAGTCCTTCGAGGAACCCTGTGTCTGTGCAGGACAGTTGCAACAACAAGGAATTATCACAGTAAAAGTGATTGATGACATTGGGACCACAGAATGGCAACTGGACAATCATAATGGTGGGAAGAAAAATAAAGAGAAAACTCACTGCCCAGCAAGCCAGCACCAGCTGGAGGCAAAATCTGTTGTTCATAATTGTTGTGTAATGCAAAGGGCGGCAAATGGCAACATACCAATCAAAGGACATTGTTACCACATGGAAAAATGTGCAGGTACCCAAGTAAAAGAAAAGCAGCATCTGAAGGACACAACCAGGCAGGGAAATCATCTTCCTCTCTGTCAGAAGGCTGGAGAGGCTGCTGGGAATGAATGCGGAGGTGAAGCTGATTTCCAAAAGGGCAAAATCTCTGAGGAAGCAGTACATTGGTGTATTTCTTCTTAACAACTCCCCTCTCACAAAACATACAAAATACAGAACATCTTTCTTAATACCACAGATGGACAGAGATTATCTGGAAGCTGAGAGTGGTCCCTTAAAACAAGACAGTCCCTCAGTAACAACTAAAAGCTTTGGCTTAAGTTTGAAGACTAGAAGTTCAGTTTTCCAAGCCATTGTCCCTTTAATCTTTCCCTGTCTCCAAAAAATCACACCTGAACTCTAAGAAATGGTCCAAATAGTTACCAGTATATCCACAACAATCCAGGATGCTTCAAAAAGGATTCTGAGTCTGATGTTTCTCCTTCATTTAGTTTGACATTTGATTTTTGGCAAATAAATTTCCTCTCTTTTCAGCTCCTTTTTATAATAGTGGTAGCATATTACATTCTTTACTTCCTCACTCAGTCAAACCTCAGGGACAAATTAGGTGTTGAAATCTGCCAAACACCTTTTAGGAAAACATTTGTGAAAGTTTGAAGAACAGCAAGAATATAATCAAACCATAGAGAAAATGAGATTGGAAAGGACCACTGGAGGTCCAATCCCTTGCTAAAAGCAAGGCTAACTTCAAAGCTGGACAAGGTTGCTCATGACCTTCTCTAGATATATGTGGATATCTCCAAGAATGGGGATCCCACAACTTCCCTGGGCACCACCTCATGCTTCACCATTTTCATCGTGAAGAGTTATTCCCTGTGTCCACGGACATTCTACCCCTTTACCTTACCATTATCTGGCAAATACATGCAATATATAGATGCAATTATATTTTCAGTTGCATTATACAGCATTAGTGGGCAAATAGCTCAGGTTTTCACAGGTGTATACACTCAATACACAAAAATTACAATAAAAACTAGTATGGTGCAAGCTAATCAATGGCCATCAGGTCCTAGTAATCTTAACCCTTATGAAAGCAGATTTCTTTATTCACATTGTACTAATTGTAAATTAGTTTTTTGCTTCTTTTATGCAGACACCAGCTGGGAATATGTTGGAGTGGGAGACGGACCCCGAGTAACGATGGAATCTCAATATGAGTATAGTCGTTCTCTCCTTTATTCAAGCTTACAGAGTATATATAGACAGATGCCAAGAACATGCGTCCACAACAGTTGTATGATTGGCTTACAGCCTCTGTTCACACGCCAAGGTGGCGAGTGTGATTGGTACAGTGCTCTTGTGCACGCACGCACAAGAGCACTTCTCCTCTTCGTGGATGTAGCTCCTTCTTGTTTACCATTCCACTGTCTCTTATCACAACAGGCTTTCAAGGACAATTAACGTCTTCCTCTGAGCCTTCCCCCTCATCAGAGACTGGGTTGCTCATGGGAATCAGATTGTGTCCCTTGTTACTAAGCCATTCCTCCACAGGAATATGTAACTCAAGCTTTACAGGTATTTGCCACTTCTTGCAGTTACATCTACTGCTGGTGTTGTGGCTCACTGAGAGCGCAGTAGTCATATCACAGATGCCCAGCATCCATCAACCTAAGGCGTACTGGAACTATGAACCCTGGGAGGGCCATGCTGTTGTGACAACTGCTCTTACCTCTTGTTTTTGGGGGCTAGTAACAGCTTGACACCAACACGTATCCTTCCCACCTTATGTCCTCTGTGTCTACAGTGTCCGCATACCAGTGTTCCGCCCATCTCTATTACCGAGGGTTTTATAGACAAATCTCAGCACAAGTTGTCAATCCAGTCAGTCCCCAAAGATATCATGGTATACCTTTCTAACAGTTTTAGGTATTGTTCTCTTGTCACTTGTTGATCAGTGGCTTCTGCAAAGGCTCATCACACACAGTTCTTATTTACATTGTCCTGCTGACCATGTCTCATTACACTCAGCTATTCAACTCGTGATCAAGGCGAGGGGGTGACACTCATGTAACATACACCCAACTACACCCACGGTGAGGTGACTGCCACCCCATAGCAGAATTCTAAAATGAGGCAGACTACCACCACAGTCAAGTGTCTGTTGTTGCCTGCAAATGGAGACCTTTATGAGTTGTGCGTATTTCCTCGTGCTCACAGCATGGAAGACAAGAAAAGTTACAGTGACAAAAATGCAGTAAAGGAAACACATCAATATTAGCAGGAGGACAGAGAGGTCTACGGCTAGCGTAACTCCAGGAGAAAACGCACGTAAGAAAAAAAACAGAATGACCCTACAGCTGATCCTACTGTACAGCAGAGAGATGGGAGCAATTATACATTTGGCTGTAAACCATGGTCACGTGCGGCCTCTACAATCCAAATTTCCCCCAGAGTTCAGCGCAACACTAAACAGTGTCTCTACAAGACCTGCAGCTTCCACTTTGCTTGGTGTCACAGAATAACCAGGATGCAATTGAGATCAGGTCAGGACAGAAGCAGGTTGCTGCTACAATAGGGGAGAGCAGAGAGCAGCTATGGCAGACTGCCCAAATGGGGCAGAGTTTATATATCTTTGGGTTATACGACTCAGGACATGGTAAATCACAACAGAGAGTGGATTACTTCAGATAAGGAGTGTCTAGACAGTCCATCCTTTTACAAACAACTCATTCCTTCAAAAGTTGGATCATGCTGACTCGGTGAGGCTATCAAGTCATGCTGCAGACATCTCCTAATTAGAGAAGTCTGCAAACCTCTGCCTATGAGGTGTTAGTATTTTACTTCTACATTGAGGAAAAGATCAGCACAAGTAAAAAGCTTCAGATGTTTTCAAGTTAGTAAGGCTGGAGCAGAAGAGATGGATTTTGGATAGCACTGGGTTAGCAAAAGCCTAAGAACTTGTCAGTCCAAAAAAGAAATCTCATACAACAAATAATCCTTGAGCATTCATTCCAGGTTTTTAGGTGGAGTAATGGCCATTGCTTTCTTCTCAAAGGCCTTGTAAGCAACAGAATCAGTTGTGTGGTTCGGGTTTTTTTCAGCTGTTAAATTGGTTGATTCAGTCATGAGGAATTAAAACTGTATTAGATACTAAATCTCAAGTGTGCAGGATAAATATTCATTCTAGACAGAGAAGAACAACACAGGACAGAGGCAAAGACCAAGGAGATGCTTAAGGGGAGCAAAAGGAAGTGGTGCTGCAGAAAAATGGGCAGAGAATCTCTGTGGGAGTTGCAAGGGTGTTAGAAGTGTAGAAAATGGGAGTACCTGACTGCAGGGTCCTGTAGGGTATTTTTTAAATCAGCATTTGTGGAATCATTAGATGATCATAAATCACGGAGTAGTATAGTTTGGAAGAGACTTCTGGAGATCTATGGTTCAACTCCCACTCAAAGCAGGCCCAAACTGGAGCAGCTGCTCAAGGCCTTGTCCAGTTCAGTTCTGAAAAGCTACAAGATTTTCAGGGTCCCTGTTCCAGGGTTTAACTACATTGTGAAAAATCTTTTCTGAATATCTAACTGAAATGTCTCGTGTTGTGTCCGTTGGTTCTCATTCTATCTCTGTGCACCTGCACGAAGAATCTAGCTCTGCCTTTTATATACCCCACCAAAAGGTAGCTGAGTGTCCCAGTAAGATCCCACCTGAGCCTTCCCTTCTTAGGATAGAACAAACCCAGTTGTCTCAGCATTATGTCTTCTGCTCCAGCCTCCACCTCTCCTGGACTTGCTCCAGTATACCAAAGTCCACCATGTTCGGAGGGGTCCCAAACTAGACCCAGTACCGCAGAAAGGTTTTCACAAGTGCTGAACAGAGGGGACAAATTACATTCCTTGACCTGCTACCTATGCTCTTTTTAAGATGGCCCAGAATATACTTTCTTTACTGACTCATGTTCACTTGTTCACAGGAACTCCAGGTTTCTTTCTGCAAAGCTGCTCTCCATCAAATCAGCCCCAAGACTCTTCTCTTCCATGAGGTTATCCCACATCAGGATCAAGATTCTAAACGTCATTGAACTTAGTGGTGTTTCTTTTGATACACTTCTTGGCCTGTCAAGGTCAGTCTCAATAGTAGCTGTGCCCTCCAGTGTATCGATTGCTCCTTCCAACTTGGTATCGTCCACTACCTAGCTGAGAGTTAACTCTGTTCTATCATCCAGGATGTTAATAAAGATAGTATTGATCCCTGAAGGATTCCACTAATAACCATCAGCCAGTTGGACTTTGCATTATTGATCTTCACCTTTTGAACTTGGAGGTCCACCACTTTGTAATTCACCTCTCCATTCTGTAGCTCACCAGTGTTTTATGTGCACCCTAGCTCTGGGGTAGCAATTGTTATCTCCCCCCCAAAACATTGTTTTTCAGGGCCATGGAGAGAACATCAAATGCAGGCATTCTCTAATGAAAGGAGATGACCTCCAGCTGGTCTTTCTTCACACATCAGCTTCGCAAGCTCCCACGGGTCCCAGCAATCCTGGGCACCACCAAAATTGTTGGAGTGCCCCAGGACTGCAGCCACCATCTTCACCCAGGACATGGTGTCACAGAGCTGTCTGGGTTTGGGAAGGTGAAGAGGAAACCCTGCAGTTTCTGACGCTTCTCTGTAGATGTGACTATGCAGAGGACCTCCACAAGAGCAGCAGTTGCTAGCATTTGAGGGAAGAAGCAAAGGACAGGCCTTTGCTCCTGTGCTCGACAAGACAGGGGACACAGGCAAATGATTATTCCCCAAGATGCCACAAAAATGGGCAACTGACCAAGGCAAAAAGGTCCCAGTCTCCGTACAGGCACTACAGAGAAACCCTGGGGGAATATGCATTCTCAGGTCCCAATTTCCTCCATGACCAGTGAGACTTTAACGCATCAGGATACCAGAGGCTGTAGAACATCGAATGCAGGCATTCTCTAATGAAAGGAGATGACCTCCAGCCGGTCTTAGGTAACCGGTCAGGTAACCACCCAGGCTGCGTCCTGGCAAAATCATGCTGTTAATCCCATCTCCTAGAACAGAAACCGAGCTCAGAAATGTAGGAGGTCTCTTCTACAGGACAAGGCTCCTTCAGGAGGCACTGGAGGCATGATCAGAGGATGGGGCACCGTAAACATCCCAGCCCAGCCCTACCACTTATGGACATGGACTTCAAAGGGAAAACAGTCTGCACGAGTTGAAACCAAAGAGGAGAATGTGTACACGCTTCCCCTGTCCAAACCCCAAATGGGGGCATTCCTCACCACATAAATACAAGTGTTGTTTCTTGTGGGCATTTCTATCCCTATCCCAAGGACAGATAAGGAGAAGACACTCAAAGGGACCAAGCACACGCGTTAGAAGGGATAAGGTCTCCAAAGATTCAGGCTACAGGATTGATGCCACGATGTCGTTCAAGTGACACACAAACATCACTCCCGTCAGAGGGCAGGGAACAGGAACACGGCCCACCATCACTGCAGAGCCTTTTCGGGAGTGTCAGCTGCCCACATCGAGAGAGCCCTGCTTTGGGAGTGACAGGGAGGCTGGAACGATTTAAACAGGAGGAAGATTTGGGTAGAAAAACTCTGCTTCTGGTCTCTTGAAAAGTCTTTCTTTTTTTTCCCCAAAAAACCTAAAAGAACCAGAGTCATTTTGCTCTCATTTCAGGCTCACTGCCATGAAAGCTTTTTTCAAAAGCAAGGGAAACAACCGTTTGTCTTTAGGGGACCGCCAAAGTCGGGCTTCCACCACCCCGCGGGAGAACGTGGACGGCCTTTCTGTGGAACAGTCAGCCAACACCCAGGACAGACCCGCACCCCGCGCCTCTCCCCGCCCACTCAGCGGGGGCCACCGCAGGGAGCCGCTCTCTAATCCGCCTAGCAACAGCCGCCGCTCGGCTCTCATTGGCTCTTGGAAGGAGCCGCTCTCTAATCCGCCTAGCAACAGCCGCCGCTTGGCTCTCATTGGCTCTTGGAAAGCTTCGGCGGTGCGGACTCAGTAAACCCTTCGACGCATGCGCTAGCTGAGAACCCGGTCCGCCTCTCCCCCTCTGCGACACGTGAGTAGGCGCATGCGTACAGCGGCCGGCGGCGCCTCCCAGTTCCGCCCTTTGGCGGGCAAGAGAACCGCGCCTGCGTAGCATTCACTGACCTGGAGGCGAGTTAGGCGTGCGCCTGCGCTGCCCCTCAGTGCTCCGGAAGTGCTTGAGAGCTGCTTCCGGCCACCTCAGCCTGGCTGGCGGCACCATGTCGGGCGCGGCGGGCTCCAGCGCGGGGGCCGCGGGCTCGGTGGGTTCGGTGGTGCGGCGCTTCCTGGCGGAGTATGGCAGCGGCACTCCGAGCCGCCTCAAGGTGTTGGACGCCTATCTCCTCTACGTGCTGCTCACCGGGGCGCTTCAGTTCGGCTACTGCCTCGGCGTCGGCACCTTCCCCTTCAACTCCTTCCTCAGCGGCTTCATCTCCGCCGTCGGCAGCTTCATCCTCGGCGGTCAGTGCCCCGCCACGCCCGCCCCGGCTCCGCGCGGTTCTCCCTGGAATCCCCTTCGCAACCGCGCACTCTCCGTACTAAGCCGGAGCCTCCCCCAGCGACCGCGGAACCCCCAGCAGCGCCCAGAGACCCCCGGTCATCAGAGAGTTGCCTTAGAAATACCCAGATCTCTTGTGGGAACCAGAGGATTCCCTTAGCAGCCACAAGCGTTCTCCAACAGCCCAAAGGACTCACCTAGCAGCTCTCAAACCTACTCCGGCGGCCAGGGAGTCCCCATGGCAACCTTCAATACCGCCCCCCCCTTCCCCCATAACACCCAGTTCTGCTCCCAGAAGCTCACAGGCTCCTGCCCCAGCCTGCCTCGCAGCAGGATGCTCCTGTTACAGGGCATAGTGAGAAACAAGGGTTAAAAGTAAGAAAGAAAAGTGTAGAGAAGATACTTTGTAACAACTGCACCTGCTACTTAGACATATTAGAGATAAAGACTCTCTCCACTGAGTCTCTGCTGATAAAGTTTGTCTTCACTGACTCTCTGCTAACTAGCAATAATGATTAGCGCAAGGACGAATCGTAGAAAAATAGAAAAGACTGCCAAAATAGTGCCCTAGAGTTAACTTGTCTCATTATAATCTCATTTTAATACTAAAAAAACACACCTCCTAGCTAGAGAAGCCCCAACCCAATTTAGCCCCCTACTCTCTGAGCATGCATGGTGAATTAAAAGAGAACTGTAACTTTAAGATGAAGTAAGAAAAGTATTAACCAATAGTTATTAAGGAGTAGCACCAGTAAGCGTAACTAACTTTGTTAACTGTTTTAAATACCTGTCATGATTTTAACCCTGTGTGCAAGCTTTGTGGAGAAATCCCCTTGCACCCGGCGCCGCAATAAACACGCCTGCTTTGTAACTCTTTGTGAGTTATGAAGTTCGTTTCCGCGTGTCACTCCACAGCAACTGTGAACCTGTGGGGGTCCTGCCCGTATACACCACAGGCCCCAGCTCCTTATCTGCTTCAGGGTGTCTTTGCTTCTCCCTGGCAGTCAAGGAGCCCTTTTCTTTACTGTCTTGTATTGGTGTCCTTCATTAGCAACCATCCCACGGAGAAACCCAAACTCTAGCAATGACTGCTTCAGGGTGTTACTCTCCCATAATACCCCCCAAAACCACCTCAGAATTACAGAATCATTTCGATTGGAAAAGACCTTTAAGATCATCTGTGCAGCCACCCCCCAACACACCCAATGGAGAACATAGAAATATCCCCATTTATATGCGAGTCCTATCCTATTGTAAGCCTGTTCCCCTCAGGACTCACTTGGCCACCCCTGATAGTGTAGGGCTACAGGAGAGCTGGTTGCATAAAAGGCCCTGCCAGTGTCCTGCTAATCTTATAATAATTATAAGACGGAGTTACCTTTTCTTGTGGTACCCTGGTAGAACTGTGACCCAGACTGGGGTGGGCTGCCCCAGGAAGACTGTGCTTCCCACCATGTCTTCGTTTTGTGATTCCTAATCTCTCATTCTTTCTCTACCATGCAGTTTGCCTCCGGATCCAGATCAACCCCCAGAATAAAGGCGAGTTCCAAGGCATTTCACCGGAGCGGGCATTTGCTGATTTCCTCTTTGCCAACACCATCCTCCATCTTGTCGTCATCAACTTTGTTGGCTGAGCTCTAGAAGAGACTGCAAGGTACTGATTCATGGTGTCACAAAAGGGACAACCACAGCTCACGCGACCTCAGTGCTTTTGTAGAGTTGGGAGAGAACTAGATAGACAGTGAATCCAGGAGTCCTAGCTCCCAGCTTTGTTTTGGCCAAGTACAGTTAACCTGTTGTCCCCTAGGTTGATACAGGGTTAGGATTTATGGCTTTCTGATTTTGTGAATGTATTTTTTGGCTTTTATCATTTAAAAGGCAGTTTAACTAGGACTGTTACAGAAACCTACCCACATTTCTCTCTTATAAGAGAAATACGCCATTTTGCTAGAGGTGCTTTAGGAGCTGGAACTCCTGGGCTCTATTTGGAGGCTGTGGTATGGCTGGTGTCCAACCCTTGAGTTTCTAAGCAAGTGAGAGGGGGGAGTTAGGGACAGGGAGAGCTTAGTGCTGGAAAGTGGAGGACATACCCTGTGGTTACTGTCGCAAGGGGCCACAAGACCATTGGAGCTTGTGGGGTAGTTCCTCTCCCTTTGCAGAAACATCGCTCATGTTGCTTTTCTCTCTTTCCAGGTCTTGAATTACTCTTGAGCTCTGATGCCAAAGCCTGGCATTGGGAAGTGCTGTTCCCTAGCAGATCTACTTCCTTGGTGGAGGAAGGGGATGCAGGGCTCAAGAGTTTTCCCCACAGACTGTCCTATGGAGGGGTCTGCTGCCTCATTACAGTTACTGTAATCCTTTCCGTCAATAAAACCCTTTATAATACTGCAGTTTTTTCTCTATTGGTGACAAATGCAGAGGTTCTTCTGACACCCAAGTTCCCTCTCAGGCACAACTCCCTGTTTTTACCCCCTTCCCTGCCTTTCTACCCAGCAGGCTCTTTTTCTGTGCCCCAGTTTTAGAGAGAAACAGGAAACAAGTCATCACGGAAACTTAATTGTCATCCAACCTTTTCATCTTCCTGTTTCCTGCCCCTTTATCTTATGGAAAGTATATTGCTAATGTGCCTCCAGGCTTCAAAGCTGTGGAAAATTTGGGTTAGGCTGTGGTTAGCAGTCCTGAATGGAAGGCAGCGGAGGGTGTCCTCCAGCACATCCCCAGGTATACTCATCTTCCCACAGGCCCTCCTATATCCCTCAAAGGCATGTGGGGCACAGCTGGATGTCCCAGCTGGACTTACAGGCTCACTGAGGCCTGGTAGTGATACAGTCTTGCTACCACAGTGTTAGCTTTTCTTCAATCTGATGTGCTGATAAACCCAAGGGTGTTGGAAGGGGCTGCCAAGCTGTGTCAGTGCCTCAGACAGAGCTGCACTTGAGCTGTTCTGGGTCCATGGGGAAGGTCACTCCTCAGAGAACCTCATTGAAAATCCTTTCCTCTCCAAAGCATTGTGAAATGCTTAAACTCAATGGCTTTGGTCCTTGGCCATCGCCTCCTCAAGCCCAAGCTAGCTCCTGCATTGAGGTCAAATGCTTCTTGGTCCTGATGGAAAATTAGAGCCCTGTGGTGATCAGATTATGGGCAGAGGAGATATTAACCCCAGCTAGCCCCTCCACACCTTTGGCTGCAGAATTTACCTGGGTCACCTTTATGCATGAGGCTCCATCCTTGTACTGATCCTGCTTCACGCTTGTCTGGTTTGCTCTGCAGCTGAAATACTCGATAAGTAAACTGTGCGTTGAAGCTACGTGACAAAGAAATGCTTGTCTGCTGGCACTCAGGAGATAAAATACAGGGGCTGATAGCTTCAACCTCTCAGCATTGGATCATGGCTCCTGTTTACCACCATTAACCCCACCAGGGGTTCTAAGTGAGCCACCGAGATCTTCTTTCCCATAAGAAGGGCCCTCTCTGAGCCAGGCCCGCAGCAGACAGAGCCGGCACATTCACAGGAGGAACAGCTCAGGGTCTCCCCTTTGCCACTGCCGGTGCTGGTGTCCGTGAGCTGCGAGTGCCTCCTCGTGGGTCTGTCTGACTCGGCCTCCCCACGGTTTACCTTTAGAGACAGCTCCAGGCGGGGACCCTCCTGTGGCCACTTCTAAGAACTGCACAGGAGCCTGCGGAAAAGGAAAAGCCGTGGGTTTTCTGTGGCATTTCTTTTTTTTTTCCTGGTTTTTACCAGCTTGCAATGCCTCTAGTTACCATAAACTCAGCACTAGAATTCAGGTCCTTTTAGAGCTACTCCCACATCTGAATAAGCTTCAACAAGTCTGTAGGTATCTTCAGGCTCTGCTCCTTACAAAGATGATAACTCAGGTCCCTGCTCACACTGTAGAAGAGGGCAAGAAGAGAGGCCGTTTCGTGTACAAGGCCATGTTTAATGAGAGATAACAAGTGTCGGGCACAGTGTTTTCTCCAATAAAACGCCTAGAAAAGGTGCAAATTCATCTCCTACCCATAGGTAGGTATTAGGGGGCAGGAGCTGGCACAGGGCAGAGGGTGCTAGAGATGAACCATGCCATCCCTGCCAATGTGTGAGGACTCTCTGGCCTCCCCCATCTTCCTCCCTTCTCTTTTGGGTCAGGAGAAGTGAAAGGATTTTTCTGCACGTATTCACAGAATCACAGAATTGCTAAGGTTGGAAAAACCCTCTAAGATCATCAGGTCCAACCATCAACCCAACACCACCATTCACTGCCTGTGTAACAGGTTGCAGAGGCCTATCAGCAAATTCAGAAATCGTACACACTTCTAAGTCTCTTCCTACCACCCACTACACTTTAAAATGTATTTTCTCCCCTCTTTTGCCCTCCCTATGCTATACATAGCTCAATCTTTCCTGCTGTACCCAAAACAACTCCCCCACAGATGCAAAAGCAGGCTGCGGTGAGGGGGTGGGAAGGGAGGGTGCCTTAACCTCATTCAACTTTGGCTTGTGGTCTAACGTCTGCTGTTTTTTTCCACACGCTTCTCCTCCCCCATGCCACGTGCCACACGAGCCCTGCTCCCCCCGCCACTGTTTTGAGCTCTACTTTCCAGAGGAAGCGGTTTCTGCGGTAGGGCATAGAGGAGCATCAAAAGGTGACCCAGATCTCGATTGTGGCGTCACGGAACTGGTGGTGTGTCCTCTTCCTGCCCCACCTGGGCCATGAGACCCCTTCCTCATCCTGTCCTACTGTGTTATTTCCTGCCTTTGCTTTGCACTGCGGTTTTTCTTTCTTGAAATAAACAAGAAAGTGCAAAGTGGTGATGGGGGGGGCATCATGATGGTGGGAGATTGAAAGCCTAATATCTGAAGTATCTTTGAACTAGACCTACAAATTCAGTGTTTTGCAGATCACATGCTAAGAGTCACTTTAGTCAAAACATTTAACTTTATCTGTACACTCATCCCCTCACTTGGCAAATCTGATCACTGGCGTCATTTAACCTGGAAGAGTAAAGACTGAGATGTGGAAACAGAGGCAGCACACTGTCCTTCCCCCTTCACCATACAGCTAGGAGTGGGTTTCAAGTGCAACACAAAAAATTTAAGATGGATATTAATTTTAAAAAGTGATGCTAAAGGTAAATGAGTGGAAACTTCTCTTCCACATCCCTGAAGATTTCTGGAATGAGGTTAATTAGTTGCAAATCTGTGAAATGCAATGACTTGCCTTGTAATTCAAACATGGTTTAGGCAGCTTCATCAAGCTGTTTCCCTGTTATGTGGTGACCTCATCATTAGCAAAATGTAAGCTTCAAAGAGTTGCCTGGAACCTGGCATTTAAAGAGCTGTGGGCTTTCTACAGCTGGAGAGAAGTGAGAGTGACTGTTGTGTCAAGGGAGAGACATGAGAATGAGTCCCTGAACATCTCTACTATAAAATAATCAGTGTAATAGAGCTGGAAAGTTTGAAGTTGTTCCTTGGCAGGAGGGGTCGGTAACTCTCTGTCACCCTGTGACAGGCCACCTGCTAAATGGTCAGGTGGCAGCACCATGGCAGGAGACCAGGGAGACTTTGTTGTGGTGCTGCTCAGCACTGTGGAGTCAGATCTTGTGGCAGGGATGCTGGCATGGTCTTCACACAGGGACCCTCTCCCACATGGGGCACCAGGGCTTTTAGCTAAAAGCATCTGAAGCATGAGCCTTTCCAAAATCAGAGTTCCTTGCAATGGCTGTGAATCCAGCAGGGTGAGAAATATCCCGTGAGGGGGAATCACCTCCACCAGTCTGGCGAGGCTTTCCCTGCCACTCAGTTTGGGCACTGGTGTGAGGTACAAGCAAGGTTCAAGCTTTGCAGGGAGGGTGTGTTTCTTTCAGAGCACCCTTCTCTTTTCTCCCTCCAGAGGAATCTCTGGTGCTTCAGAAGAAGATGGAGAAATCTATGTCACAAAAGGAGAAAATTTCCTTTCCAGTCTTGCCAGTGACAGACTGAAGCTGGAGACACAGGCTGGTTTGGTGTCATTAAAGCAAAGCAGGTACCTTGTTCTCCAGTGACGCTTGGGAGCGGGGGACTTTTAGAGGCACGACACTTCAGGCTCCTGTGTTCCCCATAGCAGTAGACATCTGCCTTCAAGAACCTGGACCACTTACTAGTCCTCTCACTGTGGGCAAGCAGTATTTTGCTGTTGTCTGCACATAGCACAGAGGCTACTCTTGGAGGACAGATGCTCTCCTCTGTTCCCCTCCCTCTGAGCCCTCCCTCTGAGCCAGCCACGCTGTTCTCACCCAGACACAGCAAGGATGTCCTGGAAAGGGACTTTGCAGCTATTCTCCCCCGTGGTGGATCCAGCCAGTTATTGCAAACAGTGCCTGGTAGCCACGTCAGGCTGAAAAGGAAAGTCTGGATGTCCCTTCCTTCCTTCACCCCAAAGGTCAGGCTCATTCCTAAAGCTCATCTGAAGGGTAAAACAAGTTCCTCAAACTACAGATACAAAAGACAAACACGTTGCTTATTTTTGATAAGAATTGTTTAATAGCAGCCAAAGGCCTGAAGAAATGCCAAGACATCAGGGTGGTTGCCGGTACAATTCAAGAGCTAGCAGCATGCAAATTTCCCATGCATGCACTGTTTCCAAGGAGTGTACACAAGGGCAGGTAAATATTTCACTATAGTTTTATGCAATGATTGTAAAAACAAAATGGGAAATCTAAGGTTGTTAGAGCTGAACAAAAAGAGCAAAAGTAGTTTGTATTTTTACTAAATGCAAAGCCAAATCTTAAGCTGGTTTAAATTCAGAAAATGTTGAGGCCAGATAGACTTTTAAAAATAGTGAAAAACACTATTTTCTTCTGTGATAATGAAGTGAGAATTTCACTGAATTTGGGACTTCTGGGAGACCTAGCAGCATATCTTTTAGGGGGAAAAAAAGATACCTTGCTCGGATTTAGCAAAAGACAGCAGGACATGGTGCATAGCACCTTGAAAAAGACTCCCTTTGCTTTTCAGAGTGTTTCATTTGTAACTCAAACGGTGTCTGTGGGCATGCATACCTGAAAGCTATCAAAATATGAAAAATTCACATTCAGGTGGTATTTAGCTTGCAGTTTTCAACAACACTCCCCCAAGCAGAAATGGTGTGTCATTTTAAGGGAAGTAATAGTGATGTTTGGCAACTTACAGTTCTAGGAAACTATGCTTCATGCAAAAAGAGGCATTGTCATGCTAAATGAATCAGGCAAGTGGGGGAGCAGAATGCTGAGAACGTTAAGCTTATTTTTGAGTAACTTTATAACAATGCAAATAAAGCAATTTAGACCATAACGGCTGGTGTGATATACAGAAACAGCAAGTGATATCCCTTGCAACAGGAATGCCTGTGTTCCCTGTTGCACACGATGCACTGGTAAAGATTCCTCAGCAGATTTTTTTGGTACTTCAGCATGGCACCATCTGGTTACTTTCATTCCTGTAACAAAAATAAAGGTAGGTTAAATCATTATTTGGGATACAGGCATAGCTACACATTTGTAGACCTCAATGTCTAGGCAATAGAAAGATGAGAAAGAAGACACTGGGCCAAAACTAATACATTAGGTCTGAGGTCTTAAAGTCAATAAGCATCAAACTTTCCCAGCTGGAGACTGGTCAGGGGATGAATCTGATGGCTGAATACAGACCAGGGAAGCGATGGATGTAGAAATAGAAGGGAGACATGCCTAGAAAGAAGAAAAAAGTTAGATTTGCATGTGGATAAGGAAAAGTAAATAGACTTGAGGGATGGGCGAAAACAATGATATGGCCAAAGGAGTGAAGCAGTTTTACTGTTGGTAGACAAAAGGTATATGGATAGGCTGCATGAACAGTTATTACAGAGAGAAGGAACATTCATCGCTAGTGAACTGATCCAGGTGTTTTCTGTCAGAGGCCTTACCACCCCCCATGCATACTTACTTTTTTTTCCACATAAGCATTGTCATCAGCACATTAAAAATTACTCCTTTCATTAAAATTATTTTCAGGCCAAGCTGTGATAAAGACAGCATGTTCAGGTTTTCATCTGTAAAAGTAACAGAGAATGAAAGTCACAAGAGCACTGAGACAGCCTCGCTTCCAGACTGACTTCTTAATGAAGCTGTTCCACCTTGTGGGATTGAGTCAGTTAGTAGGACAACTAATGAGACAGTGAGCAGGACTGTCCCACTAAGAAACTTTCATTTCTTCCAGCTGGTGTTGCAAGGGCTGGGTTTTCATTTGATAACCACTTAATTATCCAATATGTAAGCAAGTCTGCCAACCATCTAGCTGTTTTTAAATACAGTGTATTATGAACCCAGGATGCTGGAGGCATCCCTCCTTCCTCTCCCTAAGTTTTTTTAAGGTGGGCATGGGGAAAACAAGTTAAATTTTGTTCAAAGAACACAAAGTCTATTTGGATTTTCTATTAATCTTAAGTTACAAAGCCATTTTTATTTGAAAATACATTGATCTATATTGGGGAAGCAGGGAGCTGTCATCAAGAAGTCATTTTATGTTTATCTTTGAAAACCTCTCTCTGAAATGACTGACCAAATCAGCTAGGTTTACTGATGAGTATTTTTCTGAAGTGGTGTTTTGGAAACATTTGGCTAACTGGTTTCTTTTCAGCAAGGCTGCATGTTTGCAAAAGTACAGCTATTCTGCAAACAGGACAAGTACAGAGGCAGGCTCAGTTCCTTTGAACTGCCAGGAACAGCAACTGCTTGGGCTCCAGCACTGGCTAATACACTCCCACGGCCATGAGCTGAAGCAAAGTTTGCTCCCATGCACAGTATCTTTAGTGCAACCCTGCTTCTGAGCACACACTGCAGAAACCACCTGCTTATCTTTTGGTTCATTAGGTGTTTGTGCACTCAAAAATAAAAACAACTCGTTTGAAGTCTGAAATGCAGACAGACATCCAGTAAGGCTGACTCATATCAGTACCTTAAATCATTATGTGATGGGGAGTAGTTGTTTGGCTGGTCCTAGCAAGAGCATGTAGGCACTGGCTACACTACATTACAGAACTATGTTAACTACATTAACCAAACGACTACCAGCCTTGATGTTTAAAGCCTGTGGGGCCCTTTTGGAATTTTCCAGTCTGAGCTTTTTGCTCAAACAGGAATTCTGCAAACAGGGACCATTACCAAAAACATGGGAAGACATTTTCTTTAATCAGGCCAAGCTTTACTCCTAAAATGCTGTTGTACATACCTGTCCTGAAGTGTAGAGACACCCCTGTAACACAGACAGTGCTGGCACCTGCAGATAGTAACAATAAATTTAATTAATAACAGAAATGTTCTTCTTCAGAAGTTCATAAAGATATCTCTACCTAGAAGGACTGGATTAGAGTTTCTGGCCAGTAAACCCTCCCATAAGCATTCATTTCTGCTGTTTACAGGGCAAGCATAAAACATGTTCTAATTAAACTTTAGTGTCCCATTGGACAAAGGAATTTCAAGCCTTATATTCCCCTCAGTGTGATTTTAAGATCTCTCTGCTGTGACTGTACCGGTCTACTGACCCTTTATCTTTCTTCCAGCAAGGAGGAAGGCAAAAGAAAAGAGAGGCGACAAGGCAACATTTCTCTGGAGTGTGGGAGCATAATTCAGCATTGCTTGCAGGATTGGGAGATGTGAACAAGTCCTGCTCATACGAATAGCACAGAGACTGGAGTACCTCTAGCCCTGTACACACATCCAACAATGCCATTACCACTTTCAGGATCCTCGCCCTCCAGTTCTCCAAAGCCCTCATGATTTGCACGACACTGCATTTCATCTTTCTTGGCCCAGTAGGTTGACAGGTAGCTTGCTTCCTGTTTGTTCTCGGATGTTGCCACCTCCACAACAGCATTTGTCTGCTTATCAGACGAGTTAAGAGTAAGCTTGTCAGGGGAGTAATCTGTGATAAGGCACATTTCCAAATCCTCATCATCTTTAGAGATCAGCCTGTAGACTGAAGGAGATGGAGTAACATCTGAAAATGGAGAAGAGACATTAGATGAGAGTACACAGTCATAGTTCATTCAATCTTAACACACAGACACTTAGGTATGGAGGTTTTTCTGTGGTTCCCATGGAAAGTTGCCTGATCATAGGGATCTTGTGCAAGGACACCTTTAGAGAACCAAGACATCTATAGCAGATGATGCAGGAGCTACATGAGACTTATGTCGACTTACTTTGTATGGGAGACACAGAGAGTGGTCAGGCAGGATCCCTAGAGCATCTCAAATGGTACTCATGTGGTACCTTACATGTCTGTATCCAACCTAGTCATTCCTCTCTGTAACGACTCATTCAACTCTACTCTGCAGCCTGGGCTTCCTTTTGGATCTCGGCCTGGATGCATTCAGGAATGTGTGTAACAGGCAGAGAGAGCACTCTCTTCTTGCTTCACTGCTACGAGATGTGATGTGTCTGGAGAGAACTAAGCAGCCCAGGGGCATTCTGCCTTTCCTGCAAATGTGTAGTAAAATCCACCACTGACATTCAAAATCCCACTTCCTCCACCTGTCCTGAGGGACAGTGGATAAACTACCAAGTCTTGAGGGTGTCCACATTTACCACCACTCTAGCTAATTTTGTTCCTACAGGATAAACCTAGGAAAGCCACTGCAAAGTAGGAACACATGGTTGCATTTAGGGAAAGAAAGATGAAACAAATTAATATTTCATGATATTCCACCAGCTGACAGTGCAGTGCAAGATTTTTTAACTAAATTTTATCCTGCAGAAGAGGGGTTTGGGGAACTAAAGGCTGCAGATATAAGACACCTGGGGTTTATTTCTGTTTTCTTGCTTCAAATTCTGCTAGCAAGTCAGTTAGACTAGGATTTTCCGCACGTATCAAAACACTACCTGTGGTTAAACTCTTTTTTGCCCATTTAGCTTTGTAAACTCGTACTCTAAGCATACATTTCATCTTGCCCAGCTCTTGAAGTCTGAGTCTTTGAGAAGGTGCTTTCCTAAATCTTTGTTGATGTGTAATAGTAAAATGTTATGGACATTGCAGTGTTTTAATGATGAACAGATGAAATATCATTAAAGACATAATGTAGCCAAGATGCAGATTTGGGGCTCTCAGCAACCCTCTGGCTGCATTTTCCATTGGCCTTCACAGTCACAGGTTTGAACCAGAGCTTCAGTTCACTTTTATAAACTGACAAAGTGTTGTGTAGGGTTGAGAGTTTAGATTAATATTTGTTTCACCCCTGTTCACACACTACACTGATAAATATTGCAGAAATACTAAGGACAGCTTTGCTCCCAGATGAAGAAGTTTTAATTTCTTCCCATGGGGGAAGTTTGGACTAAACCTTGGCTTTTAGAAACTGTCTCAAAATCTTATGTGAGTGCAGACTATCTATCATTCTATCACTGAGATAAATGCTTTTCATCTGTTGATTGCCAGTTGTCAGCACCTTAGAGAAATAGCCATATTTGTTCATTAGTATGATCTCAGAAAAAAACTAATCCACAAAGCCTAATGATTCATTCTCTGGCTCTTCTCCTAGATTGCAGTTCATCTATCCCAGCTTTCCCCTGGCTTTGAAAAACCTGATGAGACTGCCTCTTTCCCAACTATGCAGAATACGGTCTAATGTATGTTCTGACTCCCTCAACCCCACCCCCCACCTCCCATACTCCCAGTTACTGCTTTGAAAATAGGTTTCAGTGATCATTTGTTAGGGAGAGGAAGACAGCAGCAGATAAAAAGCTTGATGGTAGATCCCTGTATAAAATACAGATGAACCAGGGTACATCATTGTCATGGATTACAGGGATATGAAAGAGAAGAGGAGGAACTGATCAAGGTGTTCTGCTTCTCGCTCATAATGACTACTATGCTTTCTGAAGAGCTACACATCCACCTCTCTCCACATTAGGGTGTTTTTCTCCCTTTCAATCTGTGCAATGCTTTTATCTTGAGCAGATAAAAAAATAAGGTCTGTTTTTTGCAGGCAGCTTCAGCAGCACCTCTTTTGCAAAATACTCATTTCTCATTATTGCTCAGAGTGGGTTCTGGCTTTGTTCTGGTACTAGAGTCTTTTTTTCCTTTGTATATTTGCATACTGTTATGAAAGTTTGCAGATAGCTGTCTTGCTAAACATCAGCTATTATAACCACAGCACTGTGACCTATGTTTCCTGTTATTCTGTCTTAATGAGTTGGCGGATGTGTTAGAGATGCTGTATTGATATTTATGACCCGTATTTGCAGGAAAGATTGAGAAGCAAATCATGATACTTGGAGCTGTCAACCCTGCCTAATTTCATCTTTACTGCAGGGTATCTTCCAGGTGGGAGAACAGGAGCTGTTGGAATGCTATTCCTGACCAGTCTACAGAGAAAGCCAACTCCAGAGGCTGATTTGAGGGAGAGAGCAGTAGAAGCTTGTTCCAACATCAGACTGAGACCTATGCCTTTATTTCTAAACAAGCTGCAGTAGAAACCCTGAGCTGGTTTAACACACAATATGTATTATACAGACATTTATCTCATTCTCCATTCCCTCCAAAGCAAACTCTCTGAATCTCTGGTCAGGCTGGAATTGGTGTGATAGAGGTCTTTGATCCTCTTACCATTCTTCAGCCTGAGACATGATATTCCACAGCTAGAGTCAACCTGGAGATACCGCGCAACTCAGAGGAAACATATACCCCCTCGCACAGTCATACAGGCTAATCTTGACCCCAGAGGAGCAACTCCAGTGACTTAACAAGCACTTTAGTGATGTTTGCTGGCTGTCCTCCAATGGAGGTTCCAAAAGATCTGCCAGAGGTCCTTTGTGAAACCTGCCAGCCCTGCATGGATGCTAGGATGTCTACAGCAAGATTAGGTGTCCACATTTAGTACCTGAACGCTTCTCTCGACTTCCAGTGCTTGTGTCTGGAGGCACTCAGATAAAAGAAGCCAGATTCTGTTCCAGCATCAGCCAAGTCATCCAAACTACAAAGACTCTGTGCAGAGATTCAGTATTTGCAAAAGTGAATATGCCATTTCACTTACAGAGTTCAGGCATAATTCTGGTCTCCATCACAAAAATGTGTTTATCATTGCCTCTGTAATTACACTTGGGGAAGTTGAACTACCAAAACCATCCAAGATCTTTCTCACAAACCTTTGAAGGGGAAGCTTTCTAGTTGAACTAAAACTAAAGCTGAATTAATAGAGGAAGATACCCAGTATGTGAGGAGAAATCAAGTGTTCAATGGACTACACAGTTATCTAGTACCAAAACTGGAAAAATCCTGGTCTTATAGCATGTGTTCACATTAAGGAAAAGTTGAGATGAAGTTTTCTTAAATTTCATATTGGAAGCAATACCCTATTTGTGTTCATGTATAAATTTATTCATGCATCACCTAAACTGCAGGAGAGATTTACTACGGTCGTCTCTGCTGCTTCTTTCAACAATGGTAAGGAAAGATTTTTGTGGGTCAGAAGGAGCAATTGGGCTTATCTAATCCACTCTTTAAAGCTCACAGATGAATGAGATGGTTTAACCCATCTGGAAACAAAAAGACTTGAAGTGACTGCTCATGAACCTCCTGCGAACCTCTGTCATCTTCACAAAATATTTTTGCATGCCTTTTCTTCCAAAATCAGAGGGGGATTTAATTGCCAGTACAAGTTTTCAATTTTATATGCCAGAGACTTAGTCTCTAGAAAAAAAATTCATAGAATCATAAAATGGTTTGGGTTGGAAGGGACCTTTAAAGGTCATCTAGTCCAACCCTCAATTCAAGTAATTTCAACTCAAAAAAAAGAAACTTTCTGAATTGAAGATTACCTATTCCTGTAGTGCCAGCCAAAAAAATTGCATTTGAGTATGAAAAAAAAACATTCAAAAGAATCAGCCTAAAACCCCTTTCTAAAAACAGGTGGAAGATGATTTTTACATTGATATCAAAAAGTCAGAAGAACTTTTGATCTTACACTTGTGGAATTAGCTCAGATGTAGATGTCTATTTCACACCAAAATGATACCTTTTCCTGATCAGTCTATTTAATGGGTACATTTAGTTAGATAACTTATTTGGGTTTGTAGCCTTGTGCCATTTCAAAAAATTATTCTCCTAGCTCCAGTATCCCACACACCCCAATTTGAATCATTGTAAATAGTATAGTTTAAGTCATCTGGGAAATTTCTTCACAATGCAGTGTGAAATTAAGACTTAAACATGAACCCAGAGGTAGCTCTGAATTTTTTTCCCCTCAATCTAAGGTAAAACACTATTACTGTCTGACAGGACTCAGAAGTTAATGTTAATGGCATGACAACACCATTAACCTAAGACATTGATGATGCTGTTTCATCTCCCACCATTCCTGGTCTCTCTTCTCCATCTTCACAAGCACCCTGTTCAGAAATAATCCCGGGTTCATTTTCACAGAATTACAGAATCACAGAATCATTAAGGTTGGAAAAGACCTGTAAGATCATCAAGTCCAACCATCAACCCCACACCACCATGTCCACTAAACCATGTCCCACAATGCCTCGTCCACACGTTCCTTGAACACCTCCAGGGAGGGTGACTCCACCACCTCCCTGGGCAGCCTGTTCCAGTGCTTCACCACTCTCTCAGTAAAGAAATTTTTCCTAATATCCAGCCTAAACCTCCCCTGGTGCAACTTGCGGCCGTTTCCTCTTGTCCTGTTGCTAGTCACCTGGGAGAAGAGACCAATACCCACCTCTCTGCAAGCCATTTTCAGGTAACTGTAGAGAGTGATAAGATCTCCCCTCAGCCTCCTTTTCTGCAGACTGAACAACCCCAGCTCCCATAGCTGCTCCTCATCAGACTTGTGCTCCAGACCCCTTACCAGCTTTGTCGCCCTTCTCTGGACACACTCCAGCACCTCAATGTCCTTCTTGTAGTGAGGGGCCCAAAACTGAACACAGTATTCGAGGTGCGGCCTCACCAGCGCTGAGTACAGGGGCACGATCACTTCCCTACTCCTGCTGGCCACACTATTTCTGATACAATCCAGGATGCCGTTGGCCTTCTTGGCCACCTGGGCACACTGCTGGCTCATATTCAGCTGGCTGTCGATCAACACCCCCAGGTCCTTTTCCGCCAGGCAGCTTTCCAGCCACTCTTCCCACAGCCTGTAGTGTTGCATGGGGTTGTTGTGACCCCAGTGCAGGACCCGGCACTTGGCCTTACTGAACCTCATACAATTGGCCTGGGCCCATCGATCCAGCCTGTCCAGATCCCTCTGTAGAGCCTTCCAAACCTCAAGCAGATCAACTCTCCTGCCCAACTTGGTGTCATCTGCAAACTTGCTGAGGGTGCACTCAATCCCCTCATCCAGATCATCAATAAATATATTAAACATGACTGGCCCCAAAACTGAGCCCTGGGGGACTCCGCTTGTGACCGGCCACCAACTGGATTTCACTCCATTCACCACGACTCTCTGGGCTCGGCCGTCCAGCCAGTTTTTTACCCAGCGAATAGTGCACCTGTCTAAGCCATGATTTGCCAGCTTCTCCAGGAGAATGCTGTGGGAGGCAGTGTCGAAGGCTTTACTAAAGTCCAGGTAGACAACATCCACAGCCTTTCCCTCATCCACCACGCGGGTCACCTGGTCATAGAAGGAGATCAGGTTGGTCAAGCAGGACCTGCCCTTCATGAACCCGTGCTGACTGGGCCTGATCCCTTGAATGTCCTGCACATGCTCTGTGAGCACCCTCAAGATGAACCTCTCCATAATCTTCCCCAGCACCAAGGTCAGGCTGACAGGCCTGTAGTTCCCTGGATCTTCCTTCTAGCCCTTCTTGTAGATGGGTGTCACGTTGGCAATCCTCCAGTCATCCGGGACCTCCCCTGTTAACCAGGACTGTTGATAAATGGTGGAGAGCAGCTTGGCAAGCTCCTCCGCCAGCTCCCTCAGCACCCTTGGGTGGATGCCATCAGGCCTCATGGACTTGTGAGCATCCAGGTGGCATAGCAGGTCGTTAACTGCTTCCTCCTGGATCATGGGGAGTTTATTTTGCTCTCCATCCTTGTCTTCCAGCTCAGGGAGCTGGATACCCTGAGGATACCTGGTGTGGCTGTTAAAGACTGAGGCAAAGAAGGCATTAAGTACCTCAGCCTTTTCCTCATCCTTGGTTGCAATGTTCCCCCCCCACATCCAGTAAAGGATGGAGATTCTCATTGGCTCTCTTTTTGGTGTTAATGTATTTGTAAAAACATTTTTTGTTATCCCTTATGCCTGTGGCCAGGTTGAGCTCTAGCTGGGCTTTTGCCTTTCTAATTCCCTCTCTGCATGACCTAACGAAATCCTTGTACTCTTCTTCAGTTGCCTGCACCAGCAATCCTTCACTCCTCCCTCCACTCTTCATCTACAGTTTATGTTCATTCTCCATAATGGTAGACCTATTCAGAAACACTAACCAGTGGACACTGCTCCCACCTTCATACCTTCACAGCCTGTCCTCCAAACACAAATCTACTGTATCTTTCAGTTTTCCACTCAACGAGCAGCCTTTGCAATAAATTCCTGCCTACCAGCTGCATATTCCAATGGCTCTTCATCCAAAATATGTGGGAAAGCTGTCTACCAGTGGATGGCATACAAAGATATTTGAAATTTCATTCCATCTTTTCAGGTTTCTAAAGCATTTTAAAATATAACCGAGGAAAGGAAAGAAAGTTACCGTGCATCACAAGTTTGATTCCCATTCCAAATACAATTTTTCTAGCTCCTGACTGCTCAATCTGTAACATCATTTTTTACAAATGTGGAGGGGACTTTACTTTTGGATTTTAAAACCAAAAAATTATGACATATTCCCTTAGACTAAGAGTTAGAAAATCCAATCCCTAAACTGTTAGTCAGAATAACCTCCAGATATTATTTTAAAGATGCAAAACTCGAGCCTGAAAACCTTTAATAGCCAGAAACTCTATAGAAGTGCTAAACTTTTCATGTAGCATTCAGCCATGTGTGAACTGCTTGCAGCACTCCGTGTGTGACTGCACCATCCTGTGACTATTAAACCTGTGTGAACATTACCATCTTCTCTAGCTGTTCTTTCCTGCGGTGAGTGACTGCCATACCATAGCCAAGCACTGTTTGGATTCCAAGGCAGTATCTCTATTCCAACTGGTTTTTGTCAAGGGAAGCTGAAAAGAAGTTGGAACATGTTTCTATGAAAGTCTCTAGTCCATCTACCCAATGAACAAATGATTTGCCAGTCCTGGTGTTAATCTGGAACAGAAAGCTCAAACTTACTTGGGGTAACAAGAAGTTGGGTCCCAGTTCCAAACGTATGTTTCACATAGTCCTGGTTGGCACGCTGGTGTCAACCTCTACAAAAACGTAGACAGGTTTTCCCAACACATACTGACAACTAGGTCAACAGACATTCCAGAGCAGGGAATAACTTAAGGAAGCAATGATGAAACACATTGATTTAAGTCACCATCATAGTACCAAAGAAATCTACTAGAAAATTATCTGGATCAGAAACAGGGAGCTAAAATAAAGAAATGTTCATTCATTCTCTGTTGACAATTGTGTATGACACCTTTCGGGGCAATACTAGGAACAATTTGTGTTTTTCCATCTGTAACAACACCTAAAATTCCTGTTCACTGTGCCATGTAGTTAGGGCCACTGCCTTTCAGTCCAAATTTTCTCCTGAATTTTTCACCATTTACTACCCACCTGGTTTGATCACCAGCAAGGTTCCTTTTCCTAATGTCGGCTTGTAACCTTCTCCGTCCCCATAATTCACACGACCCAGGAAACCTTTGACCTTGATTAGTTATTTCCTTACAGGTTTCAGTGGCACATTGTGACCCTGTCTAGATCTTAGAGCTTCACAGGCAGTTGTGAAGGAAATCTGAGCCTTCTGACTCTATTACCTCAGGATTCATATACTCTCACTTAGATATGCGGTAGCAAGAGTAAGCATTAAGTATGGCCTTGTAATTGCAACAGCTCAGCAAATCTGGATTCAAGTCCCAGTAGTGAACAGAATCCACTTGCAATATTTGTGGATAATACAGTATCTGTACATCAGACAAACAGGCTAAAAGGCAGTCCAATTCCCATTCCAACACTAATATTAAAAATGTTATAAGTGTACCGTTCCTTGGTGGGATTCTGCTACAAGCAAAGACCAGCTAAAATGGTGATAATCACCATAAGTGGATATTTTCTAAATCATAGAATCATAGAATGGTTTGGGTTGGAAAGGACCTTTAAAGGTCATCTAGTCCAACTCCCTCTGCAATGAGCAGGGACATCTTCAACTAGATCAGGTTGCTAAGAGCCCCGTCCAGCCTGACCTTGAACATTTCCAGCAATGGGGCATCTACAACCTCTCCGGGCAACCTGTTCCAGCGTTTCACCATCCTCATTATAAAAAATTTCTTCCTTATATCTAGTCTGAATCTACCCTCTTGTAGTTTAAAGCCATTACCCCTTGTCCTATTTCTACAGGCCCTACTAAAAAGTCTGTCCCCATCTTCCTTATAAGCCCCCTTTAAGAATTGAAAGGCCGCAATAAGGTCTCCCCAGAGCTTTGTCTTCTCCAGGCTGAACGACGCCAACTCTCTCAGCCTTTCCTCATAGGAGACTTGTTCCTCCCTCTGATCATTTTTGTGGCCCTTCTCTGGACCCGCTCCAACAGGTCCATGTCTTTCTTGCACTGAGGACTCCAGAGCTGGACGCAATACTCTAGGTGGGGTCTCAGGAGAGCAGAGTAGAGGGGGAGAATCACCTCCCTCGACCTGCTGGCCACACTTCTTTTTATGCAGCCCAGGATACATTTGGGTTTCTGGGCTGTGAGTGCACATTGCCAGCTCATGTCCAGCAATATAAATATTATAGCCATTTTTGTATTTCAATGCATTTTCATCTGACTTATCCATGACTTTGCTTGAAGCCAATGGAAGTGGCATGGATTTACCTTTAGGAGAGAACAAATCCACATGACTTAACTTGACAGAAGAGCAAAACCAGGCTTTGTCTTAGCTTATCACAGGAATGCAATTGATGGAAGAGCACTGAAAGCACATGCCTGCCTGGAGCTGCCTCAAGGAAGGCACTTGGACAGCTGCCCTGAAATAAATTCCGCTGGTTGGGGTGAGACCTCAGGCTACTATGCCTGTGACAGCTGCCATTTCCCAAATCTTGGTGTTTATCGACAATAATCTTGCAAATTAGGCAAAAAGTCACGATAAATGTACCTGGTGAAACGAGAAGTCTCGTCCCAGATCCAAATGTGAGTTTGTAACTACTTCCATAGTCACACAATAGCACAGGCCTCTACAATATCCAGAGTGGTATTGAAAGGAACCTTTAATAATTAAATATTCCACCAAAAGAAATCCTATTTGTCTCTATGATTAGACAGATACATCTATCTAGGACTTTTTGTCTGATTGACTTTCTTTTCATGTGGTGTTTTGCATCTTTCAAACTCCGAAACACCTGTTCCTTCATATTGCCCTCCATCATATTTATCCCATTCCTTCCAGAAAGCCACCTGCATCACAAGTTCTATTCTTCATCTCATTCCTCATTTATTTAGTCTGCCAGTCAGATTCCTCTCTCAAAAATTAGTATATTTACTGTTACCTCACAGCTCACCTAGTGATTGATGGCATAGTACAAACTCCGTCATCCCATTCTCTTGGATTTGCCGTCTGAATTAGTCAAGATTGATTCCAGAGCAAATTTACCATTTAGCTTTTAAGTAGAAAGCACACTTTTTGGTATGCAATTTCTTTGTGGGAGGGAGACCATTGCTTATTCTGCCATTAAACACTGAGGTTTCAGTATGCATTTGGGAAGCTCTTAGGTTCTACAGTGTGACCAAAGCAAGATCTGCAGCAGTTACATACAGTCATGACCATAATGGTAAATTTGGGGACATGTAAATGAACTTAGGCAGAGCCTCCATTTACAACTCCTTTAGCTTGCTGATAGCTCCATATAAAATTGAGATTCTTACTTTTTTCAGATGTTTTTGAACAGGGTCAGGAGGGTCATTTGAAATATGAGGAATTTCCCCAGAACTTTTCAGAATGAATTTCTTTATATTGCTGTGTTTTTTAACTTTCAGAATAAAATTATTTTGAAATTATCTTAACAATCACTACCATTTTAAGAAATGGAAACATTACTTTTCAAGAGTAAACCCAAAGCATTTAGGTATTAAATGTCTTCAGAACTTTGGAAAAATTGATACATTTGCAAAAAATATTGGTGTGTCAGGATCTGCCTTACTTTCTTTCCCTTTACCAAAGAGTTTCAGACAAGAGAAGAGGTGTGGGGTTTTGAGGGGAATTTTTTTAGACACTTGTGGCAGCAACAACTGTCGAAGCACAAATTTTTTCATGCTTTTTTGTTCAGAGAAAATTATTTTGTGGTCAGCGTCACCTTTCCATCTTTCCACAAAAGTCATTCAGTAAGGAACTTTGCTTCTTGACCTCTTTCCCCTCTGTCTGGGTATCTATTCCACCCCTACCTTTTAAGACTTGTCACACTGTTCTCCAACAGTTTCAGAGCTTCACTTCTAATGTGCTCCAAGTTTCACATGGATATTGAAGGTCAAATAATAGTACTCAATAACAGTTGGCTGTGATTACAAATTTGGTATCATTCTCAAGGATAAGTTTGCTTCCTGAGCTTCCGGTATTTAGGTAATGCTTCACAATATGACAGAAACCCACTCCCTGTCATTACAGCTTTATTGAGGATCTCCACAGCAAAGACCCAATATGTGCTTGTATTTTGCATCTGCATGCAATTAGGAGTCTTGTTATCTTAAAGTATTAGCATCCACATACTAGAAAAGTCCTTTTTACCCACTACAGCTTTATGAGACTAGTCTCGCCACTCTGCATTTTGCTGGCCCATGCTGGCTTTCACCATTTCCCTTTGCTTCTCCTCTACATGAGGATTTTTGATTTAGGAGCCCACTTCCTGTTGACTTTCCAAGAAAAATCCTTGGAATCCTTACATAATTGCATTATGTAAAACTTCTGCTATGGCTAGTTCGTCATCAGGAGTAGGGAGGGGAAAATCTATATGCAGCCATGGAAATCATTTGTTCTTATACCAGTCAGAAATTTATAGTCCCATTCCTAATATATTGTGGAGTGATGAAATAGGTAAAATAACTTGCAAAGTGAAAGAAGTACTTCCAAGAGGAATTACATCTGAGAATTCGGACATACCTGCAGAAACGGTGAGTTTGGTTCCAGCTCCAAATGTAAGTTTGCCATAACTCACAGTACTACACTGTGACACTATGCTTTGCAAAATGGTGCA
This sequence comes from Gavia stellata, assembly GCF_030936135.1. Lineage (NCBI taxonomy): Eukaryota > Metazoa > Chordata > Aves > Gaviiformes > Gaviidae > Gavia > Gavia stellata. The sequence goes on along the minus strand of NC_082621.1, from coordinate 7,794,307 downwards.
CCGGTACACACATATGCCGGATTAAGACTTGAGAACACGGCAATGCAAGGTTCTTATTGGAATAATCTAACCAATGTTGGCCACCTCCTCAGTACATACAGTGAAATAAACACTTCCTTCAGCCACATTCCCTTGCCTGATTAATCATTCCTGACACTCACTAGTCTAGTTATTGTCCACCACCTAGTTAGTCAACTGTTTATTCTTTCCTATGTCTCTACACAATAGCAGCATCTGTTAATCAGTGCGTGCATATACAACTTTTCAGACAGCATTTAGAAGCTTTCTGACTGCTGCAGTTGAGTCTCACTAGTCTGTGTTACCTTTCTGCTCTGTTCTTTTGCAATGTCCACCCTCCATTACAGGGAGTACTTCATGCTGTATGAATTAATACTTGCTGCATTGCACTCTGAGGAGGGGTGCTGCTACCAAATGTAAGCTTGTATCATGCCCAGAAGTCTGCACAGTAGTTCAGCAAAAACCAGAATTCTCCCTTCCATCCTATCCAGAACTAGACCTTCCACAGCAGCTCAGGTTCTGCAGTGATGTTTACACAGCTACACACAAGTAAGCACTCTGTAAGTGTAATATATTGTCAATTTTCCATTGTCCAGAGCCACAGAGAACCTGAGTTGCCCTAGATAGCAGAAGAACCTGAATAGTATGCTTATTGTGAGAACGGCTGAAAAGAATAATGAAGAAACATTAAATACAAGCAATTGAATTCAGTTATTCACTGGCACCAGAACTTTTCAGGACAGAGTGCCATAAAAGCGTGGCCTTGGTTTGTTGTGAAAAAGACAAAAAGCACACTCTTGCCATCAGTTTTCTTATCTAGTCTGACCAGTCCGTGTTACCTTTCTGCTCTGTTCCCTTGCACTGTCCAACAGTTTTCTAGTTTACCAACAACATAACTTTCTGTTTACTTTTCCTCTCCTGTGTGCTTCTCCTGTGCTGTTGCTGGAGTGGAGCCTTAGGATATAAATGTTGGGTGAGACTGCAACATGCAGGCATTAACCCTCTTACATGGCAAGGTAGTGACTTTAGTCCCTGAATAAATTCACAGCCTTGTTGAAGAATGCCTACAAGCTGCTCCAGTGGACACTCAAGGACTTTTGACAAAGGACACACAGGAAAGCTGCACACTCACTGGGTTGGACGGACAGCCTGGTCCCTGAGCCAAAGGTCAGCTTGTTGAAGCCAGAGCCATAATCTCACAGCATTTCCTTCCATAACAAAAAGCCCAGCAAGCCACTTCAGAAGCAGCACCTCTGCCCAAGCCTTTGCTCAGCCGTGCCAAGGCTAGGAAGGGCAGTGGAAGGGTGACACGAGGCAGGAGGATGACAGTCTGCCTGTGTGGGATGAAGCCAGGGCTGGGGCCAGAACTAAGGGGCACCCCTCAAACCTCCTCCTCCTCCTGTCCCCACAGTGCCTCCAGACTGTCCCTTGGGTTGCTGTTAGAGTGGGAAATCTCTGCCAAGGTGAGAGAAAACCAGTCTGAGGGTGCATGTTCCCTTGAGCTCAGAGAGCTTTAAAAGCATCAGGCACTCGTGCCTTGGTCAGCAAGCGCTTACTGGGCATCACAAGCAGCCTTGTCGAACTCCCAGAGGTGCCTTTGTGGTAAGCACCATTGCTCGCACACTGCTTCCCGCTGCAACACAAACCCCGCTGGGACACAGTGACATAGGAGAGCCAAAGGACCATCGGCACAACTTCACTATGGGTGCGACCAGGTCTCCAAAGTTCTCTGGAGTGTCAGTTCTCTATGACACACACATCCATTTATGCTCAGGGTGAAGGGAAGAATGGGAACAGGCGTGTAAAGAAGCTTTGACGCTGTAACAGACCACACAGGAGCACAAGGCAACGGGACATGCCGGAAAACCAAGTCCAAGGGACACCGGGAGAATTGCAGGCGTCCCAAAATGGCAGTTCCCAAAATTGCTCCCCTCAAAAGAACTAAGAGTGAGACCAAAATGAAGCAATTCCAGTTTCCAGGGCAAGTTGCTGCTTACCTGGTATGACTGAAAGCACCGTTCCCTTTCCAAAAGTGACTTTGCCTGCAACGTTTACACTCTGACACATTTCATTACGAAAATGTCTCCGTCAGCCCTGCACAAGATCTCAAACAGAAAGCGTCTGCATTCAGGCCACAGCAAAGCTCCCTGACACAACAGGGCACAGTCCAGCGTCATTACCTGGAAGAAGGGAAAATCTATTCCCCAGCTCACTTGCACTTTTCAGAAAAGCGTTTCCCTTTGCCATTCCTAATTTTTAAGACCCATGAGTGACAACTCCCACCCATGGTAACGTTTGCCCAGAACCAGGGGGACTATGCATCTGAAAAGCCTGCTTATGTGCAGGGAACCCACGGAAATTCATCAGCTGTGGGTGTCTGCGGGTTTCAAAGGCTGCTGCGAGGCAATCAGTCAGTGACCATCAAATTGTGCACACCTCAGTGCCATGCAAGCAACTACTTAAAGGCAGGAATAAGCGGAGCCTTGACAGGGAGGTGTCTGGAAGAAGACGAGGAACGCCTGGGTTTCACTGTTCAGTTCCCACGCTTTCCACCGCTAAACAATAAAGAAGAAGAGAAAAATGAAGCAATTCCAGTTTCCAGTGCAATTGGCTACTTACAGGCAGCAACTGAAAGCGCAGGTCCCTTTCCAAAAGTGACATTCTCTGCACCATACAAACTCTGACACATTTAATTACAAAAATGTCCCTGTCAGCCCTGCAAATGGCCTTGTGCAAAAAGCTATTGCAAAGCTCTCTGATGCGACAGGCTCAAAGACAGTGGCTGCTACCCGGAACATGGGGAAATCTGTTCCTGGAACTGTGTTTCAGGTGAAGTTGCTCATCCGAGTGGGAGTTTTTGTGCATGTGCACTACCTCAGAGACTCCCCTGATGGCTTACATTGTCTGCATTAAATGAAATAGTGTCTATGTTCTTGTTCCCATCAGTAACTTGACCCAGCTACAACAAGTATGTCTAACAGGGCACCACGGTCAACACTCAAGGACTTCTGACGAAGGACACACAGGAAAGCTGCACACTCACTGGGTTGGACGGACAGCCTGGTCCCTGAGCCAAAGGTCAGCTTGCCATAGCTGGTGCCATAATCTCACAGCATTTCCTTCCGTAACAGAAAGCCCAGCAAGCCACTTCAGAAGCAGCACCTCTCCCCAAGCCTTTGCCCAGCCCTGCCAAGGCTTGGAGGGGCAGCAGAAGGGTGATTCTGCTTCCCACTGCAACACAAACCCCACTGGGATGCAGTGGCATAGGAAAGACTCCCCATGGGGCACCTGGGACGTTTGGGAGCAGGCGTGTGGCCCCTTTGTCCATCCGAGCCAAACTGAGAGCAAGGAGGGTCGTTTTGGACCAACGTGGCACAATCACCGTTGGACCTATGGGTACAAACCCCATTTGTGAGGACTGCTGCTTCTGCCCTGGGCTGAAGCCTGTCCTAGAGGAAAACAGGCGGCATGTAACCCCGCAGCTGAAGAGCCACAGTCCCAAGAAGAGAGATGCTGGAAAGCCCGCTGCCCACTGGGCCGGGAACAAGCCTGGTCCGATCAGATAAAGGTAAGTGCTCAGGGAGTTGGAAAGGGAGGATTGGTGTAAAAAAGCACAAGAAATACCCCCAGCGGGGCAGCAGTTGTACTCACTGGGCTTCACAACCAGGCGTGTCCCTGTCCCCAGTGTCAGTTTGTAGTTCCCTGTGTTCACACAGTCCTTCACACCCTAGCAAAAACCAGCAGCTCTCATGCCAGTCACTCTACAAACATTCTCCAGGAGATCAGCTCCTTCACATCAACACCAGGCATTTGAAGCCAGGAATAACTGTAGCCTTGGCAAGGAGGGATATGGAAATCAACAAGGAACACCTGGGTTTGCACCATGTGAAAGTCTGGCAGGTGTCCAATGGAGTAGCTGGTCACTTCCTGACGCTTGCTCCCTGGTCACCAAAACAACCTGAGCTGTTGCCAGCACCGTGGAAGTCCTGTTTGTGACCCCTGAACCACTGCAGTAATGTAACATGAGTTTAACCGCTACCAGCAGTATGTCTTGGGAATCCAATCTACAGGAGAGATGACAAATGGGATTCTGGTGCAAACACAAGCATTATTAATTCCTCCTTTCTTCAGCAGCGCAAAGGACAAGCACCCAGGGCTGTGCTAGGCAGAGCCATCAGCAACCCACCCCAATTGTCACAGGGATGGATGGCCATGGTGCAAAATGTCCACTCCTGAGCAAGAGGCTTCAGGACCCCGGTCTGCTTATGTGAAAGGTAGAGAGCAGGAGGTGGCAGGAGTAAGCGGAAGGCGTAAATTCACGGCCTTGTTGAATCAAGGTCTCTGCTGCTATGAGAGAAAGCAGAGCAAAAAGCCCCACAGATTGCACCAGTCTCCCTCCACTTCAGTTGCAATAGCTCATGACCACAAAACTGCTCCAACAAGTGGAGCAGGAAAAGGATTTAAAACTTACTGGGATTTATCCTTAGCCGCGTTCCACCTCCAAAGACGACTTGGTTGCCATAATTAGTCACACAGTGTTTGCTTTCACAACAAAAACCCTGCAAGTCACGTCTGCCCTGCACTAGCTTATTCCTTCCCCAGCTGTGCGTTGCTGGCTGGGCACTTCTTTTACAACAGTCGCAGCTGGTCATCCCTTTCAGCTCTGACAGAGATGACCCCTGAGTGCATCCTTGTCCCATGTAGAGAAAAGAAGGCGGATTATGATCACAACTCCTCTCTCGCCCTAAAAAAATTGGCCCTAAAAGCAGAGGTCTTCCCCTGGACCCTCCTGCACACAGCTTCAAAATGTCTTTCTTGGTTCTGGCTGCTATATCTCACACACACATGCGCGCGCACACAGACACAAACATCATCCCTGTGCAGACCAGTTTCCAAGACAGCTCAGCTGGCTTTTTTTCCAAGTTAGGGATGCAACTTTCCTATCCTTACTCCTTCAGGCTGGGTTTCTGCCTACCAGGTTTCGCCATCAGTTGTGTCCCGCTCTCAAAGGCAACTTCCCAGGTGGATGCTGAAATCACACGGTGACATATCCACTAATAAAAAACCACACTCAACTTTTACTCCAGAAAACAGTACAAGATTTCCCATAGAGATGAAGGGGGGGAAACAAGAGGCTCCTTTAGGGCACACTGAAAGCCAGCTAACACAGAACTACTTACTGAGTTTCACAGAAAGTCTGCTTCCATGCCCAAAGGTGAGCTTGCCAAGACCTGCCCCTGCAAATTGCCACAGCCACGGCCAGCTTTACAACAACCCCTCAGCTAGCAGAAAGGAAACACCATCACCTGCAGAAGAGACTAGCTTTTGTCTTTCCTGGCAGAGTATGGAAAAAACAGTGAAAGACAAGGGAAGTCACTAATTCCTGAGCTATGACAACATCCTTCCCCACACCCCAGGCTAACACACAGCTGCTCTTCCTCAGACAGTGTCCTTGCCCGCAAGGGTTGCAGCGCTGCCTTTGAGCCCCTTCAGGAGTGGCCAGCAGTGCTCAGGACACATCTGTTGAGACATATGCATTCCTCTCAATCTCACAGCACTTACATCCCTTTGTAAAGAGATTTCTCCCCTTCCCAAAGACAAACCTTCTGCCCTGCCCTCCCTCCTCCCACAGCAGCTCGCAGCTTTTCCGCTGCCGGAGAGAGGGCACAACCAGGGCACAGGGTTGTGCGTGCTCACAGGAAGGCTTCCCAAAATTTACACCCTGACGTTATTGCCTTGGACATTTCTGCATTGCCCTGCAGGGTTAAAAGTAGCTTTGACAGTACTCACAAGGCTTCACACTTAGCTTTGTCCCAGCTCCAAAGGTGTACCTGTTCCCACCAACACTCACAACAACAAAAGCCATTACACAAACACTTTCCTCTCCCCACAGCAAGGAGGACATTAGTGTGGCTGACAAGGACCTTCCCAGCAAGGCACAGGTGACGCTTTTCCAAAAATCATGCACATCTCAAGTTGAGATTCACTCTGTCCAACCACAGCCTCATTAAAGACTGCACTGAAGGCATTCTCAGAGCCTGTGGTGGGAGAGAAAGCATTTCAGGTGTGCAAAGGTAAAACAAAAAGATGAATATAAAAGCACTCCTATTGCAAGAGGGCCATATGGAAGACTAATGGGAAGCTGCACACTCACTGGGTTGGACGGACAGCCTGGTCCCTGAGCCAAAGGTCAGCTTGCCATAGCCGGAGTCATAATCTCACAGTATTTCCTTCCATAACAAAAAGCCCAGCAAGCCACTTCAGAAGCAGCACCTCTCCCCAGGCCTTTGCCCAGCCATGCCAAGGCTAGGAAAAAACAAATCCTCCGTGTCTTCCAGCGGTGCCTTCTCTTTATGATCTTAAGCTCTCTAAAAGTAGGAACGCAGCAAGAAGAGGCAGCGTAACGTGGAGAAGCAGGAGAAGAAAACGTACTTGGAAAAACATGTAGCTTTGTCCCTGGCCCAAACTGGAGTTTTCCTGCGTTGTTGGTCACACAGTGCTACACATCCTAACAAGAACCCAAGTCTCAGCCCGCCCTCTTACACCCTCTGGTCTCCTTTTGCGAGGAGAGAGATGAGCCCCTTCGACAGGAGACGGCATTTGCCTTGGGAACTGCAACACCAAGAGAAGGGAAAGACAAAAACTCAGGGATGACTTTCTCAGGCTGCTTGGAGAATACCAGCTATTCACTGGCACCAGACTTTTTCAGGACAGAGTGCCAAAATAGATTGGCCTTCATTTGTTGTGCGAAAGAAAAAAAATACAAAACCCATCAACTATCAGAACCTGAACTCAGGCTATGCATTCACAGAAGTTTGCATCTGAGCTAGTAAATGGAAAAACAACAACAACAGCAAAAACCCCACCAAAAAAAAGCCCCACAACAAAGCCACAAAAAGAAACCAGTTGGAGCCAAACTTGGCTAATTTAGACAAAGGTCTCCAAATGCATCCTCCCAGTTTGCAGAACTAGATAGATTTGCACAATAAAAACTGGCTTAGCACGCAGGAAGCTCTGTAAACCAAGTCATACATAACTGGAAAAATGCATTCACACAAAAACAGAGTTTGGGGCACAGTGCATCAAAACTTCACTCAGGGGTTACTGTCAAGCCCAGCGTCCTTCCTTTAAGTCGACCCTTAAAAGATCCCTGTCCCTGAAGGAGCTTATAAATTAAATGGAGAATGACATCATAGTTAATTCATTAGTTAATGAGCAAACAAAATCCAAGCACCAGTGACACCTCTCTACCTTTCTTCCTGCAAAATCCTGGCTGGCAATTCAGTTTGCTCTCCATCCCAAAGAGAAAATGGGATTTAACTTCTGAGAAAGCAGAGATAACATCTAAGCCACAGGTGAAGTATTTACAATTCCTTTCACTCTCTTCCAATGGGGGGGAAAAATGTTTTGGCAGTCTTCTAAGAGCATTTTACTTTTCTTAGCTGTTTTTTCTTTTTTGAAAGTCAAAAATCTCCTGAAGAATCAACAATTCTGGCTGAAAATTTACTTGAGATTTAATTACTGAAGCAGCAAAAAATTTTACTTGAGGTTTCTGATGCAAATGCTCAGGGAAGTTTCTTAGGCGTGAGTATATACTCACAATTTTCAAAGGAGGAAAGAATTAATTTTTTTTATTTCCTTCAGTGTTGTTGCATTGTATATCTCCAAATCCAAGCAGCTATCAGTAACCCCGCTCCCCCGTTTATAGTTAGGGACCAATTTTCTTATTCATCATTTTATTCTATATTAAGGGAAGGAATAGACTACAGAGTTTTCTGTGAATATTTTTCAAACCTGACTGTACCTAACCTGTAGTTAGGCATTTACCTCACTTGGAAAGTTCATATACCTGGAGAAAGGAGAAGGTTAGTTCCTACTCCAAACATGAGTTCGTTAAACTTCTGGAAGGAAAACCATGACACAAAGCTTGCTTAGACAATGTTCCAAGCATGAAGCTACGCACAGTGGGAAAATATGCTGCATGCACCTACAGAAGTTGCCAGTTTTTAAGTGTTCTCTCACCGGAAAGCTCCTCAGCTTGTGTAATTTACACCATTGCTCTGCGGACCATCTCTCCTGTTCCACAATATCCAGCAGATACTATAGTAACCAAGAGATCACTGTTACTACTTTTTGGCAACAGCCTGCTTCTGAACTGCATTTTGCTACTCTTCTAGCAAACATGAACCTCGGCTTTGGGTGGATGGAATTTTTCCACTGAACAACTCAATGTCCCAAATTGCAGAAATCTTACTTGGTTTTACCACGAGCCTGGTTCCATGTCCAAATGTAAGTCGGTAGGTATTCATAGACACTGTGGTGTTTGCCATAGCAAAAACCTTTGCACGCTCCTATCCACCCCAATCCACCGGAATAGCGTTCCTCAAGGAAATCCCACAATTTCCCACACACACGCTTGCAACACATTACGTCTTACCTCCATGTGCATTGCTCATTCTTCTTCCTCCCCACACTACAGTCTCATTAATACCACAAGGAAGAGCCACAAGGCAATGCCCTTTCCACCTCCATCCTTGAGAAATCCAAACCTGCGCCACTCACTAAAGACCGTGAGATGTTTTTCACATCTCTGTTCTTGTATGTCACTTACTTGTTTTCACTTTTCACCTGCTTCCTTTCCCCAGGATGGGCGCATTTCTGGTGCACTGTGGTTAAATAGGAAGTCTACCACTTCTTTCCAGGGAATACTAAAACCATCCCAAATAGCTCCACAAAGCCACTACACTGTTCTTTTTGAAGCTAGAGTACAGTGGCATCTATATTGTGTCCATCTTGACACAGAGAAGAGGCAACTCACCTGGAGCAACAAGAAGTTTGGTTCCACTCCCCCATGTGAGTTTTCCCCATCCTCCAGAACTAGCACTGTGTGACAGCTCTTTACAAAATGGGCCTCTTCATTCAGCCACCTCAGTGGGTGTTAGAGGCCTTGGATACATTCAATCATGGATCTGCCTCTGAGAGAAGCTATAAATACCCATACAGATTTCCACAGACTTCCTCTAGCCTCTCTTTGCCAAATACCTTTTTCTGTGTTCAGATGCATGGGAATAACTAGATTTGACTACAGTCACCTCAGGTATCAGAGATGGGAAGAACCTACTCCTTAGTTAGCAGGGAACACTTTATGATCCCTGCCCCAAAGCCTTGTTGAGCTGGAATGGCAAAAAGGGATGGGAACAGCAACATGGACATGGTCAAAGGTCAGAGTGACTGATGAAGTCCAACATCCAGCTGGTCCAGATTTCCATCCACAGGTGGAGTTTTTTCCAGTGCAAGCACTAGTACAGTATTTAAACCAGTACTATGCAGTTCAACTAGCCAATTCCTTTTCTTGCCAAGTCACAGCACAGCCTCAGGACGTAATTGTTGGGTGAGATTGCAACACGCAGGCATTAACTCACTTACTTGGCCGGTGACTTTAGTCCCTGAGCCAAAGGTGAATTTAAGGCTGTTGTCACAACAACAGAGCACTTTACAGAAACCCTGAGGGTTAGCTCCCAGCTGGCGACACCTTCACCACAGGGGGCTGTCCTGGCAGCCTCCTCACTTACACCCTGGGCAAGCCGGATGCTCACGCTACAGTGAAAACCTGCTGCATTTCTGCAGAGTGGGTCAGTGGCGGGCGATTTCACTTGCTTGGCTTTTTTGAGGGTCCTTCCACTTTGGGCTGTCTGCTCAGCCACATTAGGTTCCTCCTCTCATGTCCACACCTTAGACAGGCGGAAAGCAAGTATCATAATGATCTGCAGCTTTTCTCCCTCTGGTTATGCTCAGAAAAACAATCTACCTACCTAGAGCTATTTGACATGACTATCAGGAAACATTTGCACCAAGTGCGATCTGAGCCTTGCCCACGTTACCTGAAAGTCCTAAGGTAAGGAACCGAATGGAACCCACTTTACGTATCCCCCACGGCCTTCCACAGCCATACACAGGTCCTGAGCACAAGTTGGTCAATCTGTCTGCCTGTCCTAAACCACACCTCTGTTCCTGCTAGCTGCAGGATTATCAGCAGCCTGGAGCACGCTTTCCATAGCACGTTTCTCCAAATAGCAGAAGTCCTCCACCTGAAAACACTTCTAGGCACAAGAGAAACTTGAAATAGTGCCTATGTTCTCCTTCCCATCTGTAAAGTGACCCAGACACAACAAGAACGCCTACAAGCTGCTCCAGTGGACACTCAAGGACTTTTGACAAAGGACACACAGGAAAGCTGCACACTCACTGGGTTGGACGGACAGCCTGGTCCCTGAGCCAAAGGTCAGCTTGTTGAAGCCAGAGCCATAATCTCACAGCATTTCCTTCCATAACAAAAAGCCCAGCAAGCCACTTCAGAAGCAGCACCTCTGCCCAAGCCTTTGCTCAGCCGTGCCAAGGCTAGGAAGGGCAGTGGAAGGGTGACACGAGGCAGGAGGATGACAGTCTGCCTGTGTGGGATGAAGCCAGGGCTGGGGCCAGAACTAAGGGGCACCCCTCAAACCTCCTCCTCCTCCTGTCCCCACAGTGCCTCCAGACTGTCCCTTGGGTTGCTGTTAGAGTGGGAAATCTCTGCCAAGGTGAGAGAAAACCAGTCTGAGGGTGCATGTTCCCTTGAGCTCAGAGAGCTTTAAAAGCATCAGGCACTCGTGCCTTGGTCAGCAAGCGCTTACTGGGCATCACAAGCAGCCTTGTCGAACTCCCAGAGGTGCCTTTGTGGTAAGCACCATTGCTCGCACACTGCTTCCCGCTGCAACACAAACCCCGCTGGGACACAGTGACATAGGAGAGCCAAAGGACCATCGGCACAACTTCACTATGGGTGCGACCAGGTCTCCAAAGTTCTCTGGAGTGTCAGTTCTCTATGACACACACATCCATTTATGCTCAGGGTGAAGGGAAGAATGGGAACAGGCGTGTAAAGAAGCTTTGACGCTGTAACAGACCACACAGGAGCACAAGGCAACGGGACATGCCGGAAAACCAAGTCCAAGGGACACCGGGAGAATTGCAGGCGTCCCAAAATGGCAGTTCCCAAAATTGCTCCCCTCAAAAGAACTAAGAGTGAGACCAAAATGAAGCAATTCCAGTTTCCAGGGCAAGTTGCTGCTTACCTGGTATGACTGAAAGCACCGTTCCCTTTCCAAAAGTGACTTTGCCTGCAACGTTTACACTCTGACACATTTCATTACGAAAATGTCTCCGTCAGCCCTGCACAAGATCTCAAACAGAAAGCGTCTGCATTCAGGCCACAGCAAAGCTCCCTGACACAACAGGGCACAGTCCAGCGTCATTACCTGGAAGAAGGGAAAATCTATTCCCCAGCTCACTTGCACTTTTCAGAAAAGCGTTTCCCTTTGCCATTCCTAATTTTTAAGACCCATGAGTGACAACTCCCACCCATGGTAACGTTTGCCCAGAACCAGGGGGACTATGCATCTGAAAAGCCTGCTTATGTGCAGGGAACCCACGGAAATTCATCAGCTGTGGGTGTCTGCGGGTTTCAAAGGCTGCTGCGAGGCAATCAGTCAGTGACCATCAAATTGTGCACACCTCAGTGCCATGCAAGCAACTACTTAAAGGCAGGAATAAGCGGAGCCTTGACAGGGAGGTGTCTGGAAGAAGACGAGGAACGCCTGGGTTTCACTGTTCAGTTCCCACGCTTTCCACCGCTAAACAATAAAGAAGAAGAGAAAAATGAAGCAATTCCAGTTTCCAGTGCAATTGGCTACTTACAGGCAGCAACTGAAAGCGCAGGTCCCTTTCCAAAAGTGACATTCTCTGCACCATACAAACTCTGACACATTTAATTACAAAAATGTCCCTGTCAGCCCTGCAAATGGCCTTGTGCAAAAAGCTATTGCAAAGCTCTCTGATGCGACAGGCTCAAAGACAGTGGCTGCTACCCGGAACATGGGGAAATCTGTTCCTGGAACTGTGTTTCAGGTGAAGTTGCTCATCCGAGTGGGAGTTTTTGTGCATGTGCACTACCTCAGAGACTCCCCTGATGGCTTACATTGTCTGCATTAAATGAAATAGTGTCTATGTTCTTGTTCCCATCAGTAACTTGACCCAGCTACAACAAGTATGTCTAACAGGGCACCACGGTCAACACTCAAGGACTTCTGACGAAGGACACACAGGAAAGCTGCACACTCACTGGGTTGGACGGACAGCCTGGTCCCTGAGCCAAAGGTCAGCTTGCCATAGCTGGTGCCATAATCTCACAGCATTTCCTTCCGTAACAGAAAGCCCAGCAAGCCACTTCAGAAGCAGCACCTCTCCCCAAGCCTTTGCCCAGCCCTGCCAAGGCTTGGAGGGGCAGCAGAAGGGTGATTCTGCTTCCCACTGCAACACAAACCCCACTGGGATGCAGTGGCATAGGAAAGACTCCCCATGGGGCACCTGGGACGTTTGGGAGCAGGCGTGTGGCCCCTTTGTCCATCCGAGCCAAACTGAGAGCAAGGAGGGTCGTTTTGGACCAACGTGGCACAATCACCGTTGGACCTATGGGTACAAACCCCATTTGTGAGGACTGCTGCTTCTGCCCTGGGCTGAAGCCTGTCCTAGAGGAAAACAGGCGGCATGTAACCCCGCAGCTGAAGAGCCACAGTCCCAAGAAGAGAGATGCTGGAAAGCCCGCTGCCCACTGGGCCGGGAACAAGCCTGGTCCGATCAGATAAAGGTAAGTGCTCAGGGAGTTGGAAAGGGAGGATTGGTGTAAAAAAGCACAAGAAATACCCCCAGCGGGGCAGCAGTTGTACTCACTGGGCTTCACAACCAGGCGTGTCCCTGTCCCCAGTGTCAGTTTGTAGTTCCCTGTGTTCACACAGTCCTTCACACCCTAGCAAAAACCAGCAGCTCTCATGCCAGTCACTCTACAAACATTCTCCAGGAGATCAGCTCCTTCACATCAACACCAGGCATTTGAAGCCAGGAATAACTGTAGCCTTGGCAAGGAGGGATATGGAAATCAACAAGGAACACCTGGGTTTGCACCATGTGAAAGTCTGGCAGGTGTCCAATGGAGTAGCTGGTCACTTCCTGACGCTTGCTCCCTGGTCACCAAAACAACCTGAGCTGTTGCCAGCACCGTGGAAGTCCTGTTTGTGACCCCTGAACCACTGCAGTAATGTAACATGAGTTTAACCGCTACCAGCAGTATGTCTTGGGAATCCAATCTACAGGAGAGATGACAAATGGGATTCTGGTGCAAACACAAGCATTATTAATTCCTCCTTTCTTCAGCAGCGCAAAGGACAAGCACCCAGGGCTGTGCTAGGCAGAGCCATCAGCAACCCACCCCAATTGTCACAGGGATGGATGGCCATGGTGCAAAATGTCCACTCCTGAGCAAGAGGCTTCAGGACCCCGGTCTGCTTATGTGAAAGGTAGAGAGCAGGAGGTGGCAGGAGTAAGCGGAAGGCGTAAATTCACGGCCTTGTTGAATCAAGGTCTCTGCTGCTATGAGAGAAAGCAGAGCAAAAAGCCCCACAGATTGCACCAGTCTCCCTCCACTTCAGTTGCAATAGCTCATGACCACAAAACTGCTCCAACAAGTGGAGCAGGAAAAGGATTTAAAACTTACTGGGATTTATCCTTAGCCGCGTTCCACCTCCAAAGACGACTTGGTTGCCATAATTAGTCACACAGTGTTTGCTTTCACAACAAAAACCCTGCAAGTCACGTCTGCCCTGCACTAGCTTATTCCTTCCCCAGCTGTGCGTTGCTGGCTGGGCACTTCTTTTACAACAGTCGCAGCTGGTCATCCCTTTCAGCTCTGACAGAGATGACCCCTGAGTGCATCCTTGTCCCATGTAGAGAAAAGAAGGCGGATTATGATCACAACTCCTCTCTCGCCCTAAAAAAATTGGCCCTAAAAGCAGAGGTCTTCCCCTGGACCCTCCTGCACACAGCTTCAAAATGTCTTTCTTGGTTCTGGCTGCTATATCTCACACACACATGCGCGCGCACACAGACACAAACATCATCCCTGTGCAGACCAGTTTCCAAGACAGCTCAGCTGGCTTTTTTTCCAAGTTAGGGATGCAACTTTCCTATCCTTACTCCTTCAGGCTGGGTTTCTGCCTACCAGGTTTCGCCATCAGTTGTGTCCCGCTCTCAAAGGCAACTTCCCAGGTGGATGCTGAAATCACACGGTGACATATCCACTAATAAAAAACCACACTCAACTTTTACTCCAGAAAACAGTACAAGATTTCCCATAGAGATGAAGGGGGGGAAACAAGAGGCTCCTTTAGGGCACACTGAAAGCCAGCTAACACAGAACTACTTACTGAGTTTCACAGAAAGTCTGCTTCCATGCCCAAAGGTGAGCTTGCCAAGACCTGCCCCTGCAAATTGCCACAGCCGCGGCCAGCTTTACAACAACCCCTCAGCTAGCAGAAAGGAAACACCATCACCTGCAGAAGAGACTAGCTTTTGTCTTTCCTGGCAGAGTATGGAAAAAACAGTGAAAGACAAGGGAAGTCACTAATTCCTGAGCTATGACAACATCCTTCCCCACACCCCAGGCTAACACACAGCTGCTCTTCCTCAGACAGTGTCCTTGCCCGCAAGGGTTGCAGCGCTGCCTTTGAGCCCCTTCAGGAGTGGCCAGCAGTGCTCAGGACACATCTGTTGAGACATATGCATTCCTCTCAATCTCACAGCACTTACATCCCTTTGTAAAGAGATTTCTCCCCTTCCCAAAGACAAACCTTCTGCCCTGCCCTCCCTCCTCCCACAGCAGCTCGCAGCTTTTCCGCTGCCGGAGAGAGGGCACAACCAGGGCACAGGGTTGTGCGTGCTCACAGGAAGGCTTCCCAAAATTTACACCCTGACGTTATTGCCTTGGACATTTCTGCATTGCCCTGCAGGGTTAAAAGTAGCTTTGACAGTACTCACAAGGCTTCACACTTAGCTTTGTCCCAGCTCCAAAGGTGTACCTGTTCCCACCAACACTCACAACAACAAAAGCCATTACACAAACACTTTCCTCTCCCCACAGCAAGGAGGACATTAGTGTGGCTGACAAGGACCTTCCCAGCAAGGCACAGGTGACGCTTTTCCAAAAATCATGCACATCTCAAGTTGAGATTCACTCTGTCCAACCACAGCCTCATTAAAGACTGCACTGAAGGCATTCTCAGAGCCTGTGGTGGGAGAGAAAGCATTTCAGGTGTGCAAAGGTAAAACAAAAAGATGAATATAAAAGCACTCCTATTGCAAGAGGGCCATATGGAAGACTAATGGGAAGCTGCACACTCACTGGGTTGGACGGACAGCCTGGTCCCTGAGCCAAAGGTCAGCTTGCCATAGCCGGAGTCATAATCTCACAGTATTTCCTTCCATAACAAAAAGCCCAGCAAGCCACTTCAGAAGCAGCACCTCTCCCCAGGCCTTTGCCCAGCCATGCCAAGGCTAGGAAAAAACAAATCCTCCGTGTCTTCCAGCGGTGCCTTCTCTTTATGATCTTAAGCTCTCTAAAAGTAGGAACGCAGCAAGAAGAGGCAGCGTAACGTGGAGAAGCAGGAGAAGAAAACGTACTTGGAAAAACATGTAGCTTTGTCCCTGGCCCAAACTGGAGTTTTCCTGCGTTGTTGGTCACACAGTGCTACACATCCTAACAAGAACCCAAGTCTCAGCCCGCCCTCTTACACCCTCTGGTCTCCTTTTGCGAGGAGAGAGATGAGCCCCTTCGACAGGAGACGGCATTTGCCTTGGGAACTGCAACACCAAGAGAAGGGAAAGACAAAAACTCAGGGATGACTTTCTCAGGCTGCTTGGAGAATACCAGCTATTCACTGGCACCAGACTTTTTCAGGACAGAGTGCCAAAATAGATTGGCCTTCATTTGTTGTGCGAAAGAAAAAAAATACAAAACCCATCAACTATCAGAACCTGAACTCAGGCTATGCATTCACAGAAGTTTGCATCTGAGCTAGTAAATGGAAAAACAACAACAACAGCAAAAACCCCACCAAAAAAAAGCCCCACAACAAAGCCACAAAAAGAAACCAGTTGGAGCCAAACTTGGCTAATTTAGACAAAGGTCTCCAAATGCATCCTCCCAGTTTGCAGAACTAGATAGATTTGCACAATAAAAACTGGCTTAGCACGCAGGAAGCTCTGTAAACCAAGTCATACATAACTGGAAAAATGCATTCACACAAAAACAGAGTTTGGGGCACAGTGCATCAAAACTTCACTCAGGGGTTACTGTCAAGCCCAGCGTCCTTCCTTTAAGTCGACCCTTAAAAGATCCCTGTCCCTGAAGGAGCTTATAAATTAAATGGAGAATGACATCATAGTTAATTCATTAGTTAATGAGCAAACAAAATCCAAGCACCAGTGACACCTCTCTACCTTTCTTCCTGCAAAATCCTGGCTGGCAATTCAGTTTGCTCTCCATCCCAAAGAGAAAATGGGATTTAACTTCTGAGAAAGCAGAGATAACATCTAAGCCACAGGTGAAGTATTTACAATTCCTTTCACTCTCTTCCAATGGGGGGGAAAAATGTTTTGGCAGTCTTCTAAGAGCATTTTACTTTTCTTAGCTGTTTTTTCTTTTTTGAAAGTCAAAAATCTCCTGAAGAATCAACAATTCTGGCTGAAAATTTACTTGAGATTTAATTACTGAAGCAGCAAAAAATTTTACTTGAGGTTTCTGATGCAAATGCTCAGGGAAGTTTCTTAGGCGTGAGTATATACTCACAATTTTCAAAGGAGGAAAGAATTAATTTTTTTTATTTCCTTCAGTGTTGTTGCATTGTATATCTCCAAATCCAAGCAGCTATCAGTAACCCCGCTCCCCCGTTTATAGTTAGGGACCAATTTTCTTATTCATCATTTTATTCTATATTAAGGGAAGGAATAGACTACAGAGTTTTCTGTGAATATTTTTCAAACCTGACTGTACCTAACCTGTAGTTAGGCATTTACCTCACTTGGAAAGTTCATATACCTGGAGAAAGGAGAAGGTTAGTTCCTACTCCAAACATGAGTTCGTTAAACTTCTGGAAGGAAAACCATGACACAAAGCTTGCTTAGACAATGTTCCAAGCATGAAGCTACGCACAGTGGGAAAATATGCTGCATGCACCTACAGAAGTTGCCAGTTTTTAAGTGTTCTCTCACCGGAAAGCTCCTCAGCTTGTGTAATTTACACCATTGCTCTGCGGACCATCTCTCCTGTTCCACAATATCCAGCAGATACTATAGTAACCAAGAGATCACTGTTACTACTTTTTGGCAACAGCCTGCTTCTGAACTGCATTTTGCTACTCTTCTAGCAAACATGAACCTCGGCTTTGGGTGGATGGAATTTTTCCACTGAACAACTCAATGTCCCAAATTGCAGAAATCTTACTTGGTTTTACCACGAGCCTGGTTCCATGTCCAAATGTAAGTCGGTAGGTATTCATAGACACTGTGGTGTTTGCCATAGCAAAAACCTTTGCACGCTCCTATCCACCCCAATCCACCGGAATAGCGTTCCTCAAGGAAATCCCACAATTTCCCACACACACGCTTGCAACACATTACGTCTTACCTCCATGTGCATTGCTCATTCTTCTTCCTCCCCACACTACAGTCTCATTAATACCACAAGGAAGAGCCACAAGGCAATGCCCTTTCCACCTCCATCCTTGAGAAATCCAAACCTGCGCCACTCACTAAAGACCGTGAGATGTTTTTCACATCTCTGTTCTTGTATGTCACTTACTTGTTTTCACTTTTCACCTGCTTCCTTTCCCCAGGATGGGCGCATTTCTGGTGCACTGTGGTTAAATAGGAAGTCTACCACTTCTTTCCAGGGAATACTAAAACCATCCCAAATAGCTCCACAAAGCCACTACACTGTTCTTTTTGAAGCTAGAGTACAGTGGCATCTATATTGTGTCCATCTTGACACAGAGAAGAGGCAACTCACCTGGAGCAACAAGAAGTTTGGTTCCACTCCCCCATGTGAGTTTTCCCCATCCTCCAGAACTAGCACTGTGTGACAGCTCTTTACAAAATGGGCCTCTTCATTCAGCCACCTCAGTGGGTGTTAGAGGCCTTGGATACATTCAATCATGGATCTGCCTCTGAGAGAAGCTATAAATACCCATACAGATTTCCACAGACTTCCTCTAGCCTCTCTTTGCCAAATACCTTTTTCTGTGTTCAGATGCATGGGAATAACTAGATTTGACTACAGTCACCTCAGGTATCAGAGATGGGAAGAACCTACTCCTTAGTTAGCAGGGAACACTTTATGATCCCTGCCCCAAAGCCTTGTTGAGCTGGAATGGCAAAAAGGGATGGGAACAGCAACATGGACATGGTCAAAGGTCAGAGTGACTGATGAAGTCCAACATCCAGCTGGTCCAGATTTCCATCCACAGGTGGAGTTTTTTCCAGTGCAAGCACTAGTACAGTATTTAAACCAGTACTATGCAGTTCAACTAGCCAATTCCTTTTCTTGCCAAGTCACAGCACAGCCTCAGGACGTAATTGTTGGGTGAGATTGCAACACGCAGGCATTAACTCACTTACTTGGCCGGTGACTTTAGTCCCTGAGCCAAAGGTGAATTTAAGGCTGTTGTCACAACAACAGAGCACTTTACAGAAACCCTGAGGGTTAGCTCCCAGCTGGCGACACCTTCACCACAGGGGGCTGTCCTGGCAGCCTCCTCACTTACACCCTGGGCAAGCCGGATGCTCACGCTACAGTGAAAACCTGCTGCATTTCTGCAGAGTGGGTCAGTGGCGGGCGATTTCACTTGCTTGGCTTTTTTGAGGGTCCTTCCACTTTGGGCTGTCTGCTCAGCCACATTAGGTTCCTCCTCTCATGTCCACACCTTAGACAGGCGGAAAGCAAGTATCATAATGATCTGCAGCTTTTCTCCCTCTGGTTATGCTCAGAAAAACAATCTACCTACCTAGAGCTATTTGACATGACTATCAGGAAACATTTGCACCAAGTGCGATCTGAGCCTTGCCCACGTTACCTGAAAGTCCTAAGGTAAGGAACCGAATGGAACCCACTTTACGTATCCCCCACGGCCTTCCACAGCCATACACAGGTCCTGAGCACAAGTTGGTCAATCTGTCTGCCTGTCCTAAACCACACCTCTGTTCCTGCTAGCTGCAGGATTATCAGCAGCCTGGAGCACGCTTTCCATAGCACGTTTCTCCAAATAGCAGAAGTCCTCCACCTGAAAACACTTCTAGGCACAAGAGAAACTTGAAATAGTGCCTATGTTCTCCTTCCCATCTGTAAAGTGACCCAGACACAACAAGAACGCCTACAAGCTGCTCCAGTGGACACTCAAGGACTTTTGACAAAGGACACACAGGAAAGCTGCACACTCACTGGGTTGGACGGACAGCCTGGTCCTGAGCCAAAGGTCAGCTTGTTGAAGCCAGAGCCATAATCTCACAGCATTTCCTTCCATAACAAAAAGCCCAGCAAGCCACTTCAGAAGCAGCACCTCTGCCCAAGCCTTTGCTCAGCCGTGCCAAGGCTAGGAAGGGCAGTGGAAGGGTGACACGAGGCAGGAGGATGACAGTCTGCCTGTGTGGGATGAAGCCAGGGCTGGGGCCAGAACTAAGGGGCACCCCTCAAACCTCCTCCTCCTCCTGTCCCCACAGTGCCTCCAGACTGTCCCTTGGGTTGCTGTTAGAGTGGGAAATCTCTGCCAAGGTGAGAGAAAACCAGTCTGAGGGTGCATGTTCCCTTGAGCTCAGAGAGCTTTAAAAGCATCAGGCACTCGTGCCTTGGTCAGCAAGCGCTTACTGGCATCACAAGCAGCCTTGTCGAACTCCCAGAGGTGCCTTTGTGGTAAGCACCATTGCTCGCACACTGCTTCCCGCTGCAACACAAACCCCGCTGGGACACAGTGACATAGGAGAGCCAAAGGACCATCGGCACAACTTCACTATGGGTGCGACCAGGTCTCCAAAGTTCTCTGGAGTGTCAGTTCTCTATGACACACACATCCATTTATGCTCAGGGTGAAGGGAAGAATGGGAACAGGCGTGTAAAGAAGCTTTGACGCTGTAACAGACCACACAGGAGCACAAGGCAACGGGACATGCCGGAAAACCAAGTCCAAGGACACCGGGAGAATTGCAGGCGTCCCAAAATGGCAGTTCCCAAAATTGCTCCCTCAAAAGAACTAAGAGTGAGACCAAAATGAAGCAATTCCAGTTTCCAGGGCAAGTTGCTGCTTACCTGGTATGACTGAAAGCACCGTTCCCTTTCCAAAAGTGACTTTGCCTGCAACGTTTACACTCTGACACATTTCATTACGAAAATGTCTCCGTCAGCCCTGCACAAGATCTCAAACAGAAAGCGTCTGCATTCAGGCCACAGCAAAGCTCCCTGACACAACAGGGCACAGTCCAGCGTCATTACCTGGAAGAAGGGAAAATCTATTCCCCAGCTCACTTGCACTTTTCAGAAAAGCGTTTCCCTTTGCCATTCCTAATTTTTAAGACCCATGAGTGACAACTCCCACCCATGGTAACGTTTGCCCAGAACCAGGGGGACTATGCATCTGAAAAGCCTGCTTATGTGCAGGGAACCCACGGAAATTCATCAGCTGTGGGTGTCTGCGGGTTTCAAAGGCTGCTGCGAGGCAATCAGTCAGTGACCATCAAATTGTGCACACCTCAGTGCCATGCAAGCAACTACTTAAGGCAGGAATAAGCGGAGCCTTGACAGGGAGGTGTCTGGAAGAAGACGAGGAACGCCTGGGTTTCACTGTTCAGTTCCCACGCTTTCCACCGCTAAACAATAAAGAAGAAGAGAAAAATGAAGCAATTCCAGTTTCCAGTGCAATTGGCTACTTACAGGCAGCAACTGAAAGCGCAGGTCCCTTTCCAAAAGTGACATTCTCTGCACCATACAAACTCTGACACATTTAATTACAAAAATGTCCCTGTCAGCCCTGCAAATGGCCTTGTGCAAAAAGCTATTGCAAAGCTCTCTGATGCGACAGGCTCAAAGACAGTGGCTGCTACCCGGAACATGGGGAAATCTGTTCCTGGAACTGTGTTTCAGGTGAAGTTGCTCATCCGAGTGGGAGTTTTTGTGCATGTGCACTACCTCAGAGACTCCCCTGATGGCTTACATTGTCTGCATTAAATGAAATAGTGTCTATGTTCTTGTTCCCATCAGTAACTTGACCCAGGCTACAACAAGTATGTCTAACAGGGCACCACGGTCAACACTCAAGGACTTCTGACGAAGGACACACAGGAAAGCTGCACACTCACTGGGTTGGACGGACAGCCTGGTCCCTGAGCCAAAGGTCAGCTTGCCATAGCTGGTGCCATAATCTCACAGCATTTCCTTCCGTAACAGAAAGCCCAGCAAGCCACTTCAGAAGCAGCACCTCTCCCCAAGCCTTTGCCCAGCCCTGCCAAGGCTTGGAGGGGCAGCAGAAGGGTGATTCTGCTTCCCACTGCAACACAAACCCCACTGGGATGCAGTGGCATAGGAAAGACTCCCCATGGGGCACCTGGGACGTTTGGGAGCAGGCGTGTGGCCCCTTTGTCCATCCGAGCCAAACTGAGAGCAAGGAGGGTCGTTTTGGACCAACGTGGCACAATCACCGTTGGACCTATGGGTACAAACCCCATTTGTGAGGACTGCTGCTTCTGCCCTGGGCTGAAGCCTGTCCTAGAGGAAAACAGGCGGCATGTAACCCCGCAGCTGAAGAGCCACAGTCCCAAGAAGAGAGATGCTGGAAAGCCCGCTGCCCACTGGGCCGGGAACAAGCCTGGTCCGATCAGATAAAGGTAAGTGATCAGGGAGTTGGAAAGGGAGGATTGGTGTAAAAAAGCACAAGAAATACCCCCAGCGGGGCAGCAGTTGTACTCACTGGGCTTCACAACCAGGCGTGTCCCTGTCCCCAGTGTCAGTTTGTAGTTCCCTGTGTTCACACAGTCCTTCACACCCTAGCAAAAACCAGCAGCTCTCATGCCAGTCACTCTACAAACATTCTCCAGGAGATCAGCTCCTTCACATCAACACCAGGCATTTGAAGCCAGGAATAACTGTAGCCTTGGCAAGGAGGGATATGGAAATCAACAAGGAACACCTGGGTTTGCACCATGTGAAAGTCTGGCAGGTGTCCAATGGAGTAGCTGGTCACTTCCTGACGCTTGCTCCCTGGTCACCAAAACAACCTGAGCTGTTGCCAGCACCGTGGAAGTCCTGTTTGTGACCCCTGAACCACTGCAGTAATGTAACATGAGTTTAACCGCTACCAGCAGTATGTCTTGGGAATCCAATCTACAGGAGAGATGACAAATGGGATTCTGGTGCAAACACAAGCATTATTAATTCCTCCTTTCTTCAGCAGCGCAAAGGACAAGCACCCAGGGCTGTGCTAGGCAGAGCCATCAGCAACCCACCCCAATTGTCACAGGGATGGATGGCCATGGTGCAAAATGTCCACTCCTGAGCAAGAGGCTTCAGGACCCCGGTCTGCTTATGTGAAAGGTAGAGAGCAGGAGGTGGCAGGAGTAAGCGGAAGGCGTAAATTCACGGCCTTGTTGAATCAAGGTCTCTGCTGCTATGAGAGAAAGCAGAGCAAAAAGCCCCACAGATTGCACCAGTCTCCCTCCACTTCAGTTGCAATAGCTCATGACCACAAAACTGCTCCAACAAGTGGAGCAGGAAAAGGATTTAAAACTTACTGGGATTTATCCTTAGCCGCGTTCCACCTCCAAAGACGACTTGGTTGCCATAATTAGTCACACAGTGTTTGCTTTCACAACAAAAACCCTGCAAGTCACGTCTGCCCTGCACTAGCTTATTCCTTCCCCAGCTGTGCGTTGCTGGCTGGGCACTTCTTTTACAACAGTCGCAGCTGGTCATCCCTTTCAGCTCTGACAGAGATGACCCCTGAGTGCATCCTTGTCCCATGTAGAGAAAAGAAGGCGGATTATGATCACAACTCCTCTCTCGCCCTAAAAAAATTGGCCCTAAAAGCAGAGGTCTTCCCCTGGACCCTCCTGCACACAGCTTCAAAATGTCTTTCTTGGTTCTGGCTGCTATATCTCACACACACATGCGCGCGCACACAGACACAAACATCATCCCTGTGCAGACCAGTTTCCAAGACAGCTCAGCTGGCTTTTTTTCCAAGTTAGGGATGCAACTTTCCTATCCTTACTCCTTCAGGCTGGGTTTCTGCCTACCAGGTTTCGCCATCAGTTGTGTCCCGCTCTCAAAGGCAACTTCCCAGGTGGATGCTGAAATCACACGGTGACATATCCACTAATAAAAAACCACACTCAACTTTTACTCCAGAAAACAGTACAAGATTTCCCATAGAGATGAAGGGGAAAACAGTTGTTTTCCCCTTGTCACACGTCTCTGTCTCCAAATAGGGATTTCTTTCTAATCACATTTCTCTGACCTCCTTGCTTGGCTTTTATGAGGGTCCATCTGGCTGTGTGCTCACCCACTTTAGGTTCCACTTTTCACTGTACACCCCTTATCCAGGCTGAAAGCAGTCAGGAGTACCATATCTGTAGCACTTTTCCCTAAATAGCAGAAATCCTCTTGGAAACACTTTTAAGCATGAAAGCACCTTGAAATAGCACCTATGTTCTCTTTCCCCTACGAAAGGTGACCCGGATAAAACACATACATCTACAGGGCGCTCCAGGGGACACTCAAGTATTTTTGACAAAGGACAGACAGGAAAGCTGCACACTCACTGGGTTGGATGGACAGTCTCGTCCCTGAGCCAAAGGTCAGCTTGTCGAAGCCAGAGCCATAATCTCACAGCATTTCCTTCCATAACAAAAAGCCCAGCAAGCCACTTCAGAAGCAGCACCTCTGCCCAAGCCTTTGCCCAGCCCTGCCAAGGCTTGGAGGGGCAGCAGAAGGGTGACAATGCTTCCCACTGTAGCACAAACCCTGCTGTGATCCAGTTCAGTAGGACAGCCTCCCCACGGGGCAGCTGGGACATTTGGGAGCAGGCAATAAAACAAAGTCCCTTAAAACAAAGTCTATCGCTACAGATGGTCACACATGAATGATCAAACACCCAGCCAAACTGCTGCTCTGAACCACCCCAAGAAAGGACTCACAGAAAACAGAAAGCACAGGAGCAGCGTTGGACTTACATGGCCTAACAGTGAGTCTCATTCCGGAGCCGAACATAGGTTTATACGCAGCAGCTCCCGTGGTCACACAGCATTTCCTCTCTCAACAAAAACCTTCCCCACCACTTGGCAAAGTTGGGCACCCACATCCCAACTAGACAGTGCTGATTGCCGTTGAGAGTCAGCTACATCCTGAAGTGAAGACCCCCTGATCTCTCTGCGGGATAAAGAGTACTCTTGGACCTGTGGATACAAACCCCGTTTGTGAGGCTTGCTGCTTCTGCCGTGAGCAAAGCCTGTCCTGGAGGAGAGCAGGTGGCAAGTAACCCCACAGCTGGAGAGCCACAAGAGCAGGAAGAGAGATGCTGGAAAGCCCGCTGGGTTGTGTGTATCTTTGCCACGTGTGGAAGGAGACTACAAGACGGTGGCGGCACTTACTGGGCAAAACATGAAGTCGTGTCCCTTTGCCAAGTGTGAGCTTGTTGTAGCTCTCACAGTGGTTTTCAGGTCAACAAAAACACATGCTCATCCACATCCTTAGAGAGAAAGGCAACCTGTGCTCGCATGGCCATGGCACAAAATGTCTGTCCCTGAGCAAATGGGTTCAGGACCCCACACTGCCTATCTGAAAGGAACGAAGTGTAGATTACTGACAGAGTTGAATAATTGAGGGCATACCTCAGTAGACTTTTCTTGAACTCATACAATATATCACTAGTCCGATTGTTTTGTATCTTTCTTTTTTTATACAATATTGTGCAGAAAATAGTTTAAAACTTACTTGGTTTTACCCTTAGCTGCACTCCGCTTCCAAAGGTGAATTTGTTTCCATAGCTATTCACACAGTATTTGTCTTCAAAACAAAAACGCTTTTTTCTCCTCCAGTAGCTTATTAGTTCCTGCTTGTCATTTCTTTTAACTTAGTCTACCCAAGTAAATTCCTTGGCAACTTTAACTTGGATTTCCTTTAAAGATTTTCCTAGTTGATGGTCTCTCTCAGTTCTGACAGAGATGACCACTGACTGCAAGTTTGTCCTTCATTCATGCAAAGAAATGCTACAAGGATTAACAGCAAAATTCCTCTTTCAGCATTAGATCAACATTAAAAGCAGAGATATCCCCCTGGGCCTTCCTGCACATCCTGCAAATCTTCAGAATACCTCTCCTGATTCCCCTCCCTTTCCAAGGCAGCCCAGCTTTTTTTGTCAAGGAGTGAAAACCTGGATGGAAACCTGTCTGCAGCCGGAAGCAGGATCAGAAGAGCAAAAGGTAAGAGTTTTCCCAGCAGAGAACTGCAGCTTCTGAGAATTAATGAGGACAAGGTTCTGGGCAATGGAAATAAAAGGACAGTGAGTGTCCCTGCTCTCTCCAAATGTAGAAAGCTATAACTGAGTGATTTGCTTATTCTTTTTGGAGAAAAAGTATCATCCAGCATCCAGTCCATTGGGATGGATGCTCTCTCTCTGTCCTCTTGCGAGGACTATTGACATCAATAGAGGCTGCCCAGAAAATTGTTATTATATTCATTGCTCCAGAACCTGCATTAAACTCATTTTGAACAGTCGCAAATGTTATAGCTTTCAATGATGCATACAGCAGAGTCCAGTCCTGCAAATATGTATTTAGCATTATAAAGATTTTTTTTTACCTTGATGCAAGGTCAGCCTTGACCTTCGATTGCCCATAGAAGGAAAGAACAATGGCATTTTAATGGCAGTTTCACAGAGAGGGGAATTAGGCTTTCCTATCATTACTCCTTCAGGGTCCCTACTTACCTGGTTTCACCATCAGTTTTGTCCCACTTCCAAAGGTGACTTTCCAGTTGGATGCTGAATTCACACAGTGACACATACACTAACAAAAACCACACCCAACTTTTGGTCCAGACAAGCATATGCATTTTTCAAAAGAAATCAGGGGGAAAACAGATGTCACCCTTGTCACATACCTTTAACTCCAAATTAGGCTGTCTTTCTAGTTGCATGCCTCTGATCTTTCCATAGAAATGCAGACAGAAACAATTCTGAAATGCGTGAAGCAGAAAATCAAGCCCATTACCCTGTTAGCATAACGCAGATGAAGCTCCTTGGACAGTTTTTAAGTACAACAAATTTTGCCACAGTCAGGAGGACAGGTGGATCTTGGCCTTGCATTTATAATGCGAAACAACTATTTGTTTTAAGATATACCTGATTTCACAATTAGTTTTGTGCCTCGCCCAAAGGGGAGTTTCCAGGAAGACTTAGCTGTCCCAGAGTAATAAGCCTCTACACAAAAATTGTAAAGGAGAGAAGCCTCAGCCTTTAAAAGCCAGAACACACTGTTAGATATATCAAAGTGGGATGAAATCTCCACCATTTTTTTAAACAACTAACACAGCTGTTTCTAAAACTTCTCACGGTCTAAAGAAGGAGTTTAGACACATCAGCTAGCTAGTAAATCTCAGAAGCTAAGCAAGGCACCAGACCCATAAGAGAAAGAGGCCAAGAAAAAATAAACAGAAGGAAACCCCCAGAGAAAACCAATTTAAGGTCCCAATTTTTCTAATTTATTCAGTTGGCAATGAACCCAGTAAGGGATCCAAACCTAAGCCCCAGAAGCCAGTTTCACCTAATCTTTTGCGCAAAGAAAGGTTATTCATGAACACTAATCTCAAATATATTCCCCTGGAGGGTTCATCCTGACTAACATGGTGCTTGCACAACACAAAGGTCATTCACTGGTTTTAGCAGAACAATAGCAATTCCTGACCTGTTCCACTCACATCAGCACGACAGAGACAGAGAAGTTAAAAGCGAATTGTTTAGAAGGTGCTCTTCTTCCCCATGCCCTCTTCCCTTTGTATTTTAAAGAAGCTCTTCCCTCTGTATTTTGAAGAGGCTCTTCCCTCCCTATTTTAAGGAAGATCTGACAAAAGACCTAAAGTACTCTGTCTTTCCTAACCATATTGGTGAAGAGACACCTACTGGGCTTTATCAGCAGCCTGGTTCCCCTTCCGAAGATGAGTCTGGCTGCATTTCCTGAATACACACTGTCAAAAGCTCCCGTACAAAAAACCCCATGCTCTTCTGCACATTTCAGGTTCCATTGCAGGAGACTCCAGTCATCGAAATAAAACTATACGTGCAAAATCCTGTTAGATATCCCCAAAAAAACGAAGGCTGGGTTGTCTCCTCTCTATCTCTCAGCAGGTTTCATGTCAATACTTTTTACAGGTCAAGAACGATGAAGTGCTCTGAACATAGGATGCTTTGGCATAGCCAGGAATAAACTAGGACCCTCTCGAAAGAAATCATACAGTTAACATTTATTTTCAAAGTTGTGCCTTGGTAAAGAGGGAGAAACATTACCAGAAGCACTTCACTTCCCAGTCCTGAACGGTTTTGCAGGGGAAGAGGTAACTGAGCAGTCAGAATACCTGGCTAGGACACCTGGTCCAGTATTTCACAGGAGCAGAACTCTGTTAATGCATATTAAATCACTTCTTTTTTTATAGGGCAGAGAATTCCCAATTCTCTGAAGAGCCATCTTCTTCTCCTCTCTCTGTTTCTTGCTCATGTAATTCCACACATGGGTAGCCCTTGAGGTACTCTTCAAAAGAGATAAATGTGAAAAGCACAAAGAAAAGCCATTCTTTTATACTGTCTGCACAATGGCTCTTCCTACCAAGGAATACCATGAAGTTCAATCGGCCTGAGAAATGACACAATTCTGTAGTTTGGGGAACGGTTTGTCACAGCTCTCTGGCACTCCATGCTGATTTATGCTGTTTTCATTTTGCTGGGAATCTAGTCATTGCTTCCTTTGTGTCAGTAGAAACTTTCCACTGAAATTACGGTAAGAAGGACTCCTCTCATAATAGCTGTTCTCCATACGCTATTACTATCAGACCTTACAAAGAACCCCAGACTTTTTCTTGCTGCTGTCTTTACACTAAATGTTCCTGCCACACTATCATTTCAGCCCTAGAAGGAGTGGATATGGAAGGAGATTCCCTTCCCAGGATCATTATATAGTACCAATTCCAAGCATCAGGTCCTCCAATACTTCTCAAGATACTTTTGTTCAGATCATGCACTTACTTGGTTTAACGCTGAGCCTTGTTCCTTTGCCAAATTGCAACTTGTTATAAGTGGTTCCTGAATTCACACATCATTTAATTCCTTTGCAAAAAACTTTCCTGCTCTGCAGTTGTACACAGAACAGGGAAACGCCTGATCTGTCATGATTTCTGGACGGGAATGAACCAAGAAGATCCCATCCTAGACTTACTCAACCCGGTGAAGAAAATCTAGGCATATATTTGAAATCTCATCAAAACGTTTCCATTCTGTAAGCTACCTGCACAGGAAAATGCTTGCACCCTAACTACAAGCCTTCATTCTTTGTTCCTCACTAAGAGTTCAGATCGTATATGCAGACTAAAATATAAGGGAGAGAGAGAAAGAGAACTTGCCCTGGCAGTCAAATAATTAACCGTACTCCTAATGCATTTCTGTGATGGATATGCACATTTCAGCCATTCATTGCATATACTGTGTGGTCCCACAGATATTTAAGTGGACGGCTTGTTTCTGTAAACTTTTTAGAAATGCAACAATGAAGATGTCATGAATGCAACCTCACCTAGTCCTCCTCTCCGCCCCTCATCAGGGCATAAATCACTCATGGCGTTTTTGAATAAGATCTGGAGCAAGTCTGGTCTGTAGCTGAATTAACCTACACATTGTCGTGCCCAATTACTAAGAAAACCTTGGGTTTCCTCCTATCATTTTCTACATACCGCTTTTCATTACCAGCATCCTCGCCCTCTCCACCGCCCAGTATTTCCAGTATTTTCTGCCCTTTGGAAAAGAGAAATGCTTGTCACAGAATTCAGCAGAAGCACAGTTTCTCACCTATGAATCTAAGGCAAAATCTGACAGAAATACCATTCTGATCACAAATCAAGAATGAGGACTTACTAAGATTATTTAGCCTGACCCCTGTACAACACAGGCAGAAAAACCAAGTGTAAGATTCCTGCAATGTTCGAGATTGTCACAACAGAAGAAGAATGACAATCTACAGATTGGCATTATGGACAAATAACTTGAGCTGGGTACATTTCCAAGATAGCTTTGGAAAAGTTCAGATATTTCTTGCTTTAATTCAGAGCAAGTGAAACTGGCCCTTCAACCTGTATTTTCATGTCCTTCAGTAAAGTTGATCACCTTACCCTACTGAATCTAGGCTCCCTGGCCTTTGACCAGCTTCCAGAAGAATACCTTAGGAATTTTTATTTCTTATGTGAAAACATACACTCGTTAGAATAAACTGCTTAATACCACTGAGTATTTGTCTTATGATTTACACTCAGCTTTCAATTTCTCTCCCCCCGACTTTTTCTTTATCTTCAAAGCCAGATAGGTCCCCACATCTTGAGGAGTATGAAGAGAAACAGGTAAAAAAGCTGAGTGTTGCTAACTAAACGACACTTACTTGGTGTCACTACTAACCGTGTCCCCTGTCCAAATATCTGATTTCTTCCTCCTACAGTTGCACTGCCTGAGAGTCTTCTACAAAAATCCACTCTGAAGTTTGAATGTAAGAATTCCTTGCCTAAAAGCATCCTGGTGAGTCCCAGGACCTGACTATAAAGAAAAAGTTGTGCCTTTCATAGTACAAAATGGAAAAAAAAAAACCCAGTCATCTATAGATGCATATTTTATGGGAGATGCTGCCTGGACTGTTTTTCTTCCTTTTCTCTTCAGATATTTTCTTTAAACTAAAACTGCAAACAGGAAATTTCTTCCCTGTTAACAAAAGATTGTTCTGATTTCTTTCTACTAAGTGAAAAGAAAGTTCATTTTACTTTACTGATTTCTGTTTCTCAGGTATATCTGCCTCTCAACAGCAGCACAAATGACCATTTTATCACGGGTATTCAACAGACAATAAAGTCCATCAACCTAGTACAACAAGATCACAGTTTAAGTAGCTCGACTATCTCACCCTAAAAGGGAGGCCCATTAAACTTCCAATTACTTCTTAATTGCTTAGCTTGCACGGACACCGTAGCAGTTTTGAACTAGCACTGCTGAAGTCTCTAAATAGGTAGGAAATCAGTAGCTATTTGTCTCATAGCCCCTGAAAAAGTCTATGCACTTTATGTGATATTAGCTTGGAAATGAAAACCTGGCGCTGAAGGGCTCAAATGCAAACTCCTTTATAAAAGTACCTTACTGAAATTGCAACGGCAGAACAGAATTTAACAGAGACTCGAAGTTAGCCTGTCTGATTTATACTGCTGCACACTTGTAGGATGAATCTGAATGCATCTGGTGAGTGTGCATATGCTCTGGGAGAAGATATCTATGACCAAAGCACAAGAACTTTCCACATCCAGCTCTGCTGAGGACACAGGAGTCGCACTGAATGGGCACTCACTGGATCTGGGATGTGCTGAAACACTGTGGTCCGAGATCACTATTTTTACTGGAAAACTTACTTGGAAGCACAAACAGGTGAGTTCCTGCACCAAAAGTGAACTTGCCACAGCCATCAATCACACTGTGACAAGGCGCTTTAGGTAAACCATTACAGGAAGAATTTAACAGATTCCTAATCACTGCTGAATGGCAGTGTTAAATATTGCCTTTCCAAAATCTTTAGGAGCCAGTAGGAAGCAAAATGTCTTGCTGTGCTGATGACACTATCCACAGAAATTTACTTTTGGTGGTTAAAATTTTGCTAAACCAAATGCTATCACAAATGGCATCAATTAATACTTTACTGTCCACATCAGAGTATATTTTGGGTCTGTAAAAGCAAACAAGTTTTACATTTCACTATTTTTTCCACTTAAGATATTTCAGATAAAGCATGGATAGAAAAAGAGGACAGTATTTAGCATTGCAAGATTCCTCTGCAACCACTATTGTGCCAACATACTAATTTTAAAAGAACAAAAAAGATTTGTCTGAATCATTCCACAGCACCGCCCTTGTAACACAGTACCTTTGGGAAGGCCATGGGTTTGGCGTAAGAAAAATCAATATGGAAAGGTTTTTCAGTCTTACGGATACTCACCAGAACAGAGACAAGATTTCCTAAACCTTCAAACAAATTAAACGCTTAAAAAAAAAAAGCACATGGAAGTGTAATTAGTAAAATTGTGTTGATATGAGAAGCTGAACCTTGGAAACGGGATCTAGGTTGTTAGTGTTTATATATGAAATTCTTCACTTCTCACTTACTTAGTATTACAACAATTCTTGTTCCTTGTCCAAATGTTAATTTCCCAAATGTTCCTGTACCCGCATAGCCAGCGAGTGCTTTACAAAAAACACCCAGAGAAATATGTTTGCCTTCTTAACTTCTCCTCTCCTGGAAGAGAAGTTAACTAAATGTAATTGGGAGTATTAAATGATGGTATCCGTAGTTTCTTACTGAATGAGACTCATGGCTTAACTAAAGACATTACCCTCAATTTGTTACATATAATTGTATGTGTCCCTTTCTTTTCTTTCCACTTTAAATTGGAAACTGATTTGTTTCACCAAGGAGTAATTATCAGTCCATCTTATCTATATATCTACTTTCAACCATAAAAACATTTACAAGACAATTCTTCACTAGGAAAAAATACCTCGTTTCACCATCAGTTTATTTCCATTCCTGAAGGTGAATTACCAGATGGAGGGAGAACTCAGAACAATGGTGTATGCAGTCACAAAAGCTTTAATGAATTTCGTGTCTACTGGTACCTCATTTGCTGGCAAACATGATCAGCTCTCGCTTAAAACCCAGAGTTAGTTGCTCCCTGTCAACATGGCCAAAACATGCTGCAGCAAATTGCTTCTACTTCTGCTTAAGGGTTGTGTCATAACCAATCACACAGGCAGGAATAGTCTCATCCAAAGTATTGAGCTACTATAGGTGAGATGAAACCTGCTTTTCGTCTGACTCTTCTAAGTCCTCTGGAAATAAATGAAAGTAGGTACTTCTAGAAAACACCAAGTTCTTACCTGCTCCTATTGAAGATCTGGTTGTCTGCCTTGGGACAAAAATCCGTGCATACCGATATTTTCTGAACACTAAAAAAGCTGATTGCCTAAACACTAAGAGAAATAATTGTTGGAAGCTAAAGACACTCAGAAATATCTTTCATTAATAGATTTCAGTGATCGGGGCCCCAGGCAAGGACATTCATAAATTCTTAACAACCTTTGATACTCCAGTGCTTTTAAAACCTAAGTTATATGTAAATTAAAGGCAAATTTCTTGGACTATTGGAATGTAAGTACTCACATGTCATTCCCCATTTCCACTCTGGAAACTCAGAATAGAACAATGACCCAAATCATCAGTTAAACTCTACTGGGAACTAGTATTGGACATCTGTGGCCCACATCTGTATGCATGCAGTCCTCAGAAACACAGGCACTTGCTTTCTAAAGCCTTTCACATTTCTTTTAGGCTTTACTTTTAGGCGCATTTGTCTTCCAGATTTAAGGTCTTGATTGCCACCTCCAAAGTTACACCACAGCAGAGCTTAACAAAATCCTGCCCCTGGAAAGTGTTGATCCATGACAGACTTTCTCCCTGCTTACTAAACGGTCTTTCAATTCCTAACTGTGAAACTAGTTAAAAACTTCATTTGAAGTGTCTTTTATTTTTCAGCCTTCACATGGTGCAAAGAAACTGAAACTCTGGACTACGTGTTCAAGAAAATTAGATGTCTTGAGACGGACCAGAAACATATCCTACACATGTGAGTTATCTAAACTTAGTACAGATGTCCTAGTGTCCCTCTACAATCAGTAGAAAACCAGAGGCATTTTTCAAGCACAGTTCTCATTTTGAAGATATTCACTCTAAAAAACCACCTCAAAAAACAGCGATGAAGGTAGAAGCAAAATCACCTTGGGCTAGCAGATTTGACCTTGAATGCTTTGTATTAAAGGAAGTAAACCTGGACTCACAAGTGTGACAATTTCAAGATGAACATTCGCTTATTCTTTATCTGAAGGGTGACACATCCACTAACTGTGGAAACACAGATAGTTGGAAAGTTTCTCATTAGGGGAAGAAATTACCTTTAAATCCCTAAATGCCAAAGCTCAGCACAGCATCAAGCAGCTCAGGTTTTGAGATGTTTATTTATTTCTGGCACTTACTTGGATGAACAGACAGCCTTGTCCCCTTTCCAAAAGTCAGCTTTTCGTAGGCACCTGTGGAGTTTCACTGTGACAAACAGCTTTACTAAAAATGCTGGCAGTAGCTTTTGACTCAAAGGAGTTTTTTAACTTTGATGTGTATACATAGATCTCCCAGGGTGTTTCTTCTCAAGCTTCCTAGATCAAAACCCTAGTAAAAAATCTCATGACAATTCGCTACTGTGAATCCCACTGCTGTGGGATCCTATCTCACCAGCCCAGCTCATGTCTGTCACAGAGGAGATCGTAGTTGCATCCTTCTATGATAACAGCAACTGTAGAAGTCAGAATAATTAACTGTAACTATGAAGATAGATAAGAAAAAGCAAAACAGGAGTGGAAATTTTCTACAGCACTTCCTCCATCCACCTCAGTTAGTGCTTATCCTATCCCAGTTTACACCAGCCTGCAACACTGAGGCACCTCACATCAAAACTACCTAAACTCCTCATCCAATAGGGAGGGCCTAAACACAACAATGACATTTCTTCACTTTGGGGTTTTTTTTTCAAACGTACCCCATCCCCTGAACAGCACCAAAATGATGACCAAGCCTTCAGGATTGCTTCTTCTCTAAGATGTGAATTTGCCTCTGTTCTCACATTCCCGTTTTTTGGGGAAAAAAACCCAACAACACAAGCACTTCCATAATCTTCCTTTATAACAAAAATTATGGACAGACACTCTACAGAGCAACTCGGTCCCACTTTCTGCCTCTATTTTCATTCCAATAGATACACAAAGATTCCTAGAAACTGGCATTGCAGCCTCAAAATTCAGTATTATCTCTTTCTTGTCTGCACACAACTAGCTACACATCAGTAAGCCTGAAAACTTGCATGCAAACATAATGGTGGAATATACTCAGATAATTCTGTGTTCCAACATGTGGGTTTTTTCTTCTTTTTCTTCCATTATGCTCACTTGGACTCAGAAGAGTCCTGTCGCAAGGCTAAGTGCATTGCCAATTCCAGCATTCCCACTGCCATGGAAGTGATTACCCGCTGTAGTTACCTTTTTTTCCCGTTTTTTGTGGTTGAAAATTAACCACTCTAGTGCCACGTTCAGTGTTGTTCCAGTCCCAGACATTAATTTCTTTTTCCTTCACTGTCTTTCAGCCCATTACAAAAAAATTGTTTGTTTTTCCTTTTAGTCCTCCTCTTTGCACCCTCCTCTTGCCAACCGTAAAATGTGTCATGTCCATACAAAAATGACATATCCTATTTGTCACGCTAATCTTTCCAATCAATATTACAATGCAATTTCTTTTTAACGTTTTTGAACCCAGAGCTGCAGCACCCGAGCAAAGCCTTTCCAATGGGAAGTCTGTTTCAACTTACAGGCTGAGGTTAAAAAATTCAGGCTACATTACCATCTCTTTCAGAAAGGAGACAAGATCACATGCAGCCACACAATCACAGAGCGGGTGAGGTTGGAAGAGACCTCTGGGGGTCATCTGGTCCAACCCCCCTGCTCAAGCAAGGCCACCTAGAGCCGGTTGCCCAGGAATATGTCCAGACCGCTTTTTAATATCTCCAGCAAGGGAGACTGCACAACCTCTCTGGGCAACCTGTGCCAGTGCTCGACCACCCTCACACTGATAAAGTGTTTCATGATGTTCAGATGGAGCCTCCTGTGTTTCAATTTGTGCCCATTGCTTCTCATCCTGTCACTGGGCATCACTTTGCTTGCATTTTGTGGTTTCTAATGGCATCCTCCAAATGGCTCAAAGGCTAGTATTATAGTGCAGAGAGATTTCTAAAACTACCTAGTTTGAGATATTGCATACATTTATGCAAATAACCATTTCTGCTTTCAGACCTACTTGCACTGACTTTCAGACATATCCCCTTCTGAAAGACTCGCTTTGAGTTGGCTACACCAGCACTACGCAGTAGCTGAGAACTTCACATTAAGTTACTGGGACCGTGTCCCATCACAAAACTATTGAGTGCTCTTTTCAGCTAGCATAAATGACAAGCCTTATTTGGCTTCACTAGAGTCATTCTTCTTGGCTGGGTACACTTCTCTAACTGTAGTTTCTCAAGATTAAGCTCTCAATCTGATTCTGCTTAACTCATGAATAATTAATTTAGGCAGGTAGACTCATTGCGTGATGGAGCACTGAGGGCAAATTTCTGTTCTTTGACCTTGCTCAGAGTTAAGTGCAAAGCTTTCAAGCAGCTAGGATTGTAAATTGCAGGTGAAGGCCATTTCCTAGCACTCGGTGATCTTTCTTACTCATTATGATTTTCTACTGAAAAATATAGGGAATAACCTCTTTGTGTTGCTAAAGAAAAGCTAACATAAACCCTCTCAACACGTCCCCTGTGAGCTCTTTTTATTTGCTCACAAAAGTCAGCCACTTCTCTTACAACATTAGTGTAGCATTTGCTTTATTGAGGTTTGAGTACTTAGAGTCTCATTTCTTTCTAAGTAATATTTGCATCATTAACGCCCAAGACATTTTACAAACAGTGCTGTCAAAAACAGTGGCCTAGAATTTATGACTCTCAGCAACAAATAAAAATCATGTTTTTAAGTTACAGTTTTCAGGGATTTTGCAGGAACTAATTTTATAAGTTATCCAAGAAGCAAAGAAAAACATCAGATATAATAAATAAGAACAAAAAACCCTGAAGTACACAAGAACTCCAGTAGTGTTTCTAGACTACAATATATAGATGTCTGTATAGTTGTCTTCAAGTTTCAGTTTAAGATGAGTGTGCCAGCAAAGATGGATTTACATAATAGAGCCTATAGAGTTATGCGTATTTCTCATATTTGAGAAGAAATAACCTATCTTTTAGGCAAAAAAATAAAAACAGGGAAAAAAAGTCAGAAATTCTTACACTGAGTAGGATTTAGTGTCAGATACGCTCCCTTGACAAAAATTAAGTCGGTATTTGCCACAAGTATTTTCACTACTATAGAACACTTTGCAAAGACTCATTTGAGTTTTAAAAAAGCAAAAACCTCAGAGCAGACTCAAGCATCTAATTATTTTTTAATCTCATGCATGACTTCTAGTTTTTTCAAATTGCTGATGCACGGGAAAGAAGCATTGTAGGATTTTAATCCAAATTTTTCCCTTCTCAAATATAACCTCAAATCCTTCCCCAGAGGATAAACCATCCTGCACTGTGTTTCTGTCTATAAACAGGCAGTAGCTTTCAAACCCTTTGCAATGTAAGACTGGACTGGCAATCACAATCCGTTTGTCCACTCAGAAAGCAGGCCTGAATTTACAGAATGACATCAAACTGAGAGCACGTGATTTAGGAGCAAGGATCTCAGCTGATACTGGCCTTGAAAGATAATACACGCAGCTGGCTAATTTAATTTAATTTTAATTTAAGTTCATTTAAATGCACAGGGAATAATATGATCTATTTTGTGCATGTCCATCTATTTACAGTGGTTTTTTTCCAGTCTTTCTTACCTGGCTGCACTTTCTGTTCTGAATGTCACCTCTGGGAAGCTGCTTCATCACTGTATTAGACAATAGCTTTGAAAGAACTTACTGTAAGCAGGATTTTACTGATTATCTTCCTTTCACTTCACCAAACTGGCTGCTATAGTTGGCAGGGAAGTGCTTTGTGCTCCTGTCAATTTTTCCATGTTTGGGAATTTTAAAAGGCAGCAAGGCCCTTGGAAATACCATCCTCATATTTCTCTAGCTAAAAATGAGCAGCTTACCTGAATGCACTGATAGACATATTCCACGCATGAATATGAACTTCTCAGTGATCATGTCCACAGCAGCTCACCCCTTTACAAAAACATGACTTCCATCCTCTCTTGAAATTTAAGGTATTTTCATTGCACATTATGAATTTTAACTATTCCTTGTCACATAGAAGTATTGGTAATGTTTATTTTAAAGCAAATTGACAATTATATGCAGGGATTAAATATTCAAAGCCATGAAAAAGCCATTAAAATGAACAGCATCTCAAAAAACAGCCATACCTTTGTCTGCTGAGAAAAGGTAACTGACACAATTACGAAGAAAGAAATAATTCTGCAGTGAGTCTTCTAAAATAACTGAATATGTGCAGATTTTCTTTAGAGCAAAAAGAACATTTATTCTAAAACTTTTACTTTTTTCATGAATGCTATCTTTTTTTCTGTGTCACACTTCATGGAGAAGAAAAACGTTTCAAATGGATATTCAGGATCAGCTGAAAAAAAATCTGGGCACCTCTTCCAGAATAACTTAGCCAATCAATTCCACTCCCGTCAAGCAGTCTCGAGCACGTTTGCTTGCAGCCAATGAAAGAACAAAAAGATTAGAACCAGTAGCTGATCAGATTTTTTCTTGGGTAGCAAACACAGCAGGGATTATGTTTTTACTCAGAGTTATAGTGGCTGAATTGAAGTGTGTACGTGGTTCCTGTGCAGCAGTAAGTTCCCTTCCAACTCCTAGCATCACAGTGTAACACCACTTGACAAAAAACCCCCTTCTTACCATGTCCAGATCAATTTTTATCTGTAAGTCAGCCATAGCACAATTTGCATTTGGAATTTTTCTTGGAGTGCCTTTCCCAGGTTCCAGAAGTACTGTACAATATAGTAAGGAAGGAGGGAAGGAAGTAAAGAAGGGAGAAAGGGAGGGAGGGAGGCAGGAATTACTATTGTTCAAATTAAAATTTAGTGGTGGGAAACCTTTGTGCCTGCCCATGAAAATATTATTTATATACAAAATTGTTAGCTTTCCAAGCTGCTCTGCATGTGCTGTCCCTACTAAAGTCCAAGATTTTCAACTAAAAGCTGGCTGAGACGTGGGGAGAAAAAACTGCCCAATTCATTATAGGATGAAAAGCAGTGGATCAAATCACTCAACAGTTTTAAACAGCTCACCCAGAGTTCCAAATACACAAAGTTGTTCAAGAAACAAAACCTCTCCCTCTGATGCTACATAGATGGAACAGAATTAAAAGCAAGAACAGACCAATTCTGCCTTTCTGTTTAAGTCATTCCATCCTCCTCCAAGTCCCTGCAGCATTTGGGTGTGTAAGAAGCTTTAAGGAATTTAATTTCTCTCTCCTATTTCACACATAGGGGACACCAAAGGATAAGTCATTTTGCCAGAGTCCTATAGCAAGTGACCATCTCTAAGGCCAGTCCCTTGACAACGGGTGTCCCCTTGATTGATGGTACCACTAAATGTGACTATGTCTGTTCAAGAGCACACCCCTCAGTATAGTCATTATTGTGACTGCAGTATACCTAATGAAGAGAAGGATTCCAATGTATGGCACCCTGAATTCCCAGTTCCATGAAATTAAAGAAGGATTATATACACAGGTTTGTGGCATGCAAAATTCCCGGCCAACAGCAGACTTACCTGTTTCCAGAAACAGCCAGGTCCATAGGCAGAACTTGATGGAACTGACATGGCTTGGTCTTTCCACAGTGAGAAACCCCTCTGCAGAGAACCTCACAGATCAAAGGAGCAGAGAGCCTCACTGGAAGAACACAGCTCCTGAGTGCATCTCATCTGTAGCCTTCCTAGATGCAACAACTTGCCCCACCATTTTTTTACCACAGGGCACCAGACACTTCGGCACATGGATTCACCCATCTTCTGATCAGCCTCTTCACCGCCTGAAGCCAGAAAGTTTGTACTGCATTCCTTGTTGTTGACTTCCTCCTTGATTAGCAAGACATCCATACCTTTGGAAGACCCTAGCCAGCTTAAGACATAACAGCTTTTCAGGGCACAAACACATCCCTTAATCCCAGCAAGACATCTTTCCTCCAGCTTTGGACATTCTGACCAGGGGGTTTCTTGAATAACTTACAGTTTAAAGCTCCCTTGGAAATACCAATGAATTTCAAAAGCAGTGCTGCAAGTGTTTCCTCTTTTCCACTCCATTTCTTCTGTTCCAAATCAACTTACAACTCTACAACTGTTTTAGCTTGTGTCTTCCAATAAAGCTTCTTGGAATCTCAGTTCAGCTATTCATCTTCTTTCACCCGTGCCTTTCTGGCACTGGACTTTCTAAAGCCTCTCTATCACATAGCAAGGGTTTTCATCTGCACCTGCTGGCAAGGCAAGAATGCAAACAAAAAGCAAAGAAGTTTAATTTGTGGCATGTGCAGAGACAACACTTATTATGGGATTTGGGTGTTTGGTTTATTTTTTCCATTTGACCTATTTACTGGATTTCATCAAATCGAAAATGTTGAGAGAACAATAAACGCTTTGACCAGCAGGTTGCAGGAGAGATCAAGGAAAGAAATTCAGTTTACATCAATGTATCTAATTTTGTCAGGACCTTTTTAGTATTTTGGGGAAACAGAACAGAGAGGTCAGATTATGCCCAGCAGAATGCAGAAATATCTTTATTAGACTGTATTTTTAATGCTGTATAAGACAACACAAGGACTCAGCTGTACAAAAAGATATTTAATATTTGCCATTCTCATGCCGTTTGGTATTGTTTAAAGTAATAACAAGAAAACAATGAGTTTATCTTCTTAAAAATATCTGTAAAAGGTTATATGACCAGAAAGTGCAATAAACCTGGGGGTGTTGATCGACAGCCGGCTGAATATGAGCCAGCAGTGTGCCCAGGTGGCCAAGAAGGCCAACGGCATCCTGGCCTGTATCAGAAACAGTCTGGCCAGCAGGAGTAGGGAAGTGATTGTGCCTCTGTACTGGGCGCTGGTGAGGCCGCACCTCGAATGCTGTGTTCAGTTTTGGGCCCCTCACTACAAGAAGGACATTGAGGTGCTGGAGTGTGTCCAGAGAAGGGCAACGAAGCTGGTAAGGGGTCTGGAGCACAAGTCTGGTGAGGAGCGGCTGAGGGAACTGGGGTTGTTCAGCCTGGAGAAGAGAAGGCTGAGGGGAGACCTTATTGCTCTCTACCTGAAAGGGGGTTGCAGAGAGGTGGGTGTTGGTCTCTTCTCCCAAGTGACGAGTGATAGGACAAGAGGAAACATCCTCAAGTTGCACCAGGGGAGGTTTAGGCTGGATATTAGGAAAAATTTCTTTACTGAGAGAGTGGTGAAACACTGGAATAAGCTGCCCAGGGAAGCGGTGGAGTCACCCTCCCTGGAGGTGTTCAAGGAACGTGTGGATGAGGCATTGTGGGACATGGTTTAAAGGGCATGGTGGTGTTAGTTGATGGTTGGACTTGATGATCTTACAGGTCTTTTCCAACCTTAGTGATTCTGTGATTCTGTGATCCTGTAAATCCTGGTTTACCATCTCAATTATAAAGTTTAAATTGAAAAGAATATGCTGATGGAATCTGATTTAAAAAAAACTAGAATTTTTTCACCTCATATCACACATTTTTATTATTTTTACCAAGCTAAAACTCCAAGAAATTTTGGGTTTTGCTTTGAGTATGCTTTTAAGTATACGTATGCTCTTCATTCCAAATGCAACCCTTGCACAAGAGGATACAAGCGCATGCAATAGTAATCACAGACATAGCTCTTACACCCAGCTGGGTTTTAGGGTAGTAAGAAATAAGCATCACTAGCTGCATTACATCCAGACCCATTTTAAGAGCAACGTACAGTAAACTTCCACAGTGTCCTTTGGCGAGAAAGTACTAAATAAACCCCAAGTCAGATTGATGTGCTCTGCACATAAGCAGCTTAAAGTCTTGAGGGTGAGGAAGTATTCTAGCCCTAGAAGACAGTGGGGCATCACATGAAAAAAAGTAAGAAACAAGGTTTTCTGCAAGGGTAAGACTGGGGCTTTGATACGTGCATGTTCATGGGGCTGAGTTGGAAAGGCGTTCAGAGAGGTGTTCCTTTTTTTTTTTTTTTTTTTACAGGTGGTTGGAGTAAGTATTTGTTTGTGTTGTAACAGTTTGCCAGAGGATACAAAATCCTGTGCAAAGGTTGAGGCTGGTCTAAGCACTTTTCTCTGGCAGTCTACCTACAGAGATGTTGATACTGTCCCCAAACTTCTCCCTTTCTGTGACATTCTTATTGGCTCTGAGAAAGGCAAGGCACGAAAGGAATGAGACTGGGAGTCCTGCCTTGTGCTGCCAGAGCCTTTCTGGCTATGAAGCTTTACGTCCTTTGTGTCTTGTGGGAGGCTGGGCACTGAAACCTTAGAGATATTTAATCTTGCTTGAGGCGTTCCCACACATTTCTGCAGAAGCAAGCAATGTATAAGCTGGAAGCACAAACACTCTTCTCCCCATATATAAATAAAAATATGAAAGAAAACGCAATATAATCTCCCTGCTATTCAGTTTTCCTTGTTCTTCATGATGCTTTTCCATTTAACCTTTTGGAAAGATGTTTATTCACTTCGGGTGCTTTTAATGTTCTCTGCCACAGGAGGGAGCTATCACCACTTCGACTTGCTCAGCAAGAAGAGCCACACAGGTGTTAGACAGCATACTCTATCTGTGAGGCCCACCAAGGGGAAATAAGATTAAGCTTGATTTGCTGGAGGTGAACATTTGCCTGAAAGTACTTAAAATGTTTTATTTAAGTTCACGTTGTGGGTGGCATGTGTCCTTTTATAATGAGAAGACACAGTACGTACTGTGACCTGCTGGCAGCAAAAGGGCTGAGGCTGAGAAGCTGTTTGCAGGTGGAATCTTTTGACAGTCAAGTCTCAAAGCTCCTGGTTGCTACAGCAGTTTCACCCTCTGTAAAACCAGAAGAGTTTGCAAAAATGCATGGCATGCAACACCTTACTTTGATCAGAGTGATGAGTGAAGCTCTTGTATCTGAATGATTGTAGGTATCGCTAGACAGTAGAAATGCAGACGTTGCACCTTTTGAGTCATATGGGGCTCTGTGAACTTCTCTGCATTCCCATCCTGCTATAGCATGCAATTAAAGATAACTAGCTTCTTGGAAGCAGTTGCAACTTGGAGGAGAAGCTATCAAAATGACAAGCAGCAGATCCCCAATAGAAAGGTGAAGATGTAAATTTTGCATACAGTGAGCTGTAAACTTTTGCCAGGGAATGCCCATGAGGCTCAGTCGCAGTCAGAAAAGAATTGCAGACTTAAACTGGGAGAAAACATTGTTAGCAATAGGGATTTAATGCTTCATACAGTTCAAAAAGACCTGAAGCCTCCCTGACCCAGGATGTGAGCTGTGGACTACCAATGGGTAAAAAGACAGCTAAGTATACCATATGTATCTTGCTAAGTCAAAATAAGAAAACAATGCAAAAAAGATTTAAAATAGATTAGAGCAGAACAGCCATAAAATTGTACCAAGCAGAAACAAAATTTGTAAATTTCCTGATGCTGACAAAATTGAACAGTACTTGAAGTACTACTGAGAAAGGAATGTAAAACAGCTCCTCTTATCTAAAACATGATATTCTCTTTAAGCAGCATGCAGCTGAAGAGATTTTCAGGAGTTTGCAGTAGTTTAGATTTTCACTTGAAAACTATGCATCATCATCATCATCATCATTTTAATGAACTCTTCCACAGAAAAGTAAAGTAGCTTTCTGAACAGCTAGGCTATAGAAGTTATTCTACAGTTAAAATAAATCTAACAGGGAAGTGACCATGATGATGTCTAGACAAAAATGAAAGTCCTTGAAATGTAATAAAAAAATACAATGCAAGCCTATACAACCATTTGAAACCTGCAACAAAATGACTTAAATATACAGAAAGCTGTCATATGACATAATTTGATTAAGTATTGTAAATATTGCCATTTTGTGTAAATGAAAGTGCTGATGGTGAAATTGGTTCCTTAAACTCTTTATTCAAAATGGGATTGTATTGCAGCAGGTGTAGTAAGACTTAGAAATACTCAGGAAAACTAAAGCAATAAAACTCTGTATTAGTAAAAGAAGCCATATTTTCTTCCACATACTTTGTAGGGAAGGGTGCACTATATGCTCTCCCCCCGAACCACCCCTGACTTACTTGTTGGAATCCTTTAAAGA
The DNA here is from genome assembly GCF_030936135.1 of Gavia stellata. Taxonomy (NCBI): domain Eukaryota; kingdom Metazoa; phylum Chordata; class Aves; order Gaviiformes; family Gaviidae; genus Gavia; species Gavia stellata. The sequence goes on along the minus strand of NC_082621.1, from coordinate 7,751,074 downwards.
GCAGAGCTGAATTATTCAACATGTTGGGGCAAGTATTCTCAAAAGTTTGCGATTACTGATTCTGATGCTGGACTCCCTGAGGATGCCAAGGATCTTGAACTTAAATCTACCAAGGGCTTTAGCTGCCCCATTACACCAGACCTCGAGGGCATTTTAGGCTCTTCACTCCTTTTCACATCTTATGGATGAACATCTAGGATCAACAAGGTACACCGAAGGAAGTGTCCTCTTCCAAGATGCCAAACTAGATACAGACACTGTATGCCTTCTGTGTCACTCTAGACATCTGCGGCAGTCCTGCAGCACCAGCTGCAATGCTAAAAGGGCACAGTCCCCCAAAGAAGCTGTCACTCATCTGTTGTATCTTCTCTTTGCATCTGGTTTGGACTCCTGGGGACTTTCTATGCTGAAATTTCAGCTGTTTTCTTAAAATGCCATCCTGCCTCTTGGTATTTGAAACTAGGAGGCAGAGGGAGAAGTGCAGGCAACCAGCTTGCTTTGGATGAGAATAATAAGCACATGAACATCAGACTTTTCCCTGCCTTTTGCTAGAGAAAAAAAGCTGCAACTTGTTCTGCAGGTGGCAGGCAAGAGGTTTCAAAAAGCAATGTAACAGGGAAGGGAAGAAAAAAAATCCCTTGCTGACACATAGCAGAGGAGGAGGGAAGACACCTTTGAGTAATCATGCTGAGCAAATTGTGCAGAATTTCACTCGTGAAGGACTTGCCTTGTTGATTCTCATTGCTTGGGTGATAATTAGTACTCTTGAACTTATCTAGAAAGCCATGCACTTTGTCATTTTCACTGCAATAAATGTCTATAGCTTCTAGCAGACTTCAATTATAGCTTTAGGGATTATGGGCATGCTGTTGACTGGTATGTACCAGATAAACATCATCTTTTATGATTTGAGTTTGTTAGATCTGCATTAAAAGGGGAAAGGGTGTGAATCAGAAACTGCAAACAAACAAACAAACCAACCTACAACACAACAGCAATTGCACAGAAGAGGTGAGGAGATACTCACAATGAACAACTGCAAGGCATTGAGAGTCCTAGTCTGACACATGCATGACCTTTACCTACAAAGAGAAAAATTTCCTAGCCCCCTGAGGCAGGTACATTTATTGTGTGACTTAGCCTGCCCCAGACCTGCTTGACAGATCCATAGAACCTGAGGTGAGAGTGGAGAGGAATGCATCATTGCGAAGAGCCATGAGTATTAACGTCAAGGAAAGAGAGAAGTCCACAGGCCCTGCAGCTCGGATATACGCACTTGCATATGAAGGGAGATGTTCACATCAGCTGTTTCCAGGCTCTGACACTGAGTGGAGAGAGAATACTGTTTGGAGGGACTTAAGAGCAAGCTTCTGCTTCAGGTGAGTGGATCTCTGGAGGTGGTTCTTCTTCTGAAAACAACAACAGGGTTGGGAGCCGTTTCTTAACCCTAGGCCAGACTTAGGCTTGAAGAATACTCCCTTAGACAAAAACTGTGTAGTCAGATGGGCGGGAGGGAAAGGTCAAACCACAGTCATTACTAGTGATTTCAGAACCATTTTCTGTGCTGTAAAAATGTGCATTTATACCTTTGAATAACTACTAGCCTTAAACTGGACAGATCTTATTTTCCCATATGCAGATCCATGAGAAAACGAAGTTGATGGATACCAGAGGCATATGGTGTAATACGGTGTCCTTGGTGTAGCAGTAGCAGTACTGCTTTTTGTCATCATGTCAAGAGACCTTGAAGCCTCAATATTTTTCTATGCTTCAAAGGTACCCCACCTATTTGTCTACCTAATAAGACATTGCTCACCTGACATTGTCTTCAAGAAATTTCAGACTGTGTTCAGGCTCTGTAAGCTTGAATTGCCACATTAGCTGAGTTTCTGCTGACTGTCGGCAACATCTCCCCCAGGCTTGCTCAGAATGGACTTCACTCATGAGCAGTGGGCTGCAACTCCCTACAGTCTACCTCACACCAGCAATATTGAAACTGTTTGAGGTTCAGTTCTCCTCTCTCTCTCATTATGAGAGATGGCAAAGAAAAGCATTCAAGCCCCTGTGCTAAGTGTTACTGCTATCACCGTCTTCTCAAGTCCCATACTGCATTTGTCTTTTGTTGAGTTTCTTATGACTTACTTATCTTCCTGTGCTTTATTTGACTGTGTTAGTGCTCCTGACCACTCTGCCTACAGCTATAGAGAAAGATAAGCTGCTTTTTTCCTCACTGAATTGCACTGTTAATGTGTAATTTATGTCTCCTACCAAAATAATTATACTCCTAATCTGGGCTTTCTTTGAAATTTCCAGGCAAACGTTTTGTGTAGGACAAAGATATCACAGAAATATAGAATGATTGAGGTTGGAAGGGACCTCTGGAGGTCATCTGGTCTCCCCTGCTCAAGCAGGACTATCTAGAGCTGTTTGCTGAGGACCATGTCCAAATGGCTTTGAATACCTCCAGGGGCAGTGACTCCACTCCTAGAGATATTCAAAGGCCATCTGAACACAATCAAATATGGCCACGATTAAATCTGTAGGAGAATATAGATAGTACTGTTAAAATGTTTTGTACTAAAGAGTTCTGCTTATCATCATCCTCAATTATTCTGGTATCACTGGATCTCTCACAGGACAATGTGGTTTTTCCTATATAGGGATAATTCTAAATCCCAAGGTGCTGATGTTAACAGTGGATATTTTACTGTGGAGCACAGTTTCTCTACAAAAACTTTCCCTTAGCTCATATCAGCTGGGAAAGCTGCAGACTCTGCCCTCTTCTGTGGAATTAATCACACCAAGACAATCTTACTATTGGGCTGTTTAAAAGCTCCCTGTTACGGATTTTCTTCTGCAAACAATGATATTCTCCTGTTTTCTTAAGCTGCATGTTCTGCATTGGCTCAAAATTACAGACTTGCAACTGTAAAGTGAAAAGCCACTGCTAGTGGGAGGCAATCTGGAAGTCACAATGGCAGAAAATAGGACAGAGGGGCTACAGGCTCTTTCCTAACTCGAACTAAAATAATTAGACCTAGACAGCTCCTGATAGGGGAAATGGTTCAAACACAATTCAGCACAATCTGTCTAGAAGTTTAAGAGCTGGAAAGGGGATGTGTGTCTGCACATGTGTCTGTTTCTTCCAGCTGGATCTTGTGATCTAACATGGTATTGTCTTTCCCATTAACCTCCCTTCTCTAGACATTGGCTGCCTAGGTGCCAAAGTTCCTCACTAGGTACAGATAGCTCTCTCCTCCCCAAGGGGGTATTTATGCAGTTCGTTCCCTCTTCCTCTCTTATCCCCAGTTAGTCTAAGCCAGCACAGGCTGCTTTTTGCCACAGAAAGCTAATCCTTTCCTCCCCAAAGAAGGCCAGACACAGCCAACAAAATAGTTTTCTCCAGATAAAGTGAGAAAAATAGACTGCACCTAGTTTGGCTACAGTAAGAGGATGCCTGGGCTGTCTTCAGTATCCGTCCTTTGCATCATGTCTCAGAAACATTATTTTGGCCAGCTGTGACACAGCCCTCTTATTTCACATACTCTGGCCTGAGATAAAGTCTTAGAGGAGCCACAGGTCTGGTGACCAGGCTAGTCCACTCCAAGGGGTCTAATTCTGCTCACTGTGGGTGAGTGATAGACTGTGGTAAGAGACTGATGGATGGATATTCCCTCCTTCTCATGATCCACAGAGCTGAAGACTTTGAACCATCTTCTCAAAGACAGCAGTTTCTCTTTTTTTTGACTGAGACCTAGATAACAGAGACTTGGGTGACTGACATTTTGGGGGGTTAGTGAGGGCATAGATGTTGCCACAACGACCAGTTTCCCAGTGGTGCACAGGGAGGTCTGAAAAACCTGACCATGGAGGTATCACTCAGGTCATGAATCTCTTTGTGATGGAAATGAGGGCTCTGGTGTCCTACACCTATGTGGATGGGTGTTTGAAACAGTAGAGATTGATGTCTTTATGTGGCTGATAAATTTCTGTACGCGTCAATGCTATATCCCTCAGGAGTCACACATTTGTAGATCCCTCTTCTTCTTGTGCAGTGTTGCAGGATTTTAATCCTGCCAAAGCTCTCAGGCACAACCAAGGATTGCTCAGGAAAACGGCGTTCCTTGATCTGCATGGAAACACAGAAATGGTACTCCCAGTCTCAGTCTTGCCTGAGAGATTGGGAAAAGGCGTGGAGTGCAAGACAAAAAGGTTGAGGGCATCATCAGAAAATCAGGATAAAAATACTAGTGAACAGCTCCCCCTGATTTACATTATGGCCGTAGAATGCACTAAAAAAGCATTTTACTGTTTTTGGATTTGCCATGCAAATTTCACTTATCTTCCGCATAGGGTGAGGGTCTTCCTCTAGGTGTCTGCAGGGTCTGAGGGACTAACCTGACAAAGCTTTGTTAAACAGACCTTACTATGCACTCTGTGGAGGCTGTCTTGAAGCCAGCAGTAACTCATCAGTATGTGAAAAACCTTATTTACCCTTCAGGATGTGGTTAACTTGTTTTTCAAAGCAAGGGGGAGTTAATCTTGCATGGTGTAACTTAGTCATAAATGTTGACCACAGCATCCTGCTTCTTGCTTGTGAGAGAAAGATGAGTTGGGGAATAAGTGCGTTGGGGTCTTTTTGACTAATAACCAAGTTGTTATGGAAACTATCACTCCATCAAACCACCGTACATTATTTCCTGTTGGCCTCGTCCTAGTATCAATGAGTGGAAAAAACCAGCATGTTTTCTTCTCTTCTGGTATGTGTGTTTTCCTTCCTCATGTTCATATCAAGCTGTCTCTTAATGGATTTCTCCTTAGACACGTGTCTCTTTTTTGTGTGATCCAAAATATCTTGCTGAGGTCTCTTCAAAGTGCTCTGAAAGATCAGACCTCATTTGAATCTTCTAAGTCTAGAATTCATGGCCCTACTGAAGCTTTTTAATGTGCCAAAGAGAGTCTCCACTTCCCTGTACAAAGTCTAGACAAGACAAATTCAGCCAACAGGAAATCTAGGTTATCAAAGCTGTATTTCTAATCTCACTGGTCATTAGGACACTTGGATTTCAGCAATCTCCATCCCAAATTCAGAAGAAAGAGCGCAGAACAAACCACAGCATTTTGGCTTAGTAAAACTTTATTTCGGTCACTATTACAGTAACCTGAAATGCAGGTGCCATCCATACACTTTGCAGAAGAAATACAAGTTCAATAAAGCAAATGCAAATAAAAATGTTTTTATGGTAGAACATTATCTGGCTGAAGTGAATCACTTCAGATCCAACACAGGTCTTCTCATCTACACTAGAAAATGATAGTTATTAAAGCTATCTAAAAAACATTAAAGCTATAAAGAGCATCTACTGTGCCTGAATTCTCTAAGCAGTAATACATCAGTTCTACGGACAGTAATGCAATATGCCAGTAACAGATGATTTAAAAGGGTCATATATCTATAGTGAGGTTTGGATTTTCAAGAACTACTGAAGCAGGTTGGATGCTTCTGTGCAAAGGCTAGAAGAGTGGGGAGATCAATTTCTACTTAGCAGGGGGATGAGGGGAAACATGCTCTCCTCAGTTCACAGGAAAAAAGAAATGGCAAAAGCAGTTACAACTCTTACTACATAAACTAGCTAGGCAGGATTCAACAGTATAAAATGGGAAGGGGAACCTTAAGGGGAAGGTGCTGTGTTGTGTTCTGGATGGTTATTGTCAGCAGATTTGACACTGGCTGTTCCACCCGTTGTGCTGCTGGTACACGCTCTCTCCTGCTGTTCTTCAGATTGCTGTTGCCTTCCATCCCCACTGCCTGGAAGAGCAAAGTGTGTTTCAACTACATTTAATGCAATTGGGCCTGTGTGTCACTGTTTGATCTGTCAGATCGAGACAGGTAGACTCACAAAACTTAGGCTGGACTATCTTCTGTGCCTCTTCGGATACCTTCATTTAAAAATCCTCCCCCCTCCTCTCTTTCCTCCCACTACTTCACATGTTCATGTTTTGGGAGCCTTGTTTTGACTCCTTATTTGTCTTGATTTTTCTCCAGGCTTTGTGCTCTGTCACTTGAAATAGTCAATGAGATATCTCTCAGGTACTTCTGGCAACACCTAAGTAGCTCTGGTAAAACAAGTTTGCTGCAAAGAAAATCTGGGGACCAGCCACCAAGAACAGAGCTTTGGATGCAGAAAGGGACTGTTTTCGTTGTGGTTTGGGGGAGGAGGGTGGGGGGGTGGTGCTGGTTGGTTTTTTGCTGTGGTTTGGTTTGGGTTTTTTTGGGGGGGTGTGGTGGTGGGGTTTTTTTGTTTGCTTTTTTCCCCAGAAACCTACAAGAGTTATATAACAGAAACAGGAGCAACTGAACAGGTATCATTCCTTGTGAGGTTAGAGAAGTACACAAAGACAAGCAGTCATTCCTGGCATGTGCTTCCAGTATTTCTACAGATCAAGCTATGTGCTTCCTTACCTCAGAAAAGAAACAGTTTGATACTCATGAGTGTATTGAAGGCAATACTTTTTGCCAGCAGGACTCTCAAACCCAACACAGTCATAGACAGCATGTTCGCTTTCTCCACTTTGGTATCTGCTTAGTGAGAGAGAAAAAATGGGAGAGCTCATGGTCTAGATTCAGATATTGTGATATTGGCAGAAAGCAGAAAAAACCACAGGTAATAGTTTCAGGGAAAGAAGCAGCAGCAAAGGAAAAGATGATAGAGAAACATGGCAACAACAGGGGAGGAGGATGTCTGTCTAGGTTGGATTTTGCTTCCTGTTGCTTGTCTGTTACTAAACTAGCTACCTAGAAAAAGCAGGTTGTGTTTCATGAATATGTTGTATTCTGATTCCTCTACCCCTGGGAAAATACATTTCCATGCATTTATCCCTAATATAGTAATGTAACTTCACAATCTATTTAGGTAACTAACCTTGTGCAGAGGTGTCTGTGGTGTTGCAAACCTTCCCTGTAACTGGTTCTTCAGCCTCCTTTTCTGTAGCATGATAAAGAAAAAGCATTACAAACTATGTCCAAATTTTAAAAAGGATTAATAAAAACATTCATATAACCCTACCCGTAGGAACGTGTGGGCAGTACAGTCCGAGGCTCAGAGGAGTGGTCGCTCATTCTAACATTAACTTGAGGAGAAAATTTCTCCATGCAGTTGCACGAAACGAAAGCATTCCTGAGTTCTTCTGGTTTTGCTATTTGAATGAGCTTCATCATGACAAAAACAATTCCTCAGAGTGGTTTAGGGGAAAAAAACCCACACCATCACTTTAACTTTTTGTTGTTTTTAGAAAGGCTATTTCAGGCTGTGCTCTAGGAGATTTGCTGCTATGTGGTAAAGTATTTACTGATAAGTAAATGTACATTTAAAAAAAAGATTGTGTCTCTTTTTTACCCCAAAAAGAGTAACTCCAAGTTGTTGAACAGTTAAGATCATTTATTTTAGATGCTTTTAAATATCTTTCAGCTCTACCTGCTTACGTACCAGATGTTTCCCCCATTTCTGCTGCTTACCTAGGAGCAGGAGAAATAGCAAGTACCCTTAGCAGGAGAAATAGCAAGTACTGGAAGACACTGCCACCATAAACACGTTGCAGCTGTACCACAAAATTGTACCTGTCAATGTTGTGTTGGCTTTAATAGTCCTGCCATCGAATTTGGCCGTGCAGGTCACCTCTGTGCCTTTTGTCACACTGACTGCCTTAATAGTATCATACAACCCCTTTGATGTCAAAATGGATGCACTCTGTTCATATATGACTTCATTAGAGGACATCTCCAAGCTGATGCTCTTTGTGGAGAAATTCCTTGCCAAACAAGCTGCTGTCCCAATGCTGCCACCTTCTTCCAGTTTCTTTGATTTCATCACAATGACTTCTGGGACAGAACTGGTTTGAATGTCTGTAAAAAAAAAAACATTGTTTGGGCATGATTTGATTTTATTGCAAGCTTGCCTGAGTGCTAAGTCACCTAAAGTTCATATATACTCCAGCTGAGACTAATTCCTAGCATTATCAATGAGTAACTGCCTTGTCTTTATTTCTTGCGGCGGATTCCAAAAGATCAGATCAAAGACAGAAAGGCTGTATGAGAGCAGGTTTTTTATAGGAGCTTTAACTCCACAGGATTTTAAGCTTCCTTTTGCCCAAGCTTGTGCGTATATGTGAATTCTTTATTTTATAAGTAAGGGACCTGCAAATGAGAAGAGAACTTCTATGCATGCCACTCCAAGAGTCAAAAAATTCTGTTTTCTCAACAATTTAATTCCTAAAAATAACACTTCTATCAAGGGCTGTCTTGCATATTCATGAGACATGAGGGAACAATTGTTTTTCCTTTACTCTCCCTCCCCTCCCCCAGATCTCCTTCTGATGTGGCGAAAAGGTCCAACCATAGCAGGAGTGGTGGGGCAAAGAGAAGTCAGTTTGTTGCTTCACTGTTGTGCAAGGTTACTCCAACAAATGACATTACTTGCAGAAATGAAGTACTGCTGTTGGAGTCGGGGACAGGGTTGATCTTTTCAATAACAAATGCTCAGATGCAGGAAGGATTTTTGTCTCTAAGATGGGAAAGTAAGAGAGAAGCAACCAGAAGTCTGTGAATTGCATATCTCCTCTTCTCCAGGAGTTTCTGATAAGGTCAAGAACTTTCAATTGTGGGGGAGGTTTTCCCCGCTAGACATTGCACATGGTGTAAGACATTCCAACGCAGTCTGGAGACAATGAAAAGAGAATAGGATTGGTACTGGGTTCAACAAAAATTCTTGTGCCAGTTCCAAAAAGTGTGACCTTTTTCATCCATGTACTGTGCCATATTGTTAGTCCCACAGCTCCAGGGGCAGTCGGAAGTATAACGCAGAATTTGTATAATAAACTGATTTGAACGGAGGAACACCCCGAGGCCTATGAACTTGATGTCCATGGACAAATCTTACAATCTTCCTTAGATCAGTGTATTAACCTTCAGTGGTAGTTCTTTAGGGTCAAGATACCAACAAACATCAAGGCATGAAAAACGTGCCCCAGAACTGGAATTTGGAAAGAACCTACAAGATGCTGACAAGTTTTCACAGGATTTGGTATCCTTGCTCTCTCACGCATTTTTCAGAAGAGTTACTCTGAAATTTTCAGATGTATTTTTTCTGTTTTGAAATAATTCCAAGCAACATACGTGAATGACAAAGGCTTGACAACTGCAAAAGCCTGAATTTCAACTATATAGCAGCAGCCTTCTCTGAGAATTTCTTATAAGACATACAAGTAATGAAGTAAGATTGCTTAAACTAGAAGGGGATGTCTTTTCAGGAAATGGTTGGTCTCAAAATAATTTAGTAGCCAACAATCACTATGATATCATGATTTTTTTAAAAATAAAGTATTTTGCCCTCAGGTCATAGGTGGAGAAACTAGGGTGATTCCACATACCAATGTGGAAGATTAGCAACATAAATTATAATAAAAACATGAAACTGAAGGGAATCGTCTAGTATGCTTCCTTGCCAAAAAGGGCTCAGCTTAGGAAAGGCTATGAGACATATCAAAAATTTACATGTCCAATTTGACAGGAGCATCCTGATGGGTCACTTTGGTAAAGAGAGGTGCATTAGGCCTCGAATTGTGCACAGCATCTGCCTTGCAGTCTGGTCAAGAGGCCACTCAGGTCTAACATTTTGTTCATCACAGGGTATTTTTTCAAGATATGTTCAAGGGGCTCTGATTGTACTCTCTTTCCCCCACCACCCTCACCCCAAAACTGAGGAACTGAGGTGAAAGCCAAACAGTACTCTAACATGACTTCATGGGTTGGCTCTACTCATAAAACAGGCACAACTCCGTGCCTGTCAATACCTACAGCAAACGGATACCAAACAGGAGTCAAACGTTCATTGACTTCACTTGACCTATACAGTTTAACTCAAACTCTGAACTGTTTAGTAAGATTAAATTAGTACAGAAATGTTACATAAGATTCCATTTAATGCTTTTGTATATTATCCTTCTCTCCCCTCAGTGCTGTCTTTCTAACTGACAGAATAGAATTTCTTAGGAACTTAAATGTCAATCTCCACAGGAACTTCAGTTCCCTTCAGACTGCCCAAGCACAGCTTTGAAACCTAACAATGACTACGAAAAGCTTATTACGGTGCCTCAATAAGTGGACAGATGTTAGGTCCCAAAGGAATTCAGCATGATAGCAGCCAGGACTCACCCTCGTGGAGCCCAAATTCTCTGGCAACTCCCAAGAAGCGTGATCAGCATGGGGGTTTTTATACTTAAATTGCCTAATTGCGTACCAAAAGGTTATGCATGGAAAAGAAAGCCTAAAGTCTAATTAGTGACTTTAAAGCATGGGGGAGTGGCTGCCTGAATTTTAAGAGGAAGATGAGGAAAAAAAGTGAAAATCCAAGCAGTAACAACTCAGAAAAGGTTAATGCATAAAGAATACCTACTAGGCTCCACGGTCAGTTGAGTCCCCTTCCCAAAGACAAGAGCAGCAGTCACACACAGTTAAAATGGGTAAATCTAAAAAAGGCTCATTTTGCTATTCCTCCTACATACATTTCCTTTCCAGGTGCTGTAACATGGTTTTGCCAGATCCTGTTAGTCCTGTGCACTCTTTGTTACCTGAGAAGATCTTTAGAGGCTTTTCATGTTTTCGGATCTCCAGTATTTCCAAACAGCCAGTATACTAGCAAGCTGCTTCTCTGGCATAACTCACTGGGTAAAAACCTCAGCAAGAACAAATGTACACTGTGCAATTGTAGTTAATAAAGCAGAATTATTTCTTTATCAGACCCCAGAAGCCTCAACTGAGTCCCACTATTTTGCATTACCTGAAAATACAGCCATGAATTCCTACCACTGCTTGCTTTGAGGAGGGGTTTTTATATTACATTCTGGCAGTAGCATTTTATTAGCACAAAAAGTTGTACTCTTTTTTCCTTCTAATCTTTCAAACTCATGGGAAGAGCTATATATTCAGTAATGTTATGGGCCTTAGCTTTCTTAATGAAAGTTCTATCTGGAATAAACAAAACCAAATCAAAACAAAAACCTCATCTGTCCCTCAAGAGGAGAATACGCCTTGAATATGCTATAGTGACTACCAATGCATGTTTTCGATGTCATTTTGTGTTTGGGGATTCTCAAAAGAATCAGATGATAAAGTATGTCTGTTCTTAAAATGACTATGAGTATCTCCAAAGAAATCCAAATTTAGCAACAAAAGATTGCGCAAATTATGGAAATTTTGGCTTCAGCTTCTTAGGTATTTCAACAGACACCGAGTGACTTAGATGCTTAAGGCCTATTATCTTTTACTGTCAAACATAATCCTAAAGTCTCTGTGCATCTTTGGAAAATGTCATCCTATCTTTAGCTAGAAAAAGAGAAATCATTGAAGAGCATGGAAACCTCACTCAGCTGAAGTTTCATGTAATTCTGCATCAGGATGTCAGAGAGGCTAGATAGGCACAAAAAACAGTGAAAGAATTATTTAAAGCATTTCAGGGTTGAGGAGAAGACAAGGCTAACACTTTTCTTTTGTCAAATGAATTGTTCTCTAACTCAAATTGTGGGAAACTCAGTGAAGATGTTTTAGAAATTTGAGTAATGATGTACTGTAAAAGTTTGCTTAAACCAAGAATATCTTGTTGCAGTCAATGAGGCACATCCTACCTTCAGATGATTAGAAAAAAATCTTTTCTTGTCAGCAGAAGAACCAACATGCTAAACTTTTTAAAAAAAACATAAGACACTTTATGTGAGAAACAAGAGTATCATATCAGCATTTCTGTAAATAGCTGAAATGGCAATACCATTGCTCACTCTTCCACCTGCCAGCTCTTAGACTTGTGTTTTGTTGGTTGCTTTTTCTTGCCAAATTCTAGTATTTTCTATGAGATATTTTACCTCTTTTTTTTTTTTTTTGACAAATACCATCTTTAAATCAATGTTGACTGACGTTAAAATAATAGAATCTGGCAGTGTCTTCTGGTCCTACATTTACAACTGAGGATTTGCTGGTTGGAAAGAACAGATCTTTCCTCAGAATGATAACTTTGTATTCCTTCATCCCTTTGGAATTGGGAGTGAACTTAAATTGTTCCAGAACAGACATTTATTCCCGTATCCTGCAGACCTGGACAGATTAGGCAGCACCCAAAGTAGCCCCATGCCCTCCTGGAACGAGAGCAGGATGGTTTCGGTATGTACAATTGCATGGGACATCTCTGCAGCACTTTAAAGACATGGAGATCTCTGAAAGCTTTGTAACAAGGCTTACGGTATGCACCTGGATGTTTAGGATAACAAAGATCAACCTAACAAACTCCCCTGCTGCCCTAACATTCACAGCCCCACAGAAACGCTTGGGGTGACATCCACCTTTTTTGTACATCATGAAATTCCAAATCAAGGTAGAAAGAAGTAAGGCTTGTTATAATCCCTGCTCACCACATCTGCATTTTCAAAGCCCAGGCAACTTAGTAGCCAATTTTCATTCATTCTAAGTAGTCTTGGATAGGAGGCAGCTGTGAAAGTTTAAGCCCAAGGATATTTAACCTCCTTCCTCCTCTGTCTCCATGCCAGTGGAATTACTTACCTGGTGACACTATGAGTGTGGTGCCAGTGTCAAAAACTACCTTCTCGTAACAGAGAGCTAAAGATCTGTCTCAAAACTTCCCTCTACTGTCAGCTTTCACTGAGCTATGCATTCCTGCTCAAATTGAGGCAGTGGAACCCACTGGAGGGGAGGACACTTCACAGTAAATTTGGGCCAGAGTGCTCTCCAGTCTGGGAATAAATTATAACATGTTAAATTTAAGTAGTGAACACCAGGTATTTGGGGATCATGATGTAATTCTGATATACAGAGGTAGCCCTGTTGTTCCTCTAAAGCCTTCCTAAGCAGATACAACCTGAGGATTCAGCTTGAAACTCCAGCTGGAGAGAGTGCACTCTAGGGATTATTGCAGCAGAAAATTCTTACAGTGAACCCAAACCATTAGATTCCTTTGCCCTCCCCCACCTTAATTTTAACATAATTTTTAGAAATAAAATAATGACACTTACTGGGTTCAACTGTGAGAGTGGTCCCACTTCCAAATATAAGCTTTTCTGTCCTCACACTGCTAATACTTCGTCCAATAAAGAACTCTTTCCTCATGATATTCAAAAGTGTCGTAAAAACAGGAGATGAAAAGCCAGATATTTGTCCTAATTATTCATGTATGCAATCCCATCAGGGTACCCAGAGCCACATTTTCTTCCAAAACTGGAAAGGAAAAAATAGTAATTGAATAGTTCAATGATTTCAAACAGCTTGATTGAATACAAGTTCTCCCTCTCTTCCATCTTTTAGATACCCTGTGAGTTCTATATTTCCAGCATAAATAGAAATATGAAAAGAATGTTGCATTTGTCTCCTTAATCATTTCAGTCGCCCATCTCCTTTCTTCCCCAAAATATATTGCCTTTTTTCCATCTTTGGGTTTTTGTACAGGGCCCTATGTTGTTTATATCATTGTGGTACTCCAGTCCCCAAACACAGTGATATATTCCATTACAAAAACTGTCTCTTCCTTCTCACTGCACAGAATTTTGGATTATACAGGCAATCACATGACTTCTCAAGTGGTTTCTGTCCCAACATACCACATGAAGAAACATGACGTGGCTTTCAAAGAATGGTCTAAAATAAGACCAAAACAGTTGAATTGTAAGTCTTTGGGAATACATGACACTTCCGGAAAGTCTCACGGAGTTAAGCTGGATAGAAAGCAAGAAAAAAAAAATCAGTACTTTTAGTGCTATTTCAAAACATTTATGAAAATTGTTCTGTGCTGCAGGAAACTGTCTACCTTTTCACCTTGAATTTGGTTTCAATGCTCAGGAGTGGGAGGAATGTGCGTGATCTGGGTTCGTAGAGTTGGTGTCTGGGGGTCATTTGGTGCCTTAGGAAGTCTTTATGCTGTTTTAGGTAAGATGAGAAAGTAAACAAAATGATTGTTCTTTGTTAGGTAGAGGCACTGGAAGTGCCTAGAGGCACATGGAAGTGGCTATTAAAGAGTAAAGGAGTTGTTGCAGATGGATCAAATCCTTCATGATGATCAATTTCTGCATCATTAGCACTATCTGGACCTTGATGGCAAGAGGTGGACTCAATCTCTGATACTCTGCAGCTTCAAGAGCCCCCTCCTCTCTTTTCTGACAAAGGAGAGGCAGGTGGAGTCTGTGCCCATCCAGATGGGAAATGGAGATTCCCGTGATGACAAAAGCTGGGAGCTTCTGACTTCTGACACCAAGAGGAAGGCTGTTAATTCACCTGAAGATCTGCAGCTCCAGAATAGATTCAGTGCTGTCATAGCAAGCTCTGTCAAATGAGGTGTCTGACCCCATTGACCATGAGCCACACAGGAACACCAGAACAAGTGGTGAGTGTTGGTAACAGAAGGCTCCCTGCGGCAGGGAACAGAAGCCCCCTCTGACAGCTGGACCTGTCATCTGAGGAGGTTTACTCCTTGCCAAGGACTTGGATTGGGGGCATTGTTAAAAGACTCGCAAAATTTATTACACCTACAGACTACTACCCTCTGCTTGCTCTTCCATGTGAGTATTAATGATACTGCCAGGGGAGTCCTGGTAAGCAGCAAGAAGACTCTGGGGGTGATGGTCAAGGGCATGTGGGCCCAGGTGGGTTTCTCTTTGATCCTGCTGGTGAGGGGGAGGGCAGTGAGAAGGAGGAGTGGACAGATCCTGCTGGTGCGCAGCTGGCATTGGCAAAAGGGACTTGGTTTCTATGACCATGGGACCCTTTTCGAGGATTGAGGACTGCTTGGAAGACCCACTTGACTAAGTGGGACAAAAACATCTTTGCCAAGAGGCTGGCCAACCTGATAAGAAGAGCTTTAAACTAGGAACAACACGAGAGGAAGAGGATGATCAATAATCAAGTGCGAAAGTGGTGGGAAGGGTTCGTACAAAATGTATGAGGAGTGATACGAACAGGACAGACTTCATAATAAAAAATAAAGGGCTGAAAGGGGTGCACTTCCAGTGTGTTTACATAAATAAGGAAGTATCTGTGGGAAAAAAGAAAGCGCTCATATAGTTTCTGGGAAATCAGCATGACTGCATGCTTCTTAAAGTGCCTGTGCACATATGCAGGGAATATGGGGAAAAAACAAGAGAAATCAGAGCTCTGCTAGTAGTTGCAGGGCTATGATCTCATTGACAACATAGAGATGTAGTGGGATAGCTCACATGACCCAAGAACTGAAATGCATGGTGAAGTGCAGGTTAGTGCACATTGCCTGGGTTCCTCTCCAACATGACCCAGTTTTAACTCTTGGAGGTGCGGTGGGGTAGCTTCCAGAAGTACTGTAGTGGATGGAGCCAGGCTGCTTAGGAAAGACAGGCTGGGAAGGTGAGGAGGAGCAATTGCCCAGTCTGTGAGAGAACAGCTGGAATGCATGGAGCTCTGCTTTGGGTTGTATGATGAGCCATCTGATAGCGTGTGGGTCAGGATTAGAGGGCAGATCAGCATGGGTGACACTGTGGTGGGTGACTACTACAGATCACCTGATCAGGAAGAAGTAGACAAGGTCTTCTTCAGACAGTTGGAAGAAGCCTCACGTTCGCTGGCCTTGGTCCTCATGGGGTACTTGAACCGTGTCAAATGTCTGTTGGTGGGACATCACAGCAGGGCACAAGCAAGCCAGCAGTTTTCTGGAGTGTACTGATGAAAACTTCCTGACACAAGTGACTAATGAGCTGGACCTCCTACTTGCAAATGAGGAAGAATTGGTGGTGGATGTGAAGGTCAGGGGCAGCCTTGGCTGCAGTGATCATGCAGTGTTTAAGCTTAGGATCCAGAGAGGAAAGAGCAATGCAAAAAGCAGGACCGGAGCCCTGGACTTTAGGAGAACAGAATTTGGACTCTTCTGGGATCTGCTTGGAAGAATCTCATGGGTTATGGTGATGGACAGAGGGAGGTCTAGGAGAGCTTCTTGATTTTCAGAGATTCCCTCCTTCAAGTTCAAGAATGGTTCATCTTGACAAAGCAGTAAGTCAAGCAAAGGTGGCAGAAGGCCAAAATGATGAACAAGCGGCTCCTGCATAAACCCATAAATGGTAAATACAAAGGAACCATTTGTGATTCCAAGTCCTTGTTCTGATGTCTACTAGCTGAGAGATTACTAGTGGAAAGTATCCTTTCTAGTTTCCTGTTCTTGTTCTTCATGCATCTGCTTCTGGCCGCTGTTGGATATGAAGTTAAAAGGATCTTTGTTCTTACCAAAAAAGTGTGAACAGATCTTACCCTCTCTGTGCTCTGAGACAAAGAAAAGAACTTGATGTTAAGCTTAAATGGAAACATCTAAATACAGTAGGTTAATCCCCAACTTGCTCAACTTGAGCTGATGATCAGATGTCTAAAATGACATGCTTGCAAGATCCAAGAGCTGATACTGAATGTTGGGGAAACTGGCCTTGCACAGAAAGGTCCTTCTGCTGTCTGAGTCATTCTGGGAATCAAATTTGTGTATGTGCATACAGCTGTCTGAGGAAAAAGAGACCATGTAGGGCACCATGTTTCCACCTTAAGGAGAAGTCAGTGAGTGAGACAGTTTGTGTGTAGGGGTTCACTCTTCTTCAATCGCTGTGGTACGTATCCCACACAGTGGTAGACAGTTCTACAAAAACATTTTGCTTTTTTCAGTGCCAGGTGATGTTTCCTCTTTCATGTTCTTTGAAGAGCTGGATTTTATTGTCCTCTTCCTCTACACTGTTCTACTTCTGAACAATCTAATACTGTTCCAGAGAGGTTACTATACACTAAAAATAACATTATCAGCATTGCTTTTTTTGGCAGATAGGGTAGAATTAATCTCTCACTAAAATATTGCCCATACCTGTCAAAAAGGAATATTGTTCCTTTTGAGTTGTTAGAGCTGTTCTCACTTAAAGGACCCGACTACTGGTTTGTCTTTTGACATATATCAAGAGAGTTAGGGTGAAATATTTTAAAGAATATCTGGGGACCAGCTGCCCCAGTCTTATTAATTTTCAATGTAGTTTCATCCTACATTTCCTAACTCTTTCTGGCCCTTGAAGTATTTATGTTCTCAAGGCCGATTTTCATGCCAAATAGAACATCAGTCCATGTTTATGAACTGTTCAAAAGTTATTTTGGTTTAGCTGACGGTGCATTAATCAACTCTGTGTGCCTTGATGTGCTAAAGTTGCTTATTTACTCAGGTCTTTGATTTTTAATATTTCTGGTTTGAATGCCATTTTTATAAGGGTCTTGAAGGGTCTTGGGAGTTTTTTCCTGATTACATGCACCATTTTTTTTTTCTCAGTTTCTTTGATCTTGTGAACTAGATTATTTGACCAGTGAGTTGGCTATGCTTTGGACTTTTGATTTATTTAGATGTGCCTTTAGCTGAGTTTGAAGGTGGTGAACATCTAGTTATGGTTGACTAAAGTTGGCTTTTAATTTTATTTTGATCTTACTTTAATGATTTTGATTAATGGTTACCTGGAATTGTGGAGCAGTTTCTGAATCCTCAAATGCAGTTCTAAGACACAAAAGGAAACAGCATTATTTCATCCTGTTCACAAATCTGCATGGTTCCATGCTGTATTACTCAATACATTTATTTGCATTGTTGTTGTTATCAAGTACAAAAGTGTACTTCTCGTTTTAATCACTGTTTTTAATACCAGTGCTGCTATATTTTCCATTGTTAACACGCGCATGACCATCTGCTGTTGCCTGTATTGTGTCAAATTGTTTTCTCCTCCTTATTGCCTCACTCCTCCAGGAAAAGTGTTGAGTTGGCTAGTGTGATACTTTCAGTCTCTAGAACTGTTGGCAGGACAAAGAGAACAAGGACTAAATACCTCCTGCGACAGGCCAGGGTACATACGGGTGCCTCTCCAATACCCTTTGCTTCCTGCCAAATCTTCCCAGAGCAGTGAGACCGCACCCTGTTTGTCACTGAGATCTCAGTTGCAGTTAAACAGCCTTTTCCCATTTGGGTGGCCACAGAAACACACCTGCCTTCACAGCCTCCCCCAAGCCACACGCTTAGATTTGTTTGGTTTAAAAGCTGAGTTCTGCCTTTGTTTTTTCTTCTCTGTCCTGGTGCATCCCCTCCAAAAAATTGCAGGAGGCGGTCCAATACTGCCAGTGACATGTTAGAGAGACTGTTTAGGCTATCTGTGTTTCACGAGGTGATACTGAAGAGCTCTCCTTGAGTTCTGCTTCAGAGGAAATGAGAAGAGAGCGAGTCCCCCTTTCCTCTAGGAAAGTGCCCTAGGAGGATGAAGATACGTTTTGGAGGGGAACTAGCAGGTGGTTTGTGCATGCATGGTTGTTTGAATTCCTTCAGCCCTTGCTGAAAGGTCTACCCTGCTTCTTTCCAGAAGAAACTATCCTGGCCTTTCCAGCATAATTCTTCCTGACCCTCCAAAAATCTCCATTTGCATTTTAACACAATTTCCTTTTCTTGGGAACAGATCCCTCTGAGCCTAGCTCCCAGCACATTCACCTGATTTCATCACACATTTATAAAAGGCTATGTCCATGCCTTTTATTGGCAAGGAGAGCTGGCTCTGGGATACATCTATCAAGAAGGCGACTCTTCTCTTAAAGGATGCAGTGGGCATTACATTCTTGTGTGGACAGAACCGTCCTATTCAACCTTTCTTCCAATACAGAAATGTTACTACTCATGGATTCCCTGGATACACTATAGGTGATCTTAGGAAACTAGATATTCAAGACCAAACACTAAGTCACAGACTTCACTATGGAGAGGACAGCTAAGAGCAGTGATTTAAACAGAGATCTATAATATCTGTTTGGGGAAGTCCCTGAGCTGCTGACACCTACAAGAAGCGAAGGTGGAAACAGAAGAAATAAAGTAGCATTTGCTTTGTATTTATAGCCTTTGCAAGACAGCTGACATTGGCATGACAGGCAGTCTGCTGTGTTGAATGGCTCTTAGATTAATCCACGGCAGCAATTCTTCCAGAGACCCAAATGTGGTAATCAGGGCAAAGTTTGGGGATAACTGACCTCCCATGTATCTGTAGCTCTTATATAGGACACCTAGGGCAATGTGTGCCTGCACACAAGCATACGGATGCATTTGCACGTGACGACATATGCAAATGCACTTCCATGAAAATCTACACTTACAAAGAAAGAAATGAATGGTCTGTCCTCAGAATAAGAACATGTGTGTTTATTCACATGGAGCCAAAGCTAGGAGTGCAGAGAAGAAATTTTTCATCTTATCCTGTGAAAAATCATCTTGGCAGTGCCACTCTCTTCTCAGATACAATCACAGAATCACAGAATGATAAGGGTTGGAAGGGACCTCTGGAGATCATCTAGTCCAACCCCCAAGACAGAGCAGGTTCATCTAGAGCAGATTGCACAGAAATGCATCCAGGCGAGTTTTGAATATCTCCAGAGAAGGAGACTCCACAACCTCTCTGGGCAGCTTGTTCCAGTGCTCTACCACCCTCAAAGTAAAGAAGTTCCAACTCATGTTTAGATGGGACTTCCTATGACCAAGTTTGTGCCCGTTACTTCTTGTCCTGTCACTGGGCACCACTGAAAAAAGACTGGCCCCAGCCTCCTAGCACCCACCCCTTCAGTATTTGTAAGCATTAATAAGTTCACCCCTCAGTCTTCTCTTCTCCAGACTAAAAAGACCCAAGCCCCTCAGCCTTTCCGCATAAGAAAGATGTTCTAGTCCCCTAATCATCTTTGTAGCCCTTTGCTGTACCCTCTCCAGCAGTTCCCTGTCCCTCTTGAACCGGGGAGCCCAGGACTGGACAGCATACCCCAGATGCAGCCTCAGCAGGCAGAGTAGAGGAGGAGGATAACCTCCCTCGACCTGCCTGCCACACTCTTCTTGATGCACCCCAGGATGCCATCGGCCTTCTTGGCCACAAAGGCACATTGCTGGCTCGTGGTCATCCTGTTGTCCACCACGACTCCCAGGTCCCTTTCCACAGAGCTGCTTTCCAGCAGGTCAGCCCCTAACCTGTACTGATGCATGGGGTTATTCCTCCCCAGGTGCGGTACCCTACTCTTGCCTTTGTTGAATTTCATAAGGCTCCTTTCTGCCCAACTCTCCAGCCTGTCCAGGTCCCACTCAATGGCAGCGCAGCCTTCCGGTCTGTCAGCCACTCCTCCCAGTTTTGTGTCATCAGCAAACTTGCTGGAGGCACACTCCATCCCTTCATCCAGGCCATTGATGAATACATTGAACAGGACTGGACCCAGTCCTGACCCCTGGGGAACACCACTTGTTACAGACCTCCAACTAGGCTCTGTGCCACTAATCACAACCCTCTGAGCTCTATCTATCAGCCAGTTTTCAATCCACCCCACTGTCCATTCATCTAACCCGTTCATCTACTTCTGGAAGCTACCCCACCACACCTCTATGATCCCATAGCTCTGCAGCCAGGCCACGGAGGAAAAACTGGGTCATGTTGGAGAGGAACCCAGGCAATGTGCACTAACCTGCACTTCACCTTACAGCCTCTGAAGTTCCCAGAATAAAAACATAGAATCATAGAACAGCCCTGGCTGGAAGGGACCTTGAAAGATCATCTGGTCCCATCTTTTGTAGGAAAGAGCTTACCTCACACACTATCCATTTGCATCTTCGAAACCTCCAGTGATGGGGACTCTACCACACCCCTGGGGAGGTTGTTCCAGCAAATGAGTCTTCTCACAGTAAAAAGTTTCTTTCTTATATCAAGGTGAATCTCTCCCAGTGCAACTTGGACCTGTTGCCCCTTGTCTTCTCCATGTGGCTCCCTCTGAAGGGAGAGCCTCTGTCCTCTGTACAGATGCCATTTAAGTACTGGAATACTGTGATGAGGTTCCCCCTAAGCCTTCTCTTCTCCAGGGAGAAAAGACCTAACTCCTTTAGTCTTTCCTCATAAGGCAGGTTCTCCAGCCCTTTGATCATCTTTGTGGCCCTTCTTTGGACCCTCTCCAGTCTGTCCATGTCTGACGTGAGTTGTGGGGACCAGAACTGGACACATTACTCCAAGTGTGGCCTGACAAGAGCTGAGTAGAGTGGGGTGATCACATCTCTATCTCTGCCAGTAATGCCCCTAGAGATGCAGCCCAGGATCTGGCTTGCCTTTGCTGCTGTAGCAGTACACTGCTGACTCATTTTCAGCTTATTGTCCACCAGGACCCCCAGGTCCCCTTCAGCAAGGCTGCTCCCCAGCCACACAGTTCCTAGCCTGTACTGGGCTCTTTGGTTATTTCATCCCAGGTGCAGGACTTTGCACTTGTCTTTGTGAAGCTTCATACTGTTCTTGCTAGCCCACTCTTCCAGCCTGTCCAGGGTGTTCTGTAGGATGGCCCTCCCTTCTGATGTGTCCATCTCACCACCCAGTTTAGTGTCATCACAGAACTCGGTGAAGGTGCTTTCAAGCTCACCATCCAGATCATTTATGAATATGTGGAACAGCGTGAGGCCCAGTATCAATCCTCAGGGAATTCCACTTGTGACAGGCTGCCAGTCTGACTAAAACGACTGATCACCACGCACTGAGGGCATGCAGCCTATTAGCCAATTACCCACCCATCTCACAGACCACCCGTCCATCTTGCCAGTTTGTCCAGGAGAAGGCTGTGGGAAATAGTGTCAAACACTTTGCTGAAGTCCAGGTAAACAACATGCACTGCTTCTGCCCTCATGTTGACAGAAAATGTTGTTTTGTTGTAGAGTGATCAGGTTAATCTGGCATGATATGACTTTGGTAAATCCGTGCTAGCTTTTCCCAATCACTTCTTTCATTTGGGTAATAGTATAGAATCATAGAATTACAGAATCATAGAATCATAGAATCATAGAATAGTTTGGGTTGAAAGGGACCTTTAAAGGTCATCTGGTCCAACCCCCTCTGCAATAAGCAGGGACGTCTTCAAATAGATCAGGATGCCCAGAACCCCATCCAACCTGACCTTGAATGTTTCCAGGGACGGGGCATCTACAACCTCTCTGGGCAACCTGTCCCAGTGTTTCACCACCTTCATCGTAAAAAATTTCTTCCTTATACCTAGTCTGAATCTACCCTCTTTTAGTTACAACCATTACCTCTTGTCCTATTTCTACAGGCCCTACTAAAAAGTTTGTCCCCATCTTTCTTATAAGCCCCCTTTAAGAATTGAAAGACCGCAATAAGGTCTCCCTGGAGCCTTCGCTTTTCCAGGCTGAACAATCCCACGACTCTCAGCCTTTCCTCATAGGCGAGGTGTTCCATCCCTCTGATCATTTTTGTGGCCCTCCTCTGGACCCACTCCAACAGGTCCATGTCTTTCCTGTACTGAGGACTCCAGAGCTGGATGTAGTACTCCAGGTGGGGTCTCAGGAGAGCAGAGTAGAGGAGCAAAATCACCTCCCTTGGCCTGCTGGCCACACTTCTTTTTATGCAGCCCAGGATACAGTTGGCTTTCTGGGCTACAAGCACACATTGCTGGCTCATGTCCAGCTTTTCATCCACGGGTATCCCCAAGTCCTTCTCCACAGGGCTGCTCTCAATCCCTTCATCCCCCAGCCTGTATTGATACCAGGGGTTGCCCCAACCCAGCTGCAGGACCTTGCATTTGGCCTTGTTGAACCTCATGAGGTTCACATGGGCCCACTTCTCGAACTTGTCCAGGTCCCTCTGTATGGCATCCCATCCCTCAGGGGTGTCAACTGCACCACTCAGCTTAGTGTCATCTGCAAACTTGCTGAGGGTGCACTCAATCCCATTGTCTATGTCATTGATGTAGATATTAAACAGTACTGGTCCCAATATGGACCCCTGAGGGACACCACTTGTCACCGATCTCCATCCGGACAGAGAGCCATTGACCACCACACTCTGGATGCAACCGTCCAATCAATTCCTCATCCAATGAACAGTCAATCCATCAAATCCACCTCTCTCCAATTTAGAGAGAAGGACGTTGTGGGGGACCGGGCCTTACGGAAGTTCAGATAGATGACATCCATAGCCCTTCCCTTGTCCACTGATATAGTCACTCCATCACAGAAGGTCAGGCAAGACTTGCCCTTGGTGAAGCCATGCTGGCTGTCCCGAATCACCTCCTTGTCCTCCATGTGCCTGAACATACACCTTCTAGGAGGATCTGTTCTATGATCTTCCCAGGCACAGAGGTGAGGCTGACAGGTCGATAGTTCC
The DNA here is from genome assembly GCF_030936135.1 of Gavia stellata. Lineage (NCBI taxonomy): Eukaryota > Metazoa > Chordata > Aves > Gaviiformes > Gaviidae > Gavia > Gavia stellata. The sequence continues at coordinate 7,727,833 of NC_082621.1, read as the reverse complement.
CAGAGTCCTCCTCTCTACCCTTTTTAAAAATGAGTGCAATGTTTCCCTTTTTCCAGTCACCAGGGACTTCACTTGACTGCTGTGACTTTTCAAACATCATGGGCAGTGGCTTGGCAACTACATCAGCCAATTTCCTCAGGACTCTGGGATGCGTCTCATGAGATCCCATAGACTTATATATGTTTAGGTTCCTCAGGTGGTCTCGAAACTGATCTTCTCTTACAGGGGGAATCACAGAATCACAGAATCACAGAATCAGTACGGTTGGAAAAGACCTGTAAGATCATCGAGTCCAACCTGGAAAAAAACCAAAAAAACCCCAAAAAAACAAAAAAACACCAAAAAACCCACCAAAAAAAAAAAAACCACAAAAAAACCACAAAACCCACGCCACACAACAACAATAACAAGCCACAACCCACCCAACACCACACAGCACCATGTCCATCAAGCTACATCCCACAATGCCACATCCACACGCTCCTTGAATACCTCCAGGGAGGGTGACTACCACCTCCCTGGGCAGCCTATTCCAATGTTTCACCTATTCCAATGTGACACCGCTCCCTCAGTCCCTGTCTTGACGTCCATCCACTCGAGAAGTGTGGGAAGAGAGGTTGCCAGTTAAGACCGAGGCAAAAAAGTTGTTGAGTACCTCAGCCTTCTCGTCTGTTGTTAACCAGTTTGCCAGGCAAGTTCATCGGGGGGTACACTTTCTTTGACCTTCCTTTTCTGGCTGACACATCTCTAGAAGCCCTTCTAATTATTCTTTGTGTCCCTTGCCACGTTCAGCTCCAGCCTCACCTTGGCCTTCCTGACTCCATCCCTACACAACCGGGCAACATCCCTATACTCTTCCCAGGATACCACTGCCTGTGCATTTCCTTCTTGCCCTTTAGTGTGACCAGGAGATTTTGACTCGTCCATGCCGGTCTCTTGCCTTCCTTTCCTGATTTCTTACAAAGGGGGACTGACAGCTCTTGAGCTCTGTGGAAAGCATCCTTAAAGATCTGCCAGCTCTGTTCTCCTCCCTTGTCCCTGAGGGCAGTTTCCCAGGGGGTCTTATTGAGTAACCCCTTGAACAGCTGGAAGTTTGCTTTCCTACAATTCAGGGTCCTGACTTTACTCTTTGTCCGTTCCATATCCCTCAGGACTCCACCAGTGCATGATCACTGTAGCCCAGGCTGCCTCCAATCTTGATGTCACTGATTAGCTCGTTTGCACTGGTGACCATCAGGTCCAGTATCGCATCCCCTCTGGTAGGGCTGTCTATTACCTGGCTTAAGAAGTTATCCCCCATGCACTCCAGGAGTCTCCTGGATTGCCTACAGCTTGCCATGCTACTTTTCCAGCAGACGTCAGGGTGGTTGAAGTCCTCCAGCAGGATGACAGCCTGCGAGCGCGATGCCTTCTGTAGCTGGAGCAAGAAAGCTTTGTCAATAGGCTCCCCTGGATCGGGCAGCCTGTAATAAACACCAACCATAAGGTTCCCTTTGTTGCCTCAGTCTCTAATTCTTACCTGTAAGCTTTCAGTGTGCTCATGGCTATGCTTCAGAGACAGCTCTTCCAATCTATCCATTTCTTGACGTAGAGGGCATAGTAGTTTCTAGGAGGACTAGTTCCATTACTTTGCCAGGGACTGCAGTAAGACTAATGGGCCTGGAGTTTCCTTGGTCCTCTTCTGGGCCTTTCTTGTAGATGGTGTGGCATTAAAGGGCAAAGTAATTTGGCAGAAATTAAAGCCCCTTGCGTTCTGGCTTGTCCTCAGATATCAGAGGGGCTGGGGGCGGCTGAGCTTAGATTCTGAGTGATGCCCAATTCTCTGTGTTACAAGTCTGGTCTTGTTCAATATATACATTGAACTCTCATGATTACAGATGCACTTGTAACACCATACACCTTCAGTCTAGTCGCATTCCATGAACTAGCACGGCCACACTTAAGGAATTTGGTCGCGTCAATGAGAACTCTCATGGCTAGATTAACGAATAGTGCAATTTATTGAAGCAACAGATGCACAAGTTTTTTTGGATTGCTGGTGATAGCACTACTGCCCGCAAACCATGTGCACATACCTAGAATATGAGTAATATAGCCTGGCTACAAACGCGTTAAGTTATAAACCAACTCTAGAGATTTCTAAGTTTCCCAGGAAAGCACTCGGTATAACCAAAACCCAAACCACTCGATTCAAATCTTACCCAAAGGCTTCCCTATGCAGGGGGAACAGCTCTGCAGAGCTGTTCCTACCATGCACTACAGGGATGGTTCGAGAGGTAGAGCTTGGGGGCAGGTCAGGCTGCAAGCAGTCAGCACAGCTCCACAGAGCTGTGCAGAGCACAGGGGCATGCTCAGATCCTGGGGGGCATCAGCCCTTCCTTTCACTTACCTAGGATGGGCAATAACCCCACACACACGGCAGTCCACATGGCCAGGCCCGCTCTGTCTCACCTCCCTCCAGCTTCTCTCTGCCTGCAGAACAGCTCTGCCCACATCTTCCCTGTCTGTGCCTCTGTCACTCCAGTCAGTCCTAGTCCCTCCTAGTCACTCCCTCCATCTATGACAACTATGAAGGTGAGAGGCGAGGGCTGGAGAAGCAGAAGAAGTTGAAGCTGTTGGTGCACTCCCGCGTGTCTCTCACCCTGCAGGTGCAATACCAGAGTGCTCCTTTGGCAGGAAAACCTCTGTTGGGCAAAAGGTGATGTGTTGCTGCAGGGCCACCATGACCTTCCTCTGAAGAAGGACAGCAGGGTGCTGCTGGCACTTCAGAGCTGGCCCTGGGGGTGGCAGATTGTCCTCCCAGTAGCTCCATGTCCCTTGATGCTGCTGAGCTGATCCTCCCAGATAGGATCCCTCTGAGCCCAGCTCCACTTGGACAGGGCACCCCTAGGCATATGTGCTCCCCACCCTGCTCCCTCTGCTCTGGCCCAGCACCCTATTCCTCCACTCACTCCCTCCTGCTGACACTTCTCCACCTGCTTCTTCCTTGGCAAGGGCCTCCCAGACCATCCAAGCAGCAAAGGCCCTACAGGGCCCTGGGCAAGTGAGACCTGGGTTGTCCTTGGTGCTGAAGGTCTGGGGCAGATGTGCAGGCTCAAACACTCCAGCTCATCCCCTAAAACTCATGTGCACAGGACTCAGCAGGGACCAGGCTGTTGGGGCTGCTCAGCAGAGCAGGGACACTCCCTTCTCTGTGCCCATCCTACTCAGCAGGAACCCAGTGCTCTCGCTAGGACCATTGCAGCCACAGGATGGGACACCTCCTGAGCCCTGACAATGTGTCTTGACTGGTACCATCATTTTGGAGAAAATTGCTGACTCAACAGACTGTCTGAAGCCTTCCCCTCCCCTCTCTTTTCATGGGTCCTCCAACATGGCCCCTTGGGGAGGGGATCCAGGACAGGAGTGGGAAGGGGAGTTGCAGAGGGTAGAGGAGCCCGCTGAAACTGGAGGCTTGGTCCTGGGAAAAGAACCAGGGGGATGCAAGGCCAAGGTGGTGTATGGTGCCCTGGGCCACTTGGGGCTTCCCCAGCATAATAGGACATGCTGGGCTCCCTACAGCCACCAAACTCATGGAGGGCTGGCTGCCTGGCCCAGGGCACCCTCCGTATCCTCCTTGTTGGGGTCCTGCCAGAAAAATTCCATTTAGCCCTCAGTGTACAAACATGACCATATATGCACATGGAGCCAACACATCATCTACACGGGAAAAGACCCTCTGCAGCTCAGCTCCTGCTTTTCCACTACTCTGGGGCTCCCTGAACAACATGAGGTTTCAAAACTCAATTCACCTGTGGGTTTCCATGTTCAAATTGTAGTCCTTCAATGCTTATTGTGCTGCTTTTTAAATAACCTTCTTTGTCTGTTGCTTTGTGCCTGTGGGAGAGACTGAGGAGAACAAAAGAAGGTGGTCAGCATGGTCATGGGGTTTGTGTGCGCTTGTGAGATACTCTGCTGCTGCTGCTTCTGCAGAACCTTTCTGCCCCTTTCAGGGAAAGCCAGCCCAGACTAGTCCCGAGAAGCCTTCTCGCAACCAACTACAACAGACCTGGCTAGATTTAAAACCCCTCCTTCCAGTTCTGCCCTGGCCCTGCCTGTGTTTCAAGCACTATGCCCTTTTCCAGCTCTCTGGGACTGCAGAAATAGGTGGCCGTGTCTGCAGCTGATGCCAACAGCACTTCTGGGGAAAGGCGGGTTCCTGGAAGGCTCTGCAGAGCTGGTGACACAGGTCTGGAAGGATGAAGCAATGTGCTGGAGTCCCGTGAAAAGATACTGCAAAACTATACGCTGCAGCTCTCTGCCAGGACTCTGACGGATCCCGTCCCAAGCGTTGCTGCTGTCATGATGGGTACACCAGAGATATGGCAGGTAAGCGTGAAGGACTCTGAGACCTTTCCTACCGTGGGCCAAAAGCTCTGTCTGCACCTGAGAAAGGGCACCTGCAACCCCAGGAGACAAGAACGAACAGGCAGGAACAGCTCAAGCAATCGCTTCAACTACTTCACAACTTCCCTGGGCTTCCACTTGTGATCTCCGGGATCCAGCAGATGCAAACACACATGCTCACTAGCTCTTGCTCCCATTATAGTTTTGGAGCTGGGAGAGAAACACAGATTTCCCCTTTCTCCAGTCAGCTCCCAAATGACCCTGTGTACCTCCCGCATTTACTCTGCTTGCCCCCCAGGGAGCAAAACTCCACTGAGTCACCTGAGCCATGCCCAAAACCAGAGCAGGGCTATTCACACAACTCCCCAGGTGAGCCACCACTGGGTAGCTGTCCTTGTGGGAACTGAAGGAAACAGCAAAACTTGTTTCCAAAGGTGAACAGGTTTGGGAGTGTGAGAGGAGAGGGAATTGACATGAAACATGGGAAGAAGGCAAGCCGAAGGAATAGAGCAGAAGGGGACAGAACCAATTCAAACATCTCTGTAAGAATCAAACATTTGAAAACTGTATGCTGTAACTACACAACTCTCTGCGAACAGCACTGAATAATGTGGGAATGGTCTTCTTTCCAGCTCCGAGGCCCAGAGCCTGGACCCTGACAGGAGGTTTCTGTTAAAGCTCAGGTGGATTTCCTGTCCCTGTGCCAACGGTGCAGAAGCAGCGGGCAGAGTCCCGGGGCTGCAGGTCACGCAGGGACAGAGATGACTCGGACCGGGAATTGTCCCGGGACACCGTGGCTCGACCCTGCACCGCTGCCTCGTACTTCTTTGTATTACCCCAGTAGTTGATGTAGGACACCCACTCGGCACTGAAACCAGGGGCCTGACGGTACCACAGAACGTTGTAACTCCCGAAGACGAAGCCGGATCCGTGGCAGGAGAGGAGCACAGTGTTTCCGGGCGCTCGCAGCCCTCCGCCGGTCTCCTCCAGCCTCACCTGCGCCCACACCCCTGCGGACGGAGAGCGCAGGCAGCCGGGCAGGGCGCGCCCACGGCCCGAGGACGTTCCCCCGCCGCCCCGGCGCCCCCCGCCCCGCCACAGCGACAGCCGCCACCCCCCTCTCTCCCGGCAAAGCCCCGCGCCCGGGGCAATGCCCCGCCTGCCCTCCCCGGGGCTGAGCCGCGCCTGCTGCCGGCACTCCGGCCGCTGCCCGAAAGACGCCCTCCTCTCTCCCTGTCACACTCCCTGTCCGTCTCCCTCCTTCTTCCCCCACCCGCCCACGCCACCCGCTCCCCGCTTCCCCGCTAAGGAAGGCGAGCGCCAGGCGACAGCGCGCCCGGCGCGGCAGTAGCCGCAGCCCCGGGGCCCCGCGACGGGCAGGGCCGCCCGAGGGCAGCCCCAGCCCTGGGCCCAGCCCCGGGCTCGCTGCCCTCCCCGCCCGGCTCTCACCTGCCGGCCCCGCGGCCAAGGACAAGGCCAGGAGCCACGGCCCCAGCCCGGGCGCCATCATGCCCTGCCGCGCCGGGGCCGGCCGGGGCCGAAGGGCCGCACAGGAGCCGAGCGGAGCCGCGCTCGGGCCCGCTCCTGCCCGCCCCGCCGCCTCGGCCCCTCGCTGGGGCAGCGCCGACGCCTCTGCCCGCTCCGTCCTGGCCCAGCCCAGCCCCCCGGGACCGCAGCCTCTTCGGGGGAGGAGAAGGGCGGGTGCGGGGAGGGACGCGAGGCACGGGCGGTGGCAGAGGAGGAGCCCGTCGCCCCGACGGATGAAGGCTCCTGTCCTTCGGCTCCCAGCGCGGCTCCGGCGCCTTGGCCAGCCGCAGCTGGGGCCTTTCTGGCTTCAGGAAGCGAGGAGGGTGGGGGTGGGCAAGAAGCTGGAAGGGGACACTGCCATGACAGCTGACCCGAACTCACCGAAGGGATATTCCATACTATATGGCATCATGATCAGCAATAAAAGCTGGGGTAAAGACGATGGCAGAGGGGAGGTGTGGAGATTTATGGCGTTTGTCCTCCCCAGTGACCATAACGTGTGATGAAGCTCTACTTTCTTGGAAAGGCCTGAACACCGGCCAAACGACAGGAAATAGTAAATTAATTCCTTCTTTTGCTTGGCTTGCGCATGCAGCTTTGCTTTACCTATTAAAATGTCTTTATATCAACCCACTGGTTTTCTCGCTTTCGCCCTTCTGATTCTCAGCCCCATCCTGCTGAGGAGCTAGTGACTGAGCAGCTTGTGGGCCTTACCTTCCTGCCAGGGTTAACCCACATCAAGGAGGAACTTAGCCAGCTAATCATAATGGAAAAGCCTGGAGTCATCAACCACCTGGCAGCAGCAATGATGTCATTGGAACAGCTTTGGCTTTCTTTTCAAATGAAGCAACATGCTTCCCCTCTCCAACACTGTACTTCTAAGAGATTTCCGCACAGTCTCTGAAGACTACAATAGTAGCAAACCTCACCAGGGTGGTGGATCGGTGCGATGTGCCCTGCAATGTGCTGTGAGTGGTGGCTGACCTGATGCTGCATCAGCATGGGGTTCCCAGCATCAGAACAGGTGGAAGATTTTATAACTTCCTTCCACCTTTCCTGGCACGTTCATAAAACAGCTCTCTATTCTCGACCAGGGAACTACAGGCTACTCAAGCTCACCTTGAGCTCTGGGCAGGTGATGGAGCAACTAGTCCTGGAAACCATTTCCAGGAACTTGAAGGACAGGCATGTCATCAGGACTCACAAGGGGCTAGTCATGCTTGACCAAGATGGTAATCTTCTCTAAGGAAATGACTAGTTTTGTGGATGAGGGAGGAGCAGTAGGTATTGGTTACTTTTACTTCAGGAGCACTTTCAACACTGTTTCACCTAAGATCCTCCTAGAGAAGCTGATGAAGTCTGGGCTGCATGAGCAGGCAGGGAAGTAGATCAAAAACTATCTGCATGCCTGGGACCGGATGGTGGTGATCAGTGGCATGAAGTGTAGTTGGCAGCCAGCAAGTAGCGGTGTACCCCAGGGGCCAACACTGGCTCCAAGCCTTGGCCAGCCGCAGCTGGGGCCCGCCCCAACCCCAGCCCCAGAGCCAGCGCCAGCGCCAGGGGCGGGCTGTCGGCCCGCAGCGTCCCCTCGCAGGACCCTCCTCATATCCCCAAACCCCAGCCCGCCCTGGCCTCCCTCCCATCCCCTGCCCGCAGGGACCAAGACACGCAGAGGGCTGTGCTGCACATGGGGAAAAGCAGGGACAGTTGAGACTGTTTACCGTGGTGAAGGGAAGGCTCGGTGGGCATCTCATCAATGTATGGAAACACGGGAGTGTAAGAAGATGGCACCAGGCTCTTTTCAGTGGTGCTCAGTTACAGGTCAAGAGGCAGTGCACACAAACTGAAACACAGAAGGATCCGTGTGAACATCCAGAAGCCCATTTTCACTGTGATGGTGACTGAGCACTTGCACAGTTTGTGGAGTCTCCATGCTTTGAGATATTAAAAAACTGTCTGGACATCATCCTGGGCAACCAGCTCTAGGTGGCCCTGCATGAGCAGGTGACTTGGACCAGATGACTTCCTGAGGTGCCTTTCAACCTCAATCTTCCTTTGATTCTGTGAAAGACTCACAGGCACATTCACGTCTTTGCAGGTGACAAGTGCCAGGGCAAAGGGGCAAACTGAAACTCGGATTTTGCTACTCCCCTGATGACTTCCAGAATCAGCTTTTTACAGGAGTGTTGAGGGAAACTCACTTTCCTCTTTTGGCTCCAAGTTTCCAAGCTGGAACTCAAGAGAGAAATATGCAAGTGATATGATCGTCATACAGGTGGGTAAAAAACGTAGCACACAGAGGAGTCAGGAGAGTAATTCAGCATGGCTGTTTGCTGTATTTATGCTGTTCAGCCTTCTGTTAGATCTTATGTAAAGCTGCAGACACACGCACATGTAACAGGGTTGTACAACCAAGTACACTAAGCCAGATCCTGGCTTCAGAAGGAATGGGGCATAACATGCATTCCCATTTGACTGGTTGACTGGCTGCTTCTTGGAGCCTGAGAGGCCTACTGCTGGCCACAGCTTGTTGCTGGAGGCAGGGTTCCTGGAGAGAGGGGAGGGGAGGAAATTCAGTCAGGAAATGATTAGTAGAGGATCTCCCTTTCTCCATCTCAGGCACCCAAAGGCCACCGCCTGAGGATTGCAGGGGCTACATAGCGGCATGTTGGCAACACGAGAGGTCAAGAGGAAAGACTAGAGGTCCTTCTCCCAGTATGAAACACAAGGACAAAAGAATACTCCCAAGGGATTTCCAGACCCCAAAGATGCCTCTTAAAAGCTCTGGCTGCCCATCACGCCTGATGCAGTCCTTTCAGTTTATTTTCTTCTCTACTCTAAACGAGGCCAGTTCTCTCAGGCTCTCCTTGGATGTCAGATGCTCCCTTCCTCATCTTCATGGCCCTTCATTGCATTTTCCCTGGTATGTCCATGTCTTTCCTGGGCTGGGGAGTCCAGGAGTGGACGCAGCAGTCCACAGTCTCACCAGTACTGTGCCCAAGAGCAGTCCATCCCAATGAGCAGGAGTCAGGGGAAGGTGTTTTTAGGCTTCTTATTACTCATTAACCTATTTGATTTGATTGGCAATAAATTAAATTAATTTCCCCAAGTTAAATCTGTTTGGCCCGTGATTGTAAATGCGGGGTCATTTCCCTGTCCTTATCTCAACCCACAAGCCTTTTGTTGTATTTTCTCCCCCTCTCCAGTTGAGGAGGGGGACTGATAGAGTGGATTGGTGGGCACCTGGTGGACAGCCAAGGTCAACCCACCACACCTTGTCTGCTTCTTCTTCCTGATCAGGTGATCTGTAGCAGCCACCCACCACAATGTCACCCATGCTGAGCTGCCCTCTCTCTTTCCCAAACAGCCTGCCTCCATCCACTACAGTACTCCTGTAAGCTACTGCACTGCATCTCCATTATGCCATAGCTCTACACCCAGGCCATGGAGGAAAAACTGGACCATGCTGGACAGGAGCCCAGGCAACATGTAATTACAGGCACTTCACCATACAGCCTCTGAAGTTCCCAGAGTAGATCCTCCTGCATCAGAAGAGGTCTCAGCCCTTGAACTATGTTTCCCTTCACAGCCTTTTACTGCAAGCACACCAAAGATCTGTTTCCTGCACCTGCCATTGTGTGACACCAACCTCTGTTTAGTGGCTGATAGAAATTCTGAGACGTCTGTGTTCACTATCAGGTGGTTTATAGTGCACTCTGCTACAGAGCTGCTCCAGGGTGAGGCTAGCACCACAGTAATACACTGCTTCATCCCCTTGCTTTGCTGCCTGGATCTGCAGTGTGAATCTGTTCTGGAAGCTCTCCACTGTTCCCTTAAAGCGATCCTGGAAACCTTCTCCATAAGCATCACCCTGCCGGTAAATCCAGTCCAGAGAACCATGTGGCCCCTGTCGGTACCAGAACATGTAGTAGCTGCTCATACTGCCTCCAGTCATGCTGCACTGGAAGGTGACTCCATCTCCTTCTCGCACGGCTAGTTCCCTTATGTGTTGCTCCAAGGCCACCTGGCCAGTGACTGCTGCAGAGAGGAAGGACAAGCCATGATCACTCCAAGAATGAGCAAAGGTCAGGGCAACGCTGGTGGGGGCATTGCGATGTCACTGGACCAGTGGTGGACTAACTCCTTCTCTTTGAACCCAGATTATGAAGATGGGCAGAGGAATAGAGCTGGTACCAGGAATCAGGGCTCACGAGGTGGGAGACACCAGGTTTCCCTCCTTTCTTTTCCCTGTCAGATAGGCATCTTTTTCTCATTTTCCCATTTGAAGCAGGAAGGTTTTGCACCATGGGCAAAAAATCCCTTTTTCTTTGCCAAGATGGGGTGCTGAGGAGCCCACTCTCCTCTCCCTGAAACTGCTTTGAATGCGCACGGGAAGGACAAGGACTTCTCACAGGCAAGTGGGGCAGAGGAGGCAGGCTGGACGGAGGTGGCTAATTCATGGCTAGAAAAGGAGGAGGGCTTTTCTCACCGGGCTCCACAGGGATGGGTGAGGATTTTGAGCGTGGGGGCAGATCAGGCTGCAAGCGGTCAGCACAGCTCCACAGAGCTGTGCAGAGCACAGGGGCATGCTCAGATCCTGGGGGGCATCAGCCCTTCCTTTCACTTACCTAGGATGGGCAATAACCCCACGCACACAGCAGTCCACATGGCCAGGCCTGCTCTGTCTCACCTCCCTCCAGCTTCTCTCTGCCTGCAGAACAGCTCTGCCCACATCTTCCCTGTCTGTGCTTCTGTCACTGCAGTCAGCCCTAGTCCCTCCTAGTCACTCCCTTAGTCTATGACAACAGTGAAGGCGAGAGGCGGGGACTGGAGGAGCAGAAGAAGTTGAAGCTGTTGGTGCACTCCCGCGTGTCTCTCACCCTGCAGGTGCAATACCAGAGCGTTCCTTTGGCAGGAAAACCTCTGTTGGGCAAAAGGTGATGTGTTGCTGCAGGGCCACCATAACCTTCCTCTGAGGAAGGACAGCAGGGTGCTGCTGGCACTTCAGAGCTGGCCCTGGGGGTGGCAGATTGTCCTCCCAGTGTTACAGGACATCTTTAAAAACAAGCGTTAAAAGCAAGTAAGAAGAATTAGAAGAATGTAAAGAAGATGCTTCATAACAACTGCACCTGGCACTTAGACATATTAGAGATAAAGACTGTCTTCACTAACTCTCTGCTAACTAGCAATAACAACTAACTCAAGGACGAATCTTAGAAAAAGAGAATGGACTGCCAAAATAGTGCCCTAGAGTTAACTTGCCTCATTATAATCTCATTATAATGCTCAGGAACACACCTCCTAGCTAGAAAAGTCCCCAACCCAGTGAAGCCCCCTACTCTCTGAGCATGCGTGGTGAATTAAAAGAGAACTGTAACTTTAAGATGAAGTCAGGAAAGTATTAACCAATAGTCAATTAAGGGGTAGAACCAGTAGGTGAAACTAACTTTGTTAACTGTTTTAAATACCTGTCATGATTTTAACCCAGTGTGCAAGCTTTGAGGAGAAATCCCCTTGCACCCGGCGCCACAATAAACATGCCTGCTTTATAACTCTTTGTGAGTTGTGAAGTTCGTTTCCACATGTCCATTTTGGCACCCCAGATGGGACCCTCTCTGCCTGGCTGTGGGACCGGCTGAGAGGGGGATGTCCTTGGCACCCCCCGAGTTTTCTTGGAGGACCTGCGTCGCTCGCCCGATCACTGCAGGGCAGACGAGGCCCATCAGCGGACCAGGTATGTTAAGGGAGGGGAACCTGTAAGTCGTGAGGAGACGTCCTACGCAAGGTAAAGAGCGTTTCTGCTCACCCCGGGTGGGATTCGAATCCAGCAGTGAGGACGTGGGAATCCCTGATTAAGGGAAGTACGTGAACGCGGGAATCCCTGAATAAGGGAAGTACGCGGGGGGTGCTCTTCGCTGAAATTGCGGGAGTACGGGATAGTTATTGTTTGTACAAACTATTATAACCCATGGGAATTGAAATTTATATTATTGTGGCTATAACTGGCATTTTATGATAGTCATTACAATCTGTACACTTAAGAAGTTTTGTGCCCGGTACCGTGTATTCTGTGAAAAGTGCTTCATTATACAATTAATGTTGTTGTAAGTTGTTTTAAGTCGGGTGAGTGTTTGAGTGAGTGAGACACAGTCGGACTGCGGGGCGACTGCGGAGTCCTGATCCGCGGTTCCGTGTTCTCCACGAGGAGAGTGGCTGGAGATGGACGAAGCGTATGACAGACTATGTTAACCGAACCGATTGTTAACCCTTATTGTCCTATACACGGATATCAGGATTTTTCATGCAACCCAATATATGTTTTTGAATGTTTTGGTTGTAAACAGACATTTGAGTACGGTTTGGGGACGAGACGATTTTTGGTGTAGTGAGTGTCAAGGAAGCAGGTGCTTTGTGGAAATATAAAAGGTATAAGGAATCAGTAAGAATGTCGCTGGTATGTGGGGGGGGAAATGTAGAACAGAATAGTGACGGGTTTATTTGGCGTGGAGCACTGTCTGATTTGCCATTGGTGTTGCTTGTTTGTTCGTGCTAAGTGTTTGGAGTGCCATAAGTACATTATTTCCTTTTCAACAATTGTCTTGAATTTAGGTGCATTCGCTGTGGGGTGAGTACACCCTTGCATCTTTTGCCTTGCGTAAGGTATTATTGCTGTCAATTCAATCAGGTTGTATTCTTAGGCTGAGGAATAAGCCCCTGCAGGCAGGGTATTCATTATGGAAGGTAAACAAAGTGGCAGAATATTGAAAAGGAGCCTTCTAGGCTGTATTTTAGCTCACTGGAAGGAGATAGGAGAGCCACCAGGAGGAAGCGTGAGCAGAAAGACTTTAATTAAATATTGTAATCAATGGTGGCCTATGTATAAATTGGATGATGAGGAGAAATGCCCCTTTAATGGAACCTTGAATTATAATACCTTGTTGCAATTGATGTTGGTTTTGAGGGGGAGCTGTTACCGCGTTTCCCAGGTTGGGGGTGGGGGGGAAGCAGGGAAACGGCCCCGCGGCCTCCTCCAGTTAGGGGAGGGAGCTGGAGCCCAATAAAACCGCTGTGACGAGGCCCGAGCGCGGTGCTGCGTGGTGTATGCCCCAACCAGTGCCCAAGGGGGCCCCTCCCGCCTCAAAGGTGCTTCTTGGAGGCAGCAGCCCCGCTGCTCAGAATCACAGAGAAAGGGCAGACCCTGCCTTTGATTTTATTTTCTCAAGATGAAGCCTATCAACCAAACTTTAACACCTACGGATGATGATTTTGTAATGGTAAAGGGAGCTACTGGCCAAAGTGAAAAGGCATACTTTTTAAAACCTCTTAAATCTAGATTGGGAAAAAAATTGGGAATACACAAATTCTTATATATGCCCAACTCACCAAAACCTCTATTGGGGCGAGACTTATTGGAACAACTAAAAGCAGAAATAAAATTTGAGAAAGGAAAAGTAGAACTTCGAGTGGGGGGTGACCAGCTAATTGAACTTCTGAATCTGGCCCTCACAGATACTCCTGTTAGCTCAGAAGTACCTGAGGAAATCCAGAACCAAGTATATCCAGGGGTATGGGCCTCAGAAATACCAGGAAAAGCAAAAAATGCCTCCCCAGTAATGGTCAGGCTCAAATCAGGGGCGCGGCCTGTAAGAATTAAGCAATATCCCCTCAGAACTGAAGATAGGGAAGGAATCCGACCAATGATCAACCGATTTATCAAATATGGGCTACTAACAGAATGTGAATCAGAATATAACACTCCCATTCTACCTGTCAAAAAGCCAGATGGTAATTATCGAATAGTACAGGATCTTAGAGCCATCAATAAAATTGTTGAGGATCTGCATCCTGTCGTAGCAAACCCATATACATTATTAACTAAATTGACACTTGAATTGGTCTGGTTTACCGTATTGGACCTGAAAGACACCTTCTTTTGACTACCTTTTGAGTCGAGAGAGCCAGTTGCTGTTTGCATTCGAGTGGGAAAACCCGGACTCTGGGAGAAAGACACAACATGGACTGTGTTACCACAGGGGTTTAAAAATAGCCCCACTCTTTTTGGGAACCAACTAGCCAAACACTTGGAACAGTGGGAGCGACCGCATGGAGATGGAATAATGTTACAATATGTAGATGATCTATTGATAGCCACTAAAACAAAAGAACTATGTATAATATGGACAGTCAGTCTGCTAAATTTCCTTGGACTTAACAGCTATCGAGTCTTTCCACAGAAAGCCCAAATAGCTCAGCGACAGGTAACTTACCTCAGATACGAGATAACTGCTGGCCAAAGGACCCTAGGAACAGCAAGAAAGGAAGCCACCTGCCAAAGTCCTTGATCACAGACGGCTAAAGAACCCCGTATGTTTTTAGGGATGACGGAATGGTGTCGTCTATGGATCTATAACTACGGACTCTTGGTAAGGCCATTCTATAAACTGTTGAAATCTAATCCAAAAGACCTTACCTGAAATGGGGAAGCAGAAAGAGCATTCCAGCAACTGAAAAGGAAATTAATGGAACCCCCTGCTTTGGGGTTACCAGATATTACTAAGACATTCTGGTTGTTCTCCCATGAGAAACAGGGAATAGCCCTGGGAATCCTAGCCCAAAACTTGGGACCATATAGAAGAGCAGTGGCATATTTCTCCAAACAACTTGATGAAGTAAGTAAAGGTTGACCTAGCTGCTTAAGGGCGGTAGCAACATTGGTGCTAAATATTCAAGAAGCACATAAATTTATATTGGGCCAAAAGAATACAGTGCTGATATACTGTATCTACAGCATTAGAGGTAAAAGGGGAGCACTGGCTCTCACCACAGAGATTCCTTAAATATCAGGCTGTTCTGGTGGAACAGGATGATGTGGAAATAATTGTTACTAACATTGTCAATCCAGCAACTTTCCTCAGTGGAACCACGGGAGAACCGGTATCACATGACTGCCTGGAAACGACTGAAGCAGTCTGTTCCAGCCGACCAGATCTAAAGGAGGAGCCACTGGAAGACGCTGAGGATTCCTGGTACACAGATGGAAGTAGCTTTGTTCGACAAGGCATCCGCAGAGCAGGGTATGCAATAACCTCTGTGAAACAGGTAATAGAATCCGCAGCCCTTGCCCCAAATACCTCGGCACAAAAAGCAGAAATAATCGCTTTAACCCGAGCGTTGGAGCTAGCCAAAGACAAAAAGATTAATATCTGGACGGACTCCAAATACGCTTTTGGGGTAGTCCATGTCCATGGAGCCATATGGAAAGAAAGGGGACTCCTATCCACCCAAGGGAAACATATAAAACATGCTGAAGAAATTCTTAGGCTCCTGGAAGCAGTGCAGCAACCCGAAAAAGTGGCTATCATGCATTGCAAGGCTCATCAGAAAGGAGATACCGCTCAAGAGTTGGGCAATGCTATGGCAGATCGAGAAGCCAAAAGAGCAGCTGAGAAAGGTGAATTAGAGGTGTAGTCTTTGGTCCCAGATGGTAAAATACAAATTGATTGTGAACCCAGGTATTCCAAAGAGGATCAGAAATTAGTTGAAGACTTAGGTGGAGAAACAGAGAAAGGTAAGTCAGCAAAGACTCCGCAGGGCAAAATAATAACCCCATTTGCGTTATTGTGGGCCATAGTTATAGCAGAACACAGGAAATCCCACTGGCGAGCTGAGGCATGGTATAAACATTTGAGTCAGTGCGTAGTTGCCCGGAACCTCTACGCTACTGTTAAGCAAGTGACATAGCAGTGTGAAATATGTTTGCAAAATAATCCTAAGGTAAGCCCTAAAGTCCAACCTGGACAAATAGGGAAAGGAAACTATCCAGGGCAGCAGTGGCAAATTGATTTCTCAGAACTTCCAAGAAAAGGGGGTTTCGATATCTGCTGGTTCTAACAGACACCTTTTCAGGCTGGCCAGAAGCATTCCCTTGCCGAACTAATAAGGCTAGGGAAGTAACTAAAGCACTACTACAAGAAATAATACCGAGATTCAGAATTCCTGCAACAATCTCCTTGGATAGTGGACCACATTTCATTGCAAAAATTGTTCAACAAGTTAGTAAACTCTTGGGAATAGATTGGCAGTTACATACCTCATATAGGCCACAAGCAAGTGGTCAAGTGGAAAAGATGAACCACTTAATTAAGTTACAGATTGTAAAATTGGGGCAGGAGGCTGGATTGTCTTGGCCACAATCATTATCTTTGGCACTCCTGAGGATTAGAACTAAGCCCAGAACTAAAGAGGGGTTGAGCCCTTTTGAAATATAGTACGGGAGGCCCTATATTGTGCAGGCGGGAATATCAACTCAGATTGGAGAAGAAACGTTATCTGATTATATCATAAGCCTGCAAAAACAACTTTGGGAGATAGAGAAACTTGTCTTAGGAACCAGAGCCCGAGGTCTTGATGGGCCGGTGCATGATATTAAGCCTGGTGATTATGTGTATGTGAAGTCCTTTACAAATCCACCTCTGAAACCGAAATGGGAAGGCCCCTTCCAGGTACTGGTGACATCCCATACAGCGAACAAGATTAAAGAGCAGACCTCGTGGGTACATCACACCAGAGTGAAGAAAGCCCCTAAGTCACGATGGGAATCGACACCTATGGGACCATTGAAGCTTCGCATTCAAAAGCGACGATATGGGTTCTTATGACTCTACTGAACTGTAACCTAATAAGTGCTTGGGAGTTGCCTTGGACAAACGCTTATTTTGGGTATACGGGAAGCTCAGGAAAGGATCTAAACGGGTTGAATTTGGCAACTGTGGTAATATATAATAATAACATGACACTGCGACCAACTGAATGGGAAAGAATAGTTTTGGTCTATACTTGGACGATTGAGAAAGGAAAGGAGGTTCAGAGAGGTTGTAGACTCCTTAATGTAAGTAACCCGCCTCCTCTTGAGACCCAAATTACTGTCAAGAATGGTGCTGCCTGGGATTCTGCCAACAGAACAGGCAGCACGATATGTAAAAGAAAGGAGGTTTGTTGGTATCCCTTCAATATAACTCAAACGGTGACCATAGTATGTCTGGGGGCAACTGAAGAGGGGGCCCAAGCTCTAACTTTTAGATTTTGGTTGCAGGCACCAGAGGCCAATTGTGAAGGCATTTAGTTAATTTTACCTTTGACCCTACTAACAACATAGCTACAGCTTTTGTACTAACAATATATAAAGCTTTAGTGTATAACATATACCCGATTGTTGCACTAGGATTAAATTACCATGGAACTGTACTTTATCCCCTAGAACATAGGGTATGGGCTATGAAAAACAGAAATAAGTGGCAAACTATTGATGTCGAGGCCTGTGTCGTACGAGACCAGCAAGGATTTATTTGTGAAGGAAACACCCTCAAAGGGCAAGATATTTATCTTGACACTGAACAAAATGTTTGTCACTTTGAGGTGCATCCCAACGAGACCCTAAGAACCATCATAATTTACAGGGGTATGGGATGTGTTTGTCTGAGAACTCAGTGGGATTTTGTACAAGTAGATGATCAAATGGTGGACACGAGCAACCATTCAAATATTTGCATTTGTAACTTTGTTAGTCTTACAGGATGTGATTTTAAGTACACGGCTCCTGTTACTACTTATCAATTCCTACAATTTAATTATACGTTGATTCAGGATATACAGCCCACCCCCATTGGAATGAATCTCATTCTAATAAGAAAACTATTACATCACAAAAATTTAAAAAGGTTGTTAAAACAAGTTCAAGAAAGTGGAAGAAAGACTTTAATTACTGTCCATCATGATGCAGAGGAAATACACCAAGTAGTGGAACGAGTGAAGTCAGAAGGAGAGCACAATTGGTGGGGTATGTTTAGAGGATATTCCCTGTCAGCTACCAAAATCTTAAACATAATGACCCACCCAATATTGGTATTACTAATAGCTATGACAACATTAACAATAGTAAATCTTATCCTTTGGTGTAAACTAAAGGAACTTATTGGACAAGTATGGACACGAAAAATAATGCTGAAACATAACGAACCACTTTTAAAAGCAAAAGAATTTGCTTAGGGGAAAGAAAAGGGGGGAATGTTACAGGACATCTTGAAAAACAAGTGTTAAAAACAAGTAAGAAGAATTAGAAGAATGTAAAGAAGATGCTTCATAACAACTGCACCTGGCACTTAGACATATTAGAGATAAAGACTGTCTTCACTAACTCTCTGCTAACTAGCAATAACAACTAACTCAAGGACGAATCTTAGAAAAAGAGAATGGACTGCCAAAATAGTGCCCTAGAGTTAACTTGCCTCATTATAATCTCATTATAATGCTCAGGAACACACCTCCTAGCTAGAAAAGTCCCCAACCCAGTGAAGCCCCCTACTCTCTGAGCATGCGTGGTGAATTAAAAGAGAACTGTAACTTTAAGATGAAGTCAGGAAAGTATTAACCAATAGTCAATTAAGGGGTAGAACCAGTAGGTGAAACTAACTTTGTTAACTGTTTTAAATACCTGTCATGATTTTAACCCAGTGTGCAAGCTTTGAGGAGAAATCCCCTTGCACCCGGCGCCACAATAAACATGCCTGCTTTATAACTCTTTGTGAGTTGTGAAGTTTGTTTCTGCATGTCACCAGGGGGCCCCTATCCCTTGCTGCTGCTGAGCTGATGCTTCTGGATGGGACCCCCCCTGAGCGCAGCTCTAGTTGGACAGGGCACCCCTAGGCCAACATGCTCCCCACAGTGCTCCCCCCACTCTAGCCCAGCACCCTACTCCTCCACTCACTCCTTCCTGCTGACACTTCTCCAGCTGCCTCTTACCGTCAAAGCCCTCCCAAGACCCCTCAAGCAGCAAAGGCATGTGTGCTGGTTTTGGCTGGGATAGGGTTAACTTTCTTCATAGCAGCTAGTATGGGGCTGTGTTTTGGATTTGGGCTGGAAACAATGTTGATAAAGGAGGAATGTTTTAGTTACTGCTGAGCAGGGCTCACACAGCACCAAGGCCTTTTCTGCTCCTCACCCCACCCCACCGGTGAGTGGGCTGGGGGTGCATGGGAAGTTGGGAGGGGACACAGCCGGGACAGCTGACCCCAACTGACCAAAGGGATATTCCATACCATATGACATCATGCTCAGTATATAAAGCTGGGGGAGGAAGAAGGAAGGTGGGGACATTCGGAGTAATGGCATTTGTCTTCCCGAGCAACCGCTACGCGTGATAGAGCCCTGCTTCCCTGCAGATAGCTGAACACCTGCCTGCCGACGGGAAGTGGTGAATGAATTCGTTCTTTTGCTTTGCTTCTCCGCGTGTTTTTTTTTGCTCTACCTATTAAACTGTCTTTATCTCAGCCCACGAGTTTTCTCACTTTCTGATTCTCACTTTCTGATTTCTCACTCTTCTGGTTCTCTCCCCCACCCCACCTGGGGAGAGTGAGTGAGCGGCTGTGTGGTGCTTAGTTGCCAGCTGGGCTTAAACCACGACAGTCCTTTTTGGCGCCCAACGTGAGGCTCGAAGGGTTTGAGATAATAACAGATTCATCAGAACTTCTATCTGTTAAAAGTTATAGGTCAACATTACTTTATTTAATCTGCACCATGATATTTTTTTTGCTGTATCTGTTAAAGATTGGCGTGCGGTTTTTCAGTTTGCTGTGCTCTGCAGTAATTAGTGATGTTTTGCCTCGAAGATTTGTTTTTAAAACACTGGCCTTCAGCTGGGTAATCTGGTGTTTGGTCTCTGCGCTGAAGTCATTACTGTACTTCGGGTACCATCTCATGGAGTTACTTAACAATTATGCTCCTTCTTCTGAGAGTTTTTTTGTGGAGGAAATACAGAACAGCACCCTTGCTTCCTTCTTCTGTGATGTTGTCTCCCTCGGGACAATGACTTCTCAGTACCCTGAACATCCTTGGGCAGTTAAAATACTTCTATTGATATTCCTTAGGCATATTACTTCAGTTTTCTCTAAGGTCAACAAGCAATTTAGGAATATGACCCAGGTTCCGCGAGAGTATGGTCATGGGTGGCACGGCATATGGGAGAACATGGGCAGGTATCTAGAGAATATCTCACCTCCAATGGTCTGGAACTTCACCCCTGAACAACTACAGGATCCTGATGAAGTGGTAGAATGTTTGAAAAAAAAAATGCCATGGCTACTCCAGAGAGGCACAACTTACCGCGCTTTGCTGGGCCCTGGCCAGTATCTACCAAACACTGCTCGATACTGTGCAGCACCCTCAGGGAGAAGAGAGGGGAAATAAATCGGGCACTGTATCAGTCGTCCCTATAACTAAAAAGAAACAGTGGAAGCAGAAGTCAGCTCGTTTAGTAAGGGATGAAGAAGCTTCTCCTAAGAGGGAGAAAGAATCAGAAGAGGCAGCCTGTCCTGCAGCAGAGCAGCCACAAGAACAGGAGGAAGAAGAGACCGAGATAATCAATGAGACAGAAACCACCCGCTCCCTATCCCTAAGTGAGCTGCGAGATATGCGAAAAGATTTTAGCTGTCAACCAGGTGAGCTAATTCTCACCTGGTTGCTTCGATGCTGGGATACTGGGGCCAGTAGTCAGGAATTAGAGGGTAAGTGTTGTAAATATTCTGATTTTCTAAAATAATCAATATACGATCATATAGAAAGGTTAAATTTGATTAATAAATAAATAAGTTAGGATTGTTAAGTTAGAAACAATAACCATAGGAACCTCACCAGGGAGTTGCCATTCCATACCAAGGAACTAACAGTAACGAGATGGAACGATGAAGAATTGAATAGAAGAGTTTCATGAGTCCTGTGACAATGTGACCTGATATGCACCAATGATGCTGCTTGAAAAATTCCTTACCTTTCCCATCTTGATTCGAATATCAAGAATGCCAATCAATAGATATTAATAGAAATAACCATTGATTATTTTAAGTATGGATATTGATAGAAAAGTATAATCTAGAGAGCGATTGATAAAGATTAAATTATATATATATTCGGTATAAGGGTAACTAGGTATGATCTATCTGTGATTTAATCATAAACTAACTGCGAACAATGTAGCATTGTGAATAGGTAGAATTTGGTTGTCAAGACAATGATAAGTTGTAGGCCTGGTCAGTAAACCGGGGAAAACTTAAGAAGATTCCAAGAATGGGATTTTGCAACCAACCTGAGCATGTGCAAAGATGGGGTTCAACTAAAGGACAACATGAGGAAGACTATGGACGACCACCAGAGGACCTTAGATGACCACCTGTGTACCTGAAGGTGCATGCGTCATGAGCATTTACATATATTAATGAGTTCTCGGAAACTGTATGAATATGTTAATTGTTTCTTGGAAATATGATGAATATGTATATTTTGATTGTATATCACTTTTGTAGCGGAGAAACTAAGCACGCACACTAGGTGGAGCGATCCCCTGTGCATCCAGCGTTGCAATAAAGAAGTACCTGTTCACCTACATACATTGTGTAGATGAGTTTTTATATTACCGATTTGTAAGAAAGAAAAGAAAAGGAAGCCCGGCAGCTGGGATCCCTTGCTAAGGATAAGGCCATTGACAAAGGGATTGGAAAAAAGGCAGGAGTCCTCAGCCTTTGGCAGCGACTCCTATCAAGTGTGAAGGACAGGTATCCCTTCAAGGAAGAACTCACAAATTCTTGAAGGAAATGGACCGACATTGAGGGGGGCATCCAGTATCTGAGGGAATTAGCTGTGTTGGAGGTGATCTATAATGACCAGGCATGCAAAGACCCGGATGAAATCCGATGCACACAGTCCATGTGGCGAAAGTTTGTACGAAATGCAGCGACATCATACACCCACACCCTGGCGATAATGAGCTGGACAGACACTGAGGCACCAACTACAGATGAACTGGCCAGACAACTCCGAGAATACGAAGATAACCTTGCTCCCTCCATGTGTGCTTGTGTCTCGGCTGTGGACAGACACAGACTGACCCAAAACATGTTTGAGCAAGCTGAGAAGGGTAGGTTTTCCTCATGCACTCCAACCAAAGCCTCAGCTATTAAGAGTCAGCTTTTTCCTGTTCAAGCGAAAGGGTACAGGTGGCGCACACCACGTGCACCCCTGTGGTTCTTCCTGTGTGACCAGGGGGAGGACATGAGGAAGTGGGATGGTGAACCTACCTGGAGACTAGAAGCTCGGGTGCAGGAACTGCAAGGGAAAACAACAGCCAAAAAGCATCCATCCAGGAAAATTACTGCCCCAGTGTCTGTTGGGCAGAGTAGAAGGGCTGACGGTACTTTTGACCCTGATGAAGGGACTTCTGTTATGCACTTACAAAAACCAAGTAATGAAGACTCAGACCAGGAATAGAGGGGCCCTGCCTTCGGTCAGGCGGAGGAAAGGGGCAGTCGAGTTTACTGGACTGTGTGGATTCAATGGCCTGGCACATCAGCCCCACGGGAGTATAAACCTCTAGTGGACACCGGTGCACAGTGTACTCTAATTCCATCAGATTACAAGGGGGCAGAATCCATCTGTATTTCTGGAGTGACAGGGGGATCCCAAGAACTGTCTGTGTTGGAGGCTGAAGTAAGCCTAACTGGGAATGAGTGGCAAAAGCACCCTATTGTGACTGGTCCAGAGGCTCCATGCATCCTTGGCATAGACTATCTCAGGAGAGGGAACTTCAAAGACCCAAAAGGGTACTGGTGGGCTTTTGGTATAGCTGCTTTGAGGACGGAGGAAATTAAACAGCTGTCTAGCTTGCCTGGTCTCTCAGAGGATCCTTCTGTGGTGGGGTTGCTGCAAGTTAAAGAACAGCAGGTGTCAATTGCTACCATGACAGTGCACCGGTGACAATATCGCACCAGTTGAGAGTCCCTGGTTCCTATCCATAAGTTGATCCGTCAACTGGAAAGTCAAGGAGTGATCAGTAAGACTCATTCACCCTTTAATAGTCCCATATGTCCCGTGCAAATACCTAACGGAGAGTGGCGGTTAACAGTGGACTATCGAGGCCTGAACGAAGTCACACAGCCGCTGAGTGCTGCCATACAAGACATGCTAGAACTTCAATATGAACTGGAGTCAAAGGCTGCCAAATGGTATGCAAAAATAGATATCGCCAATGCTTTTTTCTCGATCCCTCTGGCAGCAGAGTGCAGGCCACAATTTGCTTTCACATGGAGGGGCACCCAGTACACCTGGAATCGACTGCCCCAGGGGTGGAAACATAGTCCTACCATTTGTCATGGATTGATACAGAGTGCGCTGGAACAAGGTGAAGCTCCCAAACATCTGCAGTATATTGATGACATCATTGTGTGGGGCAACACAGCGGAGGAAGTGTTTGAGAAGGGGAGAAGTATAATCCAGATTCTCCTGAAAGCTGGTTTTGCTATAAAACAAAGTAAGGTCAAAGGGCCTGCACAGGAAATTCAGTTTTTAAGAATAAAATGGCAAGATGGGCGTCGTCATATCCCAATGGATGTGATCAATAAAATAACAGCCATGTCTCCACCAACTAACAAGAAGGAAACACAAGCTTTCTTAGGTGTTGTGGGTTTCTGGAGAATGCATATTCCAAGTTATAGTCTGAACGTAAGCCCTCTCTATCGAGTGACCTGGAAGAAGAATGACTTTGAATGGGGCCCTGAACAGCAGCAAGCCTTTGAACAAATTAAATGGAAGATAGCTCATGCAGTAGCGCTTGGGCCAGTCCGGACAGGACAAGATGTGAAAAATGTGCTTTACAACTCAGCTGGGGATAATGGCCCCACCTGGAGCCTCTGGCAGAAAGCACCTGGAGACACTCGAGGTCGACCTCTAGGGTTTTGGAGCCAGGGATATAGGGGATCTGAAGCCCGTTACACTCCAACTGAAAAAGAAATATTAGCAGCATATGAAGGAATTCAAGCTGCTTCGGAAGTAGTTGGTACTGAAGCACAGCTCCTTTTGGCCCCTCGATTGCCTGTGCTGGGCTGGATGTTCAAAGGGAAGGTCCCCTCTACACATCACGCAACTGATGCTACATGGAGTAAGTGGGTCACAGTGATAATGCGACGAGCTCGCATGGGAAACCCTGACCGCCCAGGAATCCTGGAAGTGATCATAGACTGGCCGGAGGGCCGAAACTTCGGAGTATCACCAGAGGAGGTGACTCGTGCTGAAAAGGTCCCTCTGTATAATAAATTATCAGAGACTGAGAAGCAATATGACCTGTTTACAGATGGATCCTGTTGTATTGTGAGAATACATCAAAGGTGGAAAGCTGCTATGTGGAGTCCTACACGACAAGTTGCAGAAACTGCTGAAGGACAAGGTGACCCGAGTCAGTTTGCAGAGGTGAAAGCCATTCAGCTGGCTTTAGATATTGCTGAACGAGGGAAATGGCCAGTCCTTTATCTCTATACTGACTCATGGATGGTGGCAAATGCCCTGTGGGGGTGGCTACAGCAATGGAAGCAGAGCAACTGGCAGCGCAGAGGTAAACCCATCGGGGCTGCTGAATTATGGCAAGATATTGCTCCTCGGGTAGAGAACCTGGTTGTAAAAGTACGTCACATAGATGCTCACGTACCCAAGAGTCGTGCCACTGAAGAACATCGAAACGATGAACGGGTGGACCAGGCTGCTAGAATTGAAGTGGCTCAGGTGGATCTGGACTGGGAACATAAGGGTGAGCTATTTATAGCTCGATGGGCCCATGACACATCAGGACATTTAGGAAGGGATGCAACATACAAATGGGCTCGTGATCGAGGGGTGTATTTGACCAATGATGCCATTGCACAGGTTATCCATGAATGTGAAACATGTGCCATAATCAAACAAGCTAAGCGGCTGAAGCCTTTTTGGTATAGAGGACGATGGCTGAAATATCAATACGGGGAAGCCTGGCAGGTTGATTATATCACACTAGCACGAACCCGCCACGGGAAGCAGCATGTGCTTACAATGGTGGAAGCAACTACCGGATGGTTGGAAACATACCCCGTGACCCATGCCACTGCCCGGAACACTATCTTGGGCCTTGAAAAGCAAATTTTATGGCGGCACGGCACCCCTGAAAGAATTGAATCAGACAACGGGACTCATTTCCGAAAGAACCTCATTAACACCTGGGCCAAGGAGCATGGCATGGACTGGGTGTATCACATCCCCTACCATGCACCAGCCTCCAGGAAAATTGAACGATACAACGCACTGTTAAAAACTACACTGAAAGCAAGGGGTGCTGGGACATTTAAGCATTGGGATACACATTTAGCAGAAGCCACTTGGCTAGTTAACACTAGAGGCTCTGCCAGTCGACCTGGCCCTGCCCAATCAAAACCCCTGCGAACTGTGGAAGGAGATAAGATTCCCATACTACATATAAGGAACTTGCTGGGAAAAACAGTCTGGGTTATTCCTTCCTCAGGAAAAGGTAAACTTATTCGCGGGGTTGTTTTTGCTCAAGGACCTGGGTGCACTTGCTGGGTAATGCATAAGAATGGGGAAGTCCAGTGTGTACCGCAAGGTGATTTAATTCTGGGTGAAACTAATCCATAATTTGAGTTATATGTTACAGGAATTAACTATAGCAGGAACCACCTGAACCAATGGAGGACAAGCCTTACAAGAAGCAGTGCAGGTGCAGCAGTGACCTGACCTGAGCTGGCTGTGGTGCCCAATAACTCCATGCAATACAACACCTCTCCTGGTCCTGAGTGACCACCATAACAGATGGAGCCCAAAGTCATGGGCTAAATGAACTCAATGGACATTTTGTGGACATTTTACAAATATTTCACAGGGGTGGTCCATAGACTAAGGGAATGATATCTGTGTACTATATCAAAGGATGGGAAGGGTGATGGTAGGAAATGAGAACGTTTTGGACAGTGTGAGACCTGAGCGTGATGTAAATGGTATGGAATAAGGGATGGAGAATGTGCTGGTTTTGGCTGGGGTAAGGTTAACTTTCTTCATAGGTCCTTTCCCTTTGCCCTTCAGGACCATCTCCCAAGGGACCCTCTCAACCAATGTCCTGAACAGGCTGAAGTCTGCCCTCCAGAAGTCCATCGTAGTGGTATTGCTGACCCCCCTCCTTACTTCACCAAGAATTGAGAATTCTATCATTTCATGGTCGCTAAGCCCAAGACGGCCTCCGACCATCACTTCTCCCACCAGACCCTCTCTGTTTGTAAACAGCAGGTCAAGCAGGGCACCTCCCCTGGTAGGCTCGCTTACCAGCTGTGTCAGGAAGTTATCTTCCACACACTCCAGAAACCTCCAGGACTGTTTCCTCTCGGCTGTGTTATACTTCCAGCAGACGTCTCATAAGTTGAAGTCCCCCACAAGAACAAGGGCCTGCGACTGTGAGACTTCCGCCAGTCGCTTGTAGAACGCTTTGTCTGCCTCTTCGTCCTGGTTGGGTGGTCTATAACAGACACCCAGCAGGATATCTGCCTTGTTAGCCTTCCCCCTCATCCTTTCCCATAAGCACTCGACCTTGTCGTCACAATCGTTGAGCTCTATACAATCAAAACACTCCCTAACATATAGAGCCACCCCACCGCCTCTCCTTCCTTGCCTATCCCTCCTGAAGAGCTTATAGCCCTCCATTGCAGTACTCCAGTCATGCGAGTCGTCCCACCGTGTTTCTGTGATGGCAACTACGTCATAGCTGTCCTGCTGCACAACAGCTTCCCGCTCCGCCTGTTTGCTGCCCATGTTGCATGCATTGGAGTAGAAGCACTTGAGCTGGGCTATTGACTTCACCCCCAACATTGGCATGCCACCCCCAGGCTCATCTCTAGGGACCCTGGTTTCATCCCCTTCCCCCTTCAAATCTAGTTTAAAGCCCTCTCGATGAGGCTCGCCAGCTCATAAGTAAGAATCCTTTCCCCCCTTGGGGATAGTTGAACTCCATCTGCTGCCAGCAGGCCCGGTGCCGTGTAAACCACCCCGTGGTCAAAAAAACAAAAATTCCTCCAATGGCACCAGCCTCTAAGCCATGTGTTAACGAGGTGCATTTTCGTGTTCCTTTCAGTGTTCCTCTCTGCCATTGAAGGGATTGAGGAAAACACTACCTGTGCTCTGAATCCCTCAACCAGTCACCCCAGCGCTCTGAAGTCCCTCTTGATCACTTTTGGGCTTCTTTGCGCAACCTCATCGCTGCCAACTTGCAAAACCAACAGTGGGGAGTAATCAGTGGGCCATACCAGGCCAGGGAGTCTCCTAGTGACCTCTCTCACCCACGCCCCAGGGAGGCAGCAGACTTCCCTGTGGGTTGGGTCTGGTCAGCATATTGGGCCCTCTGCTCCCCTCAGAGAGAATCGCCTATGACAATTACCCTCCTTTTTGTCTTAGTAGAGGTAGTTGTGATGTGTGGGGCAGACTGGCTCACCCTAGGCAACCCCCTGGATGGACTTTCATCCATATCCTCGTTAACCTGGCCCTCACATTCCAGAGCCCCAAATCTGTTGTAAAAGGGTAGCTGGGAAGGTGAGGGAGGCCGGGAGGGGATTCGCCTGCTGCCCCAAGCAGGGACCTGTGTCCATTCCCCTTCATCTCTCAGGTGCCCTCCTTCTGCCCGATGGCAAGAGGGTAAGGGATCCTCTGCTTTTTGTGGAGCCTCTATCTTCTGCCTTTGCCTCAGAGATGGTAGGGTGTGGCTCCACCAATCTATATCCCTCTCATATTCCCTAATACTGCTTAGCCTCTCCACTTCCTCTTTCAGCTCTGCCACGAGGCTGAGCAGATCGTTCACCTGGTCACACCGCAAACAGGTGTTGTCTGCCCTGGCCTCCGGCACGAGCGACAGACTCAGGCACTCCCGGCAGCCGGAGACCTGGACAGCTGCGTGCTTGAATGGGAGCTCCATCTGGGTCACCACATTCCTTCTGGCAATGGCTTTCGGCCAAGTGGAGACCATAGCTGGGCCTCTTCTGGGAGGGCAATGACCACTTGTCAAGAGAGCCAGGAAGGGAGGACTGTGCCCTGCCCGCACGCCTTCCCTGCACACCCTGCCTGCATGAACTGCCGTGCAAACTGATGTGCCCTTCTGACGCACTACGTCCTGTTTGCCCGCCCTGTTCTCTATGCTCAGGGTCACTCACGCTGCCTGGGGGCTGTTCTTGTACATGAGGGGCTTAGGCCACTGCTGCTCTTGTCCCCATCCATGCTGAGTCAGAGCTGTCACTCGTGAAGAGCTCACTCTGGCGGCTCGGGGAGGTGGGGGTGGGCTGGGGCACCCTCTCTCTCCCCGCGCTTTTGCATTCACAGTTTGCCGCTTTTTCTTGACTGGTACCACCATTTTGGGCAGCATTGCCCACTCCACAGTGGCCCTCCACACTGCCCCTCCACTGACTGTCTGAACCCTTCCCCTGACCTCTCATTTCCTGGGTGCTCCAACATGGCTTCTTGAGGAGAGGATCCAGGGCAGGCATGGGAAAGGGAGTTGCAGAGAATAGAGGGACCCACTGAACCTGGAGACTTGAGGCTGCAAAAACAAGCATGGAGATAGAGGGTGAGGGTGGCCTAAGGTGCGCTATGTCACTTGGAGCTGCCTCGGCACGGTAGGACACGCCTGGTTCCCTACGGCCCCAAGCCCATGGAGGGCTGGGATGTTTTGCTGCAGGGCACCCTCCATATCTTCCTTGTTGGGGTTCCCTAAAAAATTCCATGCTGGCCCTCAGTGTACACACATGAGCATATATGCGCATGGAGGCAACACGAACAACACAACAAAGAGACTATTCATCATGTCCAGGGGAAAAGACGCTCTGCAGCTCAGCTCCTGCTGTTTCAAAACCCAATTCAGCTCTAGCTTTCCATGTTCAAATCTTAGGTCTTCAATGCTCACTGTACTTCTTCCTAGGCAAACCTCTTTCCCTGTAGCTTTCTGCTTGTGGGAGAGACTGAGAAGGAAGAAAGAAGGTTAACAATATGTTCATGGTTTTTTGTGTCCCTGCAGGAGACTCTGCTGCTGCAGCTCCTCTGTGCCTGTTTCTGGGAAAAGCCAGCCCACACTAGTCCTGAGAAGTCTAGGAAGAGCCTTGCCTTGCAGCCAACCGCAAAAGACTTGGATGGATTTAAACCCCCTCCTCCCAGTTCTGCCCTGGCCCTGCCTGTGTTTCAAGCACTGTGCCCTTTTCTGGGGCTCTCTGGGGCTGCAGAAATAGGTGGCCGTGTCTGCAGCTGATGCCGAGAACGCTTCTGGGGAGAGGTGGTTCCTGGAGGGCTCTGCAGAGCTGGTGACTCGGGTCTGGAAGGATGAAGCAATGTGCTGGAGTCCCGTGAAACGATACTGCAACACTATCTGACAGATCCAGTCCCAAGTGTTGCGGCTGTCCGTGATGGTACACCAGAGATGTGGCAGGTAAGCATCAGAGACTCTGAGACCTTCCTTACTGTGGGGCCAGAGCCCTCTGTCTGCACCTGAGAAAGGGCACCTGCAACCCCAGGAGACAAGGATGAACAGGCCACGATAGCTCAAGGTATCCCGCTGAATGTCAGAAGACACTTTGTCAGTGTGAGTGTGAGTGAGCACTGGCGCAGGTTGACCAGGCAGCTTGTGGAGTCTCCATGCTAGGAGATACTCAAAAGCTGTCTGGACTTGGCCCTGGGCAACAGGCTCTAGCTGGCCCTGCTGGAGCAGAGGGGTTGGGCCAGATGGCCTCTGGAGATCCCTTCCAGCCTCGGTCTTTAAGTGATGCTGTGAGTAGAGGGGAAGGATCATCACCTCAAGTTATGCAATGCATGAAAGGCAGGAAAGGGCATGCTAAGGTCCCTTGTGGAAACCTCCAACTCCTCCTCTGCCCCTGTCCAACCAGCAAGGATGGGCAACGACACCGCGCACAAGGTGTTACACATGGGCAGAGCCGCTCCTGCTCACCTCTCCCCAGCTCCTCTCTGCCCACAAGTCTGCTCTGCTCAGGTTTCTCACATCAGTTTTCCCCCCATAAGGGCTGGAAGGAATGTTGTATGAGGAGCAGGAGTATAAGGACTTTTGGTTTGTCTAGTTTGGAGAAAAGGAGGCTGAGGGGCAACCTCATTGCTCTCTACAGCTTCCTGAGGAGGGGAAGTGGAGAGGGAGGTGCTGATCTCTTCTCCCTGGGATCCAGTGATAGGACGCATGGGAATGGTTGAAAGCTGCGCCAGAGGAGGTTTAGACTGGGCATTAGGAAGCATTTCTTTACTGAGAGGGTAGTCAGACACTGGAACAGGCTTCCTGGAGAGGTGGTCAATGCCACAAGCCTGTCAGTGTTTAAGAGGCATTTGGACAATGCCCTTAATACCATGCTTTAACTTGGTCAGCCCTGAAGTGGCCAGGCAGTTGGACTAGATGATCGTTGTAGTTCCCCTCACGCTGAAATAGTCTATTCTATTCGATTTCTATTCCATTCTATTCTACGGACAACTGACAGCACCCAGCCACAATGAAACCCCCCACTCTCCGACCCCAGGCACAGCCCACTCACTGACTCACCACTGAGATGGGCTGCGACACCCATGAACATGCAGGAGGAGAGAGCAGGGGAGGAGGAAGCTGATGTTGCTCAGGCACACCCGGGTGTCTCTCACTGTGGTCCCTGCAGGGTGCAAGAGTAGAACACACTGTCCCCCAGCTCCAGCCCGGTGATGATCAGGGTCCCAGAGCCCTTGTCAGCTTGGCAGGAAAACCTCTTGCGGGCAAAAGGGGCTGTGTGGCTGTAGGAGCCGCCCCGGCCCTTGCTCTGCAGCAAGTACTGCAGGGCTCCACAGGGACACTGCCAGTACCAGGCCACGTATATATATATGTGTTGGAGCTGTAAGTGCATTGCAAGGTCCCAGTACTCCCTGCTCGCCACACACTGCAGACCTTGTTGCTTGGATCTCATCACCCTGCAATGCACCTGAAACAAAAGCAGGGCTGTTCCCCCAGTGCTTTGCTCTCACTAGCACAAGGAAATGGCTGACCAGACATTGTTGTTGATGAAGGCCAAGTTTTTTGGTGCCCCAGGGAAGAAGCGGACCAAGGGAAAGCAGCGAGGGGCTGCAGGCAGGCAGAGTGGCCAGGCTGGTTGAGGGACAAGGAATAGGCTGAACACACTTCTCAAAATAAAACTCTGCTTTTGGGACTTAGGAGAAGGAAAGGGGCAGTGCAGAGAAAGCAGCTCTGGCTGAAAGGCCAGGACCATATGCGGTGTGCAGTGATGGCAATTCTCTCCCTGGGAATAGTCCACGGATGCCTCAGCACTCAGCTGCCCTACAGCTCTCACACCCTGTTCTGGGCCCCAGCAGGTTTCTGTTAAAGCTCAGCGGAATTTCCTGTCCCCGTGCCAACGGTGCAGAAGTAGCAGGCAGAGTCCCGGGGCTGCAGGGCACGCAGGGACAGAGATGCCTTGGACCGGGAATTGTCCCGGGATGCTGTGGCTCGACCCTGCACTGCTGCCCCGTACTTCTTTGTACCCCAGTAGCTGACGAAAGACACCCACTCAGGTCTCCCACTGGATGCCTGACGGTACCACCGAACTGCAGAGCTCCCGAAGGCGAAGCTGGATCCGCGGCAGGAGAGGAGCACGGAGTCCCCGGGCGCTCGCAGCCCTCCGCCGGTCTCCTCCAGCCTCACCTGCGCCCACACCCCTGCGGACGGAGAGCGCAGGCAGCCGGGCAGGGCGCGCCCACGGCCCGAGGACGTTCCCCCCGCCGCCCCGGCGCCCCCCGCCCCGCCACAGCGACAGCCGCCACCCCCCTCTCTCCCGGCAAAGCCCCGCGCCCGGGGCAATGCCCCGCCTGCCCTCCCTAGGCCTAAGACGTCCCTGCTGCCGGCACTCCGGCCGGCTGCTACCCAAAATACGCCCTCCCCTCTCCCTCTCCCAGTCCCAGTCCCGCTCCCTCCCTCTCCCCTCCCCACGCCACCCGCTCCCCGCTTCCCCGCTAAGGAAGGCGAGCGCCAGGCGACAGCGCGCCCGGCGCGGCAGCAGCCGCAGCCCCGGGGCCCCGCGACGGGCAGGGCCGCCCGAGGGCAGCCGCAGGCCCGAGCTCGCTGCCCTCCCCGCCCGGCTCTCACCTGCCGGCCCCGCGGCCAAGGACAAGGCCAGGAGCCACGGCCCCAGCCCGGGCGCCATCATGCCCTGCCGCGCCGGGGCCGGCCGGGGCCGAAGGGCCGCACAGGAGCCGAGCGCAGCCGCGCTCGGGCCCGCTCCTGCCCGCCCCGCCGCCTCGGCCCCTCGCCGGGGCAGCGCCGACGCCTCTGCCCGCCCCCACCGCACCCGGCCCGGCCCGGCCCGGCCCCCCGGGGCCGCGGCCCCTTCGGGGGAGGAGAAGGGCGGGTGCGGAGAGGGACGCGGGGCAGGGGCGGTGGCAGGAGGAGGAGCGCGGCGCCCCGGCGGACGAAGGCTCCTGTCCCTCGGCTCCCAGCGAGGCTCCGGCGCTGTCCCGGCTTGTCGCCCTGCCCAGCCCTGCGCAAGGGCGTCGGTGCCTGGGCCAGCCGCAGCTGGGGCCGGCCCCAGCCACAGCCCCGGCCCCAGCGGCAGGGACGGGCTGTCGGCCCGCAGCGTCCCCTCGCAGGACCCTCCCCGTGCCCCGCACCCCCAGCCTGCCCTGGCCTCACTCCCATCCCTGTCCGCGGGGACCAAGACACACAGAGGGCTGCGCTGCCATGCCTTGGGACCTCGGCAGCCTGGAGAAATGGGCTGGCAGGAACGCCATGCAGTTCAGCAAGGGGAAGAGCAAAGTCCTGCACCTCGGGAGGAACAACCCCAGGCACCAGGGCAGGCTCTGGCAACCCAGCTGGAAAGCCCATTTTAAGAAAGGTGCTGGACAACAACTTCACAAGCAACGTGCCCTTGCAGCAAAGAGGCCTAATGCTATCTTGGGCTGCACCAGGAGGAGTGTTTCCAGCAGGTCAGGGAGGTGATCCTTCCACTCTGCTCAGCACTGGAGAGGTCACAGCTGCAGCACTGGCTCCACTTCTTGGCTCCCCAGGACAAGAGAGACTTGGACATTAAGGAGAGAGGCCAGTGAAGGCCAAGAAGGTGTTAATGGGACTGGAGCACATCTTGCATGAGGAAAGGGTGAGAGAGCAGGGAATGTTTACCCTGGAGAAGAGAAGGCTCCAGACAGATCTCATCAATATATAGAAATGTATGAAGGGAGGGTGCAGGAAAGGCAGGGCCAAGCTTTCCAGTGGTACTGGAACAACAACCTCTCTGGGCAACCTGTGCCAGTGCTCGGTCACTCTCACAGTGAGAAAGTGTCACCTTAAGCTGCACATTGCCTCTTGACCTGTCACTGAGCACCACTGGAAACAGGCTCTCCATTTCTCCGTCTCAGCCACCCAAAGGCCACAGCCGGAGGACTGGAGGGAGTACATAGCGGCATGCTGACAACACATGAGGTCAAGAGGAAAGAGTAGAGGTCCATCCCCCAGTCAGAAACCCAAGGACAAAAGAGTACTCCCAAAGCATTTCCAGACCCCAAAGCTGCCTCTTAAAAGCTCTGGCTGGCCATCAGGCCTGATGCTGTCCTTTCAGGCTCTCCAGAAAGGGCATAAGAAAAGGGAGCAGAAGAGGAGCCAGCTTTGCTCCTAGGATGGTAGCAGAGTTGAGGCTGTAAAGAACCCCTGGAGAAGGACTGGTTTAACCCCCCTGCTGAAAGCAGGGTACTAGAGTAGGTGTACTGGGTCTCCTTGGGATGGTGTTAATTTTCTTCTCTACAACAAACATGGCCAGTTCTCTCAGGCTCTCATTGTATGTCAGATGCTCCCTTCCTCATCTTCATGGCCCTTCATTGCATTTTCCCTGGTATGTCCATGTCTTTCCTGGGCTGGGAAGCCCAGGAGTGGACGCAGTACTCCACAGTCTCACCAGTGCTGAGCTCAAGAGCAGTCCATCCCAATGAGCAAGGAGTCAGGTCAAAATGCCAGGAGGCCTGCATGGATGAACACAGGCAGGGAAAATGCAGGCCCACTGCTGAATGGGGTGGGGGACCTGGTGACACAGGACATGGAAAAGGGCTGAGGTACTGAAGGCCTTGTTTGCCTCAGTCTTTACAAGGAAAACAATCCTTCAGGAATCCCAGGTGTCTGAGCCCAGGGGGAAAGCCTGGAACAAGGAACACGTACCCTTGCACAGTCCATGTCACTGAGCACTTATCTAGTTCATAATAAGTAGCTTTGCCTCTGACATTTCCATGAAAGCCAGTGCTGAAAGGGTAACTGAAGTCAGAATGCGCAACATCCACTCTCTCGTCATCCACCAAGACCCATTGTCTTACTGTGGAAGGCTTTATATTTGTTTAAGCATGATTTCCAACTCACAAAGCCATGCTGACTTTCAGTGAGGAAGGAGTGGGAGGAGGTGCTCCAGTCGCTGGAGCAGAGATTTTCCTGCAGCCTGTGGTGAAGATCATGGTGACACAGGTTGTCCCCAGGCAGCCCATGGAGGTCCACAGTGGAGCAGATATACACCCTGCAGCCCGTGGAGGACCCCAGAGAGGAGCTGGTGGATGTGCCCTGAAGGAAGCTGTGACTCACGGTGGAGCAGGCTCCTGGCAGGAGTGGTGGTCCTGTGGAGAGCAGCCCATGCTGGAGGAGGTTTTCTAGAAGGAACTGTGCCCCGCAGGGGACCCACACTGCAGCAGCCTATTCCTGAAGGACTGCAGCCCATGGAAAGGACACATGCTGGAGGAGTTCATGAAGAACTCTATCCCATTGGAAGGACCCCACGCTGGAGCAGGGGAAGACAGTGAGGAGGAAGGAGCAGCAGAGGCAACGTGCAATGAACTCACCGCAACCCCCATTCCCTGTCCCCCTTTTGCCACTCGGGGAGAGGAGGTAGAAAAGTTGGGAGTGACGTTGAGCCAGGGAAGAAGGGAGGGCTGATGGGAAGGTATTTGTGGATTTGTTCTTATTTCTCATTACCCTACTCAGATGTGACTGGCAATAAATTAAATTAATTTCCCCAAGTCAAATCTGTTTGGCCTGTGATTGTAAATGCGGGGTCATCTCCCTGTCCTTATCTCAACCCACAAGCCTTTCGTTGTATTTTCTCCCCCTCTCCAGTTGAGGAGGGGGACTGATAGAGTGGATTGGTGGGCACCTGGTGGACAGCCAAGGTCAACCCACCACACCTTGTCTACTTCTTCTTCCTGATCAGGTGATCTGTAGCAGCCACCCACCACAATGTCACCCATGCTGAGCTGCCCTCTCTCTTTCCCAAACAGCCTGCCTCCATCCACTACAGTACTCCTGTAAGCTACCGCACTTGCATCTCCATGATCCCATAGCTCTACACCCAGGCCATGGACGAAAAACTGGGCCATGCTGGATAGGAGCCCAGGCAACATGCAATAACAGGCACTTCACCATACAGCCTCTGAAGTTCCCAGAGCAGATCCTCCGGCATCATAAATTATCTCAGCCCTTGAACCACACTTCCCTTCACAGCCTTTTACTGCAAGCACACCAAAGATCTGTTTCCTGCACCTCCCATTGTGTGACACCAACCTCTGTTTAGCTGCTGATAGAAAGAAATGCTGAGAATTCTGTATTCCCCAGCCTCAGCGCCAGCCCCAGGGATGGGCTGTCAGGCCTGCAGCATCCGCTTGCAGGACCCTCCCTGTGCCCCGCACCCCCAGTCCGCTCTGGCCTCAATCCCATCCCCTGGAAGATCATCAGAATGATCTGCAGCTTTTCTCCCTCTGGTTATGCTCAGGGAAACAATCTACCTACCTAGAGCTATTTGACATGACTATCAGGAAACATTTGCACCAAGTGCGATCTGAGCCTTGCCCAAGTTACCTGAAAGTCCTAAGGTAAGGAACCGAATGGAATCCACTTTACGTATCCCCCACGGCCTTCCACAGCCATACACAGGTCCTGAGCACAAGTTGGTCAATCTGTCTACCTGTCCTAAACCGCACCTCTATTCCTGCTAGCTGCAGGATTATCAGCAGCCTGGAGCACGGTTTCTCTAAATAGCAGAAGTCCTCCACCTGAAAACACTTCCAGGCACAAGAGTATCTTGAAATAGTGCCTATGTTCTCCTTCCCGCTGTCCCACAGTAATAAGCCTCTATACAAAAATTGTAAAGGAGAGAAGCCTCAGCCTTTAAAAGCCAGAACACACTGTTAGATATATCAAAGTGGGATGAAATCTCCACCATTTTTTTAAACAACTAACACAGCTGTTTCTAAAACTTCTCACAGTCTAAAGAAGGAGTTTAGACACATCAGCTAGCTAGTAAATCTCAGAAGCTAAGCAAGGCACCAGACCCATAAGAGAAAGAGGCCAAGAAAAAATAAACAGAAGGAAACCCCCAGAGAAAACCAATTTAAGGTCCCAATTTTTCTAATTTATTCAGTTGGCAATGAACCCAGTAAGGGATCCAAACCTAAGCCCCAGAAGCCAGTTTCACCTAATCTTTTGCGCAAAGAAAGGTTATTCATGAACACTAATCTCAAATATATTCCCCTGGAGGGTTCATCCTGACTAACATGGTGCTTGCACAACACAAAGGTCATTCACTGGTTTTAGCAGAACAATAGCAATTCCTGACCTGTTCCACTCACATCAGCACGACAGAGACAGAGAAGTTAAAAGCGAATTGTTTAGAAGGTGCTCTTCTTCCCCATGCCCTCTTCCCTTTGTATTTTAAAGAAGCTCTTCCCTCTGTATTTTGAAGAGGCTCTTCCCTCCCTATTTTAAGGAAGATCTGACAAAAGACCTAAAGTACTCTGTCTTTCCTAACCATATTGGTGAAGAGACACCTACTGGGCTTTATCAGCAGCCTGGTTCCCCTTCCGAAGATGAGTCTGGCTGCATTTCCTGAATACACGCTGTCAAAAGCTCCCGTACAAAAAACCCCATGCTCTTCTGCACATTTCAGGTTCCATTGCAGGAGACTCCAGTCATCGAAATAAAACTATACGTGCAAAATCCTGTTAGATATCCCCAAAAAAACGAAGGCTGGGTTGTCTCCTCTCTATCTCTCAGCAGGTTTCATGTCAATACTTTTTACAGGTCAAGAACGATGAAGTGCTCTGAACATAGGATGCTTTGGCATAGCCAGGAATAAACTAGGACCCTCTCGACAGAAATCATACAGTTAACATTTATTTTCAAAGCTGTGCCTTGTTGGTAAAGAGGGAGAAACATTACCAGAAGCACTTCACTCCCCAGTCC
This sequence comes from Gavia stellata, assembly GCF_030936135.1. Classification (NCBI taxonomy): domain Eukaryota; kingdom Metazoa; phylum Chordata; class Aves; order Gaviiformes; family Gaviidae; genus Gavia; species Gavia stellata. The sequence goes on along the minus strand of NC_082621.1, from coordinate 7,690,821 downwards.
TGAACGGTTTTGCAGGGGAAGAGGTAACTGAGCAGTCAGAATATCTGGCTAGGACACCTGGTCCAGTATTTCACAGGAGCAGAACTCTGTTAATGCATATTAAATCACTTCTTTTTTTATAGGGCAGAGAATTCCCAATTCTCTGAAGAGCCATCTTCTTCTCCTCTCTCTGTTTCTTGCTCATGTAATTCCACACATGGGTAGCCCTTGAGGTACTCTTCAAAAGAGATAAATGTGAAAAGCACAAAGAAAAGCCATTCTTTTATACTGTCTGCACAATGGCTCTTCCTACCAAGGAATACCATGAAGTTCAATCGGCCTGAGAAATGACACAATTCTGTAGTTTGGGGAACGGTTTGTCACAGCTCTCTGGCACTCCATGCTGATTTATGCTGTTTTCATTTTGCTGGGAATCTAGTCATTGCTTCCTTTGTGTCAGTAGAAACTTTCCACTGAAATTACTGTAAGAAGGACTCCTCTCATAATAGCTGTTCTCCATACGCTATTACTATCAGACCTTACAAAGAACCCCAGACTTTTTCTTGCTGCTGTCTTTACACTAAATGTTCCTGCCACACTATCATTTCAGCCCTAGAAGGAGTGGATATGGAAGGAGATTCCCTTCCCAGGATCATTATATAGTACCAATTCCAAGCATCAGGTCCTCCAATACTTCTCAAGATACTTTTGTTCAGATCATGCACTTACTTGGTTTAACGCTGAGCCTTGTTCCTTTGCCAAATTGCAACTTGTTATAAGTGGTTCCTGAATTCACACATCATTTAATTCCTTTGCAAAAAACTTTCCTGCTCTGCAGTTGTACACAGAACAGGGAAACGCCTGATCTGTCATGATTTCTGGACGGGAATGAACCAAGAAGATCCCATCCTAGACTTACTCAATCGGGCGAAGAAAATCTAGGCATATATTTGAAATCTCATCAAAACGTTTTCATTCTGCAAGCTACCTGGACAGGAAAATGCTTGCACCCTAACTACAAGCCTTCATTCTTTGTTCCTCACTAAGAGTTCAGATCGTATATGCAGACTAAAATATAAGGGAGAGAGAGAAAGAGAACTTGCCCTGGCAGTCAAATAATTAACCGTACTCCTAATGCATTTCTGTGATGGATATGCACATTTCAGCCATTCATTGCATATACTGTGTGGTCCCACAGATATTTAAGTGGACGGCTTGTTTCTGTAAACTTTTTAGAAATGCAACAATGAAGATGTCATGAATGCAACCTCACCTAGTCCTCCTTTCCGCCCCTCATCAGGGCATAAATCACTCATGGCGTTTTTGAATAAGATCTGGAGCAAGTCTGGTCTGTAGCTGAATTAACCTACACATTGTCGTGCCCAATTACTAAGAAAACCTTGGGTTTCCTCCTATCATTTTCTACATACCGCTTTTCATTACCAGCATCCTCGCCCTCTCCACCGCCCAGTATTTCCAGTATTTTCTGCCCTTTGGAAAAGAGAAATGCTTGTCACAGAATTCAGCAGAAGCACAGTTTCTCACCTATGAATCTAAGGCAAAATCTGACAGAAATACCATTCTGATCACAAATCAAGAATGAGGACTTACTAAGATTATTTAGCCTGACCCCTGTACAACACAGGCAGAAAAACCAAGTGTAAGATTCCTGCAATGTTTGAGATTGTCACAACAGAAGAAGAATGACAATCTACAGATTGGCATTATGGACAAATAACTTGAGCTGGGTACATTTCCAAGATAGCTTTGGAAAAGTTCAGATATTTCTTGCTTTAATTCAGAGCAAGTGAAACTGGCCCTTCAACCTGTATTTTCATGTCCTTCAGTAAAGTTGATCACCTTACCCTACTGAATCTAGGCTCCCTGGCCTTTGACCAGCTTCCAGAAGAATACCTTAGGAATTTTTATTTCTTATGTGAAAACATACACTCGTTAGAATAAACTGCTTAATACCACTGAGTATTTGTCTTATGATTTACACTCAGCTTTCAATTCTCTCCCCCCAGCTTTTTCTTTATCTTCAAAGCCAGATAGGTCCCCACATCTTGAGGAGTATGAAGAGAAACAGGTAAAAAAGCTGAGTGTTGCTAACTAAACGACACTTACTTGGTGTCACTACTAACCGTGTCCCCTGTCCAAATATCTGATTTCTTCCTCCTACAGTTGCACTGCCTGAGAGTCTTCTACAAAAATCCACTCTGAAGTTTGAATGTAAGAATTTCTTGCCTAAAAGCATCCTGGTGAGTCCCAGGACCTGACTATAAAGAAAAAGTTGTGCCTTTCATAGTACAAAATGGAAAAAAAAAAACCCAGTCATCTATAGATGCATATTTTATGGGAGATGATGCCTGGACTGTTTTTCTTCCTTTTCTCTTCAGATATTTTCTTTAAACTAAAACTGCAAACAGGAAATTTCTTCCCTGTTAACAAAAGATTGTTCTGATTTCTTTCTACTAAGTGAAAAGAAAGTTCATTTTACTTTACTGATTTCTGTTTCTCAGGTATATCTGCCTCTCAACAGCAGCACAAATGACCATTTTATCACGGGTATTCAACAGACAATAAAGTCCATCAACCTAGTACAACAAGATCACAGTTTAAGTAGCTCGACTATCTCACCCTAAAAGGGAGGCCCATTAAACTTCCAATTACTTCTTAATTGCTTAGCTTGCACGGACACCGTAGCAGTTTTGAACTAGCACTGCTGAAGTCTCAAAATAGGTAGGAAATCAGTAGCTATTTGTCTCATAGCCCCTGAAAAAGTCTATGCACTTTATGTGATATTAGCTTGGAAATGAAAACCTGGCGCTGAAGGGCTCAAATGCAAACTCCTTTATAAAAGTACCTTACTGAAATTGCAACGGCAGAACAGAATTTAACAGAGACTCGAAGTTAGCCTGTCTGATTTATACTGCTGCACAGTTGTAGGATGAATCTGAATGCATCTGGTGAGTGTGCATATGCCCTGGGAGAAGATATCTATGACCAAAGCACAAGAACTTTCCACATCCAGCTCTGCTGAGGACACAGGAGTCGCACTGAATGGACGCTCACTGGATCTGGGATGTGCTGAAACACTGTGGTCTGAGATCACTATTTTTACTGGAAAACTTACTTGGAAGCACAAACAGGTGAGTTCCTGCACCAAAAGTGGACTTGCCATAGCCATCAATCACACTGTGACAAGGCGCTTTAGGTAAACCATTACAGGAAGAATTTAACAGATTCCTAATCACTGCTGAATGGCAGTGTTAAATATTGCCTTTCCAAAATCTTTAGGAGCCAGTAGGAAGCAAAATGTCTTGCTGTGCTGATGACACTATCCACAGAAATTTGCTTTTGGTGGTTAAAATTTTGCTAAACCAAATGCTATCACAAATGGCATCAATTAATACTTTACTGTCCACATCAGAGTATATTTTGGGTCTGTAAAAGCAAACAAGTTTTACATTTCACTATTTTTTCCACTTAAGATATTTCAGATAAAGCATGGATAGAAAAAGAGGACAGTATTTAGCATTGCAAGATTCCTCTGCAACCACTATTGTGCCAACATACTAATTTTAAAAGAACAAAAGAGATTTGTCTGAATCATTCCACAGCACCGCCCTTGTAACACAGTACCTTTGGGAAGGCCATGGGTTTGGCGTAAGAAAAATCAATATGGAAAGGTTTTTCAGTCTTACGGATACTCACCAGAACAGAGACAAGATTTCCTAAACCTTCAAACAAATTAAACGCTTAAAAAAAAAAAAGCACATGGAAGTGTAATTAGTAAAATTGTGTTGATATGAGAAGCTGAACCTTGGAAACGGGATCTAGGTTGTTAGTGTTTATATATGAAATTCTTCACTTCTCACTTACTTAGTATTACAACAATTCTTGTTCCTTGTCCAAATGTTAATTTCCCAAATGTTCCTGTACCCGCATAGCCAGCGAGTGCTTTACAAAAAACACCCAGAGAAATATGTTTGCCTTCTTAACTTCTCCTCTCCTGGAAGAGAAGTTAACTAAATGTAATTGGGAGTATTAAATGATGGTATCCGTAGTTTATTACTGAATGAGACTCATGGCTTAACTAAAGACATTACCCTCAATCTGTTACATATAATTGTATGTGTCCCTTTCTTTTCTTTCCACTTTAAATTGGAAACTGATTTGTTTCACCAAGGAGTAATTATCAGTCCATCTTATCTATACATCTACTTTCAACCATAAAAACATTTACAAGACAATTCTTCACTAGGAGAAAATACCTCGTTTCACCATCAGTTTATTTCCATTCCTGAAGGTGATTTACCAGATGGAGGGAGAACTCAGAACAATGGTGTATGCAGTAACAAAAGCTTTAATGAATTTCGTGTCTACTGGTACCTCATTTGCTGGCAAACATGATCAGCTCTCGCTTAAAACCCAGAGTTAGTTGCTCCCTGTCAACATGGCCAAAACATGCTGCAGCAAATTGCTTCTACTTCTGCTTAAGGGTTGTGTCATAACCAATCACACAGGCAGGAATAGTCTCATCCAAAGTATTGAGCTACTATAGGTGAGATGAAACCTGCTTTTCGTCTGACTCTTCTAAGTCCTCTGGAAATAAATGAAAGTAGGTACTTCTAGAAAACACCAAGTTCTTACCTGCTCCTATTGAAGATCTGGTTGTCTGCCTTGGGACAAAAATCCGTGCATACCGATATTTTCTGAACACTAAAAAAGCTGATTGCCAAAACACTAAGAGAAATAATTGTTGGAAGCTAAAGACACTCAGAAATATTTTTCATCAATAAATTTCAGTGATCAGGGGGCCCAGGCAAGGACATTCATAAATTCTTAACAACCTTTGATACTCCAGTGCTTTTAAAACCTAAGTTATATGTAAATTAAAGGCAAATTTCTTGGACTATTGGAATGTAAGTACTCACATGTCATTCCCCATTTCCACTCTGGAAACTCAGAATAGAACAATGACCCAAATCATCAGTTAAACTCTACTGGGAACTAGTATTGGACATCTGTGGCCCACATCTGTATGCATGCAGTCCTCAGAAACACAGGCACTCGCTTTCTAAAGCCTTTCACATTTCTTTTAGGCTTTACTTTTAGGCGCATTTGTCTTCCAGATTTAAGGTCTTGATTGCCACCTCCAAAGTTACACCACAGCAGAGCTTAACAAAATCCTACCCCTGGAAAGTGTTGATCCATGACAGACTTTCTCCCTGCTTACTAAACGGTCTTTCAATTCCTAACTGTGAAACTAGTTAAAAACTTCATTTGAAGTGTCTTTTATTTTTCAGCCTTCACATGGTGCAAAGAAACTGAAACTCTGGACTACGTGTTCAAGGAAATTAGATGTCTTGAGACGGACCAGAAACATATCCTACACATGTGAGTTATCTAAACTTAGTACAGATGTCCTAGTGTCCCTCTACAATCAGTAGAAAACCACAGGCATTTTTCAAGCACAGTTCTCATTTTGAAGATATTCACTCTAAAAAACCACCTCAAAAAACAGCGATGAAGGTAGAAGCAAAATCACCTTGGGCTAGCAGATTTGACCTTGAATGCTTTGTATTAAAGGGAGTAAACCTGGACTCACAAGTGTGACAATTTCAAGATGAACATTCGCTTATTCTTTATCTGAAGGGTGACACATCCACTAACTGTGGAAACACAGATAGTTGGAAAGTTTCTCATTAGGGGAAGAAATTTTCTTTAAATCCCTAAATGCCAAAGCTCAGCACAGCATCAAGCAGCTCAGGTTTTGAGATGTTTATTTCTGGCACTTACTTGGATGAACAGACAGCCTTGTCCCCTTTCCAAAAGTCAGCTTTTCGTAGGCACCTGTGGAGTTTCACTGTGACAAATAGCTTTACTAAAAATGCTGGCAGTAGCTTTTGACTCAAAGGAGTTTTTTAACTTTGATGTGTATACATAGATCTCCCAGGGTGTTTCTTCTCAAGCTTCCTAGATCAAAACCCTAGTAAAAAATCTCATGACAATTCGCTACTGTGAATCCCACTGCTGTGGGATCCTATCTCACCAGCCCAGCTCATATCTGTCACAGAGGAGATCGTAGTTGCATCCTTCTATGATAACAGCAACTGTAGAAGTCAGAATAATTAACTGTAACTATGAAGATAGATAAGAAAAAGCAAAACAGGAGTGGAAATTTTCTACAGCACTTCCTCCATCCACCTCAGTTAGTGCTTATCCTATCCCAGTTTACACCAGCCTGCAACACTGAGGCACCTCACATCAAAACTACCTAAACTCCTCATCCAATAGGGAGGGCCTAAACACAACAATGACATTTCTTCACTTTGGGGTTTTTTTTTCAAACGTACCCCATCCCCTGAACAGCACCAAAATGATGACCAAGCCTTCAGGATTGCTTCTTCTCTAAGATGTGAATTTGCCTCTGTTCTCACATTCCCGTTTTTTGGGGAAAAAAACCCAACAACACAAACACTTCCATAATCTTCCTTTATAACAAAAATTATGGACAGACACTCTACAGAGCAACTCGGTCCCACTTTCTGCCTCTATTTTCATTCCAATAGATGCACAAAGATTCCTAGAAACTGGCATTGCAGCCTCAAAATTCAGTATTATCTCTTTCTTGTCTGCACACAACTAGCTACACATCAGTAAGCCTGAAAACTTGCATGCAAACATAACGGTGGAATATACTCAGATAATTCTCTGTTCCAACATGTGGGTTTTTTCTTCTTTTTCTTCCATTATGCTCACTTGGATTTACCTTCAGAAGAGTCCTGTCCCAAAGCTAAGTGCATTGCCACTTCCAGCATTCCCACTGCCATGGAAGTGATTACCCAAATGCCACTCAGAACTCAGATTTAAAAACCTTTGGAAGCCACCCAATTCCAGGCAACCTTGTACTGCTGCTCAGTAATTACTCTGGACTGATCAGGTTCTTCAGTATTCTTCAGACTCACTTGAATTTATTGTTAAGCTGTTCTTTGACCAAAGATGATTTTCTGCAAACTGATATATCACAACTGTAAGAAACTTTACAAAAACCTAAGTAGTGTTACAAAACCCTGAACTCTAAACTTGCTGAGTTCTCACAACTTAGGCAGGGAGAATTACTTGTTTCAGCCTGGTGCAAAACACGCCCTGTTCTTTAAGGCAAATTCAGAGTATTACTTCCAAGATCTCCATCTAGAAAAGCTGTTTGAGACAACTAAATGTTTCTGCCCCCACCACTGTCTTTCTCAGAATTCTCTATCAGACTTTCACTGTAAAACTACAAAAGCACATAATTTTCTACTGCGATGGGCACCCTACAAAGCTGCACGGTCTGCTCTAGTGATGTTGAGAATTAAAACGCTAAAGTGTGTTAAAAGCAGTCTTAAGCGTTCACTTTGAATTAACAGGATACTGGATCAGAGCTGCGGAATTACTGAGAACAAGTACTGATTTGATCCTGTTTGTCTAGTTTAGTTGTAAACCAACAGATTTCATGGAGATTTTTACCCCATTCGGACTTACTTGAAAGCACATGCAGATATATACATTTCCAAATATGTGTCTTGATATGAACTGTTGTGCTGGTTTTGGCTGGGGTAGAGTTAACTTTCTTCATAGCAGCTAGTATGGGGCTGTGTTTTGGATTTGTGCTGGAAACAGTGTTGATAAAGCAGTTTTAGTTACTGCTGAGCAGTGCTTACACAGAGTCAAGGGCTTTTCTGCTTCTCACCACCAGCGAGTAGGCTGGGGGTGCACAAGAAGTTGGGAGGGAACACAGCCGGGACAGCTGACCCCAACTGACCAAAGGGATATTCCAGACCATATGACGTCATGCTCAGCATATAAAGCTGGGGAAAGAAGAAGGAAGGGGGGGACATTCGGAGTAATGGCGTTTGTCTTCCCAAGTAACCGTTACACGTGATGGAGCCCTGCTTTCCTGGAGATGGCTGAACATCTGCCTGCCGATGGGAAGTGGTGAACGAATTCCTTGTTTTGCTTTGCTTGCATGTGCGGCTTTTGCTTTACCTATTAAACTGTCTTTATCTCAACCCACGAGTTTTCTCTCTTCTACTCTTCCGATTCTCTCCCCCATCCCACCTGGGGGGAGTGAGCGAGCGGCTGTGTGGTGCTTAGTTGCCAGCTGGGCTTAAACCACGACAGTCCTTTTTGGCGCCCAATGTGGGGCTCGAAGGGTTCAAGATAACGACAGGTTTGATTGGAATGTGCTAGATCGAATTTATAGCTGTTATTGCTGTTTAGCTACTAATCGGCAGGCTCCTGTGCTTGCCATGGGGTTTGCTTGCCTTACTGTCTGTTAGAGTCTAGTGCTTGTTAGTGGTTGCTTTTTGCTTTTGCTGCTTGCTGTACTGCCATACTGCTTATCATCTTACTTTGCTGTGCCTGGGAACATTTTGATAACAGCAATGGCCATGCGCCTGGGCTGGCAGATGGCCAGGGCATTGCTGCTGTTTCTGTGCTGCTGTACTGGACAGGCTGGAATTCCACTGTGAACTTGAGTCAAAGGGACTGTGACCTGTGGATGAGTCCACGTGGGAGCAGGACACCCCGAAGCGTCTGTGGCCATGGATAAACCCACATCAGAGCAGGTACATCTCGAAGCGTCCGTGGCCGTGGTTATGTCTGTGCTGCAGCAGGTGTACCTCTGAAGGGATTGTGGCCCAAGGGTAAGCCCACGCAGGAGAAGGTACACCTCGAAGCGTCTGTGGCTGTGGATACGTCCATGCTGCAGCAGGTACACCTGGAAGCATCAGCGGCTGTGCATGAGGTCATGCTGGAGCACCTCAAAGTGTGAGGCCATGGATAAGCCCACGAGAGAGCAGGTACACCCCTGGAGAGACTGCAGCCATGGGAAAGGCCATGTTGGAGCAGGTTTACTTCTGAAGGGACTGTGGCTGTGGGTAAGGCCACGCTGGAGCAGGTATATCTCTGAAGGCACTGTGACCCATGGATAAGGCCACGCTGGAACAGGTGCACCTTGAAGCGACTGTGGCTGTGGATAACTCTCTGCCGCAGCAGGTATACCCCTGAAGAGACTGTGGCACACAGATAAGGCTCCACTTGGAGCAGGTACAATCCTAAGGAACTGCAGTCTGTGGATAAGTCCAAGCCAGAGCAGGGGCAAGGGGAGGTGTTCATTGTAATGTTAAACCCTAAGGTCTGGTCCAAAGGGACCAGGGGTGGTGGTTGTAATGGAAACACCTTTAAACTGTTGTAACCCAGGATTTGAGTTGCATGTTATGGGAATTATTATAGCAAGAACCCCTTGTTGCTAGCCAGGCTAGGAGCAAGGGGAGGAGTTCATTGCAGTGCTAAACCCTGTGGTCTGGTCCAAAGGGACTGGGGCAGAGATTGTAACAGAAATACCTTTAAATTGTTGTAACCCATGATTTGAGTTACATGTTACAGGAATTACTATAGCAGGAACCACCTGAACCAATGGAGGACAAGTCTTACAAGAAGCAGTGCAGGTGCAGCAGTGACCTGACCTGAGCTGGCTGTGGTGCCCAATAACTCCATGCAATACAACACCTCTTCTGTCCTGAGTGACCACCATAACAGATGGAGCCCAAAGTCATGGACCAAATGAACTCAACGGACATTTTGTGGACATTTGCGGATATTTATGGACATTTTACAAGGGTGGTCCATAGACTAAGGGAATGGTATATGTGTATTGTATCAAAGGATGGGAAGGGGGGTGATGGTTAATGAGAATGTATTGAGTAGTGGGAGACCTGAGCATGACGTAAATGGTATGGAATAAGGTGTGGAGAATGTGCTGGTTTTGGCTGGGGTAGAGTTAACTTTCTTCATAGCAGCTAGTATGGGGCTGTGTTTTGGATTTGTGCTGGAAACAGTGTTGATAAAGCAGTTTTAGTTACTGCTGAGCAGTGCTTACACAGAGTCAAGGGCTTTTCTGCTTCTCACCACCAGCGAGTAGGCTGGGGGTGCACAAGAAGTTGGGAGGGAACACAGCCGGGACAGCTGACCCCAACTGACCAAAGGGATATTCCAGACCATATGACGTCATGCTCAGCATATAAAGCTCGGGAACGAAGAAGGAAGGGGGGGACATTCGGAGTAATGGCGTTTGTCTTCCCAAGTAACCGTTACACGTGATGGAGCCCTGCTTTCCTGGAGATGGCTGAACATCTGCCTGCCGATGGGAAGTGGTGAACGAATTCCTTGTTTTGCTTTGCTTGCATGTGCGGCTTTTGCTTTACCTATTAAACTGTTTTTATCTCAACCCACGAGTTTTCTCTCTTCTACTCTTCCGATTCTCTCCCCCATCCCACCTGGGGGGAGTGAGAGAGCAGCTGTGTGGTGCTTAGTTGCCAGCTGGGCTTAAACCACGACAACTGTTCAATGCTATGCCACCACGAAAATGTTTACAAAACAGCTAGCTTGCACCTGATACACTATGTTACAGGGCATCTTGAGAAATAAGGGTTAAAAGTAAGAAAGAAAAATGTAGAGAAGATACTTTGTAACAACTGCACCCGGTACTTAGTCATATTAGAGATAAAGACTGTCTTCACTGACTCTCTGCTGATAAAGATTGCCGTCACTGACTCTCTGCTAACTAGCAATAATGATTAGCACAAGGACGAATCGTAGAAAAATAGAATAGACTGCCAAAATAGTGCCCTAGAGTTAACTTGTCTCATTATAATCTCATTTTAATACTAAAAATCACACCTCCTAGCTAGAGAAGCCCCAACCCAATTTAGCCCCCTACTCTCTGAGCATGCATGGTGAATTAAAAGAGAACTGTAACTTTAAGATGAAGTAAGAAAAGTATTAACCAATAGTTAATTAAGGGGTAGCACCAGTAGGCGTAACTAACTTTGTTAACTGTTTTAAATACCTGTCATGATTTTAACCCAGTGTGCAAGCTTTGTGGAGAAATCCCCTTGCACCCGGCGCCGCAATAAACATGCCTGCTTTATAACTCTTTGTGAGTTGTTAAGTTCGTTTCCGCGTGTCAACTACTTTAACTATTCAGTACTAAAGAAGACTCCAGGACATGGTCTAAAATTCTCCTCTGTTAGTTGTGGGATACTATAAATCTATTTCCAAACCTCATCAATCTTGCTAAAGCATCTTCAGAACCACCAGAGGCTTATTTCAATCCTATAGTATTTCAATTTAATATCTTGAAAGCATTACACTTTGACCAAAGTTTGGTGTACACTTTTTTTCTTTCCTATACAACTGCATCTTAATAATAATTCTAATTAAATGGCTTAGGTTCCAGACTGGTTGACCTCCAAGCCAGATTCTGCACATGGCCTCTCCATAGAGCGAAACCCCTTTTCTGCAGACACAGATGCAGTCATTTATCATCAGGATTTATTCAAACCTGTCCCACCCCTGAATGGGGAATTCAGTCTACACACTAGACAAGGTTATGGAAGTGAAAGGAAACCGTTACAAAATCTTGTTGTGGTTCCTTTCTACAACTTTTTTCTTCATCTGTAGAACAGAGAAGCTGAAGCGAATCTGCACTGATTCTACAGAATCATGCCCTTACAGGGTTTAATTGCAGTAGTTGAGCATGCTCTTAAAGCTAAATGTTATGTGAAAGGAAGCGCACAGCCTTCATGCTGTTGTCAGTAACATATCATCCCTATTAGGTGTTGAGTCAAGGAGCTTGGTCTATTCTAAAATAGGTAAGTTTTTGCTGAGGGAAACCGACCTTGCACCCCCAGACTCATTCTTTTCAAGGCCTCCCTTTTTAACTGCTAGAATGGGCTTTCATATCCACCTCTAGCCTTATACTTTCTATTCTTACCAGGATTTACTTTCAGTCTAGTTCCAGTGCCAAGTGTTATTATCCAGCTATCCTTGTTCACACGCTAGCTAACAGCTTTACAAGAACTTGTAACACCCGACAAGGGTAAAGCCTGTCCCCACTGTAGTAACCTTTTTTCCCCGTTTTTTGTGGTTGAAAATTAACCACTTAGTGCCACGTTCAGTGTTGTTCCAGTCCCAGACATTAATTTCTTTTTCCTTCACTGTCTTTCAGCCCATTACAAAAAAAATTGTTTGTTTTTCCTTTTAGTCCTCCTCTTTGCACCTTCCTCTTGCCAACTGTAAAATGTGTCATGTCCATACAAAAATGACTTATCCTATTTGTCACGCTAATCTTTCCAATCAATATTACAATGCAATTTCTTTTTAACGTTTTTGAACCCAGAGCTGCAGCACCCGAGCAAAGCCTTTCCAATGGGAAGTCTGTTTCAACTTACAGGCTGAGGTTAAAAAATTCAGGCTACATTACCATCTCTTTCAGAAAGGAGACAAGATCACATGCAGCCACACAATCACAGAGCGGGTGAGGTTGGAAGAGACCTCTGGGGGTCATCTGGTCCAACCCCCCTGCTCAAGCAAGGCCACCTAGAGCCGGTTGCCCAGGAATATGTCCAGACCGCTTTTTAATATCTCCAGCAAGGGAGACTGCACAACCTCTCTGGGCAACCTGTGCCAGTGCTCGACCACCCTCACACTGATAAAGTGTTTCATGATGTTCAGATGGAGCCTCCTGTGTTTCAATTTGTGCCCATTGCTTCTCATCCTGTCACTGGGCATCACTTTGCTTGCATTTTGTGGTTTCTAATGGCATCCTCCAAATGGCTCAAAGGCTAGTATTATAGTGCAGAGAGATTTCTAAAACTACCTAGTTTGAGATATTGCATACATTTATGCAAATAACCATTTCTGCTTTCAGACCTACTTGCACTGACTTTCAGACATATCCCCTTCTGAAAGACTCGCTTTGAGTTGGCTACACCAGCACTACGCAGTAGCTGAGAACTTCACATTAAGTTACTGGGACCGTGTCCCATCACAAAACTATTGAGTGCTCTTTTCAGCTAGCATAAATGACAAGCCTTATTTGGCTTCACTAGAGTCATTCTTCTTGGCTGGGTACACTTCTCTAACTGTAGTTTCTCAAGACTAAGCTCTCAATCTGATTCTGCTTAACTCATGAATAATTAATTTAGGCAGGTAGACTCATTGCGTGATAGAGCACTGAGGGCAAATTTCTGTTCTTTGACCTTGCTCAGAGTTAAGTGCAAAGCTTTCAAGCAGCTAGGATTGTAAATTGCAGGTGAAGGCCATTTCCTAGCACTCGGTGATCTTTCTTACTCATTATGATTTTCTACTGAAAAATATAGGGAATAACCTCTTTGTGTTGCTAAAGAAAAGCTAACATAAACCCTCTCAACACGTCCCCTGTGAGCTCTTTTTATTTGCTCACAAAAGTCAGCCACTTCTCTTACAACATTAGTGTAGCATTTGCTTTATTGAGGTTTGAGTACTTAGAGTCTCATTTCTTTCTAAGTAATATTTGCATCATTAACGCCCAAGATATTTTACAAACAGTGCTGTCAAAAACAGTGGCCTAGAATTTATGACTCTCAGCAACAAATAAAAATCATGTTTTTAAGTTACAGTTTTCAGGGATTTTGCAGGAACTAATTTTATAAGTTATCCAAGAAGCAAACAAAAACATCAGATATAATAAATAAGAACAAAAAACCCTGAAGTACACAAGAACTCCAGTAGTGTTTCTAGACTACAATATATAGATGTCTGTATAGTTGTCTTCAAGTTTCAGTTTAAGATGAGTATGCCAGCAAAGATGGATTTACATAATAGAGCCTATAGAGTTATGCGTATTTCTCATATTTGAGAAGAAATAACCTATCTTTTAGGCAAAAAAATAAAAACAGGGAAAAAAAGTCAGAAATTCTTACACTGAGTAGGATTTAGTGTCAGATATGCTCCCTTGACAAAAATTAAGTCGGTATTTGCCACAAGTATTTTCACTACTATAGAACGCTTTGCAAAGACTCATTTGAGTTTTAAAAAAGCAAAAACCTCAGAGCAGACTCAAGCATCTAATTATTTTTTAATCTCATGCATGACTTCTAGTTTTTTCAAATTGCTGATGCACGGGAAAGAAGCATTGTAGGATTTTAATCCAAATTTTTCCCTTCTCAAATATAACCTCAAATCCTTCCCCAGAGAATAAACCATCCTGCACTGTGTTTCTGTCTATAAACAGGCAGTAGCTTTCAAACCCTTTGCAATGTAAGACTGGACTGGCAATCACAATCCGTTTGTCCACTCAGAAAGCAGGCCTGAATTTACAGAATGACATCAAACTGAGAGCACGTGATTTAGTAGCAAGGGTCTCAGCTGATACTGGCCTTGAAAGATAATACACGCAGCTGGCTAATTTAATTTAATTTTAATTTAAGTACATTTAAATGCACAGGGAATAATATGATCTATTTTGTGCATGTCCGTCTATTTACAGTGGTTTTTTCCAGTCTTTCTTACCTGGCTGCACTTTCTGTTCTGAATGTGACCTCTGGGAAGCTGCTTCATCACTGTATTAGACAATAGCTTTGAAAGAACTTACTGTAAGCAGGATTTTACTGATTATCTTCCTTTCACTTCACCAAACTGGCTGCTATAGTTGGCAGGGAAGTGCTTTGTGCTCCTGTCAATTTTTCCATGTTTGGGAATTTTAAAAGGCAGCAAGGCCCTTGGAAACACCATCCTCATATTTCTCTAGCTAAAAATGAGCAGCTTACCTGAATGCACTGATAGACGTATTCCACGCATGAATATGAACTTCTCAGTGATCATGTCCACAGCAGCTCACCCCTTTACAAAAACATGACTTCCACCCTCTCTTGAAATTTAAGGTATTTTCATTGCACATTATGAATTTTAACTATTCCTTGTCACATAGAAGTATTGGTAATGTTTATTTTAAAGCAAATTGACAATTATATGCAGGGATTAAATATTCAAAGCCATGAAAAAGCCATTAAAATGAACAGCATCTCAAAAAACAGCCATACCTTTGTCTGCTGAGAAAAGGTAACTGACACAATTACGAAGAAAGAAATAATTCTGCAGTGAGTCTTCTAAAATAACTGAATATGTGCGGATTTTCTTTAGAGCAAAAAGAACATTTATTCTAAAACTTTTACTTTTTTCATGAATGCTATCTTTTTTTCTGTGTCACACTTCATGGAGAAGAAAAACGTTTCAAATGGATATTCAGGATCAGCTGAAAAAAAATCTGGGCACCTCTTCCAGAATAATTTAGCCAATCAATTCCACTCCCGTCAAGCAGTCTTGAGCACGTTTGCTTGCAGCCAATGAAAGAACAAAA
This sequence comes from Gavia stellata, assembly GCF_030936135.1. Classification (NCBI taxonomy): domain Eukaryota; kingdom Metazoa; phylum Chordata; class Aves; order Gaviiformes; family Gaviidae; genus Gavia; species Gavia stellata. The sequence continues at coordinate 7,675,613 of NC_082621.1, read as the reverse complement.
AGATTAGAACCAGTAGCTGATCAGATTTTTTCTTGGGTAGCAAACACAGCAGGGATTATGTTTTTACTCAGAGTTATAGTGGCTGAATTGAAGTGTGTACGTGGTTCCTGTGCAGCAGTAAGTTCCCTTCCAACTCCTAGCATCACAGTGTAACACCACTTGACAAAAAACCCCCTTCTTACCATGTCCAGATCAATTTTTATCTGTAAGTCAGCCATAGCACAATTTGCATTTGGAATTTTTCTTGGAGTGCCTTTCCCAGGTTCCAGAAGTACTGTACAATATAGTAAGGAAGGAGGGAAGGAAGTAAAGAAGGGAGAAAGGGAGGGAGGGAGGCAGGAATTACTATTGTTCAAATTATAAATTTAGTGGTGGGAAACCTTTGTGCCTGCCCATGAAAATATTATTTATATACAAAATTGTTAGCTTTCCAAGCTGCTCTGCATGTGCTGTCCCTACTAAAGTCCAAGATTTTCAACTAAAAGCTGGCTGAGACGTGGGGAGAAAAAACTGCCCAATTCATTATAGGATGAAAAGCAGTGGATCAAATCACTCAACAGTTTTAAACAGCTCACCCAGAGTTCCAAATACACAAAGTTGTTCAAGAAACAAAACCTCTCCCTCTGATGCTACATAGATGGAACAGAATTAAAAGCAAGAACAGACCAATTCTGCCTTTCTGTTTAAGTCATTCCATCCTCCTCCAAGTCCCTGCAGCATTTGGGTGTGTAAGAAGCTTTAAGGAATTTAATTTCTCTCTCCTATTTCACACATAGGGGACACCAAAGGATAAGTCATTTTGCCAGAGTCCTATAGCAAGTGACCATCTCTAAGGCCAGTCCTTTGACAACGGGTGTCCCCTTGATTGATGGTACCACTAAATGTGACTATGTCTGTTCAAGAGCACACCCCTCAGTATAGTCATTATTGTGACTGCAGTATACCTAATGAAGAGAAGGATTCCAATGTATGGCACCCTGAATTCCCAGTTCCATGAAATTAAAGAAGGATTATATACACAGGTTTGTGGCATGCAAAATTCCCGGCCAACAGCAGACTTACCTGTTTCCAGAAACAGCCAGGTCCATAGGCAGAACTTGATGGAACTGACATGGCTTGGTCTTTCCACAGTGAGAAACCCCTCTGCAGAGAACCTCACAGATCAAAGGAGCAGAGAGCCTCACTGGAAGAACACAGCTCCTGAGTGCATCTCATCTGTAGCCTTCCTAGATGCAACAACTTGCCCCACCATTTTTTTACCACAGGGCACCAGACACTTCGGCACATGGATTCACCCATCTTCTGATCAGCCTCTTCACCGCCTGAAGCCAGAAAGTTTGTACTGCATTCCTTGTTGTTGACTTCCTCCTTGATTAGCAAGACATCCATACCTTTGGAAGACCCTAGCCAGCTTAAGACATAACAGCTTTTCAGGGCACAAACACATCCCTTAATCCCAGCAAGACATCTTTCCTCCAGCTTTGGACATTCTGACCAGGGAGTTTCTTGAATAACTTACAGTTTAAAGCTCCCTTGGAAATACCAATGAATTTCAAAAGCAGTGCTGCAAGTGTTTCCTCTATTCCACTCCATTTCTTCTGTTCCAAATCAACTTACAACTCTACAACTGTTTTAGCTTGTGTCTTCCAATAAAGCTTCTTGGAATCTCAGTTCAGCTATTCATCTTCTTTCACCCGTGCCTTTCTGGCACTGGACTTTCTAAAGCCTCTCTATCACATAGCAAGGGTTTTCATCTGCACCTGCTGGCAAGGCAAGAATGCAAACAAAAAGCAAAGAAGTTTAATTTGTGGCATGTGCAGAGACAACACTTATTATGGGGTTTGGGTGTTTGGTTTATTTTTTCCATTTGACCTATTTACTGGATTTCATCAAATCGAAAATGTTGAGAGAACAATAAACGCTTTGACCAGCAGGTTGCAGGAGAGATCAAGGAAAGAAATTCAGTTTACATCAATGTATCTAATTTTGTCAGGACCTTTTTAGTATTTTGGGGAAACAGAACAGAGAGGTCAGATTATGCCCAGCAGAATGCAGAAATATCTTTATTAGACTGTATTTTTAATGCTGTATAAGACAACACAAGGACTCAGCTGTACAGAAAGATATTTAATATTTGCCATTCTCATGCCGTTTGGTATTGTTTAAAGTAATAACAAGAAAACAATGAGTTTATCTTCTTAAAAATATCTGTAAAAGGTTATATGACCAGCAAGTGCAATAAACCTGGGGGTGTTGATCGACAGCCGGCTGAATATGAGCCAGCAGTGTGCCCAGGTGGCCAAGAAGGCCAACGGCATCCTGGCCTGTATCAGAAACAGTCTGGCCAGCAGGAGTAGGGAAGTGATTGTGCCTCTGTACTGGGCGCTGGTGAGGCCGCACCTCGAATGCTGTGTTCAGTTTTGGGCCCCTCACTACAAGAAGGACATTGAGGTGCTGGAGTGTGTCCAGAGAAGGGCAACGAAGCTGGTAAGGGGTCTGGAGCACAAGTCTGGTGAGGAGCGGCTGAGGGAACTGGGGTTGTTCAGCCTGGAGAAGAGGAGGCTGAGGGGAGACCTTATTGCTCTCTACCTGAAAGGGGGTTGCAGAGAGGTGGGTGTTGGTCTCTTCTCCCAAGTGACGAGTGATAGGACAAGAGGAAACATCCTCAAGTTGCACCAGGGGAGGTTTAGGCTGGATATTAGGAAAAATTTCTTTACTGAGAGAGTGGTGAAACACTGGAATAAGCTGCCCAGGGAAGCGGTGGAGTCACCCTCCCTGGAGGTGTTCAAGGAACGTGTGGATGAGGCATTGTGGGACATGGTTTAAAGGGCATGGTGGTGTTAGTTGATGGTTGGACTTGATGATCTTACAGGTCTTTTCCAACCTTAGTGATTCTGTGATTCTGTGATCCTGTAAATCCTGGTTTACCATCTCAATTATAAAGTTTAAATTGAAAAGAATATGCTGATGGAATCTGATTTAAAAAAAACTAGAATTTTTTCACCTCATATCACATATTTTTATTATTTTTACCAAGCTAAAACTCCAAGAAATTTTGGGTTTTGCTTTGAGTATGCTTTTAAGTATACGTATGCTCTTCATTCCAAATGCAACCCTTGCACAAGAGGATACAAGCGCATGCAACAGTAATCACAGACATAGCTCTTACACCCAGCTGGGTTTTAGGGTAGTAAGAAATAAGCATCACTAGCTGCATTACATCCAGACCCATTTTAAGAGCAACGTACAGTAAACTTCCACAGTGTCCTTTGGCGAGAAAGTACTAAATAAACCCCAAGTCAGATTGATGTGCTCTGCACATAAGCAGCTTAAAATCTTGAGGGTGAGGAAGTATTCTAGCCCTAGAAGACAGTGGGGCATCACATGAAAAAAAGTAAGAAACAAAGTTTTCTGCAAGGGTAAGACTGGGGCTTTGATACGTGCATGTTCATGGGGCTGAGTTGGAAAGGCGTTCAGAGAGGTGTTCCTTTTTTTTTTTTTTTTTTTTTTTACAGGTGGTTGGAGTAAGTATTTGTTTGTGTTGTAACAGTTTGCCAGAGGATACAAAATCCTGTGCAAAGGTTGAGGCTGGTCTAAGCACTTTTCTCTGGCAGTCTACCTACAGAGATGTTGATACTGTCCCCAAACTTCTCCCTTTCTGTGACATTCTTATTGGCTCTGAGAAAGGCAAGGCACAAAAGGAATGAGACTGGGAGTCCTGCCTTGTGCTGCCAGAGCCTTTCTGGCTATGAAGCTTTACCGTCCTTTGTGTCTTGTGGGAGGCTGGGCACTGAAACCTTAGAGATATTTAATCTTGCTTGAGGCGTTCCCACACATTTCTGCAGAAGCAAGCAATGTATAAGCTGGAAGCACAAACACTCTTCTCCCCATATATAAATAAAAATATGAAAGAAAACGCAATATAATCTCCCTGCTATTCAGTTTTCCTTGTTCTTCATGATGCTTTTCCATTTAACCTTTTGGAAAGATGTTTATTCACTTCGGGTGCTTTTAATGTTCTCTGCCACAGGAGGGAGCTATCACCACTTCGACTTGCTCAGCAAGAAGAGCCACACAGGTGTTAGACAGCATACTCTATCTGTGAGGCCCACCAAGGGGAAATAAGATTAAGCTTGATTTGCTGGAGGTGAACATTTGCCTGAAAGTACTTAAAATGTTTTATTTAAGTTCACGTTGTGGGTGGCATGTGTCCTTTTATAATGAGAAGACACAGTACGTACTGTGACCTGCTGGCAGCAAAAGGGCTGAGGCTGAGAAGCTGTTTGCAGGTGGAATCTTTTGACAGTCAAGTCTCAAAGCTCCTGGTTGCTACAGCAGTTTCACCCTCTGTAAAACCAGAAGAGTTTGCAAAAATGCATGGCATGCAACACCTTACTTTGATCAGAGTGATGAGTGAAGCTCTTGTATCTGAATGATTGTAGGTATCGCTAGACAGTAGAAATGCAGACGTTGCACCTTTTGAGTCATATGGGGCTCTGTGAACTTCTCTGCATTCCCATCCTGCTATAGCATGCAATTAAAGATAACTAGCTTCTTGGAAGCAGTTGCAACTTGGAGGAGAAGCTATCAAAATGACAAGCAGCAGATCCCCAATAGAAAGGTGAAGATGTAAATTTTGCATACAGTGAGCTGTAAACTTTTGCCAGGGAATGCCCATGAGGCTCAGTCGCAGTCAGAAAAGAATTGCAGACTTAAACTGGGAGAAAACATTGTTAGCAATAGGGATTTAATGCTTCATACAGTTCAAAAAGACCTGAAGCCTCCCTGACCCAGGATGTGAGCTGTGGACTACCAATGGGTAAAAAGACAGCTAAGTATACCATATGTATCTTGCTAAGTCAAAATAAGAAAACAATGCAAAAAAGAATTAAAATAGATTAGAGCAGAACAGCCATAAAATTGTACCAAGCAGAAACAAAATTTGTAAATTTCCTGATGCTGACAAAATTGAACAGTACTTGAAGTACTACTGAGAAAGGAATGTAAAACAGCTCCTCTTATCTAAAACATGATATTCTCTTTAAGCAGCATGCAGCTGAAGAGATTTTCAGGAGTTTGCAGTAGTTTAGATTTTCACTTGAAAACTACGCATCATCATCATCATCATCATTTTAATGAACTCTTCCACAGAAAAGTAAAGTAGCTTTCTGAACAGCTAGGCTATAGAAGTTATTCTACAGTTAAAATAAATCTAACAGGGAAGTGACCATGATGATGTCTAGACAAAAATGAAAGTCCTTGAAATGTAATAAAAAAATACAATGCAAGCCTATACAACCATTTGAAACCTGCAACAAAATGACTTAAATATACAGAAAGCTGTCATATGACATAATTTGATTAAGTATTGTAAATATTGCCATTTTGTGTAAATGAAAGTGCTGATGGTGAAATTGGTTCCTTAAACTCTTTATTCAAAATGGGATTGTATTGCAGCAGGTGTAGTAAGACTTAGAAATACTCAGGAAAACTAAAGCAATAAAACTCTGTATTAGTAAAAGAAGCCATATTTTCTTCCACATACTTTGTAGGGAAGGGTGCACTATATGCTCTCCCCCCGAACCACCCCTGACTTACTTGTTGGAATCCTTTAAAGAGCAGAGCTGAATTATTCAACATGTTGGGGCAAGTATTCTCAAAAGTTTGCGATTACTGATTCTGATGCTGGACTCCCTGAGGATGCCAAGGATCTTGAACTTAAATCTACCAAGGGCTTTAGCTGCCCCATTACACCAGACCTCGAGGGCATTTTAGGCTCTTCACTCCTTTTCACATCTTATGGATGAACATCTAGGATCAACAAGGTACACCGAAGGAAGTGTCCTCTTCCAAGATGCCAAACTAGATACAGACACTGTATGCCTTCCGTGTCACTCTAGACATCTGCGGCAGTCCTGCAGCACCAGCTGCAATGCTAAAAGGGCACAGTCCCCCAAAGAAGCTGTCACTCATCTGTTGTATCTTCTCTTTGCATCTGGTTTGGACTCCTGGGGACTTTCTATGCTGAAATTTCAGCTGTTTTCTAAAAATGCCATCCTGCCTCTTGGTATTTGAAACTAGGAGGCAGAGGGAGAAGTGCAGGCAACCAGCTTGCTTTGGATGAGAATAATAAGCACATGAACATCAGACTTTTCCCTGCCTTTTGCTAGAGAAAAAAAGCTGCAACTTGTTCTGCAGGTGGCAGGCAAGAGGTTTCAAAAAGCAATGTAACAGGGAAGGGAAGAAAAAAAATCCCTTGCTGACACATAGCAGAGGAGGAGGGAAGACACCTTTGAGTAATCATGCTGAGCAAATTGTGCAGAATTTCACTCCTGAAGGACTTGCCTTGTTGATTCTCATTGCTTGGGTGATAATTAGTACTCTTGAACTTATCTAGAAAGCCATGCACTTTGTCATTTTCACTGCAATAAATGTCTATAGCTTCTAGTAGACTTCAATTATAGCTTTAGGGATTATGGGCATGCTGTTGACTGGTATGTACCAGATGAACATCATCTTTTATGACTTGAGTTTGTTAGATCTGCATTAAAAGGGGAAAGGGTGTGAATCAGAAACTGCAAACAAACAAACCTACAACACAACAGCAATTGCACAGAAGAGGTGAGGAGATACTCACAATGAACAACTGCAAGGCATTGAGAGTCCTAGTCTGACACACGCATGACCTTTACCTACAAAGAGAAAAATTTCCTAGCCCCCTGAGGCAGGTACATTTATTGTGTGACTTAGCCTGCCCCAGACCTGCTTGACAGATCCATAGAACCTGAGGTGAGAGTGGAGAGGAATGCATCATTGCGAAGAGCCATGAGTATTAACGTCAAGGAAAGAGAGAAGTCCACAGGCCCTGCAGCTCGGATATACGCACTTGCATATGAAGGGAGATGTTCACATCAGCTGTTTGCAGGCTCTGACACTGAGTGGAGAGAGAATACTGTTTGGAGGGACTTGAGAGCAAGCTTCTACTTCAGGTGAATGGATCTCTGGAGGTGGTTCTTCTTCTGAAAACAACAACAGGGTTGGGAGCCGTTTCTTAACCCTAGGCCAGACTTAGGCTTGAAGAATACTCCCTTAGACAAAAACTGTGTAGTCAGATGGGCAGGAGGGAAAGGTCAAACCACAGTCATTACTAGTGATTTCAGAACCATTTTCTGTGCTGTAAAAATGTGCATTTATACCTTTGAATAACTACTAGCCTTAAACTGGACAGATCTTATTTTCCCATATGCAGATCCATGAGAAAACGAAGTTGATGGATACCAGAGGCATATGGTGTAATACGGTGTCCTTGGTGTAGCAGTAGCAGTACTGCTTTTTGTCATCATGTCAAGAGACCTTGAAGCCTCAATATTTTTCTATGCTTCAAAGGTACCCCACCTATTTGTCTACCTAATAAGACATTGCTCACCTGACATTGTCTTCAAGAAATTTCAGACTGTGTTCAGGCTCTGTAAGCTTGAATTGCCACATTAGCTGAGTTTCTGCTGACTGTCGGCAACATCTCCCCCAGGCTTGCTCAGAATGGACTTCACTCATGAGCAGTGGGCTGCAACTCCCTACAGTCTACCTCACACCAGCAATATTGAAACTGTTTGAGGTTCAGTTCTCCTCTCTCTCTCATTATGAGAGATGGCAAAGAAAAGCATTCAAGCCCCTGTGCTAAGTGTTACTGCTATCACCGTCTTCTCAAGTCCCATACTGCATTTGTCTTTTGTTGAGTTTCTTATGACTTACTTATCTTCCTGTGCTTTATTTGACTGTGTTAGTGCTCCTGACCACTCTGCCTACAGCTATAGAGAAAGATAAGCTGCTTTTTTCCTCACTGAATTGCACTGTTAATGTGTAATTTATGTCTCCTACCAAAATAATTATACTCCTAATCTGGGCTTTCTTTGAAATTTCCAGGCAAACGTTTTGTGTAGGACAAAGATATCACAGAAATATAGAATGATTGAGGTTGGAAGGGACCTCTGGAGGTCATCTGGTCTCCCCTGCTCAAGCAGGACTATCTAGAGCTGTTTGCTGAGGACCATGTCCAAATGGCTTTGAATACCTCCAGGGGCAGTGACTCCACTCCTAGAGATATTCAAAGGCCATCTGAACACAATCAAATATGGCCACGATTAAATCTGTAGGAGAATATAGATAGTACTGTTAAAATGTTTTGTACTAAAGAGTTCTGCTTATCATCATCCTCAATTATTCTGGTATCACTGGATCTCTCACAGGACAATGTGGTTTTTCCTATATAGGGATAATTCTAAATCCCAAGGTGCTGATGTTAACAGTGGATATTTTACTGTGGAGCACAGTTTCTCTACAAAAACTTTCCCTTAGCTCATATCAGCTGGGAAAGCTGCAGACTCTGCCCTCTTCTGTGGAATTAATCACACCAAGACAATCTTACTATTGGGCTGTTTAAAAGCTCCCTGTTACGGATTTTCTTCTGCAAACAGTGATATTCTCCTGTTTTCTTAAGCTGCATGTTCTGCATTGGCTCAAAATTACAGACTTGCAACTGTAAAGTGAAAAGCCACTGCTAGTGGGAGGCAATCTGGAAGTCACAATGGCAGAAAATAGGACAGAGGGGCTACAGGCTCTTTCCTAACTCGAACTAAAATAATTAGACCTAGACAGCTCCTGATAGGGGAAATGGTTCAAAAACAATTCAGCACTATCTGTCTAGAAGTTTAAGAGCTGGAAAGGGGATGTGTGTCTGCACATGTGTCTGTTTCTTCCAGCTGGATCTTGTGATCTAACATGGTATTGTCTTTCCCATTAACCTCCCTTCTCTAGACATTGGCTGCCTAGGTGCCAAAGTTCCTCACTAGGTACAGATAGCTCTCTCCTCCCCAAGGGGGTATTTATGCAGTTCGTTCCCTCTTCCTCTCTTATCCCCAGTTAGTCTAAGCCAGCACAGGCTGCTTTTTGCCACAGAAAGCTAATCCTTTCCTCCCCAAAGAAGGCCAGACACAGCCAACAAAATAGTTTTCTCCAGATAAAGTGAGAAAAATAGACTGCACCTAGTTTGGCTACAGTATGAGGATGCCTGGGCTGTCTTCAGTATCCGTCCTTTGCATCATGTCTCAGAAACATTATTTTGGCCAGCTGTGACACAGCCCTCTTATTTCACATACTCTGGCCTGAGATAAAGTCTTAGAGGAGCCACAGGTCTGGTGACCAGGCTAGTCCACTCCAAGGGGTCTAATTCTGCTCACTGTGGGTGAGTGATAGACTGTGGTAAGAGACTGATGGATGGATATTCCCTCCTTCTCATGATCCACAGAGCTGAAGACTTTGAACCATCTTCTCAAAGACAGCAGTTTCTCTTTTTTTTGACTGAGACCTAGATAACAGAGACTTGGGTGACTGACATTTTGGGGGGTTAGTGAGGGCATAGATGTTGCCACAACGACCAGTTTCCCAGTGGTGCACAGGGAGGTCTGAAAAACCTGACCATGGAGGTATCACTCAGGTCATGAATCTCTTTGTGATGGAAATGAGGGCTCTGGTGTCCTACACCTATGTGGATGGGTGTTTGAAACAGTAGAGATTGATGTCTTTATGTGGCTGATAAATTTCTGTACGCGTCAATGCTATATCCCTCAGGAGTCACACATTTGTAGATCCCTCTTCTTCTTGTGCAGTGTTGCAGGATTTTAATCCTGCCAAAGCTCTCAGGCACAACCAAGGATTGCTCAGGAACATGGCGTTCCTTGATCTGCATGGAAACACAGAAATGGTACTCCCAGTCTCAGTCTTGCCTGAGAGATTGGGAAAAGGGGTGGAGTGCAAGACAAAAAGGTTGAGGGCATCATCAGAAAATCAGGATAAAAATACTAGTGAACAGCTCCCCCTGATTTACATTATGGCCGTAGAATGCACTAAAAAGGCATTTTACTGTTTTTGGATTTGCCATGCAAATTTCACTTATCTTCCGCATAGGGTGAGGGTCTTCCTCTAGGTGTCTGCAGGGTCTGAGGGACTAACCTGACAAAGCTTTATTAAACAGACCTTACTATGCACTCTGTGGAGGCTGTCTTGAAGCCAGCAGTAACTCATCAGTATGTGAAAAACCTTATTTACCCTTCAGGATGTGGTTAACTTGTTTTTCAAAGCAAGGGGGAGTTAATCTTGCATGGTGTAACTTAGTCATAAATGTTGACCACAGCATCCTGCTTCTTGCTTGTGAGAGAAAGATGAGTTGGGGAATAAGTGCGTTGGGGTCTTTTTGACTAATAACCAAGTTGTTATGGAAACTATCACTCCATCAAACCACCGTACATTATTTCCTGTTGGCCTCGTCCTAGTATCAATGAGTGGAAAAAACCAGCATGTTTTCTTCTCTTCTGGTATGTGTGTTTTCCTTCCTCATGTTCATATCAAGCTGTCTCTTAATGGATTTCTCCTTAGACACGTGTCTCTTTTTTGTGTGATCCAAAATATCTTGCTGAGGTCTCTTCAAAGTGCTCTGAAAGATCAGACCTCATTTGAATCTTCTAAGTCTAGAATTCATGGCCCTACTGAAGCTTTTTAATGTGCCAAAGAGAGTCTCCACTTCCCTGTACAAAGTCTAGACAAGACAAATTCAGCCAACAGGAAATCTAGGTTATCAAAGCTGTATTTCTAATCTCACTGGTCATTAGGACACTTGGATTTCAGCAATCTCCATCCCAAATTCAGAAGAAAGAGCGCAGAACAAACCACAGCATTTTGGCTTAGTAAAACTTTATTTCGGTCACTATTACAGTAACCTGAAATGCAGGTGCCATCCATACACTTTGCAGAAGAAATACAAGTTCAATAAAGCAAATGCAAATAAAAATGTTTTTATGGTAGAACATTATCTGGCTGAAGTGAATCACTTCGGATCCAACACAGGTCTTCTCATCTACACTAGAAAATGATAGTTATTAAAGCTATCTAAAAAACATTAAAGCTATAAAGAGCATCTACTGTGCCTGAATTCTCTAAGCAGTAATACATCAGTTCTACGGACAGTAATGCAATATGCCAGTAACAGATGATTTAAAAGGGTCATATATCTATAGTGAGGTTTGGATTTTCAAGAACTACTGAAGCAGGTTGGATGCTTCTGTGCAAAGGCTAGAAGAGTGGGGAGATCAATTTCTACTTAGCAGGGGGATGAGGGGAAACATGCTCTCCTCAGTTGACAGGAAAAAAGAAATGGCAAAAGCAGTTACAACTCTTACTACATAAACTAGCTAGGCAGGATTCAACAGTATAAAATGTCTTAAGGGGAAGGTGCTGTGTTGTGTTCTGGATGGTTATTGTCAGCAGATTTGACACTGGCTGTTCCACCCGTTGTGCTGCTGGTACACGCTCTCTCCTGCTGTTCTTCAGATTGCTGTTGCCTTCCATCCCCACTGCCTGGAAGAGCAAAGTGTGTTTCAACTACATTTAATGCAATTGGGCCTGTGTGTCACTGTTTGATCTGTCAGATCGAGACAGGTAGACTCACAAAACTTAGGCTGGACTATCTTCTGTGCCTCTTCGGATACCTTCATTTAAAAATCCTCCCCCCTCCTCTCTTTCCTCCCACTACTTCACATGTTCGTGTTTTGGGAGCCTTGTTTTGACTCCTTATTTGTCTTGATTTTTCTCCAGGCTTTGTGCTCTGTCACTTGAAATAGTCAATGAGATATCTCTCAGGTACTTCTGGCAACACCTAAGTAGCTCTGGTAAAACAAGTTTGCTGCAAAGAAAATCTGGGGACCAGCCACCAAGAACAGAGCTTTGGATGCAGAAAGGGACTGTTTTCGTTGTGGTTTGGGGGAGGAGGGTGGGGGGGTGGTGCTGGTTGGTTTTTTGCTGTGGTTTGGTTTGGGTTTTTTTGGGGGGGTGTGGTGGTGGGGTTTTTTTGTTTGCTTTTTTCCCCAGAAACCTACAAGAGTTATAACAGAAACAGGAGCAACTGAACAGGTATCATTCCTTGTGAGGTTAGAGAAGTACACAAAGACAAGCAGTCATTCCTGGCATGTGCTTCCAGTATTTCTACAGATCAAGCTATGTGCTTCCTTACCTCAGAAAAGAAACAGTTTGATACTCATGAGTGTATTGAAGGCAATACTTTTTGCCAGCAGGACTCTCAAACCCAACACAGTCATAGACAGCATGTTCGCTTTCTCCACTTTGGTATCTGCTTAGTGAGAGAGAAAAAATGGGAGAGCTCATGGTCTAGATTCAGATATTGTGATATTGGCAGAAAGCAGAAAAAACCACAGGTAATAGTTTCAGGGAAAGAAGCAGCAGCAAAGGAAAAGATGATAGAGAAACATGGCAACAACAGGGGAGGAGGATGTCTGTCTAGGTTGGATTTTGCTTCCTGTTGCTTGTCTGTTACTAAACTAGCTACCTAGAAAAAGCAGGTTGTGTTTGATGAATATGTTGTATTCTGATTCCTCTACCCCTGGGAAAATACATTTCCATGCATTTATCCCTAATATAGTAATGTAACTTCACAATCTATTTAGGTAACTAACCTTGTGCAGAGGTGTCTGTGGTGTTGCAAACCTTCCCTGTAACTGGTTCTTCAGCCTCCTTTTCTGTAGCATGATAAAGAAAAAGCATTACAAACTATGTCCAAATTTTAAAAAGGATTAATAAAAACATTCATATAACCCTTCCCGTAGGAACGTGTGGGCAGTACAGTCCGAGGCTCAGAGGAGTGGTCGCTAATTCTAACATTAACTTGAGGAGAAAATTTCTCCATGCAGTTGCACGAAACGAAAGCATTCCTGAGTTCTTCTGGTTTTGCTATTTGAATGAGCTTCATCATGACAAAAACAATTCCTCAAAGTGGTTTAGGGGAAAAAAACCCACACCATCACTTTAACTTTTTGTTGTTTTTAGAAAGGCTATTTCAGGCTGTGCTCTAGGAGATTTGCTGCTATGTGGTAAAGTATTTACTGATAAGTAAATGTACATTTAAAAAAAAGATTGTGTCTCTTTTTTACCCCAAAAAGAGTAACTCCAAGTTGTTGAACAGTTAAGACCATTTATTTTAGATGCTTTTAAATATCTTTCAGCTCTACCTGCTTACGTACCAGATGTTTCCCCCATTTCTGCTGCTTACCTAGGAGCAGGAGAAATAGCAAGTACCCTTAGCAGGAGAAATAGCAAGTACTGGAAGACACTGCCGCCAGAAACACGTTGCAGCTGTACCACAAAATTGTACCTGTCAATGTTGTGTTGGCTTTAATAGTCCTGCCATCGAATTTGGCCGTGCAGGTCACCTCTGTGCCTTTTGTCACACTGACTGCCTTAATAGTATCATACAACCCCTTTGATGTCAAAATGGATGCACTCTGTTCATATATGACTTCATTAGAGGACATCTCCAAGCTGATGCTCTTTGTGGAGAAATTCCTTGCCAAACAAGCTGCTGTCCCAATGCTGCCACCTTCTTCCAGTTTCTTTGATTTCATCACAATGACTTCTGGGACAGAACTGGTTTGAATGTCTGTAAAAAAAAAACATTGTTTGGGCATGATTTGATTTTATTGCAAGCTTGCCTGAGTGCTAAGTCACCTAAAGTTCATATATACTCCAGCTGAGACTAATTCCTAGCATTATCAATGAGTAACTGCCTTGTCTTTATTTCTTGCTGCAGATTCCAAAAGATCAGATCAAAGACAGAAAGGCTGTATGAGAGCAGGTTTTTTATAGGAGCTTTAACTCCACAGGATTTTAAGCTTCCTTTTGCCCAAGCTTGTGCGTATATGTGAATTCTTTATTTTATAAGTAAGGGACCTGCAAATGAGAAGAGCACTTTTATGCCTGCCACTCCAAGAGTCAAAATATTCTGTTTTCTCAACAATTTAATTCCTAAAAATAACACTTCTATCAAGGGCTGTCTTGCATATTCATGAGACATGAGGGAACAATTGTTTTTCCTTTACTCTCCTTCCCCTCCCCCAGATCTTCTTCTGATGTGGCGAAAAGGTCCAACCATAGCAGGAGTGGTGGGGCAAAGAGAAGTCAGTTTGTTGCTTCACTGTTGTGCAAGGTTACTCCAACAAATGACATTACTTGCAGAAATGAAGTACTGCTGTTGGAGTCAGGGACAGGGTTGATCTTTTCAATAACAAATGCTCAGATGCAGGAAGGATTTTTGTCTCTAAGATGGGAAAGTAAGAGAGAAGCAACCAGAAGTCTGTGAATTGCATATCTCCTCTTCTCCAGGAGTTTCTGATAAGGTCAAGAACTTTCAATTGTGGGGGAGGTTTTCCCCGCTAGACATTGCACATGGTGTAAGACATTCCAACGCAGTCTGGAGACAATGAAAAGAGAATAGGATTGGTACTGGGTTCAACAAAAATTCTTGTGCCAGTTCCAAAAAGTGTGACCTTTTTCATCCATGTGCTGTGCCGTATTGTTAGTCCCACAGCTCCAGGGGCAGTCGGAAGTATAACGCAGAATTTGTATAATAAACTGATTTGAACGGAGGAACACCCCGAGGCCTATGAACTTGATGTCCATGGACAAATCTTACAATCTTCCTTAGATCAGTGTATTAACCTTCAGTGGTAGTTCTTTAGGGTCAAGATACCAACAAACATCAAGGCATGAAAAACGTGCCCCAGAACTGGAATTTGGAAAGAACCTACAAGATGCTGACAAGTTTTCACAGGATTTGGTATCCTTGCTCTCTCACGCATTTTTCAGAAGAGTTACTCTGAAATTTTCAGATGTATTTTTTCTGTTTTGAAATAATTCCAAGCAACATACGTGAATGACAAAGGCTTGACAACTGCAAAAGCCTGAATTTCAACTATATAGCAGCAGCCTTCTCTAAGAATTTCTTATAAGACATACAAGTAATGAAGTAAGATTGCTTAAACTAGAAGGGGATGTCTTTTCAGGAAATGGTTGGTCTCAAAATAATTTAGTAGCCAACAATCACTATGATATCATGATTTTTTTAAAAATAAAGTATTTTGCCCTCAGGTCATAGGTGGAGAAACTAGGGTGATTCCACATACCAATGTGGAAGATTAGCAACATAAATTATAATAAAAACATGAAACTGAAGGGAATCGTCTAGTATGCTTCCTTGCCAAAAAGGGCTCAGCTTAGGAAAGGCTATGAGACATATCAAAAATTTACATGTCCAATTTGACAGGAGCATCCTGATGGGTCACTTTGGTAAAGAGAGGTGCATTAGGCCTCGAATTGTGCACAGCATCTGCCTTGCAGTCTGGTCAAGAGGCCACTCAGGTCTAACATTTTGTTCATCACAGGGTATTTTTTCAAGATATGTTCAAGGGGCTCTGATTGTACTCTCTTTCCCCCACCACCCTCACCCCAAAACTGAGGAACTGAGGTGAAAGCCAAACAGTACTCTAACATGACTTCATGGGTTGGCTCTACTCATAAAACAGGCACAACTCCGTGCCTGTCAATACCTACAGCAAACGGATACCAAACAGGAGTCAAACGTTCATTGACTTCACTTGACCTATACAGTTTAACTCAAACTCTGAACTGTTTAGTAAGATTAAATTAGTACAGAAATGTTACATAAGATTCCATTTAATGCTTTTGTATATTATCCTTCTCTCCCCTCAGTGCTGTCTTTCTAACTGACAGAATAGAATTTCTTAGGAACTTAAATGTCAATCTCCACAGGAACTTCAGTTCCCTTCAGACTGCCCAAGCACAGCTTTGAAACCTAACAATGACTACGAAAAGCTTATTACGGTGCCTCAATAAGTGGACAGATGTTAGGTCCCAAAGGAATTCAGCATGATAGCAGCCAGGACTCACCCTGGTGGAGCCCAAATTCTCTGGCAACTCCCAAGAAGCGTGATCAGCATGGGGGTTTTTATACTTAAATTGCCTAATTGCGTACCAAAAGGTTATGCATGGAAAAGAAAGCCTAAAGTCTAATTAGTGACTTTAAAGCATGGGGGAGTGGCTGCCTGAATTTTAAGAGGAAGATAAGGAAAAAAAAGTGAAAATCCAAGCAGTAACAACTCAGAAAAGGTTAATGCATAAAGAATACCTACTAGGCTCCACGGTCAGTTGAGTCCCCTTCCCAAAGACAAGAGCAGCAGTCACACACAGTTAAAATGGGTAAATCTAAAAAAGGCTCATTTTGCTATTCCTCCTACATACATTTCCTTTCCAGGTGCTGTAACATGGTTTTGCCAGATCCTGTTAGTCCTGTGCACTCTTTGTTATCTGAGAAGATCTTTAGAGGCTTTTCATGTTTTCGGATCTCCAGTATTTCCAAACAGCCAGTATACTAGCAAGCTGCTTCTCTGGCATAACTCACTGGGTAAAAACCTCAGCAAGAACAAATGTACACTGTGCAATTGTAGTTAATAAAGCAGAATTATTTCTTTATCAGACCCCAGAAGCCTCAACTGAGTCCCACTATTTTGCATTACCTGAAAATACAGCCATGAATTCCTACCACTGCTTGCTTTGAGGAGGGGTTTTTATATTACATTCTGGCAGTAGCATTTTATTAGCACAAAAAGTTGTACGCTTTTTTCCTTCTAATCTTTCAAACTCATGGGAAGAGCTATATATTCAGTAATGTTATGGGCCTTAGCTTTCTTAATGAAAGTTCTATCTGGAATAAACAAAACCAAATCAAAACAAAAACCTCATCTGTCCCTCAAGAGGAGAATACGTCTTGAATATCCTATAGTGACTACCAATGCATGTTTTCGATGTCATTTTGTGTTTGGGGATTCTCAAAAGAATCAGATGATAAAGTATGTCTGTTCTTAAAATGACTATGAGTATCTCCAAAGAAATCCAAATTTAGCAACAAAAGATTGCGCAAATTATGGAAATTTTGGCTTCAGCTTCTTAGGTATTTCAACAGACACCGAGTGACTTAGATGCTTAAGGCCTATTATCTTTTACTGTCAAACATAATCCTAAAGTCTCTGTGCATCTTTGAAAAATGTCATCCTATCTTTAGCTAGAAAAAGAGAAATCATTGAAGAGCATGGAAACCTCACTCAGCTGAAGTTTCAGGTAATTCTGCATCAGGATGTCAGAGAGGCTAGATAGGCACAAAAAACAGTGAAAGAATTATTTAAAGCATTTCAGGGTTGAGGAGAAGACAAGGCTAACACTTTTCTTTTGTCAAATGAATTGTTCTCTAACTCAAATTGTGGGAAACTCAGTGAAGATGTTTTAGAAATTTGAGTAATGATGTACTGTAAAAGTTTGCTTAAACCAAGAATATCTTGTTGCAGTCAATGAGGCACATCCTACCTTCAGATGATTAGAAAAAAATCTTTTCTTGTCAGCAGAAGAACCAACATGCTAAACTTTTTAAAAAAAACATAAGACACTTTATGTGAGAAACAAGAGTATCATATCAGCATTTCTGTAAATAGCTGAAATGGCAATACCATTGCTCACTCTTCCACCTGCCAGCTCTTAGACTTGTGTTTTGTTGGTTGCTTTTTCTTGCCAAATTCTAGTATTTTCTATGAGATATTTTACCTCTTTTTTTTTTTTTTGACAAATACCATCTTTAAATCAATGTTGACTGACATTAAAATAATAGAATCTGGCAGTGTCTTCTGGTCCTACATTTACAACTGAGGATTTGCTGGTTGGAAAGAACAGATCTTTCCTCAGAATGATAACTTTGTATTCCTTCATCCCTTTGGAATTGGGAGTGAACTTAAATTGTTCCAGAACAGACATTTATTCCCGTATCCTACAGACCTGGACAGATTAGGCAGCACCCAAAGTAGCCCCATGCCCTCCTGGAACGAGAGCAGGATGGTTTCGGTATGTACAATTGCATGGGACATCTCTGCAGCACTTTAAAGACATGGAGATCTCTGAAAGCTTTGTAACAAGGCTTACGGTGTGCACCTGGATGTTTAGGATAACAAAGATCAACCTAACAAACTCCCCTGCTGCCCTAACATTCACAGCCCCACAGAAACGCTTGGGGTGACATCCACCTTTTTTGTACATCATGAAATTCCAAATCAAGGTAGAAAGAAGTAAGGCTTGTTATAATCCCTGCTCACCACATCTGCATTTTCAAAGCCCAGGCAACTTAGTAGCCAATTTTCATTCATTCTAAGTAGTCTTGGATAGGAGGCAGCTGTGAAAGTTTAAGCCCAAGGATATTTAACCTCCTTCCTCCTCTGTCTCCATGCCAGTGGAATTACTTACCTGGTGACACTATGAGTGTGGTGCCAGTGTCAAAAACTACCTTCTCGTAACAGAGAGCTAAAGATCTGTCTCAAAACTTCCCTCTACTGTCAGCTTTCACTGAGCTATGCATTCCTGCTCAAATTGAGGCAGTGGAACCCACTGGAGGGGAGGACACTTCACAGTAAATTTGGGCCAGAGTGCTCTCCAGTCTGGGAATAAATTATAACATGTTAAATTTAAGTAGTGAACACCAGGTATTTGGGGATCATGATGTAATTCTGATATACAGAGGTAGCCCTGTTGTTCCTCTAAAGCCTTCCTAAGCAGATACAACCTGAGGATTCAGCTTGAAACTCCAGCTGGAGAGAGTGCACTCTAGGGATTATTGCAGCAGAAAATTCTTACAGTGAACCCAAACCATTAGATTCCTTTGCCCTCCCCCACCTTAATTTTAACATAATTTTTAGAAATAAAATAGTGACACTTACTGGGTTCAACTGTGAGAGTGGTCCCACTTCCAAATATAAGCTTTTCTGTCCTCACACTGCTAATACTTCGTCCAATAAAGAACTCTTTCCTCATGATATTCAAAAGTGTCGTAAAAACAGGAGATGAAAAGCCAGATATTTGTCCTAATTATTCATGTATGCAATCCCATCAGGGTACCCAGAGCCACATTTTCTTCCAAAACTGGAAAGGAAAAAATAGTAATTGAATAGTTCAATGATTTCAAACAGCTTGATTGAATACAAGTTCTCCCTCTCTTCCATCTTTTAGATACCCTGTGAGTTCTATATTTCCAGCATAAATAGAAATATGAAAAGAATGTTGCATTTGTCTCCTTAATCATTTAAGTCGCCCATCTCCTTTCTTCCCCAAAATATATTGCCTTTTTTCCATCTTTGGGTTTTTGTACAGGGCCCTATGTTGTTTACATCATTGTGGTACTCCAGTCCCCAAACACAGTGATATATTCCATTACAAAAACTGTCTCTTCCTTCTCACTGCACAGAATTTTGGATTATACAGGCAATCACATGACTTCTCAAGTGGTTTCTGTCCCAACATACCACATGAAGAAACATGACGTGGCTTTCAAAGAATGGTCTAAAATAAGACCAAAACAGTTGAATTGTAAGTCTTTGGGAATACATGACACTTCCGGAAAGTCTCACGGAGTTAAGCTGGATAGAAAGCAAGAAAAAAAAAATCAGTACTTTTAGTGCTATTTCAAAACATTTATGAAAATTGTTCTGTGCTGCAGGAAACTGTCTACCTTTTCACCTTGAATTTGGTTTCAATGCTCAGGAGTGGGAGGAATGTGCGTGATCTGGGTTCGTAGAGTTGGTGTCTGGGGGTCATTTGGTGCCTTAGGAAGTCTTTATGCTGTTTTAGGTAAGATGAGAAAGTAAACAAAATGATTGTTCTTTGTTAGGTAGAGGCACTGGAAGTGCCTAGAGGCACATGGAAGTGGCTATTAAAGAGTAAAGGAGTTGTTGCAGATGGATCAAATTCTTCATGATGATCAATTTCTGCATCATTAGCACTATCTGGACCTTGATGGCAAGAGGTGGACTCAATCTCTGAGACCCTGCAGCTTCAAGAGCCCACTCCTCTCTTTTCTGACAAAGGAGAGGCAGGTGGAGTCTGTGCCCATCCAGATGGGAAATGGAGATTCCCGTGACGACAAAAGCTGGGAGCTTCTGGCTTCTGACTTCTGACACCAAGAGGAAGGCTGTTAATTCACCTGAAGATCTGCAGCTCCAGAATAGATTCAGTGCTGTCATAGCAAGCTCTGTCAAATGAGGTGTCTGACCCCATTGACCATGAGCCACAACAGGAACACCAGAACAAGTGGTGAGTGTTGGTAACAGAAGGCTCCCTGCGGTAGGGAACAGAAGCCCCCTCTGACAGCTGGACCTGTCATCTGAGGAGGTTTACTCCTTGCCAAGGACTTGGATTGGGGGCATTGTTAAAAGACTCGCAAAATTTATTACACCTACAGACTACTACCCTCTGCTTGCTCTTCCATGTGAGTATTAATGATACTGCCAGGGGAGTCCTGGTAAGCAGCAAGAAGACTCTGGGGGTGATGGTCAAGGGCATGTGGGCCCAGGTGGGTTTCTCTTTGATCCTGCTGGTGAGGGGGAGGGCAGTGAGAAGGAGGAGTGGACAGATCCTGCTGGTGCGCAGCTGGCATTGGCAAAAGGGACTTGGTTTCTATGACCATGGGACCCTTTTCGAGGATTGAGGACTGCTTGGAAGACCCACTTGACTAAGTGGGACAAAAACATCTTTGCCAAGAGGCTGGCCAAGCTGATAAGAAGAGCTTTAAACTAGGAACAACACGAGAGGAAGAGGATGATCAATAATCAAGTGCGAAAGTGGTGGGAAGGGTTCGTACAAAATGTATGAGGAGTGATACGAACAGGACAGACTTCATAATAAAAAATAAAGGGCTGAAAGGGGTGCACTTCCAGTGTGTTTACATAAATAAGGAAGTATCTGTGGGAAAAAAGAAAGCGCTCATATAGTTTCTGGGAAATCAGCATGACTGTATGCTTCTTAAAGTGCCTGTGCACATATGCAGGGAATATGGGGAAAAAACAAGAGAAATCAGAGCTCTGCTAGTAGTTGCAGGGCTATGATCTCATTGACAACATAGAGATGTAGTGGGATAGCTCACATGACCCAAGAACTGAAATGCATGGTGAAGTGCAGGTTCACATTGCCTGGGTTCCTCTCCAACATGACCCAGTTTTAACTCTTGGAGGTGCGGTGGGGTAGCTTCCAGAAGTACTGTAGTGGATGGAGCCAGGCTGCTTAGGAAAGACAGGCTGGGAAGGTGAGGAGGAGCAATTGCCCAGTCTGTGAGAGAACAGCTGGAATGCATGGAGCTCTGCTTTGGGTTGTATGATGAGCCATCTGATAGCGTGTGGGTCAG
The DNA here is from genome assembly GCF_030936135.1 of Gavia stellata. NCBI lineage: Eukaryota > Metazoa > Chordata > Aves > Gaviiformes > Gaviidae > Gavia > Gavia stellata. The sequence goes on along the minus strand of NC_082621.1, from coordinate 7,654,486 downwards.
GATTAGAGGGCAGATCAGCATGGGTGACACTGTGGTGGGTGACTACTACAGATCACCTGATCAGGAAGAAGTAGACAAGGTCTTCTTCAGACAGTTGGAAGAAGCCTCACGTTCGCTGGCCTTGGTCCTCATGGGGTACTTGAACCGTGTCAAATGTCTGTTGGTGGGACATCACAGCAGGGCACAAGCAAGCCAGCAGTTTTCTGGAGTGTACTGATGAAAACTTCCTGACACAAGTGACTAATGAGCTGGACCTCCTACTTGCAAATGAGGAAGAATTGGTGGTGGATGTGAAGGTCAGGGGCAGCCTTGGCTGCAGTGATCATGCAGTGTTTAAGCTTAGGATCCAGAGAGGAAAGAGCAATGCAAAAAGCAGGACCGGAGCCCTGGACTTTAGGAGAACAGAATTTGGACTCTTCTGGGATCTGCTTGGAAGAATCTCATGGGTTATGGTGATGGACAGAGGGAGGTCTAGGAGAGCTTCTTGATTTTCAGAGATTCCCTCCTTCAAGTTCAAGAATGGTTCATCTTGACAAAGCAGTAAGTCAAGCAAAGGTGGCAGAAGGCCAAAATGATGAACAAGCGGCTCCTGCATAAACCCATAAATGGTAAATACAAAGGAACCATTTGTGATTCCAAGTCCTTGTTCTGATGTCTACTAGCTGAGAGATTACTAGTGGAAAGTATCCTTTCTAGTTTCCTGTTCTTGTTCTTCATGCATCTGCTTCTGGCCGCTGTTGGATATGAAGTTAAAAGGATCTTTGTTCTTACCAAAAAAGTGTGAACAGATCTTACCCTCTCTGTGCTCTGAGACAAAGAAGAGAACTTGATGTTAAGCTTAAATGGAAACATCTAAATACAGTAGGTTAATCCCCAACTTGCTCAACTTGAGCTGATGATCAGATGTCTAAAATGACATGCTTGCAAGATCCAAGAGCTGATACTGAATGTTGGGGAAACTGGCCTTGCACAGAAAGGTCCTTCTGCTGTCTGAGTCATTCTGGGAATCAAATTTGTGTATGTGCATACAGCTGTCTGAGGAAAAAGAGACCATGTAGGGCACCATGTTTCCACCTTAAGGAGAAGTCAGTGAGTGAGACAGTTTGTGTGTAGGGGTTCACTCTTCTTCAATCGCTGTGGTACGTATCCCACACAGTGGTAGACAGTTCTACAAAAACATTTTGCTTTTTTCAGTGCCAGGTGATGTTTCCTCTTTCATGTTCTTTGAAGAGCTGGATTTTATTGTCCTCTTCCTCTACACTGTTCTACTTCTGAACAATCTAATACTGTTCCAGAGAGGTTGCTATACACTAAAAATAACATTATCAGCATTGCTTTTTTTGGCAGATAGGGTAGAATTAATCTCTCACTAAAATATTGCCCATACCTGTCAAAAAGGAATATTGTTCCTTTTGAGTTGTTAGAGCTGTTCTCACTTAAAGGACCCGACTACTGGTTTGTCTTTTGACATATATCAAGAGAGTTAGGGTGAAATATTTTAAAGAATATCTGGGGACCAGCTGCCCCAGTCTTATTAATTTTCAATGTAGTTTCATCCTACATTTCCTAACTCTTTCTGGCCCTTGAAGTATTTATGTTCTCAAGGCCAATTTTCATGCCAAATAGAACATCAGTCCATGTTTATGAACTGTTCAAAAGTTATTTTGGTTTAGCTGACGATGCATTAATCAACTCTGTGTGCCTTGATGTGCTAAAGTTGCTTATTTACTCAGGTCTTTGATTTTTAATATTTCTGGTTTGAATGCCATTTTTATAAGGGTCTTGAAGGGTCTTGGGAGTTTTTTCCTGGTTACATGCACCATTTTTTTTTTCTCAGTTTCTTTGATCTTGTGAACTAGATTATTTGACCAGTGAGTTGGCTATGCTTTGGACTTTTGATTTATTTAGATGTGCCTTTAGCTGAGTTTGAAGGTGGTGAACATCTAGTTATGGTTGACTAAAGTTGGCTTTTAATTTTATTTTGATCTTACTCTAATGATTTTGATTAATGGTTACCTGGAATTGTGGAGCAGTTTCTGAATCCTCAAATGCAGTTCTAAGACACAAAAGGAAATAGCATTATTTCATCCTGTTCACAAATCTGCATGGTTCCATGCTGTATTACTCAATACATTTATTTGCATTGTTGTTGTTATCAAGTACAAAAGCGTACTTCTCATTTTAATCACTGTTTTTAATACCAGTGCTGCTATATTTTCCATTGTTAACACGTGCATGACCATCTGCTGTTGCCTGTATTGTGTCAAATTGTTTTCTCCTCCTTATTGCCTCACTCCTCCAGGAAAAGTGTTGAGTTGGCTAGTGTGACACTTTCAGTCTCTAGAACTGTTGGCAGGACAAAGAGAACAAGGGCTAAATACCTCCTGCGACAGGCCAGGGTACATACGGGTGCCTCTCCAATACCCTTTGCTTCCTGCCAAATCTTCCCAGAGCAGTGAGACCGCACCCTGTTTGTCACTGAGATCTCAGTTGCAGTTAAACAGCCTTTTCCCATTTGGGTGGCCACAGAAACACACCTGCCTTCACAGCCTCCCCCAAGCCACATGCTTAGATTTGTTTGGTTTAAAAGCTGAGTTCTGCCTTTGTTTTTTCTTCTCTGTCCTGGTGCATCCCCTCCAAAAAATTGCAGGAGGCGGTCCAATACTGCCAGTGACGTGTTAGAGAGACTGTTTAGGCTATCTGTGTTTCACGAGGTGATACTGAAGACCTCTCCTTGAGTTCTGCTTCAGAGGAAATGAGAAGAGAGGGAGTCCCCCTTTCCTCTAGGAAAGTGCCCTAGGAGGATGAAGATACGTTTTGGAGGGGAACTAGCAGGTGGTTTGTGCATGCATGGTTGTTTGAATTCCTTCAGCCCTTGCTGAAAGGTCTACCCTGCTTCTTTCCAGAAGAAACTATCCTGGCCTTTCCAGCATAATTCTTCCTGACCCTCCAAAAATCTCCATTTGCATTTTAACACAATTTCCTTTTCTTGGGAACAGCTCCCTCTGAGCCTAGCTCCCAGCACATTCACCTGATTTCATCACACATTTATAAAAGGCTATGTCCATGCCTTTTATTGGCAAGGAGAGCTGGCTCTGGGATACATCTATCAAGAAGGCGACTCTTCTCTTAAAGGATGCAGTGGGCATTACATTCTTGTGTGGACAGAACCGTCCTATTCAACCTTTCTTCCAATACAGAAATGTTACTACTCATGGATTCCCTGGATACACTATAGGTGATCTTAGGAAACTAGATATTCAAGACCAAACACTAAGTCACAAACTTCACTATGGAGAGGACAGCTAAGAGCAGTGACTTAAACAGAGATCTATAATATCTGTTTGGGGAAGTCCCTGAGCTGCTGACACCTACAAGAAGCGAAGGTGGTAACAGAAGGAATAAAGTAGCATTTGCTTTGTATTTATAGCCTTTGCAAGACAGCTGACATTGGCATGACAGGCAGTCTGCTGTGTTGAATGGCTCTTAGATTAATCCACGGCAGCAATTCTTCCAGGGACCCAAATGTGGTAATCAGGGCAAAGTTTGGGGATAACTGACCTCCCATGTATCTGTAGCTCTTATATAGGACACCTAGGGCAATGTGTGCCTGCACACAAGCATACGGATGCATTTGCACGTGATGACATATGCAAATGCACTTCCATGAAAATCTACACTTACAAAGAAAGAAATGAATGGTCTGTCCTCAGAATAAGAACGTGTGTGTTTATTCACATGGAGCCAAAGCTAGGAGTGCAGAGAAGAAATTTTTCATCTTATCCTGTGAAAAATCATCTTGGCAGTGCCACTCTCTTCTCAGATACAATCACAGAATCACAGAATGATAAGGGTTGGAAGGGACCTCTGGAGATCATCTAGTCCAACCCCCAAGACGGAGCAGGTTCATCTAGAGGAGATTGCACAGAAATGCATCCAGGCGAGTTTTGAATATCTCCAGAGAAGGAGACTCCACAACCTCTCTGGGCAGCTTGTTCCAGTGCTCTACCACCCTCAAAGTAAAGAAGTTCCAACTCATGTTTAGATGGAACTTCCTATGACCAAGTTTGTGCCCGTTACTTCTTGTCCTGTCACTGGGCACCACTGAAAAAAGACTGGCCCCAGCCTCCTGGCACCCACCCCTTCAGTATTTGTAAGCATTAATAAGTTCACCCCTCAGTCTTCTCTTCTCCAGACTAAAAAGACCCAAGACCCTCAGCCTTTCCGCATAAGAAAGATGTTCTAGTCCCCTAATCATCTTTGTAGCCCTTTGCTGTACCCTCTCCAGCAGTTCCCTGTCCCTCTTGAACCGGGGAGCCCAGAACTGGACAGCATACCCCAGATGCAGCCTCAGCAGGCAGAGTAGAGGAGGAGGATAACCTCCCTCGACCTGCCTGCCACACTCTTCTTGATGCACCCCAGGATGCCATCGGCCTTCTTGGCCACAAGGGCACATTGCTGGCTCGTGGTCATCCTGTTGTCCACCACGACTCCCAGGTCCCTTTCCACAGAGCTGCTTTCCAGCAGGTCAGCCCCTAACCTGTACTGATGCATGGGGTTATTCCTCCCCAGGTGCGGTACCCTACTCTTGCCTTTGTTGAATTTCATAAGGCTCCTTTCTGCCCAACTCTCCAGCCTGTCCAGGTCCCACTCAATGGCAGCGCAGCCTTCCGGTCTGTCAGCCACTCCTCCCAGTTTTGTGTCATCAGCAAACTTGCTGGAGGCACACTCCATCCCTTCATCCAGGCCATTGATGAATACATTGAACAGGACTGGACCCAGTCCTGACCCCTGGGGAACACCACTTGTTACAGACCTCCAACTAGGCTCTGTGCCACTAATCACAACCCTCTGAGCTCTATCTATTAGCCAGTTTTCAATCCACCCCACTGTCCGTTCATCTAACCCGTTCATCTACTTCTGGAAGCTACCCCACCACACCTCTATGATCCCATAGCTCTGCAGCCAGGCCACGGAGGAAAAACTGGGTCATGTTGGAGAGGAACCCAGGCAATGTGCACTAACCTGCACTTCACCTTACAGCCTCTGAAGTTCCCAGAATAAAAACATAGAATCATAGAACAGCCCTGGCTGGAAGGGACCTTGAAAGATCATCTGGTCCCATCTTTTGTAGGAAAGAGCTTACCTCACACACTATCCATTTGCATCTTCGAAACCTCCAGTGATGGGGACTCTACCACACCCCTGGGGAGGTTGTTCCAGCAAATGAGTCTTCTCACAGTAAAAAGTTTCTTTCTTATATCAAGATGAATCTCTCCCAGTGCAACTTGGACCTGTTGCCCCTTGTCTTCTCCATGTGGCTCCCTCTGAAGGGAGAGCCTCTGTCCTCTGTACAGATGCCATTTAAGTACTGGAATACTGTGATGAGGTTCCCCCTAAGCCTTCTCTTCTCCAGGGAGAAAAGACCTAACTCCTTTAGTCTTTCCTCATAAGGCAGGTTCTCCAGCCCTTTGATCATCTTTGTGGCCCTTCTTTGGACCCTCTTCAGTCTGTCCATGTCTGACGTGAGTTGTGGGGACCAGAACTGGACACATTACTCCAAGTGTGGCCTGACAAGAGCTGAGTAGAGTGGGATGATCACATCTCTATCTCTGCCAGTAATGCCCCTAGAGATGCAGCCCAGGATCTGGCTTGCCTTTGCTGCTGTAGCAGTACACTGCTGACTCATGTTCAGCTTATTGTCCACCAGGACCCCCAGGTCCCCTTCAGCAAGGCTGCTCCCCAGCCACACAGTTCCTAGCCTGTACTGGGCTCTTTGGTTATTTCATCCCAGGTGCAGGACTTTGCACTTGTCTTTGTGAAGCTTCATACTGTTCTTGCTAGCCCACTCTTCCAGCCTGTCCAGGGTGTTCTGTAAGATGGCCCTCCCTTCTGATGTGTCCATCTCACCACCCAGTTTAGTGTCATCACAGAACTTGGTGAAGGTGCTTTCAAGCTCACCATCCAGATCATTTATGAATATGTGGAACAGCGTGAGGCCCAGTATCAATCCTCAGGGAATTCCACTTGTGACAGGCTGCCAGTCTGACTAAAACGACTGATCACCACGCACTGAGGGCATGCAGCCTGTTAGCCAATTACCCACCCATCTCACAGACCACCCGTCCATCTTGCCAGTTTGTCCAGGAGAAGGCTGTGGGAAATAGTGTCAAACACTTTGCTGAAGTCCAGGTAAACAACATGCACTGCTTCTGTCCTCATGTTGACAGAAAATGTTGTTTTGTTGTAGAAAGTGATCAGGTTAATCTGGCATGATATGACTTTGGTAAATCCGTGCTGGCTTTTCCCAATCACTTCTTTCATTTGGGTAATAGTATAGAATCATAGAATCATAGAATCATAGAATCATAGAATAGTTTGGGTTGAAAGGGACCTTTAAAGGCCATCTGGTCCAACCCCCTCTGCAATAAGCAGGGACGTCTTCAAATAGATCAGGATGCCCAGAGCCCCATCCAACCTGACCTTGAATGTTTCCAGGGACGGGGCATCTACAACCTCTCTGGGCAACCTGTCCCAGTGTTTCACCACCTTCATCGTAAAAAATTTCTTCCTTATACCTAGTCTGAATCTACCCTCTTTTAGTTACAACCATTACCTCTTGTCCTATTTCTACAGGCCCTACTAAAAAGTTTGTCCCCATCTTTCTTATAAGCCCCCTTTAAGAATTGAAAGGCTGCAATAAGGTCTCCCTGGAGCCTTCTCTTTTCCAGGCTGAACAATCCCACGACTCTCAGCCTTTCCTCATAGGCGAGGTGTTCCATCCCTCTGATAATTTTTGTGGCCCTCCTCTGGACCCACTCCAACAGGTCCATGTCTTTCCTGTACTGAGGACTCCAGAGCTGGATGTAGTACTCCAGGTGGGGTCTCAGGAGAGCAGAGTAGAGGAGCAGAATCACCTCCCTTGGCCTGCTGGCCACACTTCTTTTTATGCAGCCCAGGATACAGTTGGCTTTCTGGGCTGCAAGCACACATTGCTGGCTCATGTCCAGCTTTTCATCCACGGGTATCCCCAAGTCCTTCTCCACAGGGCTGCTCTCAATCCCTTCATCCCCCAGCCTGTATTGATACCAGGGGTTGCCCCAACCCAGCTGCAGGACCTTGCATTTGGCCTTGTTGAACCTCATGAGGTTCACATGGGCCCACTTCTCGAACTTGTCCAGGTCCCTCTGTATGGCATCCCATCCCTCAGGGGTGTCAACTGCACCACTCAGCTTAGTGTCATCTGCAAACTTGCTGAGGGTGCACTCAATCCCACTGTCTATGTCATTGATGTAGATATTAAACAGTACTGGTCCCAGTATGGACCCCTGAGGGACACCACTTGTCACCGATCTCCATCCGGACAGAGAGCCATTGACCACCACACTCTGGATGCAACCGTCCAATCAATTCCTCATCCAATGAACAGTCAATCCATCAAATCCACCTCTCTCCAATTTAGAGAGAAGGACGTTGTGGGGGACCGGGCCTTACGGAAGTCCAGATAGATGACATCCATAGCCCTTCCCTTGTCCACTGATATAGTCACTCCATCACAGAAGGTCAGGCAAGACTTGCCCTTGGTGAAGCCATGCTGGCTGTCCCGAATCACCTCCCTGTCCTCCATGTGCCTGAACATACACCTTCTAGGAGGATCTGTTCTATGATCTTCCCAGGCACAGAGGTGAGGCTGACAGGTCGATAGTTCCCAGAGTCCTCCTCTCTACCCTTTTTAAAAATGAGTGCAATGTTTCCCTTTTTCCAGTCACCAGGGACTTCACTTGACTGCTGTGACTTTTCAAACATCATGGGCAGTGGCTTGGCAACTACATCAGCCAATTTCCTCAGGACTCTGGGATGCGTCTCATCAGATCCCATAGACTTATATATGTTCAGGTTCCTCAGGTGGTCTCGAAACTGATCTTCTCTTACAGGGGGAGACACCGCTCCCTCAGTCCCTGTCTTGACATCCATCCACTCGAGAAGTGTGGGAAGAGAGGTTGCCAGTTAAGACCGAGGCAAAAAAGTTGTTGAGTACCTCAGCCTTCTCGTCTGTTGTTAACCAGTTTGCCAGGCGAGTTCATCGGGGGGTACACTTTCTTTGACCTTCCTTTTCTGGCTGACACATCTCTAGAAGCCCTTCTAATTATTCTTTGTGTCCCTTGCCACGTTCAGCTCCAGCCTCACCTTGGCCTTCCTGACTCCATCCCTACACAACCGGGCAACATCCCTATACTCTTCCCAGGATACCTCTCCCAGGATACCACTGCCTGTGCATTTCCTTCTTGCCCTTTAGTGTGACCAGGAGATTTTGACTCGTCCATGCCGGTCTCTTGCCTTCCTTTCCTGATTTCTTACAAAGGGGGACTGACAGCTCTTGAGCTCTGTGGAAAGCATCCTTAAAGATCTGCCAGCTCTGTTCTCCTCCCTTGTCCCTGAGGGCAGTTTCCCAGGGGGTCTTTTTGAGTAACCCCTTGAACAGCTGGAAGTTTGCTTTCCTACAATTCAGGGTCCTGACTTTACTCTTTGTCCGTTCCATATCCCTCAGGACTCCACCAGTGCATGATCACTGTAGCCCAGGCTGCCTCCAATCTTGATGTCACTGATTAGCTCGTTTGCACTGGTGACCATCAGGTCCAGTATCGCATCCCCTCTGGTAGGGCTGTCTATTACCTGGCTTAAGAAGTTATCCCCCATGCACTCCAGGAGTCTCCTGGATTGCCTACAGCTTGCCATGCTACTTTTCCAGCAGACATCAGGGTGGTTGAAGTCCTCCAGCAGGATGACAGCCTGCGAGCGCGATGCCTTCTGTAGCTGGAGCAAGAAAGCTTTGTCAATAGGCTCCCCTGGATCGGGCGGCCTGTAATAAACACCAACCATAAGGTTCCCTTTGTTGCCTCGGTCTCTAATTCTTACCTGTAAGCTTTCAATGTGCTCATGGCTATGCTTCAGAGACAGCTCTTCCAATCTATCCATTTCTTGACGTAGACGGCATAGTAGTTTCTAGGAGGACTAGTTCCATTACTTTGCCAGGGACTGCAGTAAGACTAATGGGCCTGGAGTTTCCTGGGTCCTCTTCTGGGCCTTTCTTGTAGATGGTGTGGCATTAAAGGGCAAAGTAATTTGGCAGAAATTAAAGCCCCTTGCGTTCTGGCTTGTCCTCAGATATCAGAGGGGCTGGGGGCGGCTGGGCTTAGATTCTGAGTGATGCCCAATTCTCTGTGTTACAAGTCTGGTCTTGTTCAACATATATATTGAACTCTCATGATTACAGATGCACTTGTAACACCATACACCTTCAGTCTAGTCGCATTCCATGAACTAGCACGGCCACACTTAAGGAATTTGGTCGCGTTCAATGAGAACTCTCATGGCTAGATTAACGAATAGTGCAATTTATTGAAGCAACAGATGCACAAGTTTTTTTGGATTGCTGGTGATAGCACTACTGCCCGCAAACCATGTGCACATACCTAGAATATGAGTAATATAGCCTGGCTACAAACGCGTTAAGTTATAAACCAACTCTAGAGATTTCTAAGTTTCCCAGGAAAGCACTCGGTATAACCAAAACCCAAACCACTCGATTCAAATCTTACCCAAAGGCTTCCCTATGCAGGGGGAACAGCTCTGCAGAGCTGTTCCTACCATGCACTGCAGGGATGGTTCGAGAGGTAGAGCTTGGGGGCAGGTCAGGCTGCAAGCAGTCAGCACAGCTCCACAGAGCTGTGCAGAGCACAGGGGCATGCTCAGATCCTGGGGGGCATCAGCCCTTCCTTTCACTTACCTAGGATGGGCAATAACCCCACACACACGGCAGTCCACATGGCCAGGCCCGCTCTGTCTCACCTCCCTCCAGCTTCTCTCTGCCTGCAGAACAGCTCTGCCCACATCTTCCCTGTCTGTGACTCTGTCACTCCAGTCAGTCCTAGTCCCTCCTAGTCACTCCCTCCATCTATGACAACTGTGAAGGTGAGAGGCGAGGGCTGGAGAAGCAGAAGTTGAAGCTGTTGGTGCACTCCCGCGTGTCTCTCACCCTGCAGGTGCAATACCAGAGTGCTCCTTTGGCAGGAAAACCTCTGTTGGGCAAAAGATGATGTGTTGCTGCAGGGCCACCATGACCCTCCTCTGAAGAAGGACAGCAGGGTGCTGCTGGCACTTCAGAGCTGGCCCTGGGGGTGGCAGATTGTCCTCCCAGTAGCTCCATGTTCCTTGATGCTGCTGAGCTGATCCTCCCAGATAGGATCCCTCTGAGCCCAGCTCCACTTGGACAGGGCACCCCTAGGCATATGTGCTCCCCACCCTGCTCCCTCTGCTCTGGCCCAGCACCCTACTGCTCCACTCACTCCCTCCTGCTGACACTTCTCCACCTGCTTCTTCCTTGGCAAGGGCCTCCCAGACCATCCAAGCAGCAAAGGCCCTACAGGCCCTTGGGCAAGTGAGACCTGGGTTGTCCTTGGTGCTGAAGGTCTGGGGCAGATGTGCAGGCTCAAACACTCCAGCTCATCCCCTAAAACTCATGTGCACAGGACTCAGCAGGGACCAGGCTGTTGGGGCTGCTCAGCAGAGCAGGGACACTCCCTTCTCTGTGCCCATCCTACTCAGCAGGAACCCAGTGCTCTCGCTAGGACCTTTGCAGCCACAGGATGGGACACCTCCTGAGCCCTGACAATGTGTCTTGACTGGTACCACCATTTTGGAGAAAATTGCTGACTCAACAGACTGTCTGAAGCCTTCCCCTCCCCTCTCTTTTCATGGGTCCTCCAACATGGCCCCTTGGGGAGGGGACCCAGGACAGGAGTGGGAAGGGGAGTTGCAGAGGGTAGAGGAGCCCGCTGAAACTGGAGGCTTGGTCCCGGGGAAAAGAACCAGGGGGATGCAAGGCCAAGGTGGTGTATGGTGCCCTGGGCCACTTGGGGCTTCCCCAGCATAATAGGACATGCTGGGCTCCCTACAGCCACCAAACTCATGGAGGGCTGGCTGCCTGGCCCAGGGCACCCTCCGTATCCTCCTTGTTGGGGTCCTGCCAGAAAAATTCCATTTAGCCCTCAGTGTACAAACATGACCATATATGCACATGGAGCCAACACATCATCTACACGGGAAAAGACCCTCTGCAGCTCAGCTCCTGCTTTTCCACTACTCTGGGGCTCCCTGAACAACATGAGGTTTCAAAACTCAATTCACCTGTGGGTTTCCATGTTCAAATTGTAGTCCTTCAATGCTTATTGTGCTGCTTTTTAAATAACCTTCTTTCTCTGTTGCTTTGTGCCTGTGGGAGAGACTGAGGAGAACAAAAGAAGGTGGTCAGCATGGTCATGGGGTTTGTGTGCGCTTGTGAGATACTCTGCTGCTGCTGCTTCTGCAGAACCTTTCTGCCCCTTTCAGGGAAAGCCAGCCCAGACTAGTCCCGAGAAGCCTTCTCGCAACCAACTACAACAGACCTGGCTAGATTTAAAACCCCTCCTTCCAGTTCTGCCCTGGCCCTGCCTGTGTTTCAAGCACTATGCCCTTTTCCAGCTCTGGGACTGCAGAAATAGGTGGCCGTGTCTGCAGCTGATGACAACAGCACTTCTGGGGAAAGGCGGGTTCCTGGAAGGCTCTGCAGAGCTGGTGACACAGGTCTGGAAGGATGAAGCAATGTGCTGGAGTCCCGTGAAAAGATACTGCAAAACTACACGCTGCAGCTCTCTGCCAGGAGTCTGACGGATCCCGTCCCAAGCGTTGCTGCTGTCATGATGGGTACACCAGAGATATGGCAGGTAAGCGTGAAGGACTCTGAGACCTTTCCTACCGTGGGCCAAAAGCTCTGTCTGCACCTGAGAAAGGGCACCTGCAACCCCAGGAGACAAGAATGAACAGGCAGGAACAGCTCCAGCAATCGCTTCAACTACTTCACAACTTCCCTGGGCTTCCACTTGTGATCTCCGGGATCCAGCAGATGCAAACACACATGCTCACTAGCTCTTGCTCCCATTATAGTTTTGGAGCTGGGAGAGAAACACAGATTTCCCCTTTCTCCAGTCAGCTCCCAAATGACCCTGTGTACCTCCCGCATTTACTCTGCTTGCCCCCCAGGGAGCAAAACTCCACTGAGTCACCTGAGCCATGCCCAAAACCAGAGCAGGGCTATTCACACAACTCCCCAGGTGAGCCACCACTGGGTAGCTGTCCTTGTGGGAACTGAAGGAAACAGCAAAACTTGTTTCCAAAGGTCAAGAGGTTTGGGAGTGTGAGAGGAGAGGGAATTGACATGAAACATGGGAAGAAGGCAAGCCGAAGGAGTAGAGCAGAAGGGGACAGAACCAATTCAAACATCTCTGTAAGAATCAAACATTTGAAAACTGTATGCTGTAACTACACAACTCTCTGCGAACAGCACTGAATAATGTGGGAATGGTCTTCTTTCCAGCTCCGAGGCCCAGAGCCTGGACCCTGACAGGAGGTTTCTGTTAAAGCTCAGCTGGATTTCCTGTCCCTGTGCCAACGGTGCAGAAGTAGCAGGCAGAGTCCCGGGGCTGCAGGTCACGCAGGGACACAGATGACTCGGACCGGGAATTGTCCCGGGACACCGTGGCTCGACCCTGCACCGCTGCCTCGTACTTCTTTGTATTACCCCAGTAGTTGATGTAGGACACCACTCGGCACTGAAACCAGGGGCCTGACGGTACCACAGAACGTTCTAACTCCCGAAGGCGAAGCCGGATCCGTGGCAGGAGAGGAGCACAGTGTTCCCAGGCGCTCGCAGCCCTCTGCCGGTCTCCTCCAGCCTCAGCTGCGCCCACACCCCTGCGGACGGAGAGCGCAGGCAGCCGGGCAGGGCGCGCCCACGGCCCGAGGACGTTCCCCCGCCGCCCCGGCGCCCCCCGCCCCGCCACAGCGACAGCCGCCACCCCCCTCTCTCCCGGCAAAGCCCCGCGCCCGGGGCAATGCCCCGCCTGCCCTCCCCAGAGCTGAGCCGCGCCTGCTGCCGGCACTCCAGCCGGCCGCTGCCCGAAAGACGCCCTCCTCTCTCCCTGTCACACTCCCTGTCCGTCTCCCTCCTTCTTCCCCCACCCGCCCACGCCACCCGCTCCCCGCTTCCCCGCTAAGGAAGGCGAGCGCCAGGCGACAGCGCGTCCGGCGCGGCAGCAGCCGCAGCCCCGGGGCCCCGCGACGGGCAGGGCCGCCCGCGGGCAGCCGCAGCCCCGGGCCCAGCCCCGGGCTCGCTGCCCTCCCCGCCCGGCTCTCACCTGCCGGCCCCGCGGCCAAGGACAAGGCCAGGAGCCACGGCCCCAGCCCGGGCGCCATCATGCCCTGCCGCGCCGGGGCCGGCCGGGGCCGAGCGGAGCCGCGCTCGGGCCCGCTCCTGCCCGCCCCCACCACACCCGCCCCGCCCCGGCCCGGCCCCCGGGGCCGCGGCCCCTTCTGGGGAGGAGAAGGGTGGGTGCGGGGAGGGACGCGGGTCAGGGGCGGTGGCAGAGGAGGAGCGCGGCGCCCCGGCGGACGAAGGCTCCTGTCCCTCAGGTCCCAGCGCGGCTCCGGCGCTGTCCCGGCTTGTCGCCCTGCCGAGCCCTGCCTCGGCCAGCCGCCGCTGGGGCCGGCCCCATCCCCAGCGCCAGCGGCAGGGACGGGCTGTCGGCCCGCAGCGTCCCCTCGCAGGACCCTCCCCGTGCCCCGCACCCCCAGCCCGCCGTGGCCTCACTCCCATCCCTGCCCGCGGGGACCAAGACACACAGAGGGCTGTGCTGCACTCCATACCTCATGATGTCATAGGAAGCAAGAAAAGATGGGTGAAAGAAGATGGAAAGGGGGAAATTCAGAGTTAGGACATCTGTCTTTCTCAAGGTACAGTTTTCTGTGATGAAGGCCTGCTTTCCTAGAAATGGCTAAACATCTGCCAGCTGATGGAAGTCGAGAATTAATTCCTTATTTTGCTTGGTTTGTGCAAGCAGCTTTTGCTTTTCTTATTAAACACTTTTTATCTCAACACACACGTTTTCTCACTTTTAATCTTTTGATTCTCTCCCCCATCCCACTGTGGGTGACTAAGTGAGCAGCTGTGTGGGGCTTAGCTGCCTACCGGGGTTAGGGACAGTAGGCTGCCCACAACCATGTCCAGTTCAGTTTTGAGTCTCTCCAAGAATGGAGACTACACAGCCTCAGGGAATTACACACACTGAAAAGCCCCCCATAGCAGTTTCTTCTCTATGCTAATCAAACACACTTCTCTCAGGCTCTCCTTGTATGTCACATGCTCCCTTCCTCATCTTCATGGCCCTTCATTGCATTTTCCCTGGTATGTCCATGTCTTTCCTGGGCTGGGGAGCCCAGGAGTGGATGCAGTACTCCACAGTCTCACCAGTGCTGAGCTCAAGAGCAGTCCATCCCAACGAGCAAGGAGTCACGCAAAAATGCCAGGAAGCCTGCATGGATGAACCCAGGCAGGGAAAATGCAGGCCCACTGCTGAATGGGGTGGGGGACCTGGTGACACAGGGCATGGAAAAGGGCTGAGGTACTGAATGTCTTATTCACCTCAGTCTTTACAAGCAAGACCGGCCTTCAGGAATCCCGGGTGCCAGCGTCCAGGGAAAAAGGCTGGAGCAAGGAAGCCATACCCTTAATGGAAGAGGATCACGTCAAGAAATTCTTCTCCAAACTGGACATACATACGTCCATGGGCCCTGTGGGATGTACCCTAAAGTGCTGAGGGCGCTGGCTGATGTCACTGCGAGGCCACTCTCAAGAATCTTGAAACATTCATGGTGATGGAGAGAAGTGTCTGAGGACTGGAGGAAAGCACATGTCAGTCTTGTCTTCAAGAAGGGTAGGAAAGGGGACCCAGGGAACTTCAGGCCGATCAGCCTCACCTCATTTGCTGGTAAGGAAATGGAGCAATTAGTCTTGGAAACTATCTCCAGGCAAATGAAGGGCAAGAATATCATCAGGATTCACCAAGGGAAAGTCATGCTTGACCAACATGATAATCTTCTATGATGAAATGACCGACGTGGTAGACGAGGGGAGAGCAGTGGGTATTGTCTACCTGGGCTTCAGGAAGGCTTACAACACTAACATCATAAACCCTATCATCATCATAAAGAAGATGATGAAATCTGGGCTGGATGAGCTGACAGTCCGGTGGGCTGAAAGCTGGCTGAACAGCCAGGCCCAGAGAGTGGTGATGAACAGCAACTAAGCAAGGACCATCTGCCTCTATACTCTGGCAATATTTGGTCTAATGCAGCCCAGGAAACCATGAGCATTCTTTTGTGCACGGGCACTTAACTCCTTCTGGGGTTCTCTTGTACTGTGGAGCCCAGAACTGGACCCAGTACTCCAGGTGTGGCCACATGAGTGATTAAGGGGAAGGATTACCCTCGACCTGCTGGCAAAACTCCTTCTAATGCAACCCAGAATACCATTAGCTACCTTTGCTGCTGTGGTGATTTAACTTCTGGTGGCTGCCAGACTCTGCCCAATCAACTGTGGGTCTTCTGCTCGAGCTACTGTCCTTCAGGAAAAGACTGATCCAGCATGGGTGCCACAATTCCTGCCAGAAAATCTGTTCCAGCATGGGCTCTTCATGGGCTGCAGCTTCCTTCAGGGTGTCTTCACCTGCTGCAGCATGGGGCCCTTCACGGGTGGCAGTGTGGACATCTGCTCCAGCGTCATTGTCTATGGGCTGCACAGAGATAACCTGCTTCACCCCAGTCTTCTCCAAGCGCTGCTGACAAGCGATTGCTGCCTCCAGGCTCTTTTGTTATGATTAACTGGCTGAGTTCATCCTGCGACAAGGGATGTGTGCAGCCCAGCACAGGCGGGAAGGTCAGGTGGTATGGGCAGCACAGGAGGGCACAGAACATGCCTGCACCTACGTCCTCGATGGGCAAGGGCCTTGCTGCTAGCACCACTACACTCCACCCCTTGATCCACATACTGTCGACTTTTCCACCACTATTGTAATTTGTGGGTTACATGCAGAAGCCACAAGCTCTTCCTGGCAGCCAGAAAGTCTCCTCTGCACAGAGTAATTACTATAAGTAGTGACACCAGCATAGTAGCAAGTGAAACAAATAATGATCATGAAAACAGGTGTGGTGTTGGAGGGAAAGCCACCAGAGATGTCCTGCCACATGGCAACAGCAGTGCTAGCCACCTGTTCAGCAGACTGAATACCTCTATTGTTCATCAGATTCCAGCAACAATGGTATTTCTTGGTCCAACTTGGCAGTAAATTGGAGCGTACTGTTTAGGAAGCCTCCAGTTCCCAATATTGGAGGGTGGAGGCGGGTATTGTCCACTCTTGCTTAATTAATTGGTGGTACTGATGTCTTTTTTATCATTCTATTTCTACTGAATGATTGGTTTTCTATAGCTATTACAACTAATGGTTCTATTAGTCTATAACTAGTACTATTCTCTGAACATGTCATGGTTCTGTTGTGGTCACCCCAGGTCACTGCGTGCAATATGGGTGAAGTCCCACTAGCACTAGAGTAACAGTGGAAGACTGCAAGAGTTATTTTCCCTTTTTGTGGGATGTTATTTCATCCCGATGGGCTTTTAAGGTACATGTCTGCTGGCAGGCTCAGGAGGTACATGGGTCTTCTGCGGCATCATTTAGACACCATTTAGCCACACCCTATTCTGGACATCTTTGAATGTCTGGTGGGACAGTATGAGCAGATGTAGAGGGACCTACCCATGGAGGAATTAATGCATGTGTCCAAAGTCCTCATGCCAATGTCACCCAGACGACAATTGCTCAGACTGCCCAGAGGGTACATGGCTGCCCCTCCCAATCCTAGCACTCCAGACACCTCTCACACCATGCAATATTTTGCAACTCTGAGTGAACAGTAGTTGTTAACTTTTTGGAGTATATGAGGAATTGTGGACATCTACACTGAAGTCCCAGGAAAGATTATATTTGTTTCCTTTTCAGGACTTTCCCATGTGAACAGAGCAGCCGTAGCATGATCAGGCACTACAGAAGGTATACAAATACTCTGACTCTGGGGACTATATGGACTCCCCCACGTGCCTAACTGTATCCAAGTTTTAACAGGGTCTAGAAAGATACATTCCTACTGTTTGTCATCAGTCAGGTCTCTCTGTCCCGAGCAATGACACTAAAGTGTCTCATCTTCCTTCCACATCCAGTTTAAAGCTAATCATCTAGAATGAGTGGGTGGTGAAACAGCAACAACAGTTCCATTAGCTAGCTAATGCAGCAACATACCTGTTACGCAGCACCTGGAGCTGTAGTAAAGATAAGCACATGCACTGGGGCTGACACCACATGGGTGGCGTCTCCAGGCTCCTCCACTAGGTTTATCTGGCTGCTGCCATAAAAGACAATAAAAAATGTGCTATAAATACATTAGCAACAAAAGGAGGGCTAAGGAGAATCTCCATCCTTTATTGCATGCGGGGGGAAATATAGTGACAAAGGATGATGTTGCGTTAAAGGGCAAAGCAATTTGGCAGAAATTAAACCCCCTTGCTTTCCAGTTTGTCCTCAGATATCAGAGGGGCTGGGGGCAGCTGGGCTTACATTCTGAGTGATGCCCAGTTCTCCCTGTTACAAGTCCGGTTGCCTTCAATATCTATATAGAACTCTCATGATTACGGATGCACTCGTAACACCATACACTTTCAGTCTAGACGTGTTGCATGAACAGCATGGCCACCTTTACGAAATTTGGTCATGTTCAATGAAAACTTGCGTGGCTAGATTAATGAATAGTGCAAGTTTATTGAAGCAACAGATGCACAAGTTCTTTGGATTGCCGGTGATAGAACTACTGCCCACAAAGCATGGGCACATACCAAGAATATGAGTAATATAGCCTGGCCACAAATGCATTAAATTACAAAACAACTCTACAGAGATTTCTAAGTCTCCCAGGGAAGCACTCGGCATAACCAAGTATTCGAATCTTACCCAAAGGCGTCCCTATGGGGGGCAGAGAGGCTCAGCCTGTCGACTGATCCCAGGTGTCAGAACAGCTCAGCGATAGTATCTTCCCTAATATCCCTCCTTTCTTAAGCCTTTTTATACTATTTTTTACTTTACAGGGGGAGCTTCAGTTCTCTAGTCATAGATTTCTTTGTTGTAATTGGTGTAAACATTTCTCGGTTTGCTTTTAAAGGTATAGACCAAGAACAATCCAGAGCGCAAGCTCAGTGCGGGGTGGTCGCACCTTGGAGGAAGGTAGCTTTTGGGATGCGGGTGTGTTTTGGTATTAGAATGAGATTATAATGAGCAAAGTTCACCCAAGGATAGTATTTTGTCAAAATGTGACAGACTGTGGGCCCATTCCCAGGCATATTTATCAGATTCTAAAATACTTCACTACACATCACTACACACACTAAATAGGTTATTGTATCTTTGTACAGTAGCATTGTCTTTGACCAGGTATGTATCCTAGTTACCGGGGTGAATCTCCATCTCATTGTTCCATAGTACCTTCCAGTTCCCGTCTTATCACAGAGCCTGGCTGCTGCGTCTCCACTCTGCTTCACCCTCCGTACAGTTTCTCTTAGAGTCAGCACACCAAGTTCCCCTGCTGTTGCCAACATCTAAGGTTGCCTAGGGGACTTCTGTGGGATGGAACCCTTGCATAACCGCCATACTCCACCCTGAAAGTTTCTTCAATGCTGTGCCTTTCTTTAAAATGCCAATATAGATTTAATTTCTAAGTCACCTCCAGCAATAATTCCACAGATGAGGAAAAGGCTGAGGTGCTTAATGCCTTCTTTGCCTCAGTCTTTAAAAGTAAGACCAGTTGTTCTCTGGGTACCCAGCCCCTTGAGCTGGAAGACAGGGATGGCGAGCAGAATGAAGCCCCCATAATTCAAGGGGAAACGGTTAGTGACCTGCTACACCACTTAGACACCCACAAGTCACCCACAAGGCTGGATGGGATTCACCCAAGAATACTGAGGGGGCTGGCAGAAGTGCTCACCAAGCCACTTTCCATCATCTACCAGCAGACCTGGCTAACCAGGGAGGTCCCAGTTGACTGGAGGTTAGCCAATGTGACACCCATCTACAAGAAGGGCCAGAAGGAGGACCCAGGAAACTACAGGCCTGTCAGCCTGATCTTGGTGCCAGGGAAGCTTATGGAGCAGATCACCTTGAGTGCCATCACGCAGCACGTACACGACAACCAGGTGATCAGGCCCAGTCAGCATGGGTTTATGAAAGGCGAGTCCTGCCTCACTAACCTCATCTCCTTCTAGGACAAGCTGACCTGCTTAGTGGATGAGGGAAAGGCTGTGCATGTTGTTTACCTAGACTTTAGCAAAGCCTTTGACACCGTTTCCCACACCATTCTCCTGGAGAAACTGGCTGCTCATGGCTTGGACGGGTCCACTCTTCGCTGGGTAAAAAACTGGCTGGATGGCCGGACCCAAAGGGTTCTGGTGAATGGAGTTAAATCCAGTTGGTGGTTGGTCACAAGTGGTGTTCCCCAGGGCTCAGTATTGGGGCAGTTCTGTTTAATATCTTTATCAATGATCTGGATGAGGGGATTGAGTGCTCCCTCAGTAAGTTTGAAGATGACACCAAGTTGGGTGGGAATGTGGATCTGCTTGAGGGTAGGAAGGCTCTGCAGAGGGATCTGGACAGGCTGGATCGATGGGCCGAGGCCAGTTGTATGAGGTTCAACAAGGCCAAGTGCCGAGTCCTGCACTTGGGTCATAACAACCCCATGCAACACTACAGGCTTGGGGACGAGTGGCTGGAAAGCTGCCCAGCAGAAAAGGACCTGGGGGTGTTGGTCAACAGCTCGCTGAATATAAGCTAGCAGTGTGCTCAGGTGGCCAAGAAGGCCAATGGCATCGCGGCTTGTATCAGAAATAGTGTGGCCAGCAGGAGTAGGGAAGTGATTGTCCCCCTGTACGTGGCACTGGTGAGGCCGCACCTCGAATCCTGTGTTCAGTTTTCAGTTTTTACAGTTTGCTCAGTTTCCCTCACACAGGAAAGACATTGAAGTGCTGGAGTGTGTCCAGAGAAGGGCGATGAAGCTGGTGAAGGGTCTACAGCACAAGTCTAATGGGGAGCGGCTGAGGGAACTGGGGTTGTCTGTAGAAAAGGAGGCTGATGTGAGACCTTATCACTCTCTGCAACTACCTGAAAGAAGGTTGTAGCGAGGTGGGTGTCGGTCTCTTTTCCCAAGTGACAAGTGATAGGACAAGAGGAAGTGGCCTCAAGTTGCATCAGGGGAGGTTTAGATTGGATATTAGGGAAATTTTCTTCACCAAAAGGGTTGTCAGGCATTGGAACAGGCTGCCCAGGGAAGTGGTTGAGTCACCATCCCCGGAGGTGCTTAAGAGACATGTAGATGTGGCGCTTAGGGACATGGTTTAGTGGTGGACTTGGCAGTGTTAGGTTAATGGTTGGACTTGATGACCATAAAGGCCTTTCCCAACCTACATGATTCTATGATTTGCTAGCTGAGTTCATCCTGTGACAGGAAAATGTGCAGCACAGCGCACTGCAGAAGGACCTCAGATATGCGTAGCCCAATATATGCCTGTGCCCACTCAGGTCAACTGATTACGTGGATCATCAACCTGTCCCTGCAAAATAATCTTCTGGTAAGGATCACTACAGGGGCTACAAAGGCACGTATTGAGCCTGCGATATGCATACAGGTCCATCCTCTGCTATATTCACATGGCCTGGTATCGGGCAGCATCCCTTCAGGCCCACGCAGCACATGCTCCCGAGGAAGGGCTGGAGAGACTTCTGCAGCCACATAGGTCCTGTTGCCCCCAAGAGGTTTTCTCACCAGGACAACCATCACTGTCGTACGCTGGGCTTCACCACACTGGATTTGAGGGACAGCTTCTTGTGTCCTGGAGGCGATGACAGAAAGGACACTGATGGGTGCCCTGATGATGTCAACTACTTGCTCTTCACTGCTTCTCAAGAGTTTTCACAGGCTAGAACACTGCTAGGGGAGTAACAGGGCTGTGCCCGGATAATAGAATGGAGTGATGGTGGGGCAGGCAGGGGTGACAAGGGTACAGGAAGGGCAAGCGTAGGGAAAGTTGGAGCTAGGTGAGATGAAGCAGTTCTGGCTATGTGGACTCCCATGTCTGTGAGGTTACTTCCAATCCTGGCTAAATGGGATGGGGAGACCTGTCTCCTGAGCACCTGAGCACGCCCCTGCAGGCTTAGCACCTCCCTGCTGGCATTTCCCACCCCCCATCTCTGCTGTTTCCTTAGTGTGGAATGCACAGTGGATGAAGCCCTATGGCACCTATCCCCAGCGGGACAGCCCTGCAGCCTGGCAGGAAACAAGGGCAACAACAGGCTGCAGGATGGGAGGAAATACCTGGGGCTGGGGGTTATAGGCACACAGAGCTCTGAGGCACAGAAAGGGGTAAGGAGGTAGGAGGGGAAAGTTTCCACACTGTGTCTCTTGTCTACACAAGGACAGAATGGGAGTGAGGCCAGGGCAGTACCATGACGTTCGGTGGTACCATCAGGCACCCAGTAGCAAACTCGAGTGGGTCTCCTGGATAAGCCATTATTCACCACAGATTCAATTCAGGCCAGCAGTAGAGGGTCGAGCCACGGTGTCCCAGGACAATTCCCAGCCCAAGGCACCTCTCAGCCTGTGCCTCCTGCATCATGGGGTCTGTGCCCAATATTTCTGCGCTGTTCGCACAGAGACCACAAACCCAGCTGAGCTTTAACACAAACTGGGCTGGGGCCCAGACCCCAGCCTGTGGGGCAGGTGAGTACTGGGGAAGCTCAGCACTGCTCCCAGGGAGTGAAGGGCCTTTGCTGCACAACATCGGTGGTCCTGGCATTTCAGTAAGAGCTTTCCCTGCACCACCCTAATCTTTCCCCCAACTCCCAAAAGCAATTTTGTAATCTGAGTAAGACATTCAGTATATTTCTTGACACTTAACCACCCTGACCACTCTGCCTGCCTGCAGCCACTCTCTACCTTCCCTGGGTGCCCTTCTTCCCTGGGGAATCTGAAGCGCTTCAGCTTCAGCAACGGCATTGCGTACTTTCATGTACCTCCCTACGCCTAGGCATAGAGTGGGGGCGAATCATGGCCGGGTTGTCACAGCTCCAGAGACGTGGAAAACTTGAGTAGAGCAGGTCTGTGGGCAGAGAGGAGCTGGGGAGAGGTGAGCAGGAGCTGGTCTGGCCCTGAAGGACTCTCTGTGCATGGGATCATTGCCCATCCTAGCTAAGTGGACAGGCACGGTGGAGGAGTCGGAAGGCACCACACAGGGAGAACTCTGCATGCCCCAGCACCCTTGTTTTCACAAAAGAGCTGAGGTTGGAAGGGACCTCCAGAGGTCACCTGCTCCAAAACCCTGGCCTCAAGCAGACCACCTACAGCAGGTTGCCCAGGACCACGTCCAGACAGATTTTGAGTGTTTCCAAGAAGGGGAATCCCTTAACCTCTCTGGGCATCCTGCGACATTGCTCAGGTACACTTACAGCATCCTCAAGTTCATATGGAGTCTCCTGTGTTTCAGCTTGTGTCCATGGACTCTTTTCCTGTCACTGGGCACCACTGAAAGGAGCCTGCTGCCATCTTCTTTGCACCCTCCCTTCAGGTATTTACATACACTGATGACATCCCCCCGCAAGTCTTCTCTTCCTTCATGGTAAACAGTCCCAGGCCTCTCAGCGTTTCCTCATAGGAGACATGCTCCAGTTCCTTCATCATCTATGTGGCCTGTTCATAGATTCTCCCCACTACATCCATGTCTCTCAACCCATTCCCCATTGCTCTTGAGCTACTGGGGGAGAAGAGGAAGAGGAACTGGGAAAGAACAAGTGAAGCTGATCCTGCTAAGAATGGGAGTGAGTAGGGGCAAAGTGCTTTCAATTTTCATATTTGCTTCTCACCATCCTACTTTTTTATGGCAATAAATTAAATTTACTGCACTGTGCAGGAAGGGCCAGGAACACCAGTGGTGCACAGTGACGGCCCCTCACAGTCTGGGAACAGCCCTGAGGACGCTTGGCCCCAGCAATCTCCCACCCAGCACCTCGCCCACCCTGGGCTGGGCTGCAGCAGGTTTGTGTTGCAGCTCAGCTGGATTTCCTGTCTCCGTGCGAACGGTGCAGAAGTAGCGGGCAGAGTCCCGGGGCTGCAGGTCACGCAGGGACAGAGATGACTCGGACCGGGAATTGTCCCGGGACACCGTGGCTCGACCCTGCACTGCCGGCCCGTACCTCTTTGTACTACCCGAGTAGCTGATGTAGGACACCCACTCGGGATTGAAACCGGGGGCCTGACGGTACCACCGAACTTCGTAACTCCCGAAGGCGAAGCCGGATCCGTGGCAGGAGAGGAGCACAGAGTCCCCGGGCGCTCGCAGCCCTCCGCCGGTCTCCTCCAGCCTCAGCTGCGCCCACACCCCTGTGGACGGAGAGCGCAGGCAGCCGGGCAGGGCGCGCCCACGGCCCGAGGACGTTCCCCCGCCACCCCGACGCCCCCCGCCCCGCCACAGCGACAGCCGCCACCCCCCTCTCTCCCGGCAAAGCCCCGCGCCCGGGGCACTCCGGCCGGCCGCTACCCGAAAGACGCCCTCCCCTCTCCCTCCCTTCCCTCTCCCCTCTCCCTCTGCCTCTCCCTGTCCCAGTCCCAGTCCCTCTCCCTCCCTTCTCTCTCCCCTCTGCCTCTGCCTCTCCCTGTCCCTATCCCAGTCCCTCTCCCTCCCTTCTCTCTCCCCTCTCCCTCTGCCTCTCCCTGTCCCAGTCCCAGTCCCTCTCCCTCCCTTCTCTCTCCCCTCTCCCTCTGCCTCTCCGTGTCCCAGTCCCAGTCCCTCTCCCTCCCTTCTCTCTCCCCTCTCCCTCTGACTCTTCCTCTGCCTCTCCCTGTCCCAGTCCCAGTCCCTCTCCCTCCCTCTCCCCTCCCCACGCCACCCGCTCCCCGCTTCCCCGCTAAGGAAGGCGAGCGCCAGGCGACAGCGCGCCCGGCGCGGCAGCAGCCGCAGCCCCGGGGCCCCGCGACGGGCAGGGCCGCCCGAGGGCAGCCGCAGCCGCAGCCCCGGGCCCAGCCCCGGGCTCGCTGCCCTCCCCGCCCGGCTCTCACCTGCCGGCCCCGCGGCCAAGGACAAGGCCAGGAGCCACGGCCCCAGCCCGGGCGCCATCATGCCCTGCCGCGCCGGGGCCGGCCGGGGCCGAAGGGCCGCACAGGAGCCGAGCGGAGCCGCGCTCGCGCCCGCTCCTGCCCGCCCCGCCGCCTCGGCCCCTCGCCGGGGCAGCGCCGACGCCTCTGCCCGCCCCCACCGCACCCGCCCCAGCCCGGCCCGGCCCCCCGGGGCCGCGGCCCCTTCGGGGGAGGAGAAGGGCGGGTGCGGGGAGGGACGCGGGGCAGGGGCGGCGGCAGGAGGAGGAGCGCGGCGCCCCGGCGGACGAAGGCTCCTGTCCCTCGGCTCCCAGCGCGGCTCCGGTGCTGTCCCGGCTTGTCGCCCTACCGAGCCCTGCGCAAGGGCGTCGGCGCCTCGGTCAGCCGCAGCTGGGGCCGGCCCCAGCCACAGCCCCGGCCCCAGCGGCAGGGACGGGCTGTCGGCCCGCAGCGTCCCCTCGCAGGACCCTCCCCCTGCCCCGCACCCCCAGCCCGCCGTGGCCTCACTCCCATCCCTGTCCGCGGGGACCAAGACACACAGAGGGCTGCGCTGCCATGCCTTGGGACCTCGGCAGCCTGGAGATATGGGCTGGCAGGAATGCCATGCAGTTCAGCAAGGGGAAGAGCAAAGTCCTGCACCTGGGGAGGAACAACCCCAGGCACCAGGGCAGGCTCTGGCAACCCAGCTGGAAAGCCCATTTTAAGAAAGGTGCTGGACAACAACTTCACAAGCAATGTGCCCTTGCAGCAAAGAGGCCTAATGCTATCTTGGGCTGCACCAGGAGGAGTGTTTCCAGCAGGTCAGGGAGGTGATCCTTCCACTCTGCTCAGCACTGGAGAGGTCACAGCTGCAGCACTGGCTCCACTTCTTGGCTCCCCAGGACAAGAGAGACTTGGGCATTAAGGAGAGAGGCCAGTGAAGGCCAAGAAGGTGTTAATGGGACTGGAGCACATCTTGCATGAGGAAAGGGTGAGAGAGCAGGGACTGTTTACCCTGGAGAAGACAAGGCTCCAGACAGATCTCGTCAATATATAGAAATGCATAAAGCGAGGGTGCAGGAAAGGCAGGGCCAAGCTTTCCAGTGGTACTGGAACAACAACCTCTCTGGGCAACCTGTGCCAGTGCTCGGTCACCCTCACAGTGAGAAAGTGTCACCTTAGGCTGCACATTGCCTCTTGACCTGTCACTGAGCACCACTGGAAACAGGCTCTCCATTTCTCCGTCTCAGCCACCCAAAGGCCACAGCCGGAGGACTGGAGGGAGTACATAGCGGCATGCTGACAACACATGAGGTCAAGAGGAAAGAGTAGAGGTCCATCCCCCAGTCAGAAACCCAAGGACAAAAGAGTACTCCCAAAGCATTTCCAGACCCCAAAGCTGCCTCTTAAAAGCTCTGGCTGGCCATCAGGCCTGATGCTGTCCTTTCAGGCTCTCCAGAAAAGGCATAAGAAAAGGGAGCAGAAGAGGAGCCAGCTTTGCTCCTAGGATGGTAGCAGAGTTGAGGCTGTAAAGAACCCCTGGAGAAGGACTGGTTTAACCCCCCTGCTGAAAGCAGGGTCAACTAGAGTAGGTGTAGTGAGTCTGGCTGGGTTGGAGTTAATTTTTTTCTCTACAACAAACATGGCCAGTTCTCTCAGGCTCTCATTGTATGTCAGATGCTCCCTTCCTCATCTTCATGGCCCTTCATTGCATTTTCCCTGGTATGTCCATGTCTTTCCTGGGCTGGGGAGCCCAGGAGTGGACGCAGTACTCCACAGTCTCACCAGTGCTGAGCTCAAGAGCAGTCCATCCCAATGAGCAAGGAGTCAGGTCAAAATACCAGGAGGCCTGCATGGATGAACCCAGGCAGGGAAAATGCAGGCCCACTGCTGAATGGGGTGGGGGACCTGGTGACACAGGGCATGGAAAAGGGCTGAGGTACTGAAGGCTTTGTTTGCCTCAGTCTTTACAAGGAAAACAATCCTTCAGGAATCCCAGGTGTCTGAGCCCAGGGGGAAAGCCTGGAACAAGGAACACGTACCCTTGCACAGTCCATGTCACTGAGCACTTATCTAGTTCATAATAAGTAGCTTTGCCTCTGACATTTCCATGAAAGCCAGTGCTGAAAGCGTAACTAAAGTCAGAATGCGCAACATCCACTCTCTCGTCATCCACCAAGACCCATTGTCTTACTGTGGAAGGCTTTATATTTGTTTAAGCATGATTTACAACTCACAAAGCCATGCTGACTTTCAGTGAGGAAGGAGTGGGAGGAGGTGCTCCAGTCGCTGGAGCAGAGATTTTCCTGCAGCCTGTGGTGAAGATCATGGTGACACAGGTTGTCCCCAGGCAGCCCATGGAGGTCCACAGTGGAGCAGATATACACCCTGCAGCCCGTGGAGGACCCCAGAGAGGAGCTGGTGGATGTGCCCTGAAGGAAGCTGTGACCCCATGGAGAACTCACGCTGGAGCAGGCTCCTGGCAGGAGTGGTGGTCCTGTGGAGAGCAGCCCATGCTGGAGGAGGTTTTCTAGAAGGAACTGTGCCCCGCAGGGGACCCACACTGCAGCAGCCTGTTCCTGAAGGACTGCAGCCCATGGAAAGGACACATGCTGGAGGAGTTCATGAAGAACTCTATCCCATTGGAAGGACCCCACGCTGGAGCAGGGGAAGACAGTGAGGAGGAAGGAGCAGCAGAGGGAACGTGCAATGAACTCACCGCAACCCCCATTCCCTGTCCCCCTTTTGCCACTCGGGGAGAGGAGGTAGAAAAGTTGGGAGTGACGTTGAGCCAGGGAAGAAGGGAGGGCTGATGGGAAGGTATTTGTGGATTTGTTTTTATTTCTCATTATCCTACTCAGATGTGATTGGCAATAAATTAAATTAATTTCCCCAAGTCAAATCTGTTTGGCTTGTGATGGTAATTGTGGGGTCATCTCCCTGTCCTTATCTCAACCCACAAGCCTTTCGCTGTATTTTCTCCCCCTCTCCAGTTGAGGAGGGGGACTGATAGAGTGGATTGGTGGGCACCTGGTGGACAGCCAAGGTCAACCCACCACACCTTGTCTACTTCTTCTTCCTGATCAGGTGATCTGTAGCAGCCACCCACCACAATGTCACCCATGCTGAGCTGCCCTCTCTCTTTCCCAAACAGCCTGCCTCCATCCACTACAGTACTCCTGTAACCTACTGCACTGCATCTCCATTATGCCATAGCTCTACACCCAGGCCATGGAGGAAAAACTGGGCCGTGCTGGACAGGAGCCCAGGCAACGTGTAATTACAGGCACTTCACCATACAGCCTCTGAAGTTCCCAGAGTAGATCCTCCTGCATCAGAAGAGGTCTCAGCCCTTGAACTATGTTTCCCTTCACAGCCTTTTACTGCAAGCACACCAAAGATCTGTTTCCTGCACCTGCCATTGTGTGACACCAATCTCTGGTTAGGAGCTAACAGAAAGAAATGCTGAGAGGTCTGTGTTCTCTCTCAGTCGGTTTATGGTGCATGCAGCTGCAGAGGTGCTCCAGGGTGAGGCTAGCACCACAGTAATACACTGCTCCTTCCATCCCCTTACTTTGCTGTCTGGATCTGCAGCGTGAATCTGTTCTGGGAGCTCTCCACTGTTCCCTTAAAGCATTCCTGGAAACCATGTCCATAGGCACCACCCTCCCAGTAAATCCAGTCCAGAGTGCCACGTGGCCCCTGTCAGTACCAGAACATGTAGTAGCTGCTCATACTGCCTCCAGTCATGCTGCACTGGAAGGTCACTCCATCTCCCTGTCGCACGGCCAGTGCCCTGACATGTTGCTCCAAGGCCATCTGGCCAGTGACTGCTGCAGAGAGGAAGGACAAGCCATGATCACTCCAAGAATGAGCAAAGGTTAGGGCAACGTTGGTGGGGGCACTGCGATGGCACTGGACCAGTGGGAGGACTAAATCCTTCTCTTTGAACCCAGATTATGAAGATGGGCAGAGGAATAGAGCTGGTACCAGGAATCAGGTCTCACAAGGAAGGAGACACTACAACTCCCTCCTGCCTTTTCCCTGTCAGACAGGGAGACTTTCATGGACACATAGAATGATTTGGGTTAGAAAAGACCTCAAAGATCATTTAGTTCCAACCCCTCTGCCACAGTCAGGGACACCTTCCACTTGACCAGGTTGCTCAAAGCCCCATCCAACGTGGCCTTGAACACTTCCAGGGTTGGGGCATCCACAACTTCCCTGGGCAACATGTTCCAGTGCCTCACCACCATCATGGTGAAGAATTTCTTCCTAACATCTAATCTAAATCTACCCTCTTTCAGCTTAAAGCCATTATCCCTTGCCCTATCACTACATGCCCTTGTAAAAAGCCCCTCTCCAACTTTCTTATATGCCCCCTTTCAGGTACTGCAAGGCTGCTGTAAGGTCTCCCCGGAGCCTTCTCTTCTCCAGGCTGAAGATTCCCAACTTTCTCAGCCTCTCTTCATAGGAGAGGTGCTCCAGCTCTCTGATCATCTTCGTGGCCCTCCTCTGGACCCCCTCCAATAGGTCCATGTCCTTGTTAGCTGGGGGCCCCAGAGCTGGACGCACTACTCCAGTGGGGTCTCACGAGAGTGGAGTAGAGGGGGAGAATGATCTCCCCTGACCTGCTGGTCACACTTCTTTTGATGCAACCCAGGATACGATTGGCTTTCTGGGCTGCAAGCACGCGCTGCCGGCTCACGTTGAGCTTCTCATCAACCAACACCCCCAAGTCCTTTTCCTCAGAGCTGCTCTCAATCCATTCTCTGCCCAGCCTGTATTTGTGCTTCGGATTGTCCCGAATGATGTGCAGGACCTTTTTCTCATTTTCCCATTTGAAGCAGAGGGTTTTGTACCAAACCCCTTTGTCTTTGCAACATGGGGTGGTGAGGAACCCACTCTCCTCTCCCTGAAACTGCTCTGAATGTGCACAGCAGGGACAAGGACCTCTCACAGGCAGGTGAGGCTTGGGCCCAATGCTGACATCCTCAACCTGCTCTTTGCAAGATGGGTTGCAGTGCCCCATGAGCAGAGTGTCCAGTCCAAGTGCAAAGCATTAGGCCCCAAGATGTGGGAGTAGCAGGTAGGTGCCCTGTCTGTCCCCACACTGCAGAGGAGGCAGGCTAATTCATGGCTAGAAAAGGAGGAGGGCTTTTCTCACTGGGGTCCACAGGGATGGGTGAGGAGGTCCAGCCTGGGGACAGGTCAGGCTGCAAGCGGTCAGCACAGTTCCACAGAGCTGTGCAGAGCACAGGGGCATGCTCAGATCCTGGGGGGCATCAGCCCTTCCTTTCACTTACCTAGGATGGGCAATAACCCCACGCACACGGCAGTCCACATGGCCAGGCCCGCTCTGTCTCACCTCCCTCCAGCTTCTCTCTGCCTGCAGAACAGCTCTGCCCACATCTTCCCTGTCTGTGCCTCTGTCACTGCAGTCAGTCCTAGTCCCTCCTAGTCACTCCCTCCATCTATGACAACTATGAAGGTGAGAGGCGAGGGCTGGAAAAGCAGAAGAAGTTGAAGCTGTTGGTGCACTCCCGCGTGTCTCTCACCCTGCAGGTGCAATACCAGAGTGCTCCTTTGGCAGGAAAACCTCTGTTGGGCAAAAGGTGATGTGTTGCTGCAGGGCCACCATGACCTTCCTCTGAGGAAGTACAGCAGGGTGCTGCTGGCGCTTCAGAGCTGGCCCTGGGGGTGGCAGATTGTCCTCCCAGGGGGCCCCTGTCCCTTGCTGCTGCTGAGCTGATGCTCCTGGATGGGACCCCCTCCCCTGAGCCCAGCTCCACTTGGACAGGGCACCCCTAGGCCAACATGCTCCCCACCCTGCTCCCTCTGCTCTGGCCCAGCACCCTACTCCTCCACTCACTCCCTCCTGCTGACACTTCTCCAGCTGCCTCTTACCATCAAAGCCCTCCCAAGACCCTTCAAGCAGTAAAGGCATGAACAGACAGGTGAGATCCGGGAGATGCTTGTTGTTGAGGCTCTGGGGTAGATGTAAACACTCAAGCCCACCAGCTCATCCCCCAAAACACATGCACAGGATTTAGCAGGGACCAGGCTGTTGGGGCTGCTCAGCAGAGCAGGAACTCTCCCTTCTCGGTGCTCATCCTACACAGCAGGAACCCAGACCTCTCCCTAGGACCTTTGCAGCCACAGGATGGGACACCTACTGAGCCCTGACAATGGGTCACCGTCTTAACTGGTGCCACCATTTTGGGCAGCATTGCCCACTCCACAGTGGACCTCCACAGTGCCCCTCCACAGAATGTCTGAACCATTTCCCTCAACTCTCCTTTTCTGGGTGCTCCAACATGGCCCCTTGGGGAGGGGATCCCCAGGACAGGGGTGGGAAAGCAGAGGGTAGAGGAACCCACTGAACCTGGAGGCTTGAGGCTGCAAAAACAAGCACGGAGATACAGGGTGAGGGTGGCCTAAGGTGCACTGGGTCACTTGGAGCTGCCTCAGTGTGCTAGGACATGCCGGGTTCCCTACGGTCCCAAGCCCATGGAGGGCTGGACTGTTGTTTCTGTGCAGGGCACCCTCCATATCTTCCTTGTTGGAGTTCCCCTAAAAAACTCCATGCTGGCCCTCAGCGTACACACATGAGCAGATATGCACATGGAGCCAACACTAATAACACAACAAAGAGATTAGTCATCATGTCCAGGGGAAAAGATGATCTGCAGCTCAGCTCCTGCTGTTGCACTACTCTGGGGCTCCCTGAACAACGTGAGGTTTCAAAACTCAATTCACCTCTAGCTTTCCATGTTCAAATCTTAGGTCTTCAATGCTTGCTGTGCCTCCTCCTGCAGAGCTCTGGTCTGGAGAGACTGAGAAGGAAGGAAGAAGGTTAACAACATGTTCATGGTTTTTGTCTGTCCTTGCAGGAGACTCTGCTGCTGCTGCTGCAGCTCCTCTGTGCCTGTTTCTGGGAAAAGCCAGCCTAGACTAGTCCTGAGAAGTCTAGGAAGAACCTTGCCTTGCAGCCAACCACAAAAGACTTGGATGGATTTAAACCCCCTCCTCCCAGTTCTGCCCTGGCCCTGCCTGTGTTTCAAGCACTGTGCCCTTTTCTGGGGCTGTCTGGGGCTGCAGAAATAGGTGGCCGTGCCTGCAGCTGATGCCGACAGCACTTCTGGGGAGATGTGGTTCCTGGAGGGCTTTGCAGAGCTGGTGACTCGGGTCTGGAAGGATGAAGCAATGTGCTGGAGTCCCGTGAAAGGATACTGCAACACTATCTGACGGACCCAGTCCTAAGTGTTGCTGCTGCCCATGATGGGTACACAAGAGATGTGGCAGGTAAGCATCAGAGACTCTGAGACCGTCCCTACCGTGGGGCCAGAGGCCTCTGTGTGCACCTGAAAAAGGGCACCTGCAATCCCAGGAGACAAGAATGAACAGGCAGGAACAGCTCAAGCAATCGCTTCAACTACTTCACAACTTCCCTGGGCTTCCACTTGTGATCTCTGGGATCCAGCAGATGCAAACACACATGCTCAAAAGTTCTTGCTCCCATCATACTTTCAGATCTGAGAGAGAAACACAGACTTTCCCATTCTCCAAGTGTTCTCCCAAATGACCCTCTGTACTTTCCCCACTTTCTCTGCTCACCCCTCAGGCAGCAAAACTGGTGGCTGTACTGGGTTGACCAAAACCAGAGGCCGACTATTCAAACACCTCACTGGGTTGGCCACGAGTAGTACCCATACTACTGGGAACTAATGGAAACAGCAAAACTTGTTTCCAAAGGTGAAGGAATTTTTGAGTGTGAGAGGAGAGAGGGTTTGCATGACACATGGGAAGATGGCAAGCAGAAGGGTTAGAGCTCATTTGGGGACAGAAAAATGAAGAACGTCCATGGTAGAAACAAGCATCGGAAAAATGTATGCTTGTCGTGGTTTAAGCCCAGCTGGATTAATCACCACACAGCCGCTCACTCACTCCCCTTCCTCAGCTGGGCAGGAGAGACAAAATATGAGGAAAAGGCTCGTAGGTCAAGATAAGGACATAGGGAGATCACTCACCATTTACCATCATGGGCAAAATAGACTTGACTTGGGGAAATTAGTTTAATTTATTACCAATTAAAATCAGAGTAGGATAATGAGAAGTAAAACCAAATCTTAAAAAACAACACCTTCCCCCCACCCCTCCCTTCTTCCCGGGCTCAACTTCACTCCCGATTTTCTACCTCTTCCCCCCGAGCAGCGCAGGGGGACACAGAATGGGGGTTGAGGTCAGTTCATCACATGTTGTTTCTGCCGCTCCTTCCTCCTCACACTCTTCCCCTGCTCCAGCGTGGGGTCCCTCCCACGGGAGACAGTTCTCCACGAACTTCTCCAATGTGGGTCCTTCCCACGGGCTGCAGTTCTTCATGAACTGCTCCAGCATGGGGCCTTTCCATGCAGCGCAGTCCTTCAGGAACAGACTGCTCCAGCGTGGGTCCCCTGCAGGGTCGCAAGTCCTGCCAGCAAACCTGCTCCAGCGTGGGCTCCTCTCTCCACGGGTCTACAGGTCCTGCCAGGACCCTGCTCCAGCATGGGCTTCCCACAGGATCACAGCCTCCTTCGGGCATCCACCTGCTCCAGCGTGGGGTCCTCCACGGGCTGCAGGTGGATATCTGCTCCACCATGGACCTCCATGGAGTGCAGGGGGACAGCCTGCCTCACCATGGTCTTCACCACGGGCTGCAGGGGAATCTCTGCTCCGGCGCCTGGAGCCTCTCCTCCCCCTCCTTCTTCACTGACTTTGGTGTCTGCAGAGTTGTTTCTCTCACATATTCTCACTCCTCTCTTCTCCGGCTGCCTTTTCCCGGTTTTTCCCCCCCTTCTTAAATATGTTATCACAGAGGCGCTACCACTGTTGCTGATTAGCTCAGCCTTAGCCAGTGGCAGATCCGTCTTGGAGTCGGTTGGCATTAGCTCTATCAGACATAGGGGAAGTTTCTAGCAGCTTCTCACAGAAGCCACCCCTGTAGCCCCCCCCCGCTACCAAAGCGCTGCCACGCAAACCCAATACAATGCTGTAACTACACAACTGTCTGGGACCAACCCTGAACAGCTATGGGACACACCTCCCAGAGTGGGGGCCCTGGCAGGAGCTTTGTGTTAAAGCTCAGCTGGATTTCCCGTCTCTGTGCGAACAGCACAGAAGTAGCGCGCACAGTCCCCATGATGCAGGAGGTGCAGGCTGAGAGATGCCTCGCACTGGGAATTGTTCCGAGATACTGTGGCTCGACCCTCCACTGCTGGCCCGAATCGAATCTGTGATGAATAATGGCTTATCCAGGAAACCCACTCGAGTTTGCTAACGTGTGCTTGACGGTACCACCGAACATAATGGTTCTCGAACTTGAAGCCGGAACCGCGGCAGGAGAGGAGCACGGAGTGCCCGGGCGCTCGCAGCCCTCCGCCGGTCTCCTCCAGCCTCAGCTGCGCCCACACCCCTGCGGACGGAGAGCGCAGGCAGCCGGGCAGGGCGCGCCCACGGCCCGAGGACGTTCCCCCGCCGCCCCGGCGCCCCCCGCCCCGCCACAGCGACAGCCGCCACCCCCCTCTCTCCCGGCAAAGCCCCGCGCCCGGGGCACTCCGGCTGGCCGCTGCCCGAAAGACGCCCTCCCCTCTCCCTCCCTTCTCCCTCTCCCTGTCCCAGTCCCAGTCCCCGTCCCTCCCTCTCCCCACCCCCACGCCACCCGCTCCCCGCTTCCCCGCTAAGGAAGGCGAGCGCCAGGCGACAGCGCGCCCGGCGCGGCAGTAGCCGCAGCCCCGGGGCCCCGCGACGGGCAGGGCCGCCCGAGGGCAGCCCCAGCCCTGGGCCCAGCCCCGGGCTCGCTGCCCTCCCCGCCCGGCTCTCACCTGCCGGCCCCGCGGCCAAGGACAAGGCCAGGAGCCACGGCCCCAGCCCGGGCGCCATCATGCCCTGCCGCGCCGGGGCCGGCCGGGGCCGAAGGGCCGCACAGGAGCCGAGCGGAGCCGCGCTCGGGCCCGCTCCTGCCCGCCCCGCCGCCTCGGCCCCTCGCTGGGGCAGCGCCGACGCCTCTGCCCGCTCCGTCCTGGCCCAGCCCAGCCCCCCGGGACCGCAGCCTCTTCGGGGGAGGAGAAGGGCGGGTGCGGGGAGGGACGCGAGGCACGGGCGGTGGCAGAGGAGGAGCCCGTCGCCCCGACGGACGAAGGCTCCTGTCCTTCGGCTCCCAGCGCGGCTCCGGCGCCTTGGCCAGCCGCAGCTGGGACCTTTCTGGCTTCAGGAAGCGAGGAGGGTGGGGGTGGGCAAGAAGCTGGAAGGGGACACTGCCATGACAGCTGACCCGAACTCACCGAAGGGATATTCCATACTATATGGCATCATGATCAGCAATAAAAGCTGGGGTAAAGACGATGGCAGAGGGGAGGTGTGGAGATTTATGGCGTTTGTCCTCCCCAGTGACCATAACGTGTGATGAAGCTCTACTTTCTTGGAAAGGCCTGAACACCGGCCAAACGACAGGAAATAGTAAATTAATTCCTTCTTTTGCTTGGCTTGCGCATGCAGCTTTGCTTTACCTATTAAAATGTCTTTATATCAACCCACTGGTTTTCTCGCTTTCGCCCTTCTGATTCTCAGCCCCATCCTGCTGAGGAGCTAGTGACTGAGCAGCTTGTGGGCCTTACCTTCCTGCCAGGGTTAACCCACATCAAGGAGGAACTTAGCCAGCTAATCATAATGGAAAAGCCTGGAGTCATCAACCACCTGGCAGCAGCAATGATGTCATTGGAACAGCTTTGGCTTTCTTTTCAAATGAAGCAACATGCTTCCCCTCTCCAACACTGTACTTCTAAGAGATTTCCGCACAGTCTCTGAAGACTACAATAGTAGCAAACCTCACCAGGGTGGTGGATCGGTGCGATGTGCCCTGCAATGTGCTGTGAGTGGTGGCTGACCTGATGCTGCATCAGCATGGGGTTCCCAGCATCAGAACAGGTGGAAGATTTTATAACTTCCTTCCACCTTTCCTGGCACGTTCATAAAACAGCTCTCTATTCTCGACCAGGGAACTACAGGCTACTCAAGCTCACCTTGAGCTCTGGGCAGGTGATGGAGCAACTAGTCCTGGAAACCATTTCCAGGAACTTGAAGGACAGGCATGTCATCAGGACTCACAAGGGGCTAGTCATGCTTGACCAAGATGGTAATCTTCTCTAAGGAAATGACTAGTTTTGTGGATGAGGGAGGAGCAGTAGGTATTGGTTACTTTTACTTCAGGAGCACTTTCAACACTGTTTCACCTAAGATCCTCCTAGAGAAGCTGATGAAGTCTGGGCTGCATGAGCAGGCAGGGAAGTAGATCAAAAACTATCTGCATGCCTGGGACCGGATGGTGGTGATCAGTGGCATGAAGTGTAGTTGGCAGCCAGCAAGTAGCGGTGTACCCCAGGGGCCAACACTGGCTCCAAGCCTTGGCCAGCTGCAGCTGGGGCCCGCCCCAACCCCAGCCCCAGAGCCAGCGCCAGCGCCAGGGGCGGGCTGTCGGCCCGCAGCGTCCCCTCGCAGGACCCTCCTCATATCCCCAAACCCCAGCCTGCCCTGGCCTCCCTCCCATCCCCTGCCCGCAGGGACCAAGACACGCAGAGGGCTGTGCTGCACATGGGGAAAAGCAGGGACAGTTGAGACTGTTTACCGTGGTGAAGGGAGGGCTCGGTGGGCATCTCATCAATGTATGGAAACACGGGAGTGTAAGAAGATGGCACCAGGCTCTTTTCAGTGGTGCTCAGTTACAGGTCAAGAGGCAGTGCACACAAACTGAAACACAGAAGGATCCGTGTGAACATCCAGAAGCCCATTTTCACTGTGATGGTGACTGAGCACTTGCACAGTTTGTGGAGTCTCCATGCTTTGAGATATTAAAAAACTGTCTGGACATCATCCTGGGCAACCAGCTCTAGGTGGCCCTGCATGAGCAGGTGACTTGGACCAGATGACTTCCTGAGGTGCCTTTCAACCTCAATCTTCCTTTGATTCTGTGAAAGACTCACAGGCACATTCACGTCTTTGCAGGTGACAAGTGCCAGGGCAAAGGGGCAAACTGAAACTCGGATTTTGCTACTCCCCTGATGACTTCCAGAATCAGCTTTTTACAGGAGTGTTGAGGGAAACTCACTTTCCTCTTTTGGCTCCAAGTTTCCAAGCTGGAACTCAAGAGAGAAATATGCAAGTGATATGATCGTCATACAGGTGGGTAAAAAACGTAGCACACAGAGGAGTCAGGAGACTAATTCAGCATGGCTATGTTTCCTGTATTTATGCTGTTCAGCCTTCTGTTAGATCTTATGTAAAGCTGCAGACACACGCACATGTGACAGGGTTGTACAACCAAGTACACTAAGCCAGATCCTGGCTTCAGAAAGAATGGGGCATAACATGCATTCCCATTTGACTGGTTGACTGGCTGCTTCTTGGAGCCTGAGAGGCCTACTGCTGGCCACAGCTTGTTGCTGGAGGCAGGGTTCCTGGAGAGAGGGGAGGGGACGAAATTCAGTCAGGAAATGATTAGTAGAGGATCTCCCTTTCTCCATCTCAGGCACCCAAAGGCCACCGCCTGAGGATTGCAGGGGCTACATAGCGGCATGTTGGCAGCACGAGAGGTCAAGAGGAAAGACTAGAGGTCCTTCTCCCAGTATGAAACACAAGGACAAAAGAATACTCCCAAGGGATTTCCAGACCCCAAAGATGCCTCTTAAAAGCTCTGGCTGCCCATCACGCCTGATGCAGTCCTTTCAGTTTATTTTCTTCTCTACTCTAAACGAGGCCAGTTCTCTCAGGCTCTCCTTGTATGTCAAATGCTCCCTTCCTCATCTTCATGGCCCTTTATTGCATTTTCCCTGGTATGTCCATGTCTTTCCTGGGCTGGGGAGTCCAGGAGTGGACGCAGCAGTCCACAGTCTCACCAGTACTGTGCCCAAGAGCAGTCCATCCCAATGAGCAGGGAGTCAGGGGAAGGTGTTTTTAGGCTTCTTATTACTCATTAACCTATTTGATTTGATTGGCAATAAATTAAATTAATTTCCCCAAGTCAAAACTGTTTGGCCTGTGATTGTAAATGCGGGGTCATCTCCCTGTCCTTATCTCAACCCACAAGACTTTCGTTGTATTTTCTCCCCCTCTCCAGTTGAGGAGGGGGACTGATAGAGTGGATTGGTGGGCACCTGGTGGACAGCCAAGGTCAACCCACCACACCTTGTGTACTTCTTCTTCCTGATCAGGTGATCTGTAGCAGCCACCCACCACAATGTCACCCATGCTGAGCTGCCCTCTCTCTTTCCCAAACAGCCTGCCTCCATCCACTACAGTACTCCTGTAAGCTACTGCACTGCATCTCCATTATGCCATAGCTCTACACCCAGGCCATGGAGGAAAAACTGGGCCATGCTGGACAGGAGCCCAGGCAACGTGTAATTACAGGCACTTCACCATACAGCCTCTGAAGTTCCCAGAGTAGATCCTCCTGCATCAGAAGAGGTCTCAGCCCTTGAACTATGTTTCCCTTCACAGCCTTTTACTGCAAGCACACCAAAGATCTGTTTCCTGCACCTGCCATTGTGTGACACCAACCTCTGTTTAGTGGCTGATAGAAATTCTGAGACGTCTGTGTTCACTATCAGGTGGTTTATAGTGCACTCTGCTACAGAGCTGCTCCAGGGTGAGGCTAGCACCACAGTAATACACTGCTTCATCCCCTTGCTTTGCTGCCTGGATCTGCAGTGTGAATCTGTTCTGGGAGCTCTCCACTGTTCCCTTAAAGCGATCCTGGAAACCTTCTCCATAAGCATCACCCTCCCGGCAAATCCAGTCCAGAGAACCATGTGGCCCCTGTCGGTACCAGAACATGTAGTAGCTGCTCATACTGCCTCCAGTCATGCTGCACTGGAAGGTGACTCCATCTCCCTCTCGCACGGCTAGTTCCCTGATGTGTTGCTCCAAGGCCACCTGGCCAGTGACTGCTGCAGAGAAGAAGGACAAGCCATGATCACTCCAAGAATGAGCAAAGGTCAGGGCAACGCTGGTGGGGGCAATGCGATGTCACTGGACCAGTGGTGGACCAAACCCTTCTCTTTGAACCCAGATTATGAAGATGGGCAGAGGAATAGAGCTGGTACCAGGAATCAGGGCTCACGAGGTGGGAGACACCAGGTTTCCCTCCTTTCTTTTCCCTGTCAGATAGGCATCTTTTTCTCATTTTCCCATTTGAAGCAGGAAGGTTTTGCACCATGGGCAAAAAATCCCTTTTTCTTTGCCAAGATGGGGTGCTGAGGAGCCCACTCTCCTCTCCCTGAAATTGCTTTGAATGCGCACAGGAAGGACAAGGACTTCTCACAGGCAAGTGGGGCAGAGGAGGCAGGCTGGACGGAGGTGGCTAATTCATGGCTAGAAAAGGAGGAGGGCTTTTCTCACGGGGCTCCACAGGGATGGGTGAGGATTTTGAGCGTGGGGGCAGATCAGGCTGCAAGCGGTCAGCACAGCTCCACAGAGCTGTGCAGAGCACAGGGGCATGCTCAGATCCTGGGGGGCATCAGCCCTTCCTTTCACTTACCTAGGATGGGCAATAACCCCACGCACACGGCAGTCCACATGGCCAGGCCTGCTCTGTCTCACCTCCCTCCAGCTTCTCTCTGCCTGCAGAACAGCTCTGCCCACATCTTCCCTGTCTGTGCTTCTGTCACTGCAGTCAGCCCTAGTCCCTCCTAGTCACTCCCTTAGTCTATGACAACAGTGAAGGCGAGAGGCGGGGACTGGAGGAGCAGAAGAAGTTGAAGCTGTTGGTGCACTCCCGCGTGTCTCTCACCCTGCAGGTGCAATACCAGAGTGCTCCTTTGGCAGGAAAACCTCTGTTGGGCAAAAGGTGATGTGTTGCTGCAGGGCCACCATGACCTTCCTCTGAGGAAGGACAGCAGGGTGCTGCTGGCACTTCAGAGCTGGCCATGGGGGTGGCAGATTGTCCTCCCAGTGTTAAAGGACATCTTTAAAAAAAAGCGTTAAAAGCAAGTAAGAAGAATTAGAAGAATGTAAAGAAGATGCTTCAGAACAACTGCACCTGGCACTTAGACAGATTAGAGATAAAGACTGTCTTCACTAACTCTCTGCTAACTAGCAATAACAACTAACACAAGGATGAATCTTAGAAAAAGAGAATGGACTGCCAAAATAGTGCCCTAGAGTTAACTTGCCTCATTATAATCTCATTATAATGCTCAGGAACACACCTCCTAGCTAGAAAAGTCCCCAACCCAGTGAAGCCCCCTACTCTCTGAGCATGCATGGTGAATTAAAAGAGAACTGTAACTTTAAGATGAAGTCAGGAAAGTATTAACCAATAGTTAATTAAGGGGTAGAACCAGTAGGTGAAACTAACTTTGTTAACTGTTTTAAATACCTGTCATGATTTTAACCCAGTGTGCAAGCTTTGAGGAGAAATCCCCTTGCACCCGGCGCCACAATAAACATGCCTGCTTTATAACTCTTTGTGAGTTGTGAAGTTCGTTTCCACATGTCCATTTTGGCACCCCAGATGGGACCCTCTCTGCCTGGCTGTGGGACCGGCTGAGAGGGGGATGTCCTTGGCACCCCCCGAGTTTTCTTGGAGGACCTGCGTCGCTCGCCCGATCACTGCAGGGCAGACGAGGCCCATCAGCGGACCAGGTATGTTAAGGGAGGGGAACCTGTAAGTCGTGAGGAGACGTCCTACGCAAGGTAAAGAGCGTTTCTGCTCACCCCGGGTGGGATTCGAATCCAGCAGTGAGGACGTGGGAATCCCTGATTAAGGGAAGTACGTGAACGCGGGAATCCCTGAATAAGGGAAGTATGCGGGGGGGTGCTCTTCGCTGAAATTGCGGGAGTACGGGATAGTTATTGTTTGTACAAACTATTATAACCCATGGGAATTGAAATTTATATTATTGTGGCTATAATTGGCATTTTATGATAGTCATTACAATCTGTACACTTAAGAAGTTTTGTGCCTGGTACCGTGTATTCTGTGAAAAGTGCTTCATTATACAATTAATGTTGTTGTAAGTTGTTTTAAGTCGGGTGAGTGTTTGAGTGAGTGAGACACAGTCGGACTGCGGGGCGACTGCGGAGTCCTGATCCGCGGTTCCGTGTTCTCCACGAGGAGAGTGGCTGGAGATGGACGAAGCGTATGACAGACTATGTTAACCGAACCGATTGTTAACCCTTATTGTCCTATACACGGATATCAGGATTTTTCATGCAACCCAATATATGTTTTTGAATGTTTTGGTTGTAAACAGACATTTGAGTACGGTTTGGGGACGAGACGATTTTTGGTGTAGTGAGTGTCAAGGAAGCAGGTGCTTTGTGGAAATATAAAAGGTATAAGGAATCAGTAAGAATGTCGCTGGTATGTGGGGGGGGAAATGTAGAACAGAGTAGTGATGGGTTTATTCGGCGTGGAGCACTGTCTGATTTGCCATTGGTGTTGCTTGTTTGTTCGTGCTAAGTGTTTGGAGTGCCATAAGTACATTATTTCTTTTTCAACAATTGTCTTGAATTTAGGTGCATTCACTGTGGGGTGAGTACACCCTTGCATCTTTTGCCTTGCGTAAGGTATTATTGCTGTCAGTTCAATCAGGTTGTATTCTTAGGCTGAGGAATAAGCCCCTGCAGGCAGGGTATTCATTATGGAAGGTAAACAAAGTGGCAGAATATTGAAAAGGAGCCTTCTAGGCTGTATTTTAGCTCACTGGAAGGAGATAGGAGAGCCACCAGGAGGAAGCGTGAGCAGAAAGACTTTAATTAAATATTGTAATCAATGGTGGCCTATGTATAAATTG
Organism: Gavia stellata; assembly: GCF_030936135.1. Taxonomy (NCBI): domain Eukaryota; kingdom Metazoa; phylum Chordata; class Aves; order Gaviiformes; family Gaviidae; genus Gavia; species Gavia stellata. Next base: position 7,613,570 of record NC_082621.1, on the reverse strand, counting down.
GATGATGAGGAGAAATGCCCCTTTAATGGAACCTTGAATTATAATACCTTGTTGCAATTGATGTTGGTTTTGAGGGGGAGCTGTTACCGCGTTTCCCAGGTTGGGGGTGGGGGGGAAGCAGGGAAACGGCCCCGCGGCCTCCTCCAGTTAGGGGAGGGAGCTGGATCCCAATAAAACTGCTGTGACGAGGCCCGAGCACGGTGCTGCGTGGTGTATGCCCCAACCAGCGCCCAAGGGGGCCCCTCCCGCCTCAAAGGTGCTTCTTGGAGGCAGCAGCCCCGCTGCTCAGAATCACAGAGAAAGGGCAGACCCTGCCTTTGATTTTATTTTCTCAAGATGAAGCCTATCAACCAAACTTTAACACCTACGGATGATGATTTTGTAATGGTAAAGGGAGCTACTGGCCAAAGTGAAAAGGCATACTTTTTAAAACCTCTTAAATCTAGATTGGGAAAAAAATTGGGAATACACAAATTCTTATATATGCCCAACTCACCAAAACCTCTATTGGGGCGAGACTTATTGGAACAACTAAAAGCAGAAATAAAATTTGAGAAAGGAAAAGTAGAACTTCGAGTGGGGGGTGACCAGCTAATTGAACTTCTGAATCTGGCCCTCACAGATACTCCTGTTAGCTCAGAAGTACCTGAGGAAATCCAGAACCAAGTATATCCAGGGGTATGGGCCTCAGAACTACCAGGAAAAGCAAAAAATGCCTCCCCAGTAATGGTCAGGCTCAAATCAGGGGTGCGGCCTGTAAGAATTAAGCAATATCCCCTCAGAACTGAAGATAGGGAAGGAATCCGACCAATGATCAACCGATTTATCAAATATGGGCTACTAACAGAATGTGAATCAGAATATAACACTCCCATTCTACCTGTCAAAAAGCCAGATGGTAATTATCGAATAGTACAGGATCTTAGAGCCATCAATAAAATTGTTGAGGATCTGCATCCTATCGTAGCAAACCCATATACATTATTAACTAAATTGACACTTGAATTGGTCTGGTTTACCGTATTGGACCTGAAAGACACCTTCTTTTGACTACCTTTTGAGTCGAGAGAGCCAGTTGCTGTTTGCATTCGAGTGGGAAAACCCAGACTCTGGGAGAAAGACACAACATGGACTGTTACCACAGGGGTTTAAAAATAGCCGCACTCTTTTTGGGAACCAACTAGCCAAACACTTGGAACAGTGGGAGCGACCGCATGGAGATGGAATAATGTTACAATATGTAGATGATCTATTGATAGCCACTAAAACAAAAGAACTATGTATAATATGGACAGTCAGTCTGCTAAATTTCCTTGGACTTAACAGCTATCGAGTCTTTCCACAGAAAGCCCAAATAGCTCAGCGACAGGTAACTTACCTCAGATACGAGATAACTGCTGGCCAAAGGACCCTAGGAACAGCAAGAAAGGAAGCCACCTGCCAAAGTCCTTGATCACAGACGGCTAAAGAACCCCGTATGTTTTTAGGGATGACAGAATGGTGTCGTCTATGGATCTATAACTACGGACTCTTGGTAAGGCCATTCTATAAACTGTTGAAATCTAATCCAAAAGACCTTACCTGAAATGGGGAAGCAGAAAGAGCATTCCAGCAACTGAAAAGGAAATTAATGGAAGCCCCTGACTTGGGGTTACCAGATATTACTAAGACATTCTGGTTGTTCTCCCATGAGAAACCGGGAATAGCCCTGGGAATCCTAGCCCAAAACTTGGGACCATATAGAAGAGCAGTGGCATATTTCTCCAAACAACTTGATGAAGTAAGTAAAGGTTGACCTAGCTGCTTAAGGGCGGTAGCAACATTGGTGCTAAATATTCAAGAAGCACATAAATTTATATTGGGCCAAAAGAATACAGTGCTGATATACTGTATCTACAGCATTAGAGGTAAAAGGGGAGCACTGGCTCTCACCACAGAGATTCCTTAAATATCAGGCTGTTCTGGTGGAACAGGATGATGTGGAAATAATTGTTACTAACGTTGTCAATCCAGCAACTTTCCTCAGTGGAACCACGGGAGAACCGGTATCACATGACTGCCTGGAAACGACTGAAGCAGTCTGTTCCAGCCGACCAGATCTAAAGGAGGAGCCACTGGAAGACGCTGAGGATTCCTGGTACACAGATGGAAGTAGCTTTGTTCGACAAGGCATCCGCAGAGCAGGGTATGCAATAACCTCTGTGAAACAGGTAATAGAATCCGCAGCCCTTGCCCCAAATACCTCGGCACAAAAAGCAGAAATAATCGCTTTAACCCGAGCGTTGGAGCTAGCCAAAGACAAAAAGATTAATATCTGGACGGACTCCAAATACGCTTTTGGGGTAGTCCATGTCCATGGAGCCATATGGAAAGAAAGGGGACTCCTATCCACCCAAGAGAAACATTTAAAACATGCTGAAGAAATTCTTAGGCTCCTGGAAGCAGTGCAGCAACCTGAAAAAGTGGCTATCATGCATTGCAAGGCTCATCAGAAAGGAGATACCGCTCAAGAGTTGGGCAATGCTATGGCAGATCGAGAAGCCAAAAGAGCAGCTGAGAAAGGTGAATTAGAGGTGCAGTCTTTGGTCCCAGATGGTAAAATACAAATTGATTGTGAACCCAGGTATTCCAAAGAGGATCAGAAATTAGTTGAAGACTTAGGTGGAGAAACAGAGAAAGGTAAGTGGGCAAAGACTCCGCAGGGCAAAATAATAACCCCATTTGCGTTATTGTGGGCCATAGTTATAGCAGAACACAGGAAATCCCACTGGCGAGCTGAGGCATGGTATAAACATTTGAGTCAGTGCGTAGTTGCCTGGAACCTCTACGCTACTGTTAAACAAGTGACATAGCAGCGTGAAATATGTTTGCAAAATAATCCTAAGGTAAGCCCTACAGTCCAACCTGGACAAATAGGGAAAGGAAACTATCCAGGGCAGCAGTGGCAAATTGATTTCTCAGAACTTCCAAGAAAAGGGGGTTTCGATATCTGCTGGTTCTAACAGACACCTTTTCAGGCTGGCCAGAAGCATTCCCTTGCCGAACTAATAAGGCTAGGGAAGTAACTAAAGCACTACTACAAGAAATAATACCGAGATTCAGAATTCCTGCAACAATCTCCTTGCATAGTGGACCACATTTCATTGTAAAAATTGTTCAACAAGTTAGTAAACTCTTGGGAATAGATTGGCAGTTACATACCTCATATAGGCCACAAGCAAGTGGTCAAGTGGAAAAGATGAACCACTTAATTAAGTTACAGATTGTAAAATTGGGGCAGGAGGCCGGATTGTCTTGGCCACAATCATTATCTTTGGCACTCCTGAGGATTAGAACTAAGCCCAGAACTAAAGAGGGGTTGAGCCCTTTTGAAATACTGTACAGGAGGCCCTATATTGTGCAGGCGGGAATATCAACTCAGATTGGAGAAGAAACGTTATCTGATTATATCATAAGCCTGCAAAAACAACTTTGGGAGATAGAGAAACTTGTCTTAGGAACCAGAGCCCGAGGTCTTGATGGGCTGGTGCATGATATTAAGCCTGGTGATTATGTGTATGTGAAGTCCTTTACAAATCCACCTCTGAAACCGAAATGGGAAGGCCCCTTCCAGGTACTGGTGACATCCCATACAGTGAACAAGATTAAAGAGCAGACCTGGTGGGTACATCACACCAGAGTGAAGAAAGCCCCTAAGTCACGATGGGAATCGACACCTATGGCACCATTGAAGCTTCGCATTCAAAAGCGACGATATGGGTTCTTATGACTCTATTGAACTGTAACCTAATAAGTGCTTGGGAGTTGCCTTGGACAAACGCTTATTTTGGGTATACGGGAAGCTCGGGAAAGGATCTAAACGGGTTGAATTTGGCAACTGTGGTAATATATAATAATAACATGACACTGCGACCAACTGAATGGGAAAGAATAGTTTCGGTCTATACTTGGACGATTGAGAAAGGAAAGGAGGTTCAGAGAGGTTGTAGACTCCTTAATGTAAGTAACCCGCCTCCTCTTGAGACCCAAATTACTGTCAAGAACGGTGCTGCCTGGGATTCTGCCAACAGAACAGGCAGCACGATATGTAAAAGAAAGGAGGTTTGCTGGTATCCCTTCAATATAACTCAAACGGTGACCATAGTATGTCTGGGGGCAACTGAAGAGGGGGCCCAAGCTCTAACTTTTAGATTTTGGTTGCAGGCACCAGAGGCCAATTGTGAAGGCATTTGGTTAATTTTACCTTTGACCCTACTAACAACATAGCTACAGCTTTTGTACTAACAATATATAAAGCTTTAGTGTATAACATATACCCGATTGTTGCACTAGGACTAAATTACCATGGAACTGTACTTTATCCCCTAGAACATAGGGTATGGGCTATGAAAAATAGAAATAAGTGGCAAACTATTGATGTCGAGGCCTGTGTCGTATGAGACCAGCAAGGATTTATTTGTGAAGGAAACACCCTCAAAGGGCAAGATATTTATCTTGACACTGAACAAAATGTTTGTCACTTTGAGGTGCATCCCAATGAGACCCTAAGAACCATCATAATTTACAGGGGTATGGGATGTGTTTGTCTGAGAACTCAGTGGGATTTTGTACAAGTAGATGATCAAATGGTGGACACGAGCAACCATTCAAATATTTGCATTTGTAACTTTGTTAGCTTTACAGGATGTGATTTTAAGTACACGGCTCCTGTTACTACTTATCAATTCCTACAATTTAATTATACGTTGATTCAGGATATACAGCCCACCCCCATTGGAATGAATCTCATTCTAATAAGAAAACTATTACATCACAAAAATTTAAAAAGGTTGTTAAAACAAATTCAAGAAAGTGGAAGAAAGACTTTAATTACTGTCCATCATGATGCAGAGGAAATACACCAAGTAGTGGAACGAGTGAAGGCAGACGGAGAGCACAACTGGTGGGGTATGTTTAGAGGATATTCCCCGTCAGCTACCAAAATCTTAAACATAATGACCCACCCAATATTGGTGTTACTAATAGCTATGACAACATTAACAATAGTAAATCTTATCCTTTGGTGTAAACTATAGGAACTTATTGGACAAGTATGGACACGAAAAATAATGCTGAAACGTAACGAACCACTTTTAAAAGCAAAAGAATTTGCTTAGGGGAAAGAAAAGGGGGGAATGTTACAGGACATCTTGAAAAACAAGTGTTAAAAGCAAGTAAGAAGAATTAGAAGAATGTAAAGAAGATGCTTCATAACAACTGTACCTGGCACTTAGACAGATTAGAGATAAAGACTGTCTTCACTAACTCTCTGCTAACTAGCAATAACAACTAACACAAGGATGAATCTTAGAAAAAGAGAATGGACTGCCAAAATAGTGCCCTAGAGTTAACTTGCCTCATTATAATCTCATTATAATGCTCAGGAACACACCTCCTAGCTAGAAAAGTCCCCAACCCAGTGAAGCCCCCTACTCTCTGAGCATGCATGGTGAATTAAAAGAGAACTGTAACTTTAAGATGAAGTCAGGAAAGTATTAACCAATAGTTAATTAAGGGGTAGAACCAGTAGGTGAAACTAACTTTGTTAACTGTTTTAAATACCTGTCATGATTTTAACCCAGTGTGCAAGCTTTGAGGAGAAATCCCCTTGCACCCGGCGCCACAATAAACATGCCTGCTTTATAACTCTTTGTGAGCTGTGAAGTTTGTTTCTGCATGTCACCAGGGGGCCCCTATCCCTTGCTGCTGCTGAGCTGATGCTTCTGGATGGGACCCCCCCTGAGCACAGCTCTAGTTGGACAGGGCACCCCTAGGCCAACATGCTCCCCACAGTGCTCCCCCCACTCTAGCCCAGCACCCTACTCCTCCACTCACTCCTTCCTGCTGACACTTCTCCAGCTGCCTCTTACCGTCAAAGCCCTCCCAAGACCCCTCAAGCAGCAAAGGCATGTGTGCTGGTTTTGGCTGGGATAGGGTTAACTTTCTTCATAGCAGCTAGTATGGGGCTGTGTTTTGGATTGTATGGGGCTGTGTTTTGGATTTGGGCTGGAAACAATGTTGATAAAGCAGGAATGTTTTAGTTACTGCTGAGCAGGACTTAGACAGAGTCAAGGGCTTTTCTGCCTCTCACACCACCCCACCGGTGAGTGGGCTGGAGATGCATGGGAAGTTGAGAGGGGACACAGCCGGGACAGCTGACCCCAACTGACCAAAGGGATATTCCATACCATATGACATCATGCTCAGTATATAAAGCTGGGGGAGGAAGAAGGAAGGTGGGGACATTCGGAGTAATGGCGTTTGTCTTCCCGAGCAACCGCTACGCGTGATAGAGCCCTGCTTCCCTGCAGATAGCTGAACACCTGCCTGCCGACGGGAAGTGGTGAATGGATTCGTTCTTTTGCTTTGCTTCTCCGCGTGTTTTTTTTTGCTCTACCTATTAAACTGTCTTTATCTCAGCCCACGAGTTTTCTCACTTCTGATTCTCACTTTCTGATTTCTCAGTTTTCTGATTTTCTCCCCCACCCCACTCGGGGGGGAGTGAGTGAGCGGCTGTGTGGTGCTTAGTTGCCAGCTGGGCTTAAACCATGACAGTCCTTTTTGGCGCCCAGCGTGGGGCTTGAAGGGTTTGAGATAATAACAGATTCATCAGAACTTCTATCTGTTAAAAGTTATAGGTCAAAATTACTTTATTTAATCTGCACCATGATCTTTTTTTTGCTGTATCTGTTAAAGATTGGCGTGCGCTTTTTCAGTTTGCTGTGCTCTGCAGTTAATTAGTGATGTTTTGCCTCGAAGATTTGTTTTTAAAACACTGACCTTGAGCTGGGTAATCTGGTGTTTGGTCTCTGCGCTGAAGCCATTACTGTACTTCGGGTACCATCTCATGGAGTTACTTAACAATTATGCTCCTTCTTCTGAGAGTTTTTTTGTGGAGGAAATACAGAACACCACCCTTGCTTCCTTCTTCTGTGATGTTGTTTCCCTCGGGACAATGACTTCTCAGTACCCTGAACATCCTTGGGCAGTTAAAATACTTCTATTGATATTCCTTAGGCATATTTCTTCAGTTTTCTCTAAGGTCAACAAGCAATTTAGGAATATGACCCAGGTTCCACGAGAGTATGGTCATGGGTGGCACGGCATATGGGAGAACATGGGCAGGTATCTAGAGAACTTCTCACCTCCAATGGTCTGGAACTTTACCCCGGAACAACTACAGGAACCTGATGAAGTGGTAGAATGTTTGAAAAAAAAATGCCATGGCTACTCCAGAGAGGCACAACTTACCGCGCTGTGCTGGGCCCTGGCCAGTATCTACCAAACACTGCTTGATACTATGCAGCACCCTCAGGGAGAAGAGAGGGGAAATAAATTGGGCACTGTATCAGTCGTCCCTATAACTAAAAAGAAACAGTGGAAGCAGAAGTCAGCTTGTTTAGTAAGGGATGAAGAAGCTTCTCCTAAGAGGGAGAAAGATTCAGAAGAGGCAGCCTGTTCTGCAGCAGAGCAGCCACAAGAACAGGAGGAAGAAGAGACCGAGATAATCAACGAGACAGAAACCACCCGCTCCCTATCCCTAAGTGAGCTGCAAGATATGCGAAAAGATTTTAGCTGTCAACCAGGTGAGCTAATTCTCAGCTGGTTGCTTCGATGCTGGGATACAGGGGCCAGTAGTCAGGAATTAGAGGGTAAGTGTTGTAAATATTCTGATTTTCTAAAATAATCAAAATACGATCATATAGAAAGGTTAAATTTGATTAATAAATAAATAAGTTAGGATTGTTAAGTTAGAAACAATAACCATAGGAACCTCACCAGGGAGTTGCCGTTCCATACCAAGGAACTAACAGTAATGAGATGGAACGATGAAAAATTGAATAGAAAAGTTTCATGAGTCCTGTGACAATGTGACCTGATATGCACCAATGATGCTGCTTGAAAAATTCCTTACCTTTCCCATCTTGATTCGAATATCAAGAATGCCAATCAATAGATATTAATAGAAATAACCATTGATTATTTTAAGTATGGATATTGATAGAAAAGTATAATCTAGAGAGCGACTGATAAAGATTAAATTATATATATATTCGGTATAAGGGTAACTAGGTATGATCTATCTGTGATTTAATCATAAACTAACTGCGAACAATGTAGCATTGTGAATAGGTAGAATTTGCTTGTCAAGACAATGATAAGTTGTAGGCCTGGTCAGTAAACCGAGGAAAACTTAAGAAGATTCCAAGAATGGGATATTGCAACCAACCTGAGCATGTGCAAAGATGGCGTTCAACTAAAGGACACCATGAGGAAGACTATGGACGACCACCAGAGGACCTTAGATGACCAGCTGTGTACCTGAAGGCGCATGCGTCATGAGCATTTACATATATTAATGAGTTCTCGGAAACTGTATGAATATGTTAATTGTTTCTTGGAAATATGATTAATATATATATTTTGATTGTATATAACTTTTGTAGCGGAGAAACTAAGCACGCACACTAGGTGGAGCGATCCCCTGTGCATCCAGCGTTGCAATAAAGAAGTACCTGCTCACCTACATACATTGTGTAGATGAGTTTTTATATTACCGATTTGTAAGAAAAGGAAGCCTGGCAGCTGGGATCCCTTGCTAAGGATAAGGCCATTGACAAAGGGATTGGAAAAAAGGCAGGAGTCCTCAGTCTTTGGCAGCGACTCCTATCAAGTGTGAAGGACAGGTATCCCTTCAAGGAAGAACTCGCAAATTCTTGAAGGAAATGGACCAACATTGAGGGGGGCATCCAGTATCTGAGGGAATTAGCTGTGTTGGAGGTGATTTATAATGAGCAGGCATCCAAAGACCTGGATGAAATCCGATGCACAGTCCATGTGGTGAAAGTTTGTACAAAATGCAGCGACGTTATACACCCACACCCTGGCGATAATGAGCTGGACAGACACTGAGGCACCAACTACAGATGAACTGGCCAGGCAACTCCGAGAATACGAAGATAACCTTGCTCCCTCCATGTGTGCTTGTGTCTCGGCTGTGGACAGACACAGACTGACCCAAAACATGTTCGAGCAAGCTGAGAAGGGTAGGTTTTCCTCATGCACTCCAACCAAAGCCTCAGCTATTAAGAGTCAGCTTTTTCCTGTTCAAGCGAAAGGGTACTGGTGGCGCACACCACGTGCAACCCTGTGGTTCTTCCTGCGTGATCAGGGGGAGGACATGAGGAAGTGGGATGGTCAACCTACCTGGAGACTAGAAGCTCGGGTGCAAAAACTGCAAGGGAAAACAACAGCCAAAAAGCATCCATCCAGGAAAATTACTGCCCCAGTGTCTGTTGGGCAGAGTAGAAGGGCTGACGGTACTTTTGACCCTGATGAAGGGACCTCTGTTATGCACTTACAGAAACCAAGTAATGAAGACTCAGACCAGGAATAGAGGGGCCCTGCCTTTGGTCAGGCGGAGGAAAGGGGCAGTCGGGTTTACTGGACTGTGTGGATTCAATGGCCTGGCACATCAGCCCCACGGGAGTATAAACCTCTAGTGGACACCGGTGCACAGTGTACTCTAATTCCATCAGATTACAAGGGGCCAGAATCCATCTGTATTTCTGGAGTGACAGGGGGATCCCAAGAACTGTCTGTGTTGGAGGCTGAAGTAAGCCTAACTGGGAATGAGTGGCAAAAGCACCCTATTGTGACTGGTCCAGGGGCTCCATGCATCCTTGGCATAGACTATCTCAGGAGAGGGAACTTCAAAGACCCAAAAGGGTACCAGTGGGCTTTTGGTATAGCTGCTTTGAGGACAGAGGAAATTAAACAGCTGTCTAGCTTGCCTGGTCTCTCAGAGGATCCTTCTGTGGTGGGGTTGCTGCAAGTTAAAGAACAGCAGGTGTCAATTGCTACCATGACAGTGCACCGGTGACAATATCGCACCAGTTGAGAGTCCCTGGTTCCCATCCATAAGTTGATCTGTCAACTGGAAAGTCAAGGAGTGATCAGTAAGACTCATTCACCCTTTAATAGTCCCATATGTCCCGTGCAAATACCTAACGGAGAGTGGCGGTTAACAGTGGACTATTGAGGCCTGAACGAAGTCACACAGCCGCTGAGCGCTGCCATACCAGACATGCTAGAACTTCAATATGAACTGGAGTCAAAGGCTGCCAAATGGTATGCAACAATAGATATCGCCAATGCGTTTTTCTCAATCCCTCTGGCAGCAGAGTGCAGGCCACAGTTTGCTTTCACATGGAGGGGTATCCAGTACACCTGGAATCGACTGCCCCAGGGGTGGAAACACAGTCCTACCATTTGTCATGGGTTGATACAGAGTGTGCTGGAACAAGGTGAAGCTCCCAAACACCTGCAATATATTGATGACATCATTTGTGTGGGGCAACACAGCGGAGGAAGTGTTTGAGAAGGGGAGAAGAATAATCCAGATTCTCCTGAAAGCTGGTTTTGCTATAAAACAAAGTAAGGTCAAAGGGCCTGCACAGGAAATTCCGTTTTTAGGAATAAAATGGCAGGATGGGCGTCGTCATATCCCAATGGATGTGATCAATAAAATAACAGCCATGTCTCCACCAACTAACAAAAAGGAAACACAAGCTTTCTTAGGTGTTGTGGGTTTCTGGAGAATGTGTATTCCAGGTTATAGTCTGATCATAAGCCCTCTCTATCGAGTGACCCGGAAGAAGAACTACTTTGTATGGGGCCCTGAACAGCAGCAAGCCTTTGAACAAATTAAATGGAAGATAGCTCATGCAGTAGCGCTTGGGCCAGTCCGGACAGGACAAGATGTGAAAAATGTGCTTTACACCTCAGCCGGGGATAACGGACCCACCTGGAGCCTCTGGCAGAAAGCACCTGGAGACACCCGAGGTCGACCTCTAGGGTTTTGGAGCCAGGGATATAGGGGATCTGAAGCCCGTTACACTCCAACTGAAAAAGAAATATTAGCAGCATATGAAGGAATTCGAGCTGCTTTGGAAGTAGTTGGTACTGAAGCACAGCTCCTTTTGGGCCCTCAATTGCCTGTGCTGGGCTGGATGTTCAAAGGGAAGGTCCCCTCTATGCATCACACAACTGATGCTACATAGAGTAAGTGGGTCACAGTGATAATGCAACGAGCTCGCATGGGAAACTCCGACCGCCCAGGAATCCTGGAAGTGATCATGGACTGGCCAGAGGGCCGAAACTTCGGAGTGTCACCAGAGGAGGTGACTCGTGCTGAAAAGGCCCCTCTGTATAATAAGTTATCAGAGACTGAGAAGCAATATGCTCTGTTTACAGATGGATCCTGTTGTATTGTGGGAATACATCGAAGGTGGAAAGCTGCTGTGTGGAGTCCTACACGACAAGTCACAGAAACTGCTGAAGGACAAGGTGACCCGAGTCAGTTTGCAGAGGTGAAAGCCATTCAGCTGGCTTTAGGTATTGCTGAATGAGAAAAATGGCCAGTCCTTTATCTCTATACGGACTCATGGATGGTGGCAAATGCCCTGTGGGGGTGGCTACAGTAATGGAAGCAGAGCAACTGGCAGCACAGAGGTAAACCCATCGGGGCTGCTGAATTATGGCAAGATATTGCTGCTCGGGTAGAGAACCTGGTTGTAAAAGTACGTCACGTAGATGCTCACATACCCAAGAGTCGTGCCACTGAAGAACATCAAAACAATGAGCGGGTGGACCAGGCTGCTAGAATTGAAGTTGCTCAGGTGGATCTGGATTGGGAACATAAGGGTGAGCTATTTATAGCTTGATGGGCCCATGACACATCAGGACATTTAGGAAGGGATGCAACATACAAATGGGCTCGTGATCGAGGGGTGGACTTGACTATTGATGCCATTGCACAGGTTATCCATGAATGTCAAACGTGACATAATCAAACAAGCTAAGCGGCTGAAGCCTTTTTGGTATAGAGGACGATGGCTGAAATATCAATACGGGGAAGCCTGGCAGGTTGATTATATCACACTACCACGAACCCGCCACGGGAAGCAGCATGTGCTTTCAATAGTGGAAGCAACTACCGGATGGTTGGAAACATACCCCGTGAACCATGCCACTGCCCGGAACAGTATCTTGGGCCTTGAAAAGCAAATTTTATGGCGACACGACACCCCTGAAAGAATTGAATCTGACAATGGGACTCATTTCCGAAACAACCTCATTAACATCTGGGCCAAGGAGCATGGCACTGACTGGGTGTATCGCATCCCCTACCATCCACCAGCCTCCGGGAAAATTGAACGATACAACGCACTGTTGTGCGTTGTATACAACAACAATTGTTGTATACAACGATACAACTACACTGAAAGCAATGGGTGCTGGGACATTCAAGCATTGGGATACACATTTAGCAGAAGCCACTTGGCTAGTTAACACTAGAGGCTCCGCCAGTCGACTTGGCCCTGCCCAATCAAAACCCCTGCGAACTGTGGAAGGAGATAAGATTCCCACAGTACATATAAAGAACTTGCTGGGAGAAACAGTCTGGGTTATTCCTTCCTCAGGAAAAGGTAAACCTATTCGCAGGGTTGTTTTTGCTCAAGGACCTGGGTGCACTTGGTGGGTAATGCAGAAGAATGGGGAAGTCCAGTGTGTCCCACAAGGTGATTTAATTCTGGGTGAAACTAATCCATAATTTGAGTTATATGTTACAGGAATTACTATAGCAGGAACTACCTGACCCAATGGAGGACAAGCCTTACAAGAAGCAGTGAAAGTGCAGCAGTGACCCGACCTGAGCTAGCTGTGGTGCCCAATAACTCCATGCAATTCACCACTTCTTCTGTCCTGAGTGACCACCATAACAGATGGAGCCCAAAGTCATGGACTAAATGAACTCTTTGTCTGCCTCTTTGTCTTGGTTGGGTGGCCTATAACAGACATCCAGCAGGATATCCGCCTTGTTAGCCTTCCCCCTCATCCTTTCCTATAAGCACTCGACCTTGTCGTCACAATCGTTGAGCTCTATACAATCAAAACACTCCCTAACATATAGAGCCACCCCACCGCCTCTCCTTCCTTGCCTATCCCTCCTGAAGAGCTTATAGCCCTCCATTGCAGTACTCCAGTCATGCGAGTCGTCCCACCGTGTTTCTGTGATGGCAACTACGTCATAGCTGTCCTACTGCACAACAGCTTCCCGCTCCTCCTGTTTGCTGCCCATGTTGCATGCATTGGAGTAGATGCACTTGAGCTGGGCTATTGATTTCACCCCCAACATTGGCATGCCACCCCCAGGCTCATCTCTAGGGACCCTGGTTTCATCCCCTTCCCCCTTCAAATCTAGTTTAAAGCCCTCTCGATGAGGCTCGCCAGCTCATAAGTGAGAATCCTTTCCCCCCTTGGGGATAGTTGAACTCCATCTGCTGCCAGCAGGCCCGGTGCCGTGTAAACCGCCCCGTGGTCAAAAAAACCAAAATTCCTCCAATGGCACCAGCCTCTGAGCCATGTGTTAACGAGGTGCATTTTCGTGTTCCTTTCAGTGTTCCTCTCTGCCATTGAAGGGATTGAGGAAAACACTACCTGTGCTCCGAATCCCTCAACCAGTCACCCCAGCGCTCTGAAGTCCCTCTTGATCACTTTTGGGCTTCTTTGCGCAACCTCATCACTGCCAACTTGCAAAACCAACAGTGGGGAGTAATCAGTGGGCCATACCAGACCAGGGAGTCTCCTAGTGACCTCTCTCACCCGGGCCCCAGGGAGGCAGCAGACTTCCCTATGGGTTGGGTCTGGTCGGCATATTGGGCCCTCTGCTCCCCTCAGAGAGAATCGCCTATGACAATTACCCTCCTTTTTGTCTTAGTAGAGGTAGTTGTGATGTGTGGGGCAGACTGGCTTACCCTAGGCAACCCCCTGGATGGACTTTCATCCATATCCTCGTTAACCTGGCCCTCACATTCCAGAGCCCCAAATCTGTTGTATAAGGGTAGCTGGGAAGGTGAGGGAGGCTGGGAGAGGATTCGCCTGCTGCCCCAAGCAGGGACCTGTGTCCATTCCCCTTCATCTCTCAGGTGCCCTCCTTCTGCCCGATCGCAAGAGGGTAAGGGATCCTCTGCTTTTTGTGGAGCCTCTATCTGCTGCCTTTGCCTCAGAGATGGTAGGGTGTGGCTCCACCAATCTATATCCCTTTCACACTCCCTAATACTCCTTAGCCTCTCCACTTCCTCTTTCAGCTCTGCCACGAGGCTGAGCAGATCGTTCACCTGGTCACACCGCAAACAGGTGTTGTCTCCCCTGGCCTCCAGCACGAGCAGCAGACTCAGGCACTCCCGGCAGCCGGAGACCTGGACAGCTGCGTGCTTGAATGGGAGCTCCGTCTGGGTCACCACATTCCTTCTGGCAATGGCTTTCGGCTGAGTGGAGACCATAGCTGTGCCTCTTCTGGGAGGGCAATGACCACTTGTCAAGAGAGCCAGGAAGGGAGGACTGTGCCCTGCCCGCACGCCTTCCCTGCACACCCTGCCTGCATGAACTGCCGTGCAAACTGATGTGCCCTTCTGACGCACTACGTCCTGTTTGCCCGCCCTGTTCTCTATGCTCAGGGTCACTCACGCTGCCTGGGGGCTGCTCTTGTACATGAGGGGCTTAGGCCACTGCTGCTCTTGTCCCCATCCATGCTGAGTCAGAGCTGTCACTCGTGAAGAGCTCACTCTGGCGGCTCGGGGAGGTGGGGGTGGGCTGGGGCACCCTCTCTCTCCCCGCGCTTTTGCATTCACAGTTTGCTGCTTTTTCTTGACTGGTACCACCATTTTGGGCAGCATTGCCCACTCCACAGTGGCCCTCCACACTGCCCCTCCACTGACTGTCTGAACCCTTCCCCTCACCTCTCATTTCCTGGGTGCTCCAACATGGCTTCTTGAGGAGAGGATCCAGGGCAGGCATGGGAAAGGGAGTTGCAGAGAATAGAGGGACCCACTGAACCTGGAGACTTGAGGCTGCAAAAACAAGCATGGAGATAGAGGGTGAGGGTGGCCTAAGGTGCGCTACGTCACTTGGAGCTGCCTCGGCACGGTAGGACACGCCTGGTTCCCTACGGCCCCAAGCCCATGGAGGGCTGGGATGTTTTGCTGCAGGGCACCCTCCATATCTTCCTTGTTGGGGTTCCCTAAAAAATTCCATGCTGGCCCTCAGTGTACACACATGAGCATATATGCGCATGGAGGCAACACGAACAACACAACAAAGAGACTATTCATCATGTCCAGGGGAAAAGACGCTCTGCAGCTCAGCTCCTGCTGTTTCAAAACCCAATTCAGCTCTAGCTTTCCATGTTCAAATCTTAGGTCTTCAATGCTCACTGTACTTCTTCCTAGGCAAACCTCTTTCCCTGTAGCTTTCTGCTTGTGGGAGAGACTGAGAAGGAAGAAAGAAGGTTAACAATATGTTCATGTTTTTTTGTGTCCCTGCAGGAGACTCTGCTGCTGCAGCTCCTCTGTGCCTGTTTCTGGGAAAAGCCAGCCCACACTAGTCCTGAGAAGTCTAGGAAGAGCCTTGCCTTGCAGCCAACCGCAAAAGACTTGGATGGATTTAAACCCCCTCCTCCCAGTTCTGCCCTGGCCCTGCCTGTGTTTCAAGCACTGTGCCCTTTTCTGGGGCTCTCTGGGGCTGCAGAAATAGGTGGCCGTGTCTGCAGCTGATGCCGAGAACGCTTCTGGGGAGAGGTGGTTCCTGGAGGGCTCTGCAGAGCTGGTGACTCGGGTCTGGAAGGATGAAGCAATGTGCTGGAGTCCCGTGAAACGATACTGCAACACTATCTGATGGATCCAGTCCCAAGTGTTGCAGCTGTCCGTGATGGTACACCAGAGATGTGGCAGGTAAGCATCAGAGACTCTGAGACCTTCCTTACTGTGGGGCCAGAGCCCTCTGTCTGCACCTGAGAAAGGGCACCTGCAACTCCAGGAGACAAGGATGAACAGGCCACGATAGCTCAAGGTATCCCGCTGAATGTCAGAAGACACTTTGTCAGTGTGAGTGTGAGTGAGCACTGGCACAGGTTGACCAGGCAGCTTGTGGAGTCTCCATGCTAGGAGATACTCAAAAGCTGTCTGGACTTGGCCCTGGGCAACAGGCTCTAGCTGGCCCTGCTGGAGCAGAGGGGTTGGGCCAGATGGCCTCTGGAGATCCCTTCCAGCCTCGGTCTTTAAGTGATGCTGTGAGTAGAGGGGAAGGATCATCACCTCAAGTTATGCAATGCATGAAAGGCAGGAAAGGGCATGCTAAGGTCCCTTGTGGAAACAGAATCACAGAATCACAGAATCAGTACGGTTGGAAAAGACCTGTAAGATCATCGAGTCCGACCCATCGAGTCCAAACCTCCAACTCCTCCTCTGCCCCTGTCCAACCAGCAAGGATGGGCAACGACACCGCGCACAAGGTGTTACACATGGGCAGAGCCGCTCCTGCTCACCTCTCCCCAGCTCCTCTCTGCCCACAAGTCTGCTCTGCTCAGGTTTCTCACATCAGTTTTCCCCCCATAAGGGCTGGAAGGAATGTTGTATGAGGAGCAGGAGTATAAGGACTTTTGGTTTGTCTAGTTTGGAGAAAAGGAGGCTGAGGGGCAACCTCATTGCTCTCTACAGCTTCCTGAGGAGGGGAAGTGGAGAGGGAGGTGCTGATCTCTTCTCCCTGGGATCCAGTGATAGGACGCATGGGAATGGTTGAAAGCTGCGCCAGAGGAGGTTTAGACTGGGCATTAGGAAGCATTTCTTTACTGAGAGGGTAGTCAGACACTGGAACAGGCTTCCTGGAGAGGTGGTCAATGCCACAAGCCTGTCAGTGTTTAAGAGGCATTTGGACAATGCCCTTAATACCATGCTTTAACTTGGTCAGCCCTGAAGTGGCCAGGCAGTTGGACTAGATGATCGTTGTAGTTCCCCTCACGCTGAAATAGTCTATTCTATTCGATTTCTATTCCATTCTATTCTACGGACAACTGACAGCACCCAGCCACAATGAAACCCCCCACTCTCCGACCCCAGGCACAGCCCACTCACTGACTCACCACTGAGATGGGCTGCGACACCCATGAACATGCAGGAGGAGAGAGCAGGGGAGGAGGAAGCTGATGTTGCTCAGGCACACCCGGGTGTCTCTCACTGTGGTCCCTGCAGGGTGCAAGAGTAGAACACACTGTCCCCCAGCTCCAGCCCGGTGATGATCAGGGTCCCAGAGCCCTTGTCAGCTTGGCAGGAAAACCTCTTGCGGGCAAAAGGGGCTGTGTGGCTGTAGGAGCCGCCCCGGCCCTTGCTCTGCAGCAAGTACTGCAGGGCTCCACAGGGACACTGCCAGTACCAGGCCACGTATATATATATGTGTTGGAGCTGTAAGTGCATTGCAAGGTCCCAGTACTCCCTGCTCGCCACACACTGCAGACCTTGTTGCTTGGATCTCATCACCCTGCAATGCACCTGAAACAAAAGCAGGGCTGTTCCCCCAGTGCTTTGCTCTCACTAGCACAAGGAAATGGCTGACCAGACATTGTTGTTGATGAAGGCCAAGTTTTTTGGTGCCCCAGGGAAGAAGCGGACCAAGGGAAAGCAGCGAGGGGCTGCAGGCAGGCAGAGTGGCCAGGCTGGTTGAGGGACAAGGAATAGGCTGAACACACTTCTCAAAATAAAACTCTGCTTTTGGGACTTAGGAGAAGGAAAGGGGCAGTGCAGAGAAAGCAGCTCTGGCTGAAAGGCCAGGACCATATGCGGTGTGCAGTGATGGCAATTCTCTCCCTGGGAATAGTCCACGGATGCCTCAGCACTCAGCTGCCCTACAGCTCTCACACCCTGTTCTGGGCCCCAGCAGGTTTCTGTTAAAGCTCAGCGGAATTTCCTGTCCCCGTGCCAACGGTGCAGAAGTAGCAGGCAGAGTCCCGGGGCTGCAGGGCACGCAGGGACAGAGATGCCTTGGACCGGGAATTGTCCCGGGATGCTGTGGCTCGACCCTGCACTGCTGCCCCGTACTTCTTTGTACCCCAGTAGCTGACGAAAGACACCCACTCAGGTCTCCCACTGGATGCCTGACGGTACCACCGAACTGCAGAGCTCCCGAAGGCGAAGCTGGATCCGCGGCAGGAGAGGAGCACAGAGTCCCCGGGCGCTCGCAGCCCTCCGCCGGTCTCCTCCAGCCTCAGCTGCGCCCACACCCCTGCGGACGGAGAGCGCAGGCAGCCGGGCAGGGCGCGCCCACGGCCCGAGGACGTTCCCCCGCCGCCCCGGCGTCCCCCGCCCCGCCACAGCGACAGCCGCCACCCCCCTCTCTCCCGGCAAAGCCCCGCGCGCGGGGCAATGCCCCGCCTGCCCTCCCTAGGCCTAAGACGTCCCTGCTGCCGGCACTCCGGCCGGCTGCTACCCAAAATACGCCCTCCCCTCTCCCTCTCCCTCTCCCAGTCCCGCTCCCTCCCTCTCCCCTCCCCTCGCCACCCGCTCCCCGCTTCCCCGCTAAGGAAGGCGAGCGCCAGGCGACAGCGCGCCCGGCGCGGCAGCAGCCGCAGCCCCGGGGCCCCGCGACGGGCAGGGCCGCCCGAGGGCAGCCGCAGGCCCGAGCTCGCTGCCCTCCCCGCCCGGCTCTCACCTGCCGGCCCCGCGGCCAAGGACAAGGCCAGGAGCCACGGCCCCAGCCCGGGCGCCATCATGCCCTGCCGCGCCGGGGCCGGCCGGGGCCGAAGGGCCGCACAGGAGCCGAGCGGAGCCGCGCTCGGGCCCGCTCCTGCCCGCCCCGCCGCCTCGGCCCCTCGCCGGGGCAGCGCCGACGCCTCTGCCCGCCCCCACCGCACCCGCCCCAGCCCGGCCCGGCCCCCCGGGGCCGCGGCCCCTTCGGGGGAGGAGAAGGGCGGGTGCGGGGAGGGACGCGGGGCAGGGGCGGTGGCGGTGGCAGAGGAGGAGCGCGGCGCCCCGGCGGACGAAGGCTCCTGTCCCTCGGCTCCCAGCGCGGCTCCGGCGCTGTCCCGGCGGGGCAGGGGCGGTGGCGGTGGCAGAGGAGGAGCGCGGCGCCCCGGCGGACGAAGGCTCCTGTCCCTCGGCTCCCAGCGCGGCTCCGGCGCTGTCCCGGCTTGTCGCCCTGCCGAGCCCTGCGCAAGAGCGTCGGTGTCTGGGCCAGCCGCAGCTGGGGCCGGCCCCAGCCACAGCCCCGGCCCCAGCGGCAGGGACGGGCTGTCGGCCCGCAGCGTCCCCTCGCAGGACCCTCCCCGTGCCCCGCACCCCCAGCCTGCCCTGGCCTCACTCCCATCCCTGCCCGCGGGGACCAAGACACACAGAGGGTTGCGCTGCCATGCCTTGGGACCTCGGCAGCCTGGAGAAATGGGCTGGCAGGAACGCCATGCAGTTCAGCAAGGGGAAGAGCAAAGTCCTGCACCTCGGGAGGAACAACCCCAGGCACCAGGGCAGGCTCTGGCAACCCAGCTGGAAAGCCCATTTTAAGAAAGGTGCTGGACAACAACTTCACAAGCAATGTGCCCTTGCAGCAAAGAGGCCTAATGCTATCTTGGGCTGCACCAGGAGGAGTGTTTCCAGCAGGTCAGGGAGGTGATCCTTCCACTCTGCTCAGCACTGGAGAGGTCACAGCTGCAGCACTGGCTCCACTTCTTGGCTCCCCAGGACAAGAGAGACTTGGACATTAAGGAGAGAGGCCAGTGAAGGCCAAGAAGGTGTTAATGGGACTGGAGCACATCTTGCATGAGGAAAGGGTGAGAGAGCAGGGACTGTTTACCCTGGAGAAGACAAGGCTCCAGACAGATCTCGTCAATATATAGAAATGTATGAAGGGAGGGTGCAGGAAAGGCAGGGCCAAGCTTTCCAGTGGTACTGGAACAACAACCTCTCTGGGCAACCTGTGCCAGTGCTCGGTCACTCTCACAGTGAGAAAGTGTCACCTTAAGCTGCACATTGCCTCTTGACCTGTCACTGAGCACCACTGGAAACAGGCTCTCCATTTCTCCGTCTCAGCCACCCAAAGGCCACAGCCAGAGGACTGGAGGGAGTACACAGCGGCATGCTGACAACACATGAGGTCAAGAGGAAAGAGTAGAGGTCCATCCCCCAGTCAGAAACCCAAGGACAAAAGAGTACTCCCAAAGCATTTCCAGACCCCAAAGCTGCCTCTTAAAAGCTCTGGCTGGCCATCAGGCCTGATGCTGTCCTTTCAGGCTCTCCAGAAAAGGCATAAGAAAAGGGAGCAGAAGAGGAGCCAGCTTTGCTCCTAGGATGGTAGCAGAGTTGAGGCTGTAAAGAACCCCTGGAGAAGGACTGGTTTAACCCCCCTGCTGAAAGCAGGGTACTAGAGTAGGTGTACTGGGTCTCCTTGGGATGGTGTTAATTTTCTTCTCTACAACAAACATGGCCAGTTCTCTCAGGCTCTCATTGTATGTCAGATGCTCCCTTCCTCATCTTCATGGCCCTTCATTGCATTTTCCCTGGTATGTCCATGTCTTTCCTGGGCTGGGGAGCCCAGGAGTGGACGCAGTACTCCACAGTCTCACCAGTGCTGAGCTCAAGAGCAGTCCATCCCAATGAGCAAGGAGTCAGGTCAAAATGCCAGGAGGCCTGCATGGATGAACACAGGCAGGGAAAATGTAGGCCCACTGCTGAATGGGGTGGGGGACCTGGTGACACAGGGCATGGAAAAGGGCTGAGGTACTGAAGGCCTTGTTTGCCTCAGTCTTTACAAGGAAAACAATCCTTCAGGAATCCCAGGTGTCTGAGCCCAGGGGGAAAGCCTGGAACACGGAACACGTACCCTTGCACAGTCCATGTCACTGAGCACTTATCTAGTTCATAATAAGTAGCTTTGCCTCTGACATTTCCATGAAAGCCAGTGCTGAAAGCGTAACTGAAGTCAGAATGCGCAACATCCACTCTCTCGTCATCCACCAAGACCCATTGTCTTACTGTGGAAGGCTTTATATTTGTTTAAGCATGATTTCCAACTCACAAAGCCATGCTGACTTTCAGTGAGGAAGGAGTGGGAGGAGGTGCTCCAGTCGCTGGAGCAGAGATTTTCCTGCAGCCTGTGGTGAAGATCATGGTGACACAGGTTGTCCCCAGGCAGCCCATGGAGGTCCACAGTGGAGCAGATATACACCCTGCAGCCCGTGGAGGACCCCAGAGAGGAGCTGGTGGATGTGCCCTGAAGGAAGCTGTGACTCACGGTGGAGCAGGCTCCTGGCAGGAGTGGTGGTCCTGTGGAGAGCAGCCCATGCTGGAGGAGGTTTTCTAGAAGGAACTGTGCCCCGCAGGGGACCCACACTGCAGCAGCCTATTCCTGAAGGACTGCAGCCCATGGAAAGGACACATGCTGGAGGAGTTCATGAAGAACTCTATCCCATTGGAAGGACCCCATGCTGGAGCAGGGGAAGACAGTGAGGAGGAAGGAGCAGCAGAGGCAACGTGCAATGAACTCACCGCAACCCCCATTCCCTGTCCCCCTTTTGCCACTCGGGGAGAGGAGGTAGAAAAGTTGGGAGTGACGTTGAGCCAGGGAAGAAGGGAGGGCTGATGGGAAGGTATTTGTGGATTTGTTTTTATTTCTCATTACCCTACTCAGATGTGACTGGCAATAAATTAAATTAATTTCCCCAAGTCAAAACTGTTTGGCCTGTGATTGTAAATGCGGGGCCATCTCCCTGTCCTTATCTCAACCCACAAGCCTTTTGTTGTATTTTCTCCCCCTCTCCAGTTGAGGAGGGGGACTGATAGAGCGGATTGGTGGGCACCTGGTGGACAGCCAAGGTCAACCCACCACACCTTGTCTACTTCTTCTTCCTGATCAGGTGATCTGTAGCAGCCACCCACCACAATGTCACCCATGCTGAGCTGCCCTCTCTCTTTCCCAAACAGCCTGCCTCCATCCACTACAGTACTCCTGTAAGCTACCGCACTTGCATCTCCATGATCCCATAGCTCTACACCCAGGCCATGGACGAAAAACTGGGCCATGCTGGATAGGAGCCCAGGCAACATGCAATAACAGGCACTTCACCATACAGCCTCTGAAGTTCCCAGAGCAGATCCTCCGGCATCATAAATTATCTCAGCCCTTGAACCACACTTCCCTTCACAGCCTTTTACTGCAAGCACACCAAAGATCTGTTTCCTGCACCTCCCATTGTGTGACACCAACCTCTGTTTAGCTGCTGATAGAAAGAAATGCTGAGAATTCTGTATTCCCCAGCCTCAGCGCCAGCCCCAGGGATGGGCTGTCAGGCCTGCAGCATCCGCTTGCAGGACCCTCCCTGTGCCCCGCACCCCCAGTCCGCTCTGGCCTCAATCCCATCCCCTGGAAGATCATCAGAATGATCTGCAGCTTTTCTCCCTCTGGTTATGCTCAGGGAAACAATCTACCTACCTAGAGCTATTTGACATGACTATCAGGAAACATTTGCACCAAGTGCGATCTGAGCCTTGCCCAAGTTACCTGAAAGTCCTAAGGTAAGGAACCGAATGGAATCCACTTTACGTATCCCCCACGGCCTTCCACAGCCATACACAGGTCCTGAGCACAAGTTGGTCAATCTGTCTACCTGTCCTAAACCGCACCTCTATTCCTGCTAGCTGCAGGATTATCAGCAGCCTGGAGCACGGTTTCTCTAAATAGCAGAAGTCCTCCACCTGAAAACACTTCCAGGCACAAGAGTATCTTGAAATAGTGCCTATGTTCTCCTTCCCGCTGTCCCACAGTAATAAGCCTCTATACAAAAATTGTAAAGGAGAGAAGCCTCAGCCTTTAAAAGCCAGAACACACTGTTAGATATATCAAAGTGGGATGAAATCTCCACCATTTTTTTAAACAACTAACACAGCTGTTTCTAAAACTTCTCACAGTCTAAAGAAGGAGTTTAGACACATCAGCTAGCTAGTAAATCTCAGAAGCTAAGCAAGGCACCAGACCCATAAGAGAAAGAGGCCAAGAAAAAATAAACAGAAGGAAACCCCCAGAGAAAACCAATTTAAGGTCCCAATTTTTCTAATTTATTCAGTTGGCAATGAACCCAGTAAGGGATCCAAACCTAAGCCCCAGAAGCCAGTTTCACCTAATCTTTTGCGCAAAGAAAGGTTATTCATGAACACTAATCTCAAATATATTCCCCTGGAGGGTTCATCCTGACTAACATGGTGCTTGCACAACACAAAGGTCATTCACTGGTTTTAGCAGAACAATAGCAATTCCTGACCTGTTCCACTCACATCAGCACGACAGAGACAGAGAAGTTAAAAGCGAATTGTTTAGAAGGTGCTCTTCTTCCCCATGCCCTCTTTCCTTTGTATTTTAAAGAAGCTCTTCCCTCTGTATTTTGAAGAGGCTCTTCCCTCCCTATTTTAAGGAAGATCTGACAAAAGACCTAAAGTACTCTGTCTTTCCTAACCATATTGGTGAAGAGACACCTACTGGGCTTTATCAGCAGCCTGGTTCCCCTTCCGAAGATGAGTCTGGCTGCATTTCCTGAATACACGCTGTCAAAAGCTCTCGTACAAAAAACCCCATGCTCTTCTGCACATTTCAGGTTCCATTGCAGGAGACTCCAGTCATCGAAATAAAACTATACGTGCAAAATCCTGTTAGATATCCCCAAAAAAACGAAGGCTGGGTTGTCTCCTCTCTATCTCTCAGCAGGTTTCATGTCAATACTTTTTACAGGTCAAGAACGATGAAGTGCTCTGAACATAGGATGCTTTGGCATAGCCAGGAATAAACTAGGACCCTCTCGACAGAAATCATACAGTTAACATTTATTTTCAAAGCTGTGCCTTGTTGGTAAAGAGGGAGAAACATTACCAGAAGCACTTCACTCCCCAGTCCTGAACGGTTTTGCAGGGGAAGAGGTAACTGAGCAGTCAGAATATCTGGCTAGGACACCTGGTCCAGTATTTCACAGGAGCAGAACTCTGTTAATGCATATTAAATCACTTCTTTTTTTATAGGGCAGAGAATTCCCAATTCTCTGAAGAGCCATCTTCTCCTCTCTCTGTTTCTTGCTCATGTAATTCCACACATGGGTAGCCCTTGAGGTACTCTTCAAAAGAGATAAATGTGAAAAGCACAAAGAAAAGCCATTCTTTTATACTGTCTGCACAATGGCTCTTCCTACCAAGGAATACCATGAAGTTCAATCGGCCTGAGAAATGACACAATTCTGTAGTTTGGGGAATGGTTTGTCACAGCTCTCTGGCACTCCATGCTGATTTATGCTGTTTTCATTTTGCTGGGAATCTAGTCATTGCTTCCTTTGTGTCAGTAGAAACTTTCCACTGAAATTACTGTAAGAAGGACTCCTCTCATAATAGCTGTTCTCCATACGCTATTACTATCAGACCTTACAAAGAACCCCAGACTTTTTCTTGCTGCTGTCTTTACACTAAATGTTCCTGCCACACTATCATTTCAGCCCTAGGAGTGGATATGGAAGGAGATTCCCTTCCCAGGATCATTATATAGTACCAATTCCAAGCATCAGGTCCTCCAATACTTCTCAAGATACTTTTGTTCAGATCATGCACTTACTTGGTTTAACGCTGAGCGTTGTTCCTTTGCCAAATTGCAACTTGTTATAAGTGGTTCCTGAATTCACACATCATTTAATTCCTTTGCAAAAAACTTTCCTGCTCTGCAGTTGCACACAGAACAGGGAAACGCCTGATCTGTCATGATTTCTGGATGGGAATGAACCAAGA
Source organism: Gavia stellata (assembly GCF_030936135.1). Classification (NCBI taxonomy): domain Eukaryota; kingdom Metazoa; phylum Chordata; class Aves; order Gaviiformes; family Gaviidae; genus Gavia; species Gavia stellata. The sequence continues at coordinate 7,588,896 of NC_082621.1, read as the reverse complement.
AGATCCCATCCTAGACTTACTCAACCCGGCGAAGAAAATCTAGGCATATATTTGAAATCTCATCAAAACGTTTCCATTCTGTAAGCTACCTGCACAGGAAAATGCTTGCACCCTAACTACAAGCCTTCATTCTTTGTTCCTCACTAAGAGTTCAGATCGTATATGCAGACTAAAATATAAGGGAGAGAGAGAAAGAGAACTTGCCCTGGCAGTCAAATAATTAACCGTACTCCTAATGCATTTCTGTGATGGATATGCACATTTCAGCCATTCATTGCATATACTGTGTGGTCCCACAGATATTTAAGTGGACGGCTTGTTTCTGTAAACTTTTTAGAAATGCAACAATGAAGATGTCATGAATGCAACCTCACCTAGTCCTCCTTTCCGCCCTTCATCAGGGCATAAATCACTCATGGCGTTTTTGAATAAGATCTGGAGCAAGTCTGGTCTGTAGCTGAATTAACCTACACATTGTCGTGCCCAATTACTAAGAAAACCTTGGGTTTCCTCCTATCATTTTCTACATACCGCTTTTCACTACCAGCATCCTCGCCCTCTCCACCGCCCAGTATTTCCAGTATTTTCTGCCCTTTGGAAAAGAGAAATGCTTGTCACAGAATTCAGCAGAAGCACAGTTTCTCACCTATGAATCTAAGGCAAAATCTGACAGAAAAACCATTCTGATCACAAATCAAGAATGAGGACTTACTAAGATTATTTAGCCTGACCCCTGTACAACACAGGCAGAAAAACCAAGTGTAAGATTCCTGCAATGTTTGAGATTGTCACAACAGAAGAAGAATGACAATCTACAGATTGGCATTATGGACAAATAACTTGAGCTGGGTACATTTCCAAGATAGCTTTGGAAAAGTTCAGATATTTCTTGCTTTAATTCAGAGCAAGTGAAACTGGCCCTTCAACCTGTATTTTCATGTCCTTCAGTAAAGTTGATCACCTTACCCTACTGAATCTAGGCTCCCTGGCCTTTGACCAGCTTCCAGAAGAATACCTTAGGAATTTTTATTTCTTATGTGAAAACATACACTCGTTAGAATAAACTGCTTAATACCACTGAGTATTTGTCTTATGATTTACACTCAGCTTTCAATTTCTCTCCCCCCAGCTTTTTCTTTATCTTCAAAGCCAGATAGGTCCCCACATCTTGAGGAGTATGAAGAGAAACAGGTAAAAAAGCTGAGTGTTGCTAACTAAACGACACTTACTTGGTGTCACTACTAACCGTGTCCCCTGTCCAAATATCTGCTTTCTTCCTCCTGCAGTTGCACTGCTTGAGAGTCTTCTACAAAAATCCACTCTGAAGTTTGAACGTAAGAATTTCTTGGCTAAAAGCATCCTGGTGAGTCCCAGGACCTGACTATAAAGAAAAAGTTGTGCCTTTCATAGTACAAAATGGAAAAAAAAAACCCCAGTCATCTATAGATGCATATTTTATGGGAGATGCTCCCTGGACTGTTTTTCTTCCTTTTCTCTTCAGATATTTTCTTTAAACTAAAACTGCAAACAGGAAATTTCTTCCCTGTTAACAAAAGATTGTTCTGATTTCTTTCTACTAAGTGAAAAGAAAGTTCATTTTACTTTACTGATTTCTGTTTCTCAGGTATATCTGCCTCTCAACAGCAGCACAAATGACCATTTTATCACGGGTATTCAACAGACAATAAAGTCCATCAACCTAGTACAACAAGATCACAGTTTAAGTAGCTCGACTATCTCACCCTAAAAGGGAGGCCCATTAAACTTCCAATTACTTCTTAATTGCTTAGCTTGCACGGACACCGTAGCAGTTTTGAACTAGCACTGCTGAAGTCTCTAAATAGGTAGGAAATCAGTAGCTATTTGTCTCATAGCCCCTGAAAAAGTCTATGCACTTTATGTGATATTAGCTTGGAAATGAAAACCTGGCGCTGAAGGGCTCAAATGCAAACTCCTTTATAAAAGTACCTTACTGAAATTGCAACGGCAGAACAGAATTTAACAGAGACTCGAAGTTAGCCTGTCTGATTTATACTGCTGCACACTTGTAGGATGAATCTGAATGCATCTGGTGAGTGTGCATATGCCCTGGGAGAAGATATCTATGACCAAAGCACAAGAACTTTCCACATCCAGCTCTGCTGAGGACACAGGAGTCGCACTGAATGGACGCTCACTGGATCTGGGATGTGCTGAAACACTGTGGTCTGAGATCACTATTTTTACTGGAAGACTTACTTGGAAGCACAAACAGGTGAGTTCCTGCACCAAAAGTGAACTTGCCACAGCCATCAATCACACTGTGACAAGGCGCTTTAGGTAAACCATTACAGGAAGAATTTAACAGATTCCTAATCACTGCTGAATGGCAGTGTTAAATATTGCCTTTCCAAAATCTTTAGGAGCCAGTAGGAAGCAAAATGTCTTGCTGTGCTGATGACACTATCCACAGAAATTTACTTTTGGTGGTTAAAATTTTGCTAAACCAAATGCTATCACAAATGGCATCAATTAATACTTTACTGTCCACATCAGAGTATATTTTGGGTCTGTAAAAGCAAACAAGTTTTACATTTCACTATTTTTTCCACTTAAGATATTTCAGATAAAGCATGGATAGAAAAAGAGGACAGTATTTAGCATTGCAAGATTCCTCTGCAACCACTATTGTGCCAACATACTAATTTTAAAAGAACAAAAAAGATTTGTCTGAATCATTCCACAGCACCGCCCTTGTAACACAGTACCTTTGGGAAGGCCATGGGTTTGGCGTAAGAAAAATCAATATGGAAAGGTTTTTCAGTCTTACGGATACTCACCAGAACAGAGACAAGATTTCCTAAACCTTCAAACAAATTAAACGCTTAAAAAAAAAAAGCACATGGAAGTGTAATTAGTAAAATTGTGTTGATATGAGAAGCTGAACCTTGGAAACGGAATCTAGGTTGTTAGTGTTTATATATGAAATTCTTCACTTCTCACTTACTTGGTATTACAACAATTCTTGTTCCTTGTCCAAATGTTAATTTCCCAAATGTTCCTGTACCCGCATAGCCAGCGAGTGCTTTACAAAAAACACCCAGAGAAATATGTTTGCCTTCTTAACTTCTCCTCTCCTGGAAGAGAAGTTAACTAAATGTAATTGGGAGTATTAAATGATGGTATCCGTAGTTTATTACTGAATGAGACTCATGGCTTAACTAAAGACATTACCCTCAATCTGTTACATATAATTGTATGTGTCCCTTTCTTTTCTTTCCACTTTAAATTGGAAACTGATTTGTTTCACCAAGGAGTAATTATCAGTCCATCTTATCTATACATCTACTTTCAACCATAAAAACATTTACAAGACAATTCTTCACTAGGAGAAAATACCTCGTTTCACCATCAGTTTATTTCCATTCCTGAAGGTGATTTACCAGATGGAGGGAGAACTCAGAACAATGGTGTATGCAGTAACAAAAGCTTTAATGAATTTCGTGTCTACTGGTACCTCATTTGCTGGCAAACATGATCAGCTCTCGCTTAAAACCCAGAGTTAGTTGCTCCTTGTCAACATGGCCAAAACATGCTGCAGCAAATTGCTTCTACTTCTGCTTAAGGGTTGTGTCATAACCAATCACACAGGCAGGAATAGTCTCATCCAAAGTATTGAGCTACTATAGGTGAGATGAAACCTGCTTTTCGTCTGACTCTTCTAAGTCCTCTGGAAATAAATGAAAGTAGGTACTTCTAGAAAACACCAAGTTCTTACCTGCTCCTATTGAAGATCTGGTTGTCTGCCTTGGGACAAAAATCCGTGCATACCGATATTTTCTGAACACTAAAAAAGCTGATTGCCAAAACACTAAGAGAAATAATTGTTGGAAGCTAAAGACACTCAGAAATATTTTTCATCAATAGATTTCAGTGATCAGGGGGCCCAGGCAAGGACATTCATAAATTCTTAACAACCTTTGATACTCCAGTGCTTTTAAAACCTAAGTTATATGTAAATTAAAGGCAAATTTCTTGGACTATTGGAATGTAAGTACTCACATGTCATTCCCCATTTCCACTCTGGAAACTCAGAATAGAACAATGACCCAAATCATCAGTTAAACTCTACTGGGAACTAGTATTGGACATCTGTGGCCCACATCTGTATGCATGCAGTCCTCAGAAACACAGGCACTCGCTTTCTAAAGCCTTTCACATTTCTTTTAGGCTTTACTTTTAGGCGCATTTGTCTTCCAGATTTAAGGTCTTGATTGCCACCTCCAAAGTTACACCACAGCAGAGCTTAACAAAATCCTGCCCCTGGAAAGTGTTGATTCATGACAGACTTTCTCCCTGCTTACTAAACGGTCTTTCAATTCCTAACTGTGAAACTAGTTAAAAACTTCATTTGAAGTGTCTTTTATTTTTCAGCCTTCACATGGTGCAAAGAAACTGAAACTCTGGACTACGTGTTCAAGGAAATTAGATGTCTTGAGACGGACCAGAAACATATCCTACACATGTGAGTTATCTAAACTTAGTACAGATGTCCTAGTGTCCCTCTACAATCAGTAGAAAACCACAGGCATTTTTCAAGCACAGTTCTCATTTTGAAGATATTCACTCTAAAAAACCACCTCAAAAAACAGCGATGAAGGTAGAAGCAAAATCACCTTGGGCTAGCAGATTTGACCTTTGTCGTGGTTTAAGCCCAGCTGGCAACTAAGCACCACACAGCCGCTCACTCACTCCCCCCAGGTGGGATGGGGGAGAGAATCGGAAGAGTAAAAGTGAGAAAGCTCGTGGGTTGAGATAAAGACAGTTTAATAGGTAAAGCAAAAGCCGCACACGCAAGCAAAGCAAAACAAGGAATTCATTCACTACTTCCCATCGGCAGGCAGGTGTTCAGCCATCCCCAGGAAAGCAGGGCTCCATCACGCGTAACGGTTACTTGGGAAGACAAACGCCATTACTCCAAATGTCCCCCCCTTCCTTCTTCTTCCCCCAGCTTTATATGCTGAGCATGACGTCATATGGTATGGAATATCCCTTTGGTCAGTTGGGGTCAGCTGTCCCAGCTGTGTCCCCTCCCAACTTCTTGTGCACCCCCAGCCTACTCGCTGGTGGTGAGAAGCAGAAGAGGCCTTGACTCTGTGTAAGCACTGCTCAGCAGTAACTAAAACATCCCTGCTTTATCAACACTGTTTCCAGCACAAATCCAAAACACAGCCCCATACTAGCTGCTATGAAGAAAGTTAACTCTACCCCAGCCAAAACCAGCACAACCTTGAATGCTTTGTATTAAAGGGAGTAAACCTGGACTCACAAGTGTGACAATTTCAAGATGAACATTCGCTTATTCTTTATCTGAAGGGTGACACATCCACTAACTGTGGAAACACAGATAGTTGGAAAGTTTCTCATTAGGGGAAGAAATTTTCTTTAAATCCCTAAATGCCAAAGCTCAGCACAGCATCAAGCAGCTCAGGTTTTGAGATGTTTATTTCTGGCACTTACTTGGATGAACAGACAGCCTTGTCCCCTTTCCAAAAGTCAGCTTTTCGTAGGCACCTGTGGAGTTTCACTGTGACAAATAGCTTTACTAAAAATGCTGGCAGTAGCTTTTGACTCAAAGGAGTTTTTTAACTTTGATGTGTATACATAGATCTCCCAGGGTGTTTCTTCTCAAGCTTCCTAGATCAAAACCCTAGTAAAAAATCTCATGACAATTCGCTACTGTGAATCCCACTGCTGTGGGATCCTATCTCACCAGCCCAGCTCATGTCTGTCACAGAGGAGATCGTAGTTGCATCCTTCTATGATAACAGCAACTGTAGAAGTCAGAATAATTAACTGTAACTATGAAGATAGATAAGAAAAAGCAAAACAGGAGTGGAAATTTTCTACAGCACTTCCTCCATCCACCTCAGTTAGTGCTTATCCTATCCCAGTTTACACCAGCCTGCAACACTGAGGCACCTCACATCAAAACTACCTAAACTCCTCATCCAATAGGGAGGGCCTAAACACAACAATGACATTTCTTCACTTTGGGGTTTTTTTTTCAAACGTACCCCATCCCCTGAACAGCACCAAAATGATGACCAAGCCTTCAGGATTGCTTCTTCTCTAAGATGTGAATTTGCCTCTGTTCTCACATTCCCGTTTTTTGGGGAAAAAAACCCAACAACACAAGCACTTCCATAATCTTCCTTTATAACAAAAATTATGGACAGACACTCTACAGAGCAACTCGGTCCCACTTTCTGCCTCTATTTTCATTCCAATAGATGCACAAAGATTCCTAGAAACTGGCATTGCAGCCTCAAAATTCAGTATTATCTCTTTCTTGTCTGCACACAACTAGCTACACATCAGTAAGCCTGAAAACTTGCATGCAAACATAACGGTGGAATATACTCAGATAATTCTCTGTTCCAACATGTGGGTTTTTTCTTCTTTTTCTTCCATTATGCTCACTTGGACTCAGAAGAGTCCTGTCGCAAAGCTAAGTGCATTGCCACTTCCAGCATTCCCACTGCCATGGAAGTGATTACCCGCTGTAGTTACCTTTTTTTCCCGTTTTTTGTGGTTGAAAATTAACCACTCTAGTGCCACGTTCAGTGTTGTTCCAGTCCCAGACATTAATTTCTTTTTCCTTCACTGTCTTTCAGCCCATTACAAAAAAATTGTTTGTTTTTCCTTTTAGTCCTCCTCTTTGCACCTTCCTCTTGCCAACTGTAAAATGTGTCATGTCCATACAAAAATGACTTATCCTATTTGTCACGCTAATCTTTCCAATCAATATTACAATGCAATTTCTTTTTAACGTTTTTGAACCCAGAGCTGCAGCACCCGAGCAAAGCCTTTCCAATGGGAAGTCTGTTTCAACTTACAGGCTGAGGTTAAAAAATTCAGGCTACATTACCATCTCTTTCAGAAAGGAGACAAGATCACATGCAGCCACACAATCACAGAGCGGGTGAGGTTGGAAGAGACCTCTGGGGGTCATCTGGTCCAACCCCCCTGCTCAAGCAAGGCCACCTAGAGCCGGTTGCCCAGGAATATGTCCAGACCGCTTTTTAATATCTCCAGCAAGGGAGACTGCACAACCTCTCTGGGCAACCTGTGCCAGTGCTCGACCACCCTCACACTGATAAAGTGTTTCATGATGTTCAGATGGAGCCTCCTGTGTTTCAATTTGTGCCCATTGCTTCTCATCCTGTCACTGGGCATCACTTTGCTTGCATTTTGTGGTTTCTAATGGCATCCTCCAAATGGCTCAAAGGCTAGTATTATAGTGCAGAGAGATTTCTAAAACTACCTAGTTTGAGATATTGCATACATTTATGCAAATAACCATTTCTGCTTTCAGACCTACTTGCACTGACTTTCAGACATATCCCCTTCTGAAAGACTCGCTTTGAGTTGGCTACACCAGCACTACGCAGTAGCTGAGAACTTCACATTAAGTTACTGGGACCGTGTCCCATCACAAAACTATTGAGTGCTCTTTTCAGCTAGCATAAATGACAAGCCTTATTTGGCTTCACTAGAGTCATTCTTCTTGGCTGGGTACACTTCTCTAACTGTAGTTTCTCAAGATTAAGCTCTCAATCTGATTCTGCTTAACTCATGAATAATTAATTTAGGCAGGTAGACTCATTGCGTGATAGAGCACTGAGGGCAAATTTCTGTTCTTTGACCTTGCTCAGAGTTAAGTGCAAAGCTTTCAAGCAGCTAGAATTGTAAATTGCAGGTGAAGGCCATTTCCTAGCACTCGGTGATCTTTCTTACTCATTATGATTTTCTACTGAAAAATATAGGGAATAACCTCTTTGTGTTGCTAAAGAAAAGCTAACATAAACCCTCTCAACACGTCCCCTGTGAGCTCTTTTTATTTGCTCACAAAAGTCAGCCACTTCTCTTACAACATTAGTGTAGCATTTGCTTTATTGAGGTTTGAGTACTTAGAGTCTCATTTCTTTCTAAGTAATATTTGCATCATTAACGCCCAAGACATTTTACAAACAGTGCTGTCAAAAACAGTGGCCTAGAATTTATGACTCTCAGCAACAAATAAAAATCATGTTTTTAAGTTACAGTTTTCAGGGATTTTGCAGGAACTAATTTTATAAGTTATCCAAGAAGCAAAGAAAAACATCAGATATAATAAATAAGAACAAAAAACCCTGAAGTACACAAGAACTCCAGTAGTGTTTCTAGACTACAATATATAGATGTCTGTATAGTTGTCTTCAAGTTTCAGTTTAAGATGAGTGTGCCAGCAAAGATGGATTTACATAATAGAGCCTATAGAGTTATGCGTATTTCTCATATTTGAGAAGAAATAACCTTTCTTTTAGGCAAAAAAATAAAAACAGGGAAAAAAAGTCAGAAATTCTTACACTGAGTAGGATTTAGTGTCAGATATGCTCCCTTGACAAAAATTAAGTCGGTATTTGCCACAAGTATTTTCACTACTATAGAACGCTTTGCAAAGACTCATTTGAGTTTTAAAAAAGCAAAAACCTCAGAGCAGACTCAAGCATCTAATTATTTTTTAATCTCATGCATGACTTCTAGTTTTTTCAAATTGCTGATGCACGGGAAAGAAGCATTGTAGGATTTTAATCCAAATTTTTCCCTTCTCAAATATAACCTCAAATCCTTCCCCAGAGGATAAACCATCCTGCACTGTGTTTCTGTCTATAAACAGGCAGTAGCTTTCAAACCCTTTGCAATGTAAGACTGGACTGGCAATCACAATCCGTTTGTCCACTCAGAAAGCAGGCCTGAATTTACAGAATGACATCAAACTGAGAGCACGTGATTTAGGAGCAAGGATCTCAGCTGATACTGGCCTTGAAAGATAATACACGCAGCTGGCTAATTTAATTTAATTTTAATTTAAGTTCATTTAAATGCACAGGGAATAATATGATCTATTTTGTGCACGTCCATCTATTTACAGTGGTTTTTTCCAGTCTTTCTTACCTGGCTGCACTTTCTGTTCTGAATGTGACCTCTGGGAAGCTGCTTCATCACTGTATTAGACAATAGCTTTGAAAGAACTTACTGTAAGCAGGATTTTACTGATTATCTTCCTTTCACTTCACCAAACTGGCTGCTATAGTTGGCAGGGAAGTGCTTTGTGCTCCTGTCAATTTTTCCATGTTTGGGAATTTTAAAAGGCAGCAAGGCCCTTGGAAACACCATCCTCATATTTCTCTAGCTAAAAATGAGCAGCTTACCTGAATGCACTGATAGACGTATTCCACGCATGAATATGAACTTCTCAGTGATCATGTCCACAGCAGCTCACCCCTTTACAAAAACATGACTTCCACCCTCTCTTGAAATTTAAGGTATTTTCATTGCACATTATGAATTTTAACTATTCCTTGTCACATAGAAGTATTGGTAATGTTTATTTTAAAGCAAATTGACAATTATATGCAGGGATTAAATATTCAAAGCCATGAAAAAGCCATTAAAATGAACAGCATCTCAAAAAACAGCCATACCTTTGTCTGCTGAGAAAAGGTAACTGACACAATTACGAAGAAAGAAATAATTCTGCAGTGAGTCTTCTAAAATAACTGAATATGTGCGGATTTTCTTTAGAGCAAAAAGAACATTTATTCTAAAACTTTTACTTTTTTCATGAATGCTATCTTTTTTTCTGTGTCACACTTCATGGAGAAGAAAAACGTTTCAAATGGATATTCAGGATCAGCTGAAAAAAAATCTGGGCACCTCTTCCAGAATAACTTAGCCAATCAATTCCACTCCCGTCAAGCAGTCTTGAGCACGTTTGCTTGCAGCCAATGAAAGAACAAAAAGATTAGAACCAGTAGCTGATCAGATTTTTTCTTGGGTAGCAAACACAGCAGGGATTATGTTTTTACTCAGAGTTATAGTGGCTGAATTGAAGTGTGTACGTGGTTCCTGTGCAGCAGTAAGTTCCCTTCCAACTCCTAGCATCACAGTGTAACACCACTTGACAAAAAACCCCCTTCTTACCATGTCCAGATCAATTTTTATCTGTAAGTCAGCCATAGCACAATTTGCATTTGGAATTTTTCTTGGAGTGCCTTTCCCAGGTTCCAGAAGTACTGTACAATATAGTAAGGAAGGAGGGAAGGAAGTAAAGAAGGGAGAAAGGGAGGGAGGGAGGCAGGAATTACTATTGTTCAAATTATAAATTTAGTGGTGGGAAACCTTTGTGCCTGCCCATGAAAATATTATTTATATACAAAATTGTTAGCTTTCCAAGCTGCTCTGCATGTGCTGTCCCTACTAAAGTCCAAGATTTTCAACTAAAAGCTGGCTGAGACGTGGGGAGAAAAAACTGCCCAATTCATTATAGGATGAAAAGCAGTGGATCAAATCACTCAACAGTTTTAAACAGCTCACCCAGAGTTCCAAATACACAAAGTTGTTCAAGAAACAAAACCTCTCCCTCTGATGCTACATAGATGGAACAGAATTAAAAGCAAGAACAGACCAATTCTGCCTTTCTGTTTAAGTCATTCCATCCTCCTCCAAGTCCCTGCAGCATTTGGGTGTGTAAGAAGCTTTAAGGAATTTAATTTCTCTCTCCTATTTCACACATAGGGGACACCAAAGGATAAGTCATTTTGCCAGAGTCCTATAGCAAGTGACCATCTCTAAGGCCAGTCCTTTGACAACAGGTGTCCCCTTGATTGATGGTACCACTAAATGTGACTATGTCTGTTCAAGAGCACACCCCTCAGTATAGTCATTATTGTGACTGCAGTATACCTAATGAAGAGAAGGATTCCAATGTATGGCACCCTGAATTCCCAGTTCCATGAAATTAAAGAAGGATTATATACACAGGTTTGTGGCATGCAAAATTCCCGGCCAACAGCAGACTTACCTGTTTCCAGAAACAGCCAGGTCCATAGGCAGAACTTGATGGAACTGACATGGCTTGGTCTTTCCACAGTGAGAAACCCCTCTGCAGAGAACCTCACAGATCAAAGGAGCAGAGAGCCTCACTGGAAGAACACAGCTCCTGAGTGCATCTCATCTGTAGCCTTCCTAGATGCAACAACTTGCCCCACCATTTTTTTACCACAGGGCACCAGACACTTCGGCACATGGATTCACCCATCTTCTGATCAGCCTCTTCACCGCCTGAAGCCAGAAAGTTTGTACTGCATTCCTTGTTGTTGACTTCCTCCTTGATTAGCAAGACATCCATACCTTTGGAAGACCCTAGCCAGCTTAAGACATAACAGCTTTTCAGGGCACAAACACATCCCTTAATCCCAGCAAGACATCTTTCCTCCAGCTTTGGACATTCTGACCAGGGAGTTTCTTGAATAACTTACAGTTTAAAGCTCCCTTGGAAATACCAATGAATTTCAAAAGCAGTGCTGCAAGTGTTTCCTCTATTCCACTCCATTTCTTCTGTTCCAAATCAACTTACAACTCTACAACTGTTTTAGCTTGTGTCTTCCAATAAAGCTTCTTGGAATCTCAGTTCAGCTATTCATCTTCTTTCACCCGTGCCTTTCTGGCACTGGACTTTCTAAAGCCTCTCTATCACATAGCAAGGGTTTTCATCTGCACCTGCTGGCAAGGCAAGAATGCAAACAAAAAGCAAAGAAGTTTAATTTGTGGCATGTGCAGAGACAACACTTATTATGGGGTTTGGGTGTTTGGTTTATTTTTTCCATTTGACCTATTTACTGGATTTCATCAAATCGAAAATGTTGAGAGAACAATAAACGCTTTGACCAGCAGGTTGCAGGAGAGATCAAGGAAAGAAATTCAGTTTACATCAATGTATCTAATTTTGTCAGGACCTTTTTAGTATTTTGGGGAAACAGAACAGAGAGGTCAGATTATGCCCAGCAGAATGCAGAAATATCTTTATTAGACTGTATTTTTAATGCTGTATAAGACAACACAAGGACTCAGCTGTACAGAAAGATATTTAATATTTGCCATTCTCATGCCGTTTGGTATTGTTTAAAGTAATAACAAGAAAACAATGAGTTTATCTTCTTAAAAATATCTGTAAAAGTTTATATGACCAGCAAGTGCAATAAACCTGGGGGTGTTGATCGACAGCCGGCTGAATATGAGCCAGCAGTGTGCCCAGGTGGCCAAGAAGGCCAACGGCATCCTGGCCTGTATCAGAAACAGTCTGGCCAGCAGGAGTAGGGAAGTGATTGTGCCTCTGTACTGGGCGCTGGTGAGGCCGCACCTCGAATGCTGTGTTCAGTTTTGGGCCCCTCACTACAAGAAGGACATTGAGGTGCTGGAGTGTGTCCAGAGAAGGGCAACGAAGCTGGTAAGGGGTCTGGAGCACAAGTCTGGTGAGGAGCGGCTGAGGGAACTGGGGTTGTTCAGCCTGGAGAAGAGGAGGCTGAGGGGAGACCTTATTGCTCTCTACCTGAAAGGGGGTTGCAGAGAGGTGGGTGTTGGTCTCTTCTCCCAAGTGACGAGTGATAGGACAAGAGGAAACATCCTCAAGTTGCACCAGGGGAGGTTTAGGCTGGATATTAGGAAAAATTTCTTTACTGAGAGAGTGGTGAAACACTGGAATAAGCTGCCCAGGGAAGCAGTGGAGTCACCCTCCCTGGAGGTGTTCAAGGAACGTGTGGATGAGGCATTGTGGGACATGGTTTAAAGGGCATGGTGGTGTTAGTTGATGCTTGGACTTGATGATCTTACAGGTCTTTTCCAACCTTAGTGATTCTGTGATTCTGTGATCCTGTAAATCCTGGTTTACCATCTCAATTATAAAGTTTAAATTGAAAAGAATATGCTGATGGAATCTGATTTAAAAAAAACTAGAATTTTTTCACCTCATATCACATATTTTTATTATTTTTACCAAGCTAAAACTCCAAGAAATTTTGGGTTTTGCTTTGAGTATGCTTTTAAGTATACGTATGCTCTTCATTCCAAATGCAACCCTTGCACAAGAGGATACAAGCGCATGCAATAGTAATCACAGACATAGCTCTTACACCCAGCTGGGTTTTAGGGTAGTAAGAAATAAGCATCACTAGCTGCATTACATCCAGACCCATTTTAAGAGCAACGTACAGTAAACTTCCACAGTGTCCCTTGGCGAGAAAGTACTAAATAAACCCCAAGTCAGATTGATGTGCTCTGCACATAAGCAGCTTAAAGTCTTGAGGGTGAGGAAGTATTCTAGCCCTAGAAGACAGTGGGGCATCACATGAAAAAAAGTAAGAAACAAAGTTTTCTGCAAGGGTAAGACTGGGGCTTTGATACGTGCATGTTCATGGGGCTGAGTTGGAAAGGCGTTCAGAGAGGTGTTCCTTTTTTTTTTTTTTTTTTACAGGTGGTTGGAGTAAGTATTTGTTTGTGTTGTAACAGTTTGCCAGAGGATACAAAATCCTGTGCAAAGGTTGAGGCTGGTCTAAGCACTTTTCTCTGGCAGTCTACCTACAGAGATGTTGATACTGTCCCCAAACTTCTCCCTTTCTGTGACATTCTTATTGGCTCTGAGAAAGGCAAGGCACAAAAGGAATGAGACTGGGAGTCCTGCCTTGTGCTGCCAGAGCCTTTCTGGCTATGAAGCTTTACCGTCCTTTGTGTCTTGTGGGAGGCTGGGCACTGAAACCTTAGAGATATTTAATCTTGCTTGAGGCGTTCCCACACATTTCTGCAGAAGCAAGCAATGTATAAGCTGGAAGCACAAACACTCTTCTCCCCATATATAAATAAAAATATGAAAGAAAACGCAAAATAATCTCCCTGCTATTCAGTTTTCCTTGTTCTTCATGATGCTTTTCCATTTAACCTTTTGGAAAGATGTTTATTCACTTCGGGTGCTTTTAATGTTCTCTGCCACAGGAGGGAGCTATCACCACTTCGACTTGCTCAGCAAGAAGAGCCACACAGGTGTTAGACAGCATACTCTATCTGTGAGGCCCACCAAGGGGAAATAAGATTAAGCTTGATTTGCTGGAGGTGAACATTTGCCTGAAAGTACTTAAAATGTTTTATTTAAGTTCACGTTGTGGGTGGCATGTGTCCTTTTATAATGAGAAGACACAGTACGTACTGTGACCTGCTGGCAGCAAAAGGGCTGAGGCTGAGAAGCTGTTTGCAGGTGGAATCTTTTGACAGTCAAGTCTCAAAGCTCCTGGTTGCTACAGCAGTTTCACCCTCTGTAAAACCAGAAGAGTTTGCAAAAATGCATGGCATGCAACACCTTACTTTGATCAGAGTGATGAGTGAAGCTCTTGTATCTGAATGATTGTAGGTATCGCTAGACAGTAGAAATGCAGACGTTGCACCTTTTGAGTCATATGGGGCTCTGTGAACTTCTCTGCATTCCCATCCTGCTATAGCATGCAATTAAAGATAACTAGCTTCTTGGAAGCAGTTGCAACTTGGAGGAGAAGCTATCAAAATGACAAGCAGCAGATCCCCAATAGAAAGGTGAAGATGTAAATTTTGCATACAGTGAGCTGTAAACTTTTGCCAGGGAATGCCCATGAGGCTCAGTCGCAGTCAGAAAAGAATTGCAGACTTAAACTGGGAGAAAACATTGTTAGCAATAGGGATTTAATGCTTCATACAGTTCAAAAAGACCTGAAGCCTCCCTGACCCAGGATGTGAGCTGTGGACTACCAATGGGTAAAAAGACAGCTAAGTATACCATATGTATCTTGCTAAGTCAAAATAAGAAAACAATGCAAAAAAGAATTAAAATAGATTAGAGCAGAACAGCCATAAAATTGTACCAAGCAGAAACAAAATTTGTAAATTTCCTGATGCTGACAAAATTGAACAGTACTTGAAGTACTACTGAGAAAGGAATGTAAAACAGCTCCTCTTATCTAAAACATGATATTCTCTTTAAGCAGCATGCAGCTGAAGAGATTTTCAGGAGTTTGCAGTAGTTTAGATTTTCACTTGAAAACTACGCATCATCATCATCATCATCATTTTAATGAACTCTTCCACAGAAAAGTAAAGTAGCTTTCTGAACAGCTAGGCTATAGAAGTTATTCTACAGTTAAAATAAATCTAACAGGGAAGTGACCATGATGATGTCTAGACAAAAATGAAAGTCCTTGAAATGTAATAAAAAAATACAATGCAAGCCTATACAACCATTTGAAACCTGCAACAAAATGACTTAAATATACAGAAAGCTGTCATATGACATAATTTGATTAAGTATTGTAAATATTGCCATTTTGTGTAAATGAAAGTGCTGATGGTGAAATTGGTTCCTTAAACTCTTTATTCAAAATGGGATTGTATTGCAGCAGGTGTAGTAAGACTTAGAAATACTCAGGAAAACTAAAGCAATAAAACTCTGTATTAGTAAAAGAAGCCATATTTTCTTCCACATACTTTGTAGGGAAGGGTGCACTATATGCTCTCCCCCCGAACCACCCCTGACTTACTTGTTGGAATCCTTTAAAGAGCAGAGCTGAATTATTCAACATGTTGGGGCAAGTATTCTCAAAAGTTTGCGATTACTGATTCTGATGCTGGACTCCCTGAGGATGCCAAGGATCTTGAACTTAAATCTACCAAGGGCTTTAGCTGCCCCATTACACCAGACCTCGAGGGCATTTTAGGCTCTTCACTCCTTTTCACATCTTATGGATGAACATCTAGGATCAACAAGGTACACCGAAGGAAGTGTCCTCTTCCAAGATGCCAAACTAGATACAGACACTGTATGCCTTCCGTGTCACTCTAGACATCTGCGGCAGTCCTGCAGCACCAGCTGCAATGCTAAAAGGGCACAGTCCCCCAAAGAAGCTGTCACTCATCTGTTGTATCTTCTCTTTGCATCTGGTTTGGACTCCTGGGGACTTTCTATGCTGAAATTTCAGCTGTTTTCTAAAAATGCCATCCTGCCTCTTGGTATTTGAAACTAGGAGGCAGAGGGAGAAGTGCAGGCAACCAGCTTGCTTTGGATGAGAATAATAAGCACATGAACATCAGACTTTTCCCTGCCTTTTGCTAGAGAAAAAAAGCTGCAACTTGTTCTGCAGGTGGCAGGCAAGAGGTTTCAAAAAGCAATGTAACAGGGAAGGGAAGAAAAAAAATCCCTTGCTGACACATAGCAGAGGAGGAGGGAAGACACCTTTGAGTAATCATGCTGAGCAAATTGTGCAGAATTTCACTCCTGAAGGACTTGCCTTGTTGATTCTCATTGCTTGGGTGATAATTAGTACTCTTGAACTTATCTAGAAAGCCATGCACTTTGTCATTTTCACTGCAATAAATGTCTATAGCTTCTAGTAGACTTCAATTATAGCTTTAGGGATTATGGGCATGCTGTTGACTGGTATGTACCAGATGAACATCATCTTTTATGACTTGAGTTTGTTAGATCTGCATTAAAAGGGGAAAGGGTGTGAATCAGAAACTGCAAACAAACAAACAAACAAACCTACAACACAACAGCAATTGCACAGAAGAGGTGAGGAGATACTCACAATGAACAACTGCAAGGCATTGAGAGTCCTAGTCTGACACACGCATGACCTTTACCTACAAAGAGAAAAATTTCCTAGCCCCCTGAGGCAGGTACATTTATTGTGTGACTTAGCCTGCCCCAGACCTGCTTGACAGATCCATAGAACCTGAGGTGAGAGTGGAGAGGAATGCATCATTGCGAAGAGCCATGAGTATTAACGTCAAGGAAAGAGAGAAGTCCACAGGCCCTGCAGCTCGGATATACGCACTTGCATATGAAGGGAGATGTTCACATCAGCTGTTTGCAGGCTCTGACACTGAGTGGAGAGAGAATACTGTTTGGAGGGACTTGAGAGCAAGCTTCTACTTCAGGTGAATGGATCTCTGGAGGTGGTTCTTCTTCTGAAAACAACAACAGGGTTGGGAGCCGTTTCTTAACCCTAGGCCAGACTTAGGCTTGAAGAATACTCCCTTAGACAAAAACTGTGTAGTCAGATGGGCAGGAGGGAAAGGTCAAACCACAGTCATTACTAGTGATTTCAGAACCATTTTCTGTGCTGTAAAAATGTGCATTTATACCTTTGAATAACTACTAGCCTTAAACTGGACAGATCTTATTTTCCCATATGCAGATCCATGAGAAAACGAAGTTGATGGATACCAGAGGCATATGGTGTAATACGGTGTCCTTGGTGTAGCAGTAGCAGTACTGCTTTTTGTCATCATGTCAAGAGACCTTGAAGCCTCAATATTTTTCTATGCTTCAAAGGTACCCCACCTATTTGTCTACCTAATAAGACATTGCTCACCTGACATTGTCTTCAAGAAATTTCAGACTGTGTTCAGGCTCTGTAAGCTTGAATTGCCACATTAGCTGAGTTTCTGCTGACTGTCGGCAACATCTCCCCCAGGCTTGCTCAGAATGGACTTCACTCATGAGCAGTGGGCTGCAACTCCCTACAGTCTACCTCACACCAGCAATATTGAAACTGTTTGAGGTTCAGTTCTCCTCTCTCTCTCTCATTATGAGAGATGGCAAAGAAAAGCATTCAAGCCCCTGTGCTAAGTGTTACTGCTATCACCGTCTTCTCAAGTCCCATACTGCATTTGTCTTTTGTTGAGTTTCTTATGACTTACTTATCTTCCTGTGCTTTATTTGACTGTGTTAGTGCTCCTGACCACTCTGCCTACAGCTATAGAGAAAGATAAGCTGCTTTTTTCCTCACTGAATTGCACTGTTAATGTGTAATTTATGTCTCCTACCAAAATAATTATACTCCTAATCTGGGCTTTCTTTGAAATTTCCAGGCAAACGTTTTGTGTAGGACAAAGATATCACAGAAATATAGAATGATTGAGGTTGGAAGGGACCTCTGGAGGTCATCTGGTCTCCCCTGCTCAAGCAGGACTATCTAGAGCTGTTTGCTGAGGACCATGTCCAAATGGCTTTGAATACCTCCAGGGGCAGTGACTCCACTCCTAGAGATATTCAAAGGCCATCTGAACACAATCAAATATGGCCACGATTAAATCTGTAGAAGAATATAGATAGTACTGTTAAAATGTTTTGTACTAAAGAGTTCTGCTTATCATCATCCTCAATTATTCTGGTATCACTGGATCTCTCACAGGACAATGTGGTTTTTCCTATATAGGGATAATTCTAAATCCCAAGGTGCTGATGTTAACAGTGGATATTTTACTGTGGAGCACAGTTTCTCTACAAAAACTTTCCCTTAGCTCATATCAGCTGGGAAAGCTGCAGACTCTGCCCTCTTCTGTGGAATTAATCACACCAAGACAATCTTACTATTGGGCTGTTTAAAAGCTCCCTGTTACAGATTTTCTTCTGCAAACAATGATATTCTCCTGTTTTCTTAAGCTGCATGTTCTGCATTGGCTCAAAATTACAGACTTGCAACTGTAAAGTGAAAAGCCACTGCTAGTGGGAGGCAATCTGGAAGTCACAATGGCAGAAAATAGGACAGAGGGGCTACAGGCTCTTTCCTAACTCGAACTAAAATAATTAGACCTAGACAGCTCCTGATAGGGGAAATGGTTCAAAAACAATTCAGCACTATCTGTCTAGAAGTTTAAGAGCTGGAAAGGGGATGTGTGTCTGCACATGTGTCTGTTTCTTCCAGCTGGATCTTGTGATCTAACATGGTATTGTCTTTCCCATTAACCTCCCTTCTCTAGACATTGGCTGCCTAGGTGCCAAAGTTCCTCACTAGGTACAGATAGCTCTCTCCTCCCCAAGGGGGTATTTATGCAGTTCGTTCCCTCTTCCTCTCTTATCCCCAGTTAGTCTAAGCCAGCACAGGCTGCTTTTTGCCACAGAAAGCTAATCCTTTCCTCCCCAAAGAAGGCCAGACACAGCCAACAAAATAGTTTTCTCCAGATAAAGTGAGAAAAATAGACTGCACCTAGTTTGGCTACAGTATGAGGATGCCTGGGCTGTCTTCAGTATCCGTCCTTTGCATCATGTCTCAGAAACATTATTTTGGCCAGCTGTGACACAGCCCTCTTATTTCACATACTCTGGCCTGAGATAAAGTCTTAGAGGAGCCACAGGTCTGGTGACCAGGCTAGTCCACTCCAAGGGGTCTAATTCTGCTCACTGTGGGTGAGTGATAGACTGTGGTAAGAGACTGATGGATGGATATTCCCTCCTTCTCATGATCCACAGAGCTGAAGACTTTGAACCATCTTCTCAAAGACAGCAGTTTCTCTTTTTTTTGACTGAGACCTAGATAACAGAGACTTGGGTGACTGACATTTTGGGGGGTTAGTGAGGGCATAGATGTTGCCACAACGACCAGTTTCCCAGTGGTGCACAGGGAGGTCTGAAAAACCTGACCATGGAGGTATCACTCAGGTCATGAATCTCTTTGTGATGGAAATGAGGGCTCTGGTGTCCTACACCTATGTGGATGGGTGTTTGAAACAGTAGAGATTGATGTCTTTATGTGGCTGATAAATTTCTGTACGCGTCAATGCTATATCCCTCAGGAGTCACACATTTGTAGATCCCTCTTCTTCTTGTGCAGTGTTGCAGGATTTTAATCCTGCCAAAGCTCTCAGGCACAACCAAGGATTGCTCAGGAACATGGCGTTCCTTGATCTGCATGGAAACACAGAAATGGTACTCCCAGTCTCAGTCTTGCCTGAGAGATTGGGAAAAGGGGTGGAGTGCAAGACAAAAAGGTTGAGGGCATCATCAGAAAATCAGGATAAAAATACTAGTGAACAGCTCCCCCTGATTTACATTATGGCCGTAGAATGCACTAAAAAGGCATTTTACTGTTTTTGGATTTGCCATGCAAATTTCACTTATCTTCCGCATAGGGTGAGGGTCTTCCTCTAGGTGTCTGCAGGGTCTGAGGGACTAACCTGACAAAGCTTTATTAAACAGACCTTACTATGCACTCTGTGGAGGCTGTCTTGAAGCCAGCAGTAACTCATCAGTATGTGAAAAACCTTATTTACCCTTCAGGATGTGGTTAACTTGTTTTTCAAAGCAAGGGGGAGTTAATCTTGCATGGTGTAACTTAGTCATAAATGTTGACCACAGCATCCTGCTTCTTGCTTGTGAGAGAAAGATGAGTTGGGGAATAAGTGCGTTGGGGTCTTTTTGACTAATAACCAAGTTGTTATGGAAACTATCACTCCATCAAACCACCGTACATTATTTCCTGTTGGCCTCGTCCTAGTATCAATGAGTGGAAAAAACCAGCATGTTTTCTTCTCTTCTGGTATGTGTGTTTTCCTTCCTCATGTTCATATCAAGCTGTCTCTTAATGGATTTCTCCTTAGACACGTGTCTCTTTTTTGTGTGATCCAAAATATCTTGCTGAGGTCTCTTCAAAGTGCTCTGAAAGATCAGACCTCATTTGAATCTTCTAAGTCTAGAATTCATGGCCCTACTGAAGCTTTTTAATGTGCCAAAGAGAGTCTCCACTTCCCTGTACAAAGTCTAGACAAGACAAATTCAGCCAACAGGAAATCTAGGTTATCAAAGCTGTATTTCTAATCTCACTGGTCATTAGGACACTTGGATTTCAGCAATCTCCATCCCAAATTCAGAAGAAAGAGCGCAGAACAAACCACAGCATTTTGGCTTAGTAAAACTTTATTTCGGTCACTATTACAGTAACCTGAAATGCAGGTGCCATCCATACACTTTGCAGAAGAAATACAAGTTCAATAAAGCAAATGCAAATAAAAATGTTTTTATGGTAGAACATTATCTGGCTGAAGTGAATCACTTCGGATCCAACACAGGTCTTCTCATCTACACTAGAAAATGATAGTTATTAAAGCTATCTAAAAAACATTAAAGCTATAAAGAGCATCTACTGTGCCTGAATTCTCTAAGCAGTAATACATCAGTTCTACGGACAGTAATGCAATATGCCAGTAACAGATGATTTAAAAGGGTCATATATCTATAGTGAGGTTTGGATTTTCAAGAACTACTGAAGCAGGTTGGATGCTTCTGTGCAAAGGCTAGAAGAGTGGGGAGATCAATTTCTACTTAGCAGGGGGATGAGGGGAAACATGCTCTCCTCAGTTGACAGGAAAAAAGAAATGGCAAAAGCAGTTACAACTCTTACTACATAAACTAGCTAGGCAGGATTCAACAGTATAAAATGTCTTAAGGGGAAGGTGCTGTGTTGTGTTCTGGATGGTTATTGTCAGCAGATTTGACACTGGCTGTTCCACCCGTTGTGCTGCTGGTACACGCTCTCTCCTGCTGTTCTTCAGATTGCTGTTGCCTTCCATCCCCACTGCCTGGAAGAGCAAAGTGTGTTTCAACTACATTTAATGCAATTGGGCCTGTGTGTCACTGTTTGATCTGTCAGATCGAGACAGGTAGACTCACAAAACTTAGGCTGGACTATCTTCTGTGCCTCTTCGGATACCTTCATTTAAAAATCCTCCCCCCTCCTCTCTTTCCTCCCACTACTTCACATGTTCATGTTTTGGGAGCCTTGTTTTGACTCCTTATTTGTCTTGATTTTTCTCCAGGCTTTGTGCTCTGTCACTTGAAATAGTCAATGAGATATCTCTCAGGTACTTCTGGCAACACCTAAGTAGCTCTGGTAAAACAAGTTTGCTGCAAAGAAAATCTGGGGACCAGCCACCAAGAACAGAGCTTTGGATGCAGAAAGGGACTGTTTTCGTTGTGGTTTGGGGGAGGAGGGTGGGGGGGTGGTGCTGGTTGGTTTTTTGCTGTGGTTTGGTTTGGGTTTTTTTGGGGGGGTGTGGTGGTGGGGTTTTTTTGTTTGCTTTTTTCCCCAGAAACCTACAAGAGTTATATAACAGAAACAGGAGCAACTGAACAGGTATCATTCCTTGTGAGGTTAGAGAAGTACACAAAGACAAGCAGTCATTCCTGGCATGTGCTTCCAGTATTTCTACAGATCAAGCTATGTGCTTCCTTACCTCAGAAAAGAAACAGTTTGATACTCATGAGTGTATTGAAGGCAATACTTTTTGCCAGCAGGACTCTCAAACCCAACACAGTCATAGACAGCATGTTCGCTTTCTCCACTTTGGTATCTGCTTAGTGAGAGAGAAAAAATGGGAGAGCTCATGGTCTAGATTCAGATATTGTGATATTGGCAGAAAGCAGAAAAAACCACAGGTAATAGTTTCAGGGAAAGAAGCAGCAGCAAAGGAAAAGATGATAGAGAAACATGGCAACAACAGGGGAGGAGGATGTCTGTCTAGGTTGGATTTTGCTTCCTGTTGCTTGTCTGTTACTAAACTAGCTACCTAGAAAAAGCAGGTTGTGTTTGATGAATATGTTGTATTCTGATTCCTCTACCCCTGGGAAAATACATTTCCATGCATTTATCCCTAATATAGTAATGTAACTTCACAATCTATTTAGGTAACTAACCTTGTGCAGAGGTGTCTGTGGTGTTGCAAACCTTCCCTGTAACTGGTTCTTCAGCCTCCTTTTCTGTAGCATGATAAAGAAAAAGCATTACAAACTATGTCCAAATTTTAAAAAGGATTAATAAAAACATTCATATAACCCTTCCCGTAGGAACGTGTGGGCAGTACAGTCCGAGGCTCAGAGGAGTGGTCGCTAATTCTAACATTAACTTGAGGAGAAAATTTCTCCATGCAGTTGCACGAAACGAAAGCATTCCTGAGTTCTTCTGGTTTTGCTATTTGAATGAGCTTCATCATGACAAAAACAATTCCTCAAAGTGGTTTAGGGGAAAAAAACCCACACCATCACTTTAACTTTTTGTTGTTTTTAGAAAGGCTATTTCAGGCTGTGCTCTAGGAGATTTGCTGCTATGTGGTAAAGTATTTACTGATAAGTAAATGTACATTTAAAAAAAAGATTGTGTCTCTTTTTTACCCCAAAAAGAGTAACTCCAAGTTGTTGAACAGTTAAGACCATTTATTTTAGATGCTTTTAAATATCTTTCAGCTCTACCTGCTTACGTACCAGATGTTTCCCCCATTTCTGCTGCTTACCTAGGAGCAGGAGAAATAGCAAGTACCCTTAGCAGGAGAAATAGCAAGTACTGGAAGACACTGCCGCCAGAAACACGTTGCAGCTGTACCACAAAATTGTACCTGTCAATGTTAAGTTGGCTTTAATAGTCCTGCCATCGAATTTGGCCGTGCAGGTCACCTCTGTGCCTTTTGTCACACTGACTGCCTTAATAGTATCATACAACCCCTTTGATGTCAAAATGGATGCACTCTGTTCATATATGACTTCATTAGAGGACATCTCCAAGCTGATGCTCTTTGTGGAGAAATTCCTTGCCAAACAAGCTGCTGTCCCAATGCTGCCACCTTCTTCCAGTTTCTTTGATTTCATCACAATGACTTCTGGGACAGAACTGGTTTGAATGTCTGTAAAAAAAAAACATTGTTTGGGCATGATTTGATTTTATTGCAAGCTTGCCTGAGTGCTAAGTCACCTAAAGTTCATATATACTCCAGCTGAGACTAATTCCTAGCATTATCAATGAGTAACTGCCTTGTCTTTATTTCTTGCTGCAGATTCCAAAAGATCAGATCAAAGACAGAAAGGCTGTATGAGAGCAGGTTTTTTATAGGAGCTTTAACTCCACAGGATTTTAAGCTTCCTTTTGCCCAAGCTTGTGCGTATATGTGAATTCTTTATTTTATAAGTAAGGGACCTGCAAATGAGAAGAGCACTTTTATGCCTGCCACTCCAAGAGTCAAAATATTCTGTTTTCTCAACAATTTAATTCCTAAAAATAACACTTCTATCAAGGGCTGTCTTGCATATTCATGAGACATGAGGGAACAATTGTTTTTCCTTTACTCTCCTTCCCCTCCCCCAGATCTCCTTCTGATGTGGCGAAAAGGTCCAACCATAGCAGGAGTGGTGGGGCAAAGAGAAGTCAGTTTGTTGCTTCACTGTTGTGCAAGGTTACTCCAACAAATGACATTACTTGCAGAAATGAAGTACTGCTGTTGGAGTCAGGGACAGGGTTGATCTTTTCAATAACAAATGCTCAGATGCAGGAAGGATTTTTGTCTCTAAGATGGGAAAGTAAGAGAGAAGCAACCAGAAGTCTGTGAATTGCATATCTCCTCTTCTCCAGGAGTTTCTGATAAGGTCAAGAACTTTCAATTGTGGGGGAGGTTTTCCCCGCTAGACATTGCACATGGTGTAAGACATTCCAACGCAGTCTGGAGACAATGAAAAGAGAATAGGATTGGTACTGGGTTCAACAAAAATTCTTGTGCCAGTTCCAAAAAGTGTGACCTTTTTCATCCATGTGCTGTGCCGTATTGTTAGTCCCACAGCTCCAGGGGCAGTCGGAAGTATAACGCAGAATTTGTATAATAAACTGATTTGAACGGAGGAACACCCCGAGGCCTATGAACTTGATGTCCATGGACAAATCTTACAATCTTCCTTAGATCAGTGTATTAACCTTCAGTGGTAGTTCTTTAGGGTCAAGATACCAACAAACATCAAGGCATGAAAAACGTGCCCCAGAACTGGAATTTGGAAAGAACCTACAAGATGCTGACAAGTTTTCACAGGATTTGGTATCCTTGCTCTCTCACGCATTTTTCAGAAGAGTTACTCTGAAATTTTCAGATGTATTTTTTCTGTTTTGAAATAATTCCAAGCAACATACGTGAATGACAAAGGCTTGACAACTGCAAAAGCCTGAATTTCAACTATATAGCAGCAGCCTTCTCTAAGAATTTCTTATAAGACATACAAGTAATGAAGTAAGATTGCTTAAACTAGAAGGGGATGTCTTTTCAGGAAATGGTTGGTCTCAAAATAATTTAGTAGCCAACAATCACTATGATATCATGATTTTTTTAAAAATAAAGTATTTTGCCCTCAGGTCATAGGTGGAGAAACTAGGGTGATTCCACATACCAATGTGGAAGATTAGCAACATAAATTATAATAAAAACATGAAACTGAAGGGAATCGTCTAGTATGCTTCCTTGCCAAAAAGGGCTCAGCTTAGGAAAGGCTATGAGACATATCAAAAATTTACATGTCCAATTTGACAGGAGCATCCTGATGGGTCACTTTGGTAAAGAGAGGTGCATTAGGCCTCGAATTGTGCACAGCATCTGCCTTGCAGTCTGGTCAAGAGGCCACTCAGGTCTAACATTTTGTTCATCACAGGGTATTTTTTCAAGATATGTTCAAGGGGCTCTGATTGTACTCTCTTTCCCCCACCACCCTCACCCCAAAACTGAGGAACTGAGGTGAAAGCCAAACAGTACTCTAACATGACTTCATGGGTTGGCTCTACTCATAAAACAGGCACAACTCCGTGCCTGTCAATACCTACAGCAAACGGATACCAAACAGGAGTCAAACGTTCATTGACTTCACTTGACCTATACAGTTTAACTCAAACTCTGAACTGTTTAGTAAGATTAAATTAGTACAGAAATGTTACATAAGATTCCATTTAATGCTTTTGTATATTATCCTTCTCTCCCCTCAGTGCTGTCTTTCTAACTGACAGAATAGAATTTCTTAGGAACTTAAATGTCAATCTCCACAGGAACTTCAGTTCCCTTCAGACTGCCCAAGCACAGCTTTGAAACCTAACAATGACTACGAAAAGCTTATTACGGTGCCTCAATAAGTGGACAGATGTTAGGTCCCAAAGGAATTCAGCATGATAGCAGCCAGGACTCACCCTGGTGGAGCCCAAATTCTCTGGCAACTCCCAAGAAGCGTGATCAGCATGGGGGTTTTTATACTTAAATTGCCTAATTGCGTACCAAAAGGTTATGCATGGAAAAGAAAGCCTAAAGTCTAATTAGTGACTTTAAAGCATGGGGGAGTGGCTGCCTGAATTTTAAGAGGAAGATAAGGAAAAAAAAGTGAAAATCCAAGCAGTAACAACTCAGAAAAGGTTAATGCATAAAGAATACCTACTAGGCTCCACGGTCAGTTGAGTCCCCTTCCCAAAGACAAGAGCAGCAGTCACACACAGTTAAAATGGGTAAATCTAAAAAAGGCTCATTTTGCTATTCCTCCTACATACATTTCCTTTCCA
Organism: Gavia stellata; assembly: GCF_030936135.1. Classification (NCBI taxonomy): domain Eukaryota; kingdom Metazoa; phylum Chordata; class Aves; order Gaviiformes; family Gaviidae; genus Gavia; species Gavia stellata. The sequence continues at coordinate 7,562,893 of NC_082621.1, read as the reverse complement.
GGTGCTGTAACATGGTTTTGCCAGATCCTGTTAGTCCTGTGCACTCTTTGTTATCTGAGAAGATCTTTAGAGGCTTTTCATGTTTTCGGATCTCCAGTATTTCCAAACAGCCAGTATACTAGCAAGCTGCTTCTCTGGCATAACTCACTGGGTAAAAACCTCAGCAAGAACAAATGTACACTGTGCAATTGTAGTTAATAAAGCAGAATTATTTCTTTATCAGACCCCAGAAGCCTCAACTGAGTCCCACTATTTTGCATTACCTGAAAATACAGCCATGAATTCCTACCACTGCTTGCTTTGAGGAGGGGTTTTTATATTACATTCTGGCAGTAGCATTTTATTAGCACAAAAAGTTGTACTCTTTTTTCCTTCTAATCTTTCAAACTCATGGGAAGAGCTATATATTCAGTAATGTTATGGGCCTTAGCTTTCTTAATGAAAGTTCTATCTGGAATAAACAAAACCAAATCAAAACAAAAACCTCATCTGTCCCTCAAGAGGAGAATACGTCTTGAATATCCTATAGTGACTACCAATGCATGTTTTCGATGTCATTTTGTGTTTGGGGATTCTCAAAAGAATCAGATGATAAAGTATGTCTGTTCTTAAAATGACTATGAGTATCTCCAAAGAAATCCAAATTTAGCAACAAAAGATTGCGCAAATTATGGAAATTTTGGCTTCAGCTTCTTAGGTATTTCAACAGACACCGAGTGACTTAGATGCTTAAGGCCTATTATCTTTTACTGTCAAACATAATCCTAAAGTCTCTGTGCATCTTTGAAAAATGTCATCCTATCTTTAGCTAGAAAAAGAGAAATCATTGAAGAGCATGGAAACCTCACTCAGCTGAAGTTTCAGGTAATTCTGCATCAGGATGTCAGAGAGGCTAGATAGGCACAAAAAACAGTGAAAGAATTATTTAAAGCATTTCAGGGTTGAGGAGAAGACAAGGCTAACACTTTTCTTTTGTCAAATGAATTGTTCTCTAACTCAAATTGTGGGAAACTCAGTGAAGATGTTTTAGAAATTTGAGTAATGATGTACTGTAAAAGTTTGCTTAAACCAAGAATATCTTGTTGCAGTCAATGAGGCACATCCTACCTTCAGATGATTAGAAAAAAATCTTTTCTTGTCAGCAGAAGAACCAACATGCTAAACTTTTTAAAAAAAACATAAGACACTTTATGTGAGAAACAAGAGTATCATATCAGCATTTCTGTAAATAGCTGAAATGGCAATACCATTGCTCACTCTTCCACCTGCCAGCTCTTAGACTTGTGTTTTGTTGGTTGCTTTTTCTTGCCAAATTCTAGTATTTTCTATGAGATATTTTACCTCTTTTTTTTTTTTTTGACAAATACCATCTTTAAATCAATGTTGACTGACATTAAAATAATAGAATCTGGCAGTGTCTTCTGGTCCTACATTTACAACTGAGGATTTGCTGGTTGGAAAGAACAGATCTTTCCTCAGAATGATAACTTTGTATTCCTTCATCCCTTTGGAATTGGGAGTGAACTTAAATTGTTCCAGAACAGACATTTATTCCCGTATCCTACAGACCTGGACAGATTAGGCAGCACCCAAAGTAGCCCCATGCCCTCCTGGAACGAGAGCAGGATGGTTTCGGTATGTACAATTGCATGGGACATCTCTGCAGCACTTTAAAGACATGGAGATCTCTGAAAGCTTTGTAACAAGGCTTACGGTGTGCACCTGGATGTTTAGGATAACAAAGATCAACCTAACAAACTCCCCTGCTGCCCTAACATTCACAGCCCCACAGAAACGCTTGGGGTGACATCCACCTTTTTTGTACATCATGAAATTCCAAATCAAGGTAGAAAGAAGTAAGGCTTGTTATAATCCCTGCTCACCACATCTGCATTTTCAAAGCCCAGGCAACTTAGTAGCCAATTTTCATTCATTCTAAGTAGTCTTGGATAGGAGGCAGCTGTGAAAGTTTAAGCCCAAGGATATTTAACCTCCTTCCTCCTCTGTCTCCATGCCAGTGGAATTACTTACCTGGTGACACTATGAGTGTGGTGCCAGTGTCAAAAACTACCTTCTCGTAACAGAGAGCTAAAGATCTGTCTCAAAACTTCCCTCTACTGTCAGCTTTCACTGAGCTATGCATTCCTGCTCAAATTGAGGCAGTGGAACCCACTGGAGGGGAGGACACTTCACAGTAAATTTGGGCCAGAGTGCTCTCCAGTCTGGGAATAAATTATAACATGTTAAATTTAAGTAGTGAACACCAGGTATTTGGGGATCATGATGTAATTCTGATATACAGAGGTAGCCCTGTTGTTCCTCTAAAGCCTTCCTAAGCAGATACAACCTGAGGATTCAGCTTGAAACTCCAGCTGGAGAGAGTGCACTCTAGGGATTATTGCAGCAGAAAATTCTTACAGTGAACCCAAACCATTAGATTCCTTTGCCCTCCCCCACCTTAATTTTAACATAATTTTTAGAAATAAAATAGTGACACTTACTGGGTTCAACTGTGAGAGTGGTCCCACTTCCAAATATAAGCTTATCTGTCCTCACACTGCTAATACTTCGTCCAATAAAGAACTCTTTCCTCATGATATTCAAAAGTGTCGTAAAAACAGGAGATGAAAAGCCAGATATTTGTCCTAATTATTCATGTATGCAATCCCATCAGGGTACCCAGAGCCACATTTTCTTCCAAAACTGGAAAGGAAAAAATAGTAATTGAATAGTTCAATGATTTCAAACAGCTTGATTGAATACAAGTTCTCCCTCTCTTCCATCTTTTAGATACCCTGTGAGTTCTATATTTCCAGCATAAATAGAAATATGAAAAGAATGTTGCATTTGTCTCCTTAATCATTTAAGTCGCCCATCTCCTTTCTTCCCCAAAATATATTGCCTTTTTTCCATCTTTGGGTTTTTGTACAGGGCCCTATGTTGTTTACATCATTGTGGTACTCCAGTCCCCAAACACAGTGATATATTCCATTACAAAAACTGTCTCTTCCTTCTCACTGCACAGAATTTTGGATTATACAGGCAATCACATGACTTCTCAAGTGGTTTCTGTCCCAACATACCACATGAAGAAACATGACGTGGCTTTCAAAGAATGGTCTAAAATAAGACCAAAACAGTTGAATTGTAAGTCTTTGGGAATACATGACACTTCCGGAAAGTCTCACGGAGTTAAGCTGGATAGAAAGCAGGAAAAAAAAATCAGTACTTTTAGTGCTATTTCAAAACATTTATGAAAATTGTTCTGTGCTGCAGGAAACTGTCTACCTTTTCACCTTGAATTTGGTTTCAATGCTCAGGAGTGGGAGGAATGTGCGTGATCTGGGTTCGTAGAGTTGGTGTCTGGGGGTCATTTGGTGCCTTAGGAAGTCTTTATGCTGTTTTAGGTAAGATGAGAAAGTAAACAAAATGATTGTTCTTTGTTAGGTAGAGGCACTGGAAGTGCCTAGAGGCACATGGAAGTGGCTATTAAAGAGTAAAGGAGTTGTTGCAGATGGATCAAATCCTTCATGATGATCAATTTCTGCATCATTAGCACTATCTGGACCTTGATGGCAAGAGGTGGACTCAATCTCTGAGACCCTGCAGCTTCAAGAGCCCACTCCTCTCTTTTCTGACAAAGGAGAGGCAGGTGGAGTCTGTGCCCATCCAGATGGGAAATGGAGATTCCCGTGATGACAAAAGCTGGGAGCTTCTGACTTCTGACACCAAGAGGAAGGCTGTTAATTCACCTGAAGATCTGCAGCTCCAGAATAGATTCAGTGCTGTCATAGCAAGCTCTGTCAAATGAGGTGTCTGACCCCATTGACCATGAGCCACACAGGAACACCAGAACAAGTGGTGAGTGTTGGTAACAGAAGGCTCCCTGTGGCAGGGAACAGAAGCCCCCTCTGACAGCTGGACCTGTCATCTGAGGAGGTTTACTCCTTGCCAAGGACTTGGATTGGGGGCATTGTTAAAAGACTCGCAAAATTTATTACACCTACAGACTACTACCCTCTGCTTGCTCTTCCATGTGAGTATTAATGATACTGCCAGGGGAGTCCTGGTAAGCAGCAAGAAGACTCTGGGGGTGATGGTCAAGGGCATGTGGGCCCAGGTGGGTTTCTCTTTGATCCTGCTGGTGAGGGGGAGGGCAGTGAGAAGGAGGAGTGGACAGATCCTGCTGGTGTGCAGCTGGCATTGGCAAAACGGACTTGGTTTCTATGACCATGGGACCCTTTTCGAGGATTGAGGACTGCTTGGAAGACCCACTTGACTAAGTGGGACAAAAACATCTTTGCCAAGAGGCTGGCCAACCTGATAAGAAGAGCTTTAAACTAGGAACAACACGAGAGGAAGAGGATGATCAATAATCAAGTGCGAAAGTGGTGGGAAGGGTTCGTACAAAATGTATGAGGAGTGATACGAACAGGACAGACTTCATAATAAAAAATAAAGGGCTGAAAGGGGTGCACTTCCAGTGTGTTTACATAAATAAGGAAGTATCTGTGGGAAAAAAGAAAGCGCTCATATAGTTTCTGGGAAATCAGCATGACTGCATGCTTCTTAAAGTGCCTGTGCACATATGCAGGGAATATGGGGAAAAAACAAGAGAAATCAGAGCTCTGCTAGTAGTTGCAGGGCTATGATCTCATTGACAACATAGAGATGTAGTGGGATAGCTCACATGACCCAAGAACTGAAATGCATGGTGAAGTGCAGGTTAGTGCACATTGCCTGGGTTCCTCTCCAACATGACCCAGTTTTAACTCTTGGAGGTGCGGTGGGGTAGCTTCCAGAAGTACTGTAGTGGATGGAGCCAGGCTGCTTAGGAAAGACAGGCTGGGAAGGTGAGGAGGAGCAATTGCCCAGTCTGTGAGAGAACAGCTGGAATGCATGGAGCTCTGCTTTGGGTTGTATGATGAGCCATCTGATAGCGTGTGGGTCAGGATTAGAGGGCAGATCAGCATGGGTGACACTGTGGTGGGTGACTACTACAGATCACCTGATCAGGAAGAAGTAGACAAGGTCTTCTTCAGACAGTTGGAAGAAGCCTCACGTTCGCTGGCCTTGGTCCTCATGGGGTACTTGAACCGTGTCAAATGTCTGTTGGTGGGACATCACAGCAGGGCACAAGCAAGCCAGCAGTTTTCTGGAGTGTACTGATGAAAACTTCCTGACACAAGTGACTAATGAGCTGGACCTCCTACTTGCAAATGAGGAAGAATTGGTGGTGGATGTGAAGGTCAGGGGCAGCCTTGGCTGCAGTGATCATGCAGTGTTTAAGCTTAGGATCCAGAGAGGAAAGAGCAATGCAAAAAGCAGGACCGGAGCCCTGGACTTTAGGAGAACAGAATTTGGACTCTTCTGGGATCTGCTTGGAAGAATCTCATGGGTTATGGTGCTGGACAGAGGGAGGTCTAGGAGAGCTTCTTGATTTTCAGAGATTCCCTCCTTCAAGTTCAAGAATGGTTCATCTTGACAAAGCAGTAAGTCAAGCAAAGGTGGCAGAAGGCCAAAATGATGAACAAGCGGCTCCTGCATAAACCCATAAATGGTAAATACAAAGGAACCATTTGTGATTCCAAGTCCTTGTTCTGATGTCTACCAGCTGAGAGATTACTAGTGGAAAGTATCCTTTCTAGTTTCTTGTTCTTGTTCTTCATGCATCTGCTTCTGGCTGCTGTTGGATATGAAGTTAAAAGGATCTTTGTTCTTACCAAAAAAGTGTGAACAGATCTTACCCTCTCTGTGCTCTGAGACAAAGAAGAGAACTTGATGTTAAGCTTAAATGGAAACATCTAAATACAGTAGGTTAATCCCCAACTTGCTCAACTTGAGCTGATGATCAGATGTCTAAAATGACATGCTTGCAAGATCCAAGAGCTGGTACTGAATGTTGGGGAAACTGGCCTTGCACAGAAAGGTCCTTCTGCTGTCTGAGTCATTCTGGGAATCAAATTTGTGTATGTGCATACAGCTGTCTGAGGAAAAAGAGACCATGTAGGGCACCATGTTTCCACCTTAAGGAGAAGTCAGTGAGTGAGACAGTTTGTGTGTAGGGGTTCACTCTTCTTCAATCGCTGTGGTACGTAGCCCACACAGTGGTAGACAGTTGTACAAAAACATTTTGCTTTTTTCAGTGCCAGGTGATGTTTCCTCTTTCATGTTCTTTGAAGAGCTGGATTTTATTGTCCTCTTCCTCTACACTGTTCTACTTCTGAACAATCTAATACTGTTCCAGAGAGGTTGCTATACACTAAAAATAACATTATCAGCATTGCTTTTTTTGGCAGATAGGGTAGAATTAATCTCTCACTAAAATATTGCCCATACCTGTCAAAAAGGAATATTGTTCCTTTTGAGTTGTTAGAGCTGTTCTCACTTAAAGGACCCAACTACTGGTTTGTCTTTTGACATATATCAAGAGACTTAGGGTGAAATATTTTAAAGAATATCTGGGGACCAGCTGCCCCAGTCTTATTAATTTTCAATGTAGTTTCACCCTACATTTCCTAACTCTTTCTGGCCCTTGAAGTATTTATGTCCTCAAGGCCGATTTTCATGCCAAATAGAACATCAGTCCATGTTTATGAATTGTTCAAAAGTTATTTTGGTTTAGCTGACGGTGCATTAATCAACTCTGTGTGCCTTGATGTGCTAAAGTTGCTTATTTACTCAGGTCTTTGATTTTTAATATTTCTGGTTTGAATGCCATTTTTATAAGGGTCTTGAAGGGTCTTGGGAGTTTTTCCTGATTACATGCACCATTTTTTTTTTCTCAGTTTCTTTGATCTTGTGAACTAGATTATTTGACCAGTGAGTTGGCTATGCTTTGGACTTTTGATTTATTTAGATGTGCCTTTAGCTGAGTTTGAAGGTGGTGAACATCTAGTTATGGTTGACTAAAGTTGGCTTTTAATTTTATTTTTATCTTACTTTAATGATTTTGATTAATGGTTACCTGGAATTGTGGAGCAGTTTCTGAATCCTCAAATGCAGTTCTAAGACACAAAAGGAAATAGCATTATTTCATCCTGTTCACAAATCTGCATGGTTCCATGCTGTATTACTCAATACATTTATTTGCATTGTTGTTGTTATCAAGTACAAAAGTGTACTTCTCGTTTTAATCACTGTTTTTAATACCAGTGCTGCTATATTTTCCATTGTTAACACGCGCATGACCATCTGCTGTTGCCTGTATTGTGTCAAATTGTTTTCTCCTCCTTATTGCCTCACTCCTCCAGGAAAAGTGTTGAGTTGGCTAGTGTGATACTTTCAGTCTCTAGAACTGTTGGCAGGACAAAGAGAACAAGGGCTAAATACCTCCTGCGACAGGCCAGGGTACATACGGGTGCCTCTCCAATACCCTTTGCTTCCTGCCAAATCTTCCCAGAGCAGTGAGACCGCACCCTGTTTGTCACTGAGATCTCAGTTGCAGTTAAACAGCCTTTTCCCATTTGGGTGGCCACAGAAACACACCTGCCTTCACAGCCTCCCCCAAGCCACACGCTTAGATTTGTTTGGTTTAAAAGCTGAGTTCTGCCTTTGTTTTTTCTTCTCTGTCCTGGTGCATCCCCTCCAAAAAATTGCAGGAGGCGCTCCAATACTGCCAGTGACATGTTAGAGAGACTGTTTAGGCTATCTGTGTTTCACGAGGTGATACTGAAGACCTCTCCTTGAGTTCTGCTTCAGAGGAAATGAGAAGAGAGCGAGTCCCCCTTTCCTCTAGGAAAGTGCCCTAGGAGGATGAAGATACGTTTTGGAGGGGAACTAGCAGGTGGTTTGTGCATGCATGGTTGTTTGAATTCCTTCAGCCCTTGCTGAAAGGTCTACCCTGCTTCTTTCCAGAAGAAACTATCCTGGCCTTTCCAGCATAATTCTTCCTGACCCTCCAAAAATCTCCATTTGCATTTTAACACAATTTCTTTTTCTTGGGAACAGCTCCCTCTGAGCCTAGCTCCCAGCACATTCACCTGATTTCATCACACATTTATAAAAGGCTATGTCCATGCCTTTTATTGGCAAGGAGAGCTGGCTCTGGGATACATCTATCAAGAAGGCGACTCTTCTCTTAAAGGATGCAGTGGGCATTACATTCTTGTGTGGACAGAACCGTCCTATTCAACCTTTCTTCCAATACAGAAATGTTACTACTCATGGATTCCCTGGATACACTATAGGTGATCTTAGGAAACTAGATATTCAAGACCAAACACTAAGTCACAGACTTCACTATGGAGAGGACAGCTAAGAGCAGTGATTTAAACAGAGATCTATAATATCTGTTTGGGGAAGTCCCTGAGCTGCTGACACCTACAAGAAGCGAAGGTGGAAACAGAAGAAATAAAGTAGCATTTGCTTTGTATTTATAGCCTTTGCAAGACAGCTGACATTGGCATGACAGGCAGTCTGCTGTGTTGAATGGCTCTTAGATTAATCCACGGCAGCAATTCTTCCAGAGACCCAAATGTGGTAATCAGGGCAAAGTTTGGGGATAACTGACCTCCCATGTATCTGTAGCTCTTATATAGGACACCTAGGGCAATGTGTGCCTGCACACAAGCATACGGATGCATTTGCACATGACAACATATGCAAATGCACTTCCATGAAAATCTACACTTACAAAGAAAGAAATGAATGGTCTGTCCTCAGAATAAGAACATGTGTGTTTATTCACATGGAGCCAAAGCTAGGAGTGCAGAGAAGAAATTTTTCATCTTATCCTGTGAAAAATCATCTTGGCAGTGCCACTCTCTTCTCAGATACAATCACAGAATCACAGAATGATAAGGGTTGGAAGGGACCTCTGGAGATCATCTAGTCCAACCCCCAAGACAGAGCAGGTTCATCTAGAGCAGATTGCACAGAAATGCATCCAGGCGAGTTTTGAATATCTCCAGAGAAGGAGACTCCACAACCTCTCTGGGCAGCTTGTTCCAGTGCTCTACCACCCTCAAAGTAAAGAAGTTCCAACTCATGTTTAGATCGAACTTCCTATGACCAAGTTTGTGCCCGTTACTTCTTGTCCTGTCACTGGGCACCACTGAAAAAAGACTGGCCCCAGCCTCCTGGCACCCACCCCTTCAGTATTTGTAAGCATTAATAAGTTCACCCCTCAGTCTTCTCTTCTCCAGACTAAAAAGACCCAAGCCCCTCAGCCTTTCCGCATAAGAAAGATGTTCTAGTCCCCTAATCATCTTTGTAGCCCTTTGCTGTACCCTCTCCAGCAGTTCCCTGTCCCTCTTGAACCGGGGAGCCCAGAACTGGACAGCATACCCCAGATGCAGCCTCAGCAGGCAGAGTAGAGGAGGAGGATAACCTCCCTCGACCTGCCTGCCACACTCTTCTTGATGCACCCCAGGATGCCATCGGCCTTCTTGGCCACAAGGGCACATTGCTGGCTCGTGGTCATCCTGTTGTCCACCACGACTCCCAGGTCCCTTTCCACAGAGCTGCTTTCCAGCAGGTCAGCCCCTAACCTGTACTGATGCATGGGGTTATTCCTCCCCAGGTGCGGTACCCTACTCTTGCCTTTGTTGAATTTCATAAGGTTCCTTTCTGCCCAACTCTCCAGCCTGTCCAGGTCCCGCTCAATGGCAGCGCAGCCTTCCGGTCTGTCAGCCACTCCTCCCAGTTTTGTGTCATCAGCAAACTTGCTGGAGGCACACTCCATCCCTTCATCCAGGCCATTGATGAATACATTGAACAGGACTGGACCCAGTCCTGACCCCTGGGGAACACCACTTGTTACAGACCTCCAACTAGGCTCTGTGCCACTAATCACAACCCTCTGAGCTCTATCTATCAGCCAGTTTTCAATCCACCCCACTGTCCGTTCATCTAACCCGTTCATCTACTTCTGGAAGCTACCCCACCACACCTCTATGATCCCATAGCTCTGCAGCCAGGCCACGGAGGAAAAACTGGGTCATGTTGGAGAGGAACCCAGGCAATGTGCACTAACCTGCACTTCACCTTACAGCCTCTGAAGTTCCCAGAATAAAAACATAGAATCATAGAACAGCCCTGGCTGGAAGGGACCTTGAAAGATCATCTGGTCCCATCTTTTGTAGGAAAGAGCTTACCTCACACACTATCCATTTGCATCTTCGAAACCTCCAGTGATGGGGACTCTACCACACCCCTGGGGAGGTTGTTCCAGCAAATGAGTCTTCTCACAGTAAAAAGTTTCTTTCTTATATCAAGGTGAATCTCTCCCAGTGCAACTTGGACCTGTTGCCCCTTGTCTTCTCCACGTGGCTCCCTCTGAAGGGAGAGCCTCTGTCCTCTGTATAGCTGCCTTTTAAGTACTGGAATACTGTGATGAGGTTCCCCCTAAGCCTTCTCTTCTCCAGGGAGAAAAGACCTAACTCCTTTAGTCTTTCCTCATAAGGCAGGTTCTCCAGCCCTTTGATCATCTTTGTGGCCCTTCTTTGGACCCTCTTCAGTCTGTCCATGTCTGACGTGAGTTGTGGGGACCAGAACTGGACACATTACTCCAAGTGTGGCCTGACAAGAGCTGAGTAGAGTGGGGTGATCACATCTCTATCTCTGCCAGTAATGCCCCTAGAGATGCAGCCCAGGATCTGGCTTGCCTTTGCTGCTGTAGCAGTACACTGCTGACTCATGTTCAGCTTATTGTCCACCAGGACCCCCAGGTCCTCTTCAGCAAGGCTGCTCCCCCAGCCACACAGTTCCTAGCCTGTACTGGGCTCTTTGGTTATTTCATCCCAGGTGCAGGACTTTGCACTTGTCTTTGTGAAGCTTCATACTGTTCTTGCTAGCCCACTCTTCCAGCCTGTCCAGGGTGTTCTGTAAGATGGCCCTCCCTTCTGATGTGTCCATCTCACCACCCAGTTTAGTGTCGTCACAGAACTCGGTGAAGGTGCTTTCAAGCTCACCATCCAGATCATTTATGAATATGTGGAACAGCGTGAGGCCCAGTATCAATCCTCAGGGAATTCCACTTGTGACAGGCTGCCAGTCTGACTAAAACGACTGATCACCACGCACTGAGGGCATGCAGCCTGTTAGCCAATTACCCACCCGTCTCACAGACCACCCGTCCATCTTGCCAGTTTGTCCAGGAGAAGGCTGTGGGAAATAGTGTCAAACACTTTGCTGAAGTCCAGGTAAACAACATGCACTGCTTCTGTCCTCATGTTGACAGAAAATGTTGTTTTGTTGTAGAGTGATCAGGTTAATCTGGCATGATATGACTTTGGTAAATCCGTGCTGGCTTTTCCCAATCACTTCTTTCATTTGGGTAATAGTATAGAATCATAGAATCATAGAATCATAGAATAGTTTGGGTTGAAAGGGACCTTTAAAGGTCATCTGGTTCAACCCCCTCTGCAATAAGCAGGGACGTCTTCAAATAGATCAGGATGCCCAGAGCCCCATCCAACCTGACCTTGAATGTTTCCAGGGACGGGGCATCTACAACCTCTCTGGGCAACCTGTCCCAGTGTTTCACCACCTTCATCGTAAAAAATTTCTTCCTTATACCTAGTCTGAATCTACCCTCTTTTAGTTACAACCATTACCTCTTGTCCTATTTCTACAGGCCCTACTAAAAAGTTTGTCCCCATCTTTCTTATAAGCCCCCTTTAAGAATTGAAAGGCCGCAATAAGGTCTCCCTGGAGCCTTCTCTTTTCCAGGCTGAACAATCCCACGACTCTCAGCCTTTCCTCATAGGAGAGGTGTTCCATCCCTCTGATCATTTTTGTGGCCCTCCTCTGGACCCACTCCAACAGGTCCATGTCTTTCCTTTACTGAGGACTCCAGAGCTGGATGTAGTACTCCAGGTGGGGTCTCAGGAGAGCAGAGTAGAGGAGCAGAATCACCTCCCTTGGCCTGCTGGCCACACTTCTTTTTATGCAGCCCAGGATACAGTTGGCTTTCTGGGCTGCAAGCACACATTGCTGGCTCATGTCCAGCTTTTCATCCACGGGTATCCCCAAGTCCTTCTCCACAGGGCTGCTCCCAATCCCTTCATCCCCCAGCCTGTATTGATACCAGGGGTTGCCCCAACCCAGCTGCAGGACCTTGCATTTGGCCTTGTTGAACCTCATGAGGTTCACATGGGCCCACTTCTCGAACTTGTCCAGGTCCCTCTGTATGGCATCCCATCCCTCAGGGGTGTCAACTGCACCACTCAGCTTAGTGTCATCTGCAAACTTGCTGAGGGTGCACTCAATCCCACTGTCTATGTCATTGATGTAGATATTAAACAGTACTGGTCCCAATATGGACCCCTGAGGGACACCACTTGTCACCGATCTCCATCCGGACAGAGAGCCATTGACCACCACACTCTGGATGCAACCGTCCAATCAATTCCTCATCCAATGAACAGTCAATCCATCAAATCCACCTCTCTCCAATTTAGAGAGAAGGACGTTGTGGGGGACCGGGCCTTACGGAAGTCCAGATAGATGACATCCATAGCCCTTCCCTTGTCCACTGATATAGTCACTCCATCACAGAAGGTCAGGCAAGACTTGCCCTTGGTGAAGCCATGCTGGCTGTCCCGAATCACCTCCCTGTCCTCCATGTGCCTGAACATACACCTTCTAGGAGGATCTGTTCTATGATCTTCCCAGGCACAGAGGTGAGGCTGACAGGTCGATAGTTCCCAGAGTCCTCCTCTCTACCCTTTTTAAAAATGAGTGCAATGTTTCCCTTTTTCCAGTCACCAGGGACTTCACTTGACTGCTGTGACTTTTCAAACATCATGGGCAGTGGCTTGGCAACTACATCAGCCAATTTCCTCAGGACTCTGGGATGCATCTCATCAGATCCCATAGACTTATATATGTTCAGGTTCCTCAGGTGGTCTCGAAACTGATCTTCTCTTACAGGGGGAGACACCGCTCCCTCAATCCCTGTCTTGACGTCCATCCACTCGAGAAGTGTGGGAAGAGAGGTTGCCAGTTAAGACCGAGGCAAAAAAGTTGTTGAGTACCTCAGCCTTCTCGTCTGTTGTTAACCAGTTTGCCAGGCGAGTTCATTGGGGGGTACACTTTCTTTGACCTTCCTTTTCTGGCTGACACATCTCTAGAAGCCCTTCTAATTATTCTTTGTGTCCCTTGCCACGTTCAGCTCCAGCCTCACCTTGGCCTTCCTGACTCCATCCCTACACAACCGGGCAACATCCCTATACTCTTCCCAGGATACCTCTCCCAGGATACCACTGCCTGTGCATTTCCTTCTTGCCCTTTAGTGTGACCAGGAGATTTTGACTCATCCATGCCGGTCTCTTGCCTTCCTTTCCTGATTTCTTACAAAGGGGGACTGACAGCTCTTGAGCTCTGTGGAAAGCATCCTTAAAGATCTGCCAGCTCTGTTCTCCTCCCTTGTCCCTGAGGGCAGTTTCCCAGGGGGTCTTTTTGAGTAACCCCTTGAACAGCTGGAAGTTTGCTTTCCTACAATTCAGGGTCCTGACTTTACTCTTTGTCCGTTCCATACCCCTCAGGACTCCACCAGTGCATGATCACTGTAGCCCAGGCTGCCTCCAATCTTGATGTCACCGATTAGCTCGCTTGCATTGGTGACCATCAGGTCCAGTATCGCATCCCCTCTGGTAGGGCTGTCTATTACTTGGCTTAAGAAGTTATCCCCCATGCACTCCAGGAGTCTCCTGGATTGCCTACAGCTTGCCATGCTACTTTTCCAGCAGACATCAGGGTGGTTGAAGTCCTCCAGCAGGATGACAGCCTGCGAGCGCGATGCCTTCTGTAGCTGGAGCAAGAAAGCTTTGTCAATAGGCTCCCCTGGATTGGGCGGCCTGTAATAAACACCAACCATAAGGTTCCCTTTGTTGCCTCGGTCTCTAATTCTTACCCGTAAGCTTTCAATGTGCTCATGGCTATGCTTCAGAGACAGCTCTTCCAATCTATCCATTTCTTGACGTAGACAGCATAGTAGTTTCTAGGAGGACTAGTTCCATTACTTTGCCAGGGACTGCAGTAAGACTAATGGGCCTGGAGTTTCCTTGGTCCTCTTCTGGGCCTTTCTTGTAGATGGTGTGGCATTAAAGGGCAAAGTAATTTGGCAGAAATTAAAGCCCCTTGCGTTCTGGCTTGTTCTCAGATATCAGAGGGGCTGGGGGCGGCTGGGCTTAGATTCTGAGTGATGCCCAATTCTCTGTGTTACAAGTCTGGTCGTGTTAAATATATACATTGAACTCTCATGATTACAGATGCACTTGTAACACCATACACCTTCAGTCTAGTCGCATTCCATGAACTAGCACGGCCACACTTAAGGAATCTGGTCGCGTTCAATGAGAACTCTCATGGCTAGATTAACGAATAGTGCAATTTATTGAAGCAACAGATGCACAAGTTTTTTTGGATTGCTGGTGATAGCACTACTGCCCACAAACCATGTGCACATACCTAGAATATGAGTAATATAGCCTGGCTACAAACGCGTTAAGTTATAAACCAACTCTAGAGATTTCTAAGTTTCCCAGGAAAGCACTCGGTATAACCAAAACCCAAACCACTCGGTTCAAATCTTACCCAAAGGCTTCCCTATGCAGGGGGAACAGCTCTGCAGAGCTGTTCCTACCATGCACTGCAGGGATGGTTCGAGAGGTAGAGCTTGGGGGCAGGTCAGGCTGCAAGCGGTCAGCACAGCTCCACAGAGCTGTGCAGAGCACAGGGGCATGCTCAGATCCTGGGGGGCATCAGCCCTTCCTTTCACTTACCTAGGATGGGCAATAACCCCACACACACGGCAGTCCACATGGCCAGGCCCGCTCTGTCTCACCTCTCTCCAGCTTCTCTCTGCCTGCAGAACAGCTCTGCCCACATCTTCCCTGTCTGTGCCTCTGTCACTCCAGTCAGTCCTAGTCCCTCCTAGTCACTCCCTCCATCTATGACAACTGTGAAGGTGAGAGGCGAGGGCTGGAGAAGCAGAAGAAGTTGAAGCTGTTGGTGCACTCCCGCGTGTCTCTCACCCTGCAGGTGCAATACCAGAGTGCTCCTTTGGCAGGAAAACCTCTGTTGGGCAAAAGGTGATGTGTTGCTGCAGGGCCACCATGACCTTCCTCTGAGGAAGGACAGCAGGGTGCTGCTGGCACTTCAGAGCTGGCCCTGGGGGTGGCAGATTGTCCTCCCAGTAGCTCCATGTCCCTTGATGCTGCTGAGCTGATCCTCCCAGATAGGATCCCTCTGAGCCCAGCTCCACTTGGACAGGGCACCCCTAGGCATATGTGCTCCCCACCCTGCTCCCCCTGCTCTAGCCCAGCACCCTACTCCTCCACTCACTCCCTCCTGCTGACACTTCTCCACCTGCTTCTTCCTTGGCAAGGGCCTCCCAGACCATCCAAGCAGCAAAGGCCCTACAGGCCCCTGGGCAAGTGAGACCTGGGTTGTCCTTGGTGCTGAAGGTCTGGGGCAGATGTGCAGGCTCAAACACTCCAGCTCATCCCCTAAAACTCATGTGCACAGGACTCAGCAGGGACCAGGCTGTTGGGGCTGCTCAGCAGAGCAGGGACACTCCCTTCTCTGTGCCCATCCTACTCAGCAGGAACCCAGTGCTCTCGCTAGGACCTGAGCCCTGACAATGTGTCTTGACTGGTACCACCATTTCGGAGAAAATTGCTGACTCAACGGACTGTCTGAAGCCTTCCCCTCCCCTCTCTTTTCATGGGTCCTCCAACATGGCCCCTTGGGGAAGGGATCCAGGACAGGAGTGGGAAGGGGAGTTGCAGAGGGTAGAGGAGCCCGCTGAAACTGGAGGCTTGGTCCTGGGAAAAGAACCAGGGGGATGCAAGGCCAAGGTGGTGTATGGTGCCCTGGGCCACTTGGGGCTTCCCCAGCATAATAGGACATGCTGGGCTCCCTACAGCCACCAAACTCATGGAGGGCTGGCTGCCTGGCCCAGGGCACCCTCCGTATCCTCCTTGTTGGGGTCCTGCCAGAAAAATTCCATTTAGCCCTCAGTGTACAAACATGACCATATATGCACATGGAGCCAACACATCATCTACACGGGAAAAGACCCTCTGCAGCTCAGCTCCTGCTTTTCCACTACTCTGGGGCTCCCTGAACAACATGAGGTTTCAAAACTCAATTCACCTGTGGGTTTCCATGTTCAAATTGTAGTCCTTCAATGCTTATTGTGCTGCTTCTTAAATAACCTTCTTTCTCTGTTGCTTTGTGCCTGTGGGAGAGACTGAGGAGAACAAAAGAAGGTGGTCAGCATGGTCATGGGGTTTGTGTGCGCTTGTGAGATACTCTGCTGCTGCTGCTTCTGCAGAACCTTTCTGCCCCTTTCAGGGAACGCCAGCCCAGACTAGTCCCGACAAGCCTTCTCGCAACCAACTACAACAGACCTGGCTAGATTTAAAACCCCTCCTTCCAGTTCTGCCCTGGCCCTGCCTGTGTTTCAAGCACTATGCCCTTTTCCAGCTCTCTGGGACTGCAGAAATAGGTGGCCGTGTCTGCAGCTGATGCCGACAGCACTTCTGGGGAAAGGCGGGTTCCTGGAAGGCTCTGCAGAGCTGGTGACACAGGTCTGGAAGGATGAAGCAATGTGCTGGAGTCCCGTGAAAAGATACTGCAAAACTACACGCTGCAGCTCTCTGCCAGGACTCTGACGGATCCCGTCCCAAGCGTTGCTGCTGTCATGATGGGTACACCAGAGATATGGCAGGTAAGCGTGAAGGACTCTGAGACCTTCCCTACCGTGGGGCCAAAAGCTCTGTCTGCACCTGAGAAAGGGCACCTGCAACCCCAGGAGACAAGAATGAACAGGCAGGAACAGCTCAAGCAATCGCTTCAACTACTTCACAACTTCCCTGGGCTTCCACTTGTGACCTCCGGGATCCAGCAGATGCAAACACACATGCTCACTAGCTCTTGCTCCCATTATAGTTTCGGAGCTGGGAGAGAAACACAGATTTCCCCTTTCTCCAGGCAGCTCCCAAATGACCCTGTGTACCTCCCGCATTTACTCTGCTTGCCCCCCAGGGAGCAAAACTCCACTGAGTCACCTGAGCCATGCCCAAAACCAGAGCAGGGCTATTCACACAACTCCCCAGGTGAGCCACCACTGGGTAGCTGTCCTTGTGGGAACTGAAGGAAACAGCAAAACTTGTTTCCAAAGTTCAAGAGGTTTGGGAGTGTGAGAGGAGAGGGAATTGACATGAAACATGGGAAGAAGGCAAGCAGAAGGAATAGAGCAGAAGGAGACAGAAGCAATTCAAACATCTCTGTAAGAATCAAATATTTGAAACCGGTATGCTGTAACTACACAAATCTCTGCGAGCAGCACTGAATAAATGTGGGAATGGTCGTCTTTCCAGCCCCAAGGCCCAGAGCCTGGACCCTGACAGGAGGTTTCTGTTAAAGCTTAGCTAGGTTTCCTGTCCCTGTGCCAACAGTGCAGAAGTAGCGGGCAGCGTCCCGGGGGTGCAGAGCACGCAGGGACAGAGATGACTCGGACCGGGAATTGTCCCGGGCCACTGTGGCTCGACCCTCCACTGCTGGCCCGTACTTCTTTGTGCTACCCGAGCGGTTGATGTAGGCAACACACTCGAGACTGCCACGGGGGGCCTGTCGGTACCACAGAACTCCATGAAATTCAAAGCTGTAGCCGGATCCGCGGCAGGAGAGGAGCACGGAGTGCCCGGGCGCTCGCAGCCCTCCGCCGGTCTCCTCCAGCCTCAGCTGCGCCCACACCCCTGCGGACGGAGAGCGCAGGCAGCCGGGCAGGGCGCGCCCACGGCCCGAGGACGTTCCCCCGCCGCCCCCCGCCCCGCCACAGCGACAGCCGCCACCCCCCTCTCTCCCGGCAAAGCCCCGCGCCCGGGGCAATGCCCCGCCTGCCCTCCCCGGGGCTGAGCCGCGCCTGCTGCCGGCACTCCGGCCGCTGCCCGAAAGACGCGCTCCTCTCTCCCTGTCACACTCCCTGTCCCTCTCCCTCCTCCTTCCCCCACCCGCCCCCGCCACCCGCTCCCCGCTTCCCCGCTAAGGAAGGCGAGCGCCAGGCGACAGCGCGCCCGGCGCGGCAGCAGCCGCAGCCCCGGGGCCCCGCGACGGGCAGGGCCGCCCGAGGGCAGCCGCAGCCCCGGGCCCAGCCCCGGGCTCGCTGCCCTCCCCGCCCGGCTCTCACCTGCCGGCCCCGCGGCCAAGGACAAGGCCAGGAGCCACGGCCCCAGCCCGGGCGCCATCATGCCCTGCCGCGCCGGGGCCGGCCGGGGCCGAGCGGAGCCGCGCTCGGGCCCGCTCCTGCCCGCCCCCACCACACCCGCCCCGCCCCGGCCCGGCCCCCCGGGGCCGCGGCCCCTTCGGGGGAGGAGAAGGGCGGGTGCGGAGAGGGACGCGGAGCAGGGGCGGCGGCAGAGGAGGAGCGCGGCGCGCCGGCGGACGAAGGCTCCTGTCCCTCAGGTCCCAGCGCGGCTCCGGCGCTGTCCCGGCTTGTCGCCCTGCCGAGCCCTGCCTCGGCCAGCCGCCGCTGGGGCCGGCCCCAGCCCCAGCGCTAGCGCCCCGGCCCCAGCGCCAGCGGCAGGGACAGGCTGTCGGCCCACAGCGTCCCCTCGCAGGACCCTCCCCGTGCCCCGCACCCCCAGCCCGCCGTGGCCTCACTCCCATCCCTGCCCGCGGGGACCAAGACACACAGAGGGCTGTGCTGCACTCCATACCTCATGATGTCATAGGAAGCAATAAAAGCTGGGTGAAAGAAGATGGAAACGGGGAAATTCAGAGTTAGGACATCTGTCTTTCTCAAGGTACAGTTTTCTGTGATGAAGGCCTGCTTTCCTAGAAATGGCTAAACATCTGCCAGCTGATGGGAAGTCGGGAATGAATTCCTTATTTTGCTTGGCTTGTGCAAGCAGCTTTTGCTTTTCTTATTAAACACTTTTTATCTCAACACACACGTTTTCTCACTTTTAATCTTTTGATTCTCTCCCCCATCCCACTGCGGGTAACTAAGTGAGCAGCTGTGTGGGGCTTAGCTGCCTACCGGGGTTAGGGACGGTAGGCTGCCCACAACCTTGTCCAGTTCAGTTTTGAGTATCTCCAAGAATAGAGACTACACAGCCTCAGGTAGTTACACACACTGCAAAGTCCCCCATAGCAGTTTCTTCTCTATGCTAATCAAACCCACTTCTCTCAGGCTCTCCTTGTATGTCACATGCTCCCTTCCTCATCTTCATGGCCCTTCTTTGCATTTTCCCTGGTATGTCCATGTCTTTCCTGGGCTGGGGAGTCCAGGAGTGGATGCTGTACTCCACAGTCTCACCAGTGCTGAGCTCAAGAGCAGTCCATCCCAATGAGCAAGGAGTCAGGTCAAAATGCCAGGAAGCCTGCATGGATGAACACAGGCAGGGAAAATGCAGGCCCACTGCTGAATGGGGTGGGGGACCTGGTGACACAGGGCATGGAAAAGGGCTGAGGTACTGAATGTCTTATTCACTCAGTCTTTCCAAGCAAGACTGGCCTTCAGGAATCCCGGGTGCCAGAGCCCAGGAGGAAAAAGGCGGGAGTAAGGAAGCCATACCCTTAATAGAAGAGGATCACGTCAGGAAATGCTTCTCCAAACTGGACATACATACGTCCATGGGCCCTGTGGGATGTACCCTAAAGTGCTGAGGGCGCTGGCCGATGTCACTGCGAGGCCACTTTCAAGAATCTTGAAACATTCATGGTGATGGAGAGAAGTGTCTGAGGACTGGAGGAAAGCACATGTCAGTCTTGTCTTCAAGAAGGGTAGGAAAGGGGACCCAGGGAACTTCAGGCTGGTCAACCTCACCTCATTTGCTGGTAAGGAAATGGAGCAACTAGTCTTGGAAACTATCTCCAGGCAAATGAAGGGCAAGAATATCATCAGGATTCACCAAGGGAAAGTCATGCTTGACCAACATGATAATCTTCTATGATGAAATGACCGATGTGGTAGACGAGGGAAGAGCAGTGGGTATTGTCTTCCTGGGCTTCAGGAAGGCTTTCAACACTAACATCATAAACCCTATCATCATCATAAAGAAGATGATGAAATCCGGGCTGGATGAGCTGACAGTCCGGTGGGCTGAAAACTGGCTGAACAGCCAGGCCCAGAGAGTGGTAATGAACAGCAACTAGGCAAGGACCATCTGCCTCGATACTCTGGCAACATTTGGTCTAATGCAGCCCAGGAAACCATGAGCATTCTTTTGTGCACGGGCACTTAACTCCTTCTGGGGTTCTCTTGTACTGTGGAGCCCAGAACTGGACCCAGTACTCCAGGTGTGGCCACATGAGTGATGAGTAGACGGGGAAGGATTACCCTCGACCTGCTGGCAAAACTCCTTCTAATGCAACCCAGAATACCATTAGCTGCCTTTGCTGCTGTGGTGAGTTAACTTCTGGTGGCTGCCAGACTCTGCCCAATCAACTGTGGGTCTTCTGCTCGAGCTACAGTCCTTCAGGAAAAGACTGATCCAGCATGGGTGCCACAATTCCTGCCAGAAAATCTGTTCCAGCATGGGCTCTTCATGGGCTGCAGCTTCCTTCAGGGTGTCTTCACCTGCTGCAGCATGGGGCCCTTCACGGGTGGCAGTGTGGACATCTGCTCCAGCGTCATTGTCTATGGGCTGCACAGAGATAACCTGCTTCACCCCAGTCTTCTCCATGCGCTGCTGACAAGCGATTGCTGCCTCCAGGCTCTTTTGTTATGATTAACTGGCTGAGTTCATCCTGCGACAAGGGATGTGTGCAGCCCAGCACAGGCGGGAAGGTCAGGTGGTATGAGCAGCACAGGAGGGCACAGAACATGCCTGCACCTACGTCCTCGATGGGCAAGGGCCTTGCTGCTAGCACCACTACACTCCACCCCTTGATCCACATACTGTCGACTTTTCCACCACTATTGTAATTTGTGGGTTACATGCAGAAGCCACAAGCTCTTCCTGGCAGCCAGAAAGTCTCCTCTGCACAGAGTAATTACTATAAGTAATGACACCAGCATAGTAGCAAGTGAAACAAATAATGATCATGAAAACAGGTGTGGTGTTGGAGGGAAAGCCACCAGAGATGTCCCACCACATGGCAACAGCAGTGCTAGCCACCTGTTCAGCAGACTGAATACCTCTACTTTATCGTTCATCAGATTCCAGCAACGATGGTATTTCTTGGTCCAACTTGGCAGTAAATTGGAGCGTACTGTTTAGGAAGCCTCCAGTTCCCAATATTGGAGGGTGGAGGGGGGTATTGTCCACTCTTGCTTAATTAATTAGTGGTACTGATGTCTTTTTTATCATTCTATTTCTACTGAATGATTGGTTTTCTATAGCTATTACAACTAATGGTTCTATTAATCTATAACTAGTACTATTCTCTGAACATGTCATGGTTCTGTTGTGGTCACCCCAGGCCACTGCGTGCAATATGGGTGAAGTCCCACTAGCACTAGACTAACAGTGGAAGACTGCAAGAGCTATTTTCCCTTTTTGTGGGATGTTATTTCATCCCGATGGGCTTTTAAGGTCCATGTCTGCTGACTGGCTCAGGAGGTACATGGGTCTTCTGCGGCATCATTTAGACACCATTTAGCCACACCCTATTCTGGACATCTTTGAATGTCTGGTGGGACAGTATGAGCAGATGTAGAGGGATCTACCCATGGAGGAATTAATGCATGTGTCCAAAGTCCTCATGCCAATGTCACCCAGACGACAATTGCTCAGACTGCCCAGAGGGTACACGGCTGCCCCTCCCAATCCTAGCACTCCAGACACCTCTCACGCCATGCAATACTCTGAGTGAACGGTAGTTCTTAACTTTTTGGAGTATATGAGGAATTATGGACATCTACATTGAAGTCCCAGGAAAGATTGTATTTGTTTCCTTTTCAGGACTTTCCCATGTGAACAGAGCAGCCGTAGCATGATCAGGCACTACAGAAGGTATACAAATACTCTGACTCTGGGGACTATATGGACTCCCCCACGTGCCTAACTGTATCCAAGTTTTAACAGGGTCTAGAAAGATACATTCCTACTGTTTCTCATCAGTCAGGTCTCTCTGTCCTGAGCAATGACACTAAAGTGTCTCATCTTCCTTCCACATCCAGTTTAAAGCTAATCATCTAGAATGAGTGGGTGGTGAAACAGCAACAACAGTTCCATTAGCTAGCTAACGCAGCAACATACCTGTTACGCAGCACCTGGAGCTGTAGTAAAGATAAGCACATGCACTGGGGCTGACACCACATGGGTGGCGTCTCCAGGCTCCTCCACTAGGTTTATCTGGCTGCTGCCATAAAAGATAATAAAAAATGTGCTATAAATACATTAGCAACAAAAGGAGGGCTAAGGAGAATCTCCATCCTTTATTGCATGCGGGGGGAAATATAGTGACAAAGGATGATGTTGTGTTAAAGGGCAAAGCAATTTGGCAGAAATTAAACCCCCTTGCTTTCCAGCTTGTCCTCAGATATCAGAGGGGCTGGGGGCAGCTGGGCTTACATTCTGAATGATGCCCAGTTCTCCCTGTTACAAGTCCGGTTGCCTTCAATATCTATATAGAACTCTCACCATTACAGATGCACTCGTAACACCATATGCTTTCAGTCTAGACCTGTTGCATGAACAGCATGGCCACCTTTACGAAATTTGGTCATGTTCAATGAAAACTTGTGCGGCTGGATTAATGAATAGTGCAAGTTTATTGAAGCAACAGATGCACAAGTTCTTTGGATTGCCAGTGATAGAACTACTGCCCACAAAGCATGTGCACATACCAAGAATATGAGTAATATAGCCTGGCCACAAATGCATTAAATTACAAAACAACTCTACAGAGATTTCTAAGTCTCCCAGGGAAGCACTCGGCATAACCAAGTATTCGAATCTTACCCAAAGGCGTCCCTATGGGGGGCAGAGAGGCTCAGCCTGTCGACTGATCCCAGGTGTCAGAACAGCTCAGCGGTAGTATCTTCCCTAATATCCCTCCTTTCTTAAGCCTTTTTATACTATTTTTTACTTTACAGGGGGAGCTTCAGTTCTCTAGTCATAGATTTCTTTGTTGTAATTGGTGTAAACATTTCTCGTTTTGCTTTTAAAGGTATAGACCAAGAACAATCCAGAGCGCAAGCTCAGTGCGGGGTGGTCGCACCTTGGAGGAAGGTAGCTTTTGGGATGCAGGTGTGTTTTGGTATTAGAATGAGATTATAATGAGCAAAGTTCACCCAAGGATAGTATTTTGTCAAAATGTGACAGACTGTGGGCCCATTCCCAGGCATATTTATCAGATTCTAAAATACTTCACTACACATCACTACACACACTAAATAGGTTATTGTATCTTTGTACAGTAGCATTGTCTTTGACCAGGTATGTATCCTAGTTACCAGGGTGAATCTCCATCTCATTGTTCCA
The DNA here is from genome assembly GCF_030936135.1 of Gavia stellata. Lineage (NCBI taxonomy): Eukaryota > Metazoa > Chordata > Aves > Gaviiformes > Gaviidae > Gavia > Gavia stellata. The sequence continues at coordinate 7,539,506 of NC_082621.1, read as the reverse complement.
TAGTACCTTCCAGTTCCCGTCTTATCACAGAGCCTGGCCGCTGCGTCTCCACTCTGCTTCACCCTCCGTACAGTTTCTCTTAGAGTCAGCACACCAAGTTCCCCTGCTGTTGCCAACATCTAAGGTTGCCTAGGGGACTTCTGTGGGATGGAACCCTTGCATAACCGCCATACTCCACCCTGAAAGTTTCTTCAATGCTGTGCCTTTCTTTAAAATGCCAATATAGATTTAATTTCTAAGTCACCTCCAGCAATAATTCCACAGATGAGGAAAAGGCTGAGGTGCTTAATGCCTTCTTTGCCTCAGTCTTTAAAAGTAAGACCAGTTGTTCTCTGGGTACCCAGCCCCTTGAGCTGGAAGACAGGGATGGCGAGCAGAATGAAGCCCCCATAATTCAAGGGGAAACGGTTAGTGACCTGCTACACCACTTAGACACCCACAAGTCACCCACAAGGCTGGATGGGATTCACCCAAGAATACTGAGGGGGCTGGCAGAAGTGCTCACCAAGCCACTTTCCATCATCTACCAGCAGACCTGGCTAACCAGGGAGGTCCCAGTTGACTGGAGGTTAGCCAATGTGACACCCATCTACAAGAAGGGCCAGAAGGAGGACCCGGGGAACTACAGGCCTGTCAGCCTGATCTTGGTGCCAGGGAAGCTTATGGAGCAGATCACCTTGAGTGCCATCACGCAGCACGTACACGACAACCAGGTGATCAGGCCAGTCAGCATGGGTTTATGAAAGGCGAGTCCTGCCTCACTAACCTCATCTCCTTCTAGGACAAGCTGACCTGCTTAGTGGACGAGGGAAAGGCTGTGCATGTTGTTTACCTAGACTTTAGCAAAGCCTTTGACACCGTTTCCCACACCATTCTCCTGGAGAAACTGGCTGCTCATGGCTTGGACGGGTCCACTCTTCGCTGGGTAAAAAACTGGCTGGATGGCCGGACCCAAAGGGTTCTGGTGAATGGAGTTAAATCCAGTTGGTGGTTGGTCACAAGTGGTGTTCCCCAGGGCTCAGTATTGGGGCAGTTCTGTTTAATATCTTTATCAATGATCTGGATGAGGGGATTGAGTGCTCCCTCAGTAAGTTTGAAGATGACACCAAGTTGGGTGGGAATGTGGATCTGCTTGAGGGTAGGAAGGCTCTACAGAGGGATCTGGACAGGCTGGATCGATGGGCCGAGGCCAGTTGTATGAGGTTCAACAAGGCCAAGTGCCGAGTCCTGCACTTGGGTCATAACAACCCCATGCAACACTACAGGCTTGGGGACGAGTGGCTGGAAAGCTGCCCAGCAGAAAAGGACCTGGGGGTGTTGGTGGACAGCCTGCTGAATATAAGCTAGCAGTGTGCTCAGGTGGCCAAGAAGGCCAATGGCATCCTGGCCTGTATCAGAAATAGTGTGGCCAGCAGGAGTAGGGAAGTGATTGTCCCCCTGTACGTGGCACTGGTGAGGCCGCACCTCGAATCCTGTGTTCAGTTTTCAGTTTTTACAGCTTGTTCAGTTTCCCTCACACAGGAAAGACATTGAAGTGCTGGAGTGTGTCCAGAGAAGGGCGATGAAGCTGGTGAAGGGTCTACAGCACAAGTCTTATGGGGAGCGGCTGAGGGAACTGGGGTTGTCTGCAGAAAAGGAGGCTGATGCGAGACCTTATCACTCTCTACAACTACCTGAAAGAAGGTTGTAGCAAGGTGGGGGTCGGTCTCTTTTCCCAAGTGACAAGTGATAGGACAAGAGGAAGTGGCCTCAAGTTGCATCAGGGGAGGTTTAGATTGGATATTAGGGAAATTTTCTTCACCAAAAGGGTTGTCAGGCATTGGAACAGGCTGCCCAGGGAAGTGGTTGAGTCACCATCCCCGGAGGTGCTTAAGAGACATGTAGATGTGGCGCTTAGGGACATGGTTTAGTGGTGGACTTGGCAGTGTTAGGTTAATGGTTGGACTTGATGACCATAAAGGCCTTTCCCAACCTACACGATTCTATGATTTGCTAGCTGAGTTCATCCTGTGACAGGAAAATGTGCAGCACAGCGCATTGCAGAAAGACCTCAGATATGCGTAGCCCGATACATGCCTGTGCCCACTCAGGTCAACTGATTACGTGGATCATCAACCTGTCCCTGCAAAATAATCTTCTGGTAAGGATCACTACAGGGGCTACAAAGGCATGTATTGAGCCTGCGATATGCATACAGGTCCATCCTCTGCTATATTCACATGGCCTGGTATCGGGCAGCATCCCTTCAGGCCCACGCAGCACATGCTCCCGAGGAAGGGCTGGAGAGACTTCTGCAGCCACATAGGTCCTGTTGCCCCCAAGAGGTTTTCCCACCAGGACAACCATCACTGTCGTACGCTGGGCTTCACCACACTGGATTTGAGGGACAGCTTCTTGTGTCCTGGAGGCGATGACAGAAAGGACACTGATGGGTGCCCTGATGATGTCAACTACTTGCTCTTCACTGCTTCTCAAGAGTTTTCACAGGCTAGAACACTGCTAGGGGAGTAACAGGGCTGTGCCCAGATAATACAGTGGAGTGATGGTGGGGCAGGCAGGGGTGACAAGGGTACAGGAAGGGCAAGCGTGGGGAAAGGTGGAGCTAGGTGAGATGAAGCAGTTCTGGCTATGTGGACTCCCATGTCTGTGAGGTTATTTCCAATCCTGGCTAAGTGGGATGGGGAGACCTGTCTCCTGAGCACCTGAGCACGCCCCTGCAGGCTTAGCACCTCCCTGCTGGCATTTCCCACCCCCCATCTCTGCTGTTTCCTTAGTGTGGAATGCACAGTGGATGAAGCCCTATGGCACCTGTCCCCAGCGGGACAGCCCTGCAGCCTGGCAGGAAACAAGGGCAACAACAGGCTGCAGGATGGGAGGAAATACCTGGGGCTGGGGGTTATAGGCACACAGAGCTCTGAGGCACAGAAAGGGGTAAGGAGGTAGGAGGGGAAACTTTCCACACTGTGTCTCTTGTCTACACAAGGACAGAATGGGAGTGAGGCCAGGGCAGTACCATGACGTTCGGTGGTACCATCAGGCACCCAGTAGCAAACTCGAGCGGGTCTCCTGGATAAGCCATTATTCACCAGAGATTCAATTCAGGCCAGCAGTAGAGGGTCGAGCCACAGTGTCCCAGGACAATTCCCAGCCCAAGGCACCTCTCAGCCTGTGCCTCCTGCATCATGGGGTCTGTGCCCTCTATTTCTGCACTGTTTGCACAGAGACCACAAACCCAGCTGAGCTTTAACACAAACTGGGCTGGGGCCCAGACCCCAGCCTGTGGGGCAGGTGAGTACTGGGGAATCTCAGCACTGCTCCCAGGGAGTGAAGGGCCCTTGCTGCACAACATCGGTAGTCCTGGTATTTCAGTAAGAGCTTTCCCTGCACCACCCTAATCTTTCCCCCAACTCTCAAAAGCAATTTTGTAATCTGAGTAAGACATTCAGTATATTTCTTGACACCCAACCACCCTGACCACTCTGCCTGCCTGCAGCCACTCTCTGCCTTCCCTGGGTGCCCTTCTTCCCTGGGGAATCCGAAGCGCTTCAGCTTCAGCAACGGCATTGCGTACTTTCATGTACCTCCCTACGCCTAGGCATAGAGTGGGGGCGAATCATGGCCGGGTGTTGTCACAGCTCCAGAGACGTGGAAAACTTGAGTAGAGCAGGTCTGTGGGCAGAGAGGAGCTGGGGAGAGGTGAGCAGGAGCTGGTCTGGCCCTGAAGGACTCTCTGCGCATGGGATCATTACCCGTCCTAGCTAAGTGGACAGGCACGGTGGAGGAGTCGGAAGGCACCACACAGGGAGAACTCTGCATGCCCCAGCACCCCTGTTTTCACAAAAGAGCTGAGGTTGGAAGGGACCTCCAGAGGTCACCTGCTCCAAAACCCTGGCCTCAAGCAGACCACCTACAGCAGGTTACCCAGGACCACGTCCAGACAGATTTTGAATATTTCCAAGAAGGGGAATCCCTTAACCTCTCTGGGCATCCTGCGACATTGCTCAGGTACACTTACAGCATCCTCAAGTTCATATGGAGTCTCCTGTGTTTCAGCTTGTGTCCGTGGACCCTTTTCCTGTCACTGGGCACCACTGAAAGGAGCCTGCTGCCATCTTCTTTGCAGCCTCCCTTCAGGTATTTACATACACTGATGACATCCCCCCGCAAGTCTTCTCTTCCCTCACGGTAAACAGTCCCAGGCCTCTCAGCGTTTCCTCATAGAAGACATGCTCCAGTTCCTTCATCATCTATGTGGCCTGTTCATAGATTCTCCCCACTACATCCATGTCTCTCAACCCATTCCCCATTGCTCTTGAGCTACTGGGGGAGAAGAGGAAGAGGAACCGGGAAAGAACGAGTGAAGCTGATCCTGCTAAGAATGGGAGTGAGTAGGGGCAAGGTGCTTTCAATTTTCATATTTGCTTCTCACCATCCTACTTTTTTATGGTAATAAATTAAATTTACTGCACTGTGCAGGAAGGGCCAGGAACACCAGTGGTGCACAGTGATGGCACCTCACAGTCTGGGAACAGCCCTGAGGACACTTGGCCCCAGCAATCTCCCACCCAACAACTCGCCCACCCTGGGCTGGGCTGCAGCAGGTTTGTGTTGCAGCTCAGCTGGATTTCCTGTCTCCGTGCGAACGGTGCAGAAGTAGCGGGCAGAGTCCCGGGGCTGCAGGTCACGCAGGGACAGAGATGACTCGGACCGGGAATTGTCCCGGGACACCGTGGCTCGACCCTGCACCGCTGCCCCATACCTCTTTGTATTACCCGAGGAGCTGATGTAGGACACCCACTCGGGATTGAAACCGGGGGCCTGACGGTACCACCGAACTTCGTAACTCCCGAAGGTGAAGCCGGATCCGCGGCAGGAGAGGAGCACGGAGTCCCCGGGCGCTCGCAGCCCTCCGCCGGTCTCCTCCAGCCTCAGCTGCGCCCACACCCCTGCGGACGGAGAGCGCAGGCAGCCGGGCAGGGCGCGCCCACGGCCCGAGGACGTTCCCCCGCTGCCCCGGCGCCCCCCGCCCCGCCACAGCGACAGCCGCCACCCCCCTCTCTCCCGGCAAAGCCCCGCGCCCGGGGCAATGCCCCGCCTGCCCTCCCCGGGGCTGAGACGCACCTGCTGCCGGCACTCCGGCTGGCCGCTACCCGAAAGACGCCCTCCCCTCTCCCTCTCCCTCTCCCTCTCCCTCTCCCAGTCCCGCTCCCTCCCTCTCCCCTCCCCTCGCCACCCGCTCCCCGCTTCCCCGCTAAGGAAGGCGAGCGCCAGGCGACAGCGCGCCCGGCGCGGCAGCAGCCGCAGCCCCGGGGCCCCGCGACGGGCAGGGCCTCCCGAGGGCAGCCCCAGCCCCGGGCCCAGCCCCGGGCTCGCTGCCCTCCCCGCCCGGCTCTCACCTGCCGGCCCCGCGGCCAAGGACAAGGCCAGGAGCCACGGCCCCAGCCCGGGCGCCATCATGCCCTGCCGCGCCGGGGCCAGCCGGGGCCGAAGGGCCGCACAGGAGCCGAGCGGAGCCGCGCTCGGGCCCGCTCCTGCCCGCCCCGCCGCCTCGGCCCCTCGCCGGGGCAGCGCCGACGCCTCTGCCCGCCCCCACCACACCAGACCCGCCCCGCCCCGGCCCGGCCCACGGGGCCGCGGCCCCTTCGGGGGAGGAGAAGGGCGGGCGCGGAGAGGGACGCGGGGCAGGGGCGGTGGCAGGAGGAGGAGCGCGGTACCCCGGCGGACGAAGGCTCCTGTCCCTCGGCTCCCAGCGCGGCTCCGGCGCTGTCTCGGCTTGTCGCCCTGCCGAGCCCTGCGCAAGGGCGTCGGCGCCTCGGTCAGCCGCAGCTGAGGCCGGCCCCGGCTCCATCCCCAGCGCCAGCGGCAGGGACGGGCTGTCGGCCCGCAGCGTCCCCTCGCAGGACCCTCCCCGTGCCCCGCACCCCCAGCCTGCCCTGGCCTCACTCCCATCCCTGCCCGCGGGACTAAGGCGCACCTGGAACATCCGGAAGCCCATTTTCACTGTGATGGTGACTGAGCACTTGCACAGGTTGCCCGGAGAGTTTGTGGAGTCTCCATGCTTTGAAATATTAAAAAACTGTCAGGACATTGTCCTGGGCAACCAGCTCTAGGTGGCCCTGCTTGAGGAGGTGACTTGGACCAGATGACCTCCTGAGGTGCCTTCCAATTTCAACCTTCCTGTGATTCTGCAAAATGCTCACAGAGACATTCACGACTTTGCAGGTGATATGTGCAAGGGTGGGGAAAGACCGCCCCGCTCCTACCCCCTTGGCCCATTCTCCTCTTCTCCACATCGCAGAGCTACCTGTCACCCACCCTGCCCCCAACTCTTCATCTTCCCTCCCATCTCTTGCAGCCAGTTGTTGTCTTTGTTTCCTACAGGGCTGCAGGGATGTCCTGCTGGGGACCAGTGTCACCAGGCTCCCTGTTCCCCCATTTCACGCAGAAGAAAGTGCAGAAATGGACAGTGGGAGATGCTGGTAGGGAGGTGCTAGGGCTGCAGGGATATGCTCAAGTTCTCAGGAGCTGTGTCTCCCCATCCCACGTGCCCAGGATGGGAAAACCCCCACAGTTGTGGGAGCCCATATAGTCACAACTGCTTCCTCTCACCTTTCCATGGCTTTGACCACATTTTCCCTGTCCGTGCCCCTGTCACCCCTGCCTGCCCCACCATGACCCCACTCCATGCTCCAGTCAGAGCCCTGTTACTGCCTTGGCACTGGTCTGCCCTGTGCCAACCCTGAACCCAAATGGTAAGAGGTGGTAAAGAGAAAGTAGTTGGAATTGCCAGGGCACCTTTGGGTGTCTTTTCCTGTCGTTCCTGCCATGACACAAGAAGGTGTCCTTCAGATCTAGTGTGGTGATGCCCAGTGTACTGCAGTTATCATTGTCCTGGTGGAAAAACTTCTTGTGAGAGACAGGACTAACATGGCTGCAGGAGGCTCCCTGGATAGTTCTATGGTGAGAACAGGCCAAGCTGAGTCCTGCCTGGGCTCCGGGCTGCCCAAACCAAATTGCCTTTGAGTCCCCAGTGCTACCAAACAGTGAACACAACCCCCAGGGAACCCCTTTATCATCATCATCATCATCATCATCATCATCATCAATATCATCATCACCATTATCATCTTCATCATCTTCGTCTTCATCACCATCATCATCTTCCTCGTCCTCTTATTCATCTTCATCTTTATCAGTCATCAATATTTGAGGATCTCAGGGCAGTGTTAGGGGATGCCTTTATTAGCATGTAAAGCCTCTTGCCTCATGGGCTGCAATGCTATTGATTACTTAGGTATTTCTTAGTTTTACTATGCTTTCTTTAGCTTTTGTCTTTATTAGTATTTTGCAAAGAAGTTGGCTTTATGCTGACTGGGGTGTGGGAGGAGCTCATCTTTTAACCATATGCAGCACAGAGTTGAATACCCTGCCTAGTGCTGAGGCATTAAAGTAAAAGCTGCTTTCCTGCCCCTTGGCTGCTCTGCAAAGAGTAGCAAGATGAGGGTCTGTGGGCCATCGGGTAGCTGTGTAGAGGGCTAGGGCTGGCCGGGAGCAAAGGAGAGACATCTATCCCCTGGCTCTGCCCACAGCTGGGTCAAGACCTTGACCAGGTTGCTGTCACCCCAGCAGCACTGGGTTCTGCAGTGTCAGCTCCCAGAGGAACCAAGAGTAGGTAAGGATTGATGCTGCAACTGGAGGTTATGTCCAAGGGTGTTGATCATTTCTTTGAGTGGTATTGGTTTCTGTGTTAGGAAGTGAGGAAAGCTGAGTGTCTTGACTTATCTGCAAACAGTCCCACGGTCCTGTATTTCTAAGTCCCTGGTCTGAATACCTCTGCACAGATGGGGTCTTTGAGAAAAGTAGGGAGGAGTTGGGATGGGAGACATTGGAAAGGTTGATATAAGAAGGAGAGGATCATTTCAGGGATGAAAGCACTGCCAAGGTTGGAAGATGTAGAGCCTCACCCCTCCAGTGATGTTCTTGGTGCTGCAGATTTTGCACGAGCGGAAATGGGGCTTAGCTTAACGTGGTGTTTCAGAGCACAGTAATAAATTGCACTATCTTGGAAAGGGACAGTTGCTATTTCTAAGGGGGCTGTTTTATTTTCATAGACCACCACAGAGAATTGGCCATTGCGGAACTTGTCATTCCCTGAAGCTCTAAATGCTTCCAGAAGAAATTTCAAGGTTTCCCCCGGGAGCTGGCGGTACCAGAAGAAATTCAAAGTGCTGTCACTGTCCTTGGTGGTGGACTGGCAGGGCAGAACCACTCGCTGCCCAACTGTAGCTGACACCTCAGAGAAGAAATGCTTCTGTGGGTCACCTCCAACAAGACCTGCAACACAGGCAGAAATTTGTCTGCGGAGCAGCTTACTTCCTTCTCTCATTTGCTCTGTGTTTAAGGCTGTGTTTCCCTTAAACCTTTCTGTCTTTCCAAAGAAAAGGAAAGTTCTGATATCTGTTTCCATCACCTCTCTGCATTTCTCCCTGACTTCATCATCTTGTCAGCACAGACCTCTGTGTAGCCTACTAAAAACTGTAAGAGACAATAGGAAGCTCACAAATACACCCACCTGTCTGGATTAGCAGGACACATGCTGGCACAGCCACGGTGAAGATCATTTTTCCCGGCTCCAGAAGCCCTGTCCCTCAGGAGTCTCGCAGCACACTGCAGAACAAGGCACTCTTGACAGCACAATGAAACTCTGCATCCTGCAGAGTGTGCCAGAGCATGTGTGACATAGTCACACCTCTGGGGCAAGGAGGGCAAGAATGAGGTCCATTCACCTTTTGCCTTTGCTTGTCTTCACAGCAGAGAGAGGACAGTCTCAGTAGCTTCCTCCACTTTTCTCTGGGTTTCTCTCTCCCTTCAGAAGATTTACTCTGTGAGGGAACATCTCTCCCTCACTGTCGAGTGCATCTGCTTTTGTGTGCTCTTTGTTGGTGAGAGGGCTTTTCAAAGCACAACGGCTCCTCATAACGTTCAGGGCTCTGGGAAACACAGGTGTAGTGTTCTTTTCAAAAGGTTTCAGTTTTCTCTTAGTTTAGCCTCTGTTATTTTGGAAGCAGCTGTTCGGTATTTCTCCACACCTGAGGACTCGGAGACAGGGGGAGCAAGCTGATAAGGGGGAAAGAAAGGTATTTTAATGGGTGAACTTATAAATTCCTAGAATAGGGGGATGGAGTCCTTATTCCGATGGATTGGCTCAGTGCTGGCTGGGGCAGGGCAGGCTGGTGGGTGGTGGAGTGAGGGGATCTGCATCCCCATCCCCAGTGAAGCTCTACACTTGCGCAAGGCACAAGGGCAGGGCTTGCACAGGCGCAGTGGAAAGGAAAGGGACCAAGACTGGGAGAGGGGCGGGATGCAAAATCCTGGTGTTTGGAGCTGCTGAGCGGAGAAGTGCAGACAATAGAACACATGTATAAACATGACCAGCTGTGCACTGAAGTTGGGAAATCCTGGGGGCAGCCCTAGCAAGGATTCTGTGGAACATTCTGGGCAAGGACAAGGCCCTAAGCATGCTAATGGTGTTGTCTGCGTACCCAAGGAGACAGCACAGAGAGGGGAGGTGTATTGGGAGCCTTGTGAAAGACGTTGTATTCAAGAAGTCAGTGATCTTGGGCAAGACACGTCTGCTCTATTGGGCCTTGCACTAAAGGCTTGAGAAGCCCATAGGCTAGCATGAGTACCTGCTGCAAGGGAATCTTGTTACACAAAATAAAAGGTACCACAGCATGGGAGTGAACCATAAGCTCTTTGTGGATGGATCTGTGCAATGTGTCTTGGGAAAATCCACTTGGGTCTGTATAATGCTGCATGAATCTGGGGTTCCCAGCCTTTGAACGGATGTGAGGTTTACTTGCTATCTATATTCCTCTCTTTATTCAATCTTACTAAAATGGCCATTTTATTATGTCGTTTGCTGCCAGGTCTTTCTTTCTGAGATCTGAAAAGGACCCTGCAGCACATCTTCCCCCACGTCCCCTCTCTGGTGTACAACAGGAGCAGGCAAAACCAGCGAGCAGAATTTTCCTGGGAGCAGTTTTAGGTGGGATACAGTCAAACCAAGGAGCCAGGCCACTTCCTGGCAACAGGGTCATAAAGACCGTCTAAGGAGTGACCCAGGCTGACATCATTTGCCTTTACAGGACTCCTCCAGCATGTAAGATGAGTCCTCTGCCCACGCTGTATTGGTCCAGAAATGCTTGGGCCTCTCATCCTGTCACACAAACATCCTGTCACTGGGGAATGTGCCTGGCATAAAGCAGGAAATGAAAAGACAGCAATTCAGGAAACCAAAACACAGCCCATAGCATTAGCTGGGATGTTTTGCATTCAAGATGAGCTTGTCAGAAAATAATCACCTCCACAAGGGATGCCTCTGGCAGCCTGGGGCAGTAAAGGGCCATGATAAAAGCCAGCCAAGCTCCTTGCTCTCTCATCCACTTCTCTTGCCTCCTTCTCCTTGGGAGTCAGGTCAGTCTGAAGCCCCTTATTCTCTGCTTTCTTGAAAAGGAGGTCTCACTTCAGTGGACGTCTCAGCTGATACCAGCTTTGTCCCATGCCAGATCTTGGGGCTGCTTGTCATGGGAGAGGGAAGTGGGGAGAACGTTAGACATGGAAGGAAGCTGGGACTGTACTGAGGTGGCTTCTGGACTCAGGGGCTAGGCAGTAGCCGCCTAGGAACCAGTGGCTCTTTGTAGGCCCTGGCAGGCTGAGGCCAAGAAGCCCCCATACATCTCTGCACAGCCTCCACCTCCTGGCACTGCACGTTCTTTGGCTCCCTCATGGTGTGGTGACAGGCTGCTCCTCACGCATGCCCATGTTATGCTTCCTCCCTGCCCTCTCTTCCAGGTGCACCTCAGGCCCCAAGACATGTCCTGCTACGACCAGTGCCAGCCCTGACAGCCCTGCCAGCCCTGCGGCCCAACCCCACTGGCTAACAGCTGCAATGAGCCCTGTGTCAGGCAGTGCCAGAACTCCATCGTCGTCACCCAGCCCTCTCCTGTGGTGGTGACCCTGCCCGGACCCATCCTCAGCTCCTTCCTGCAGGACACCGTTGTGGGATCCTCCACCTCTGCTGCTGCTGGCAGCATCCTCAGCTGTGATGGAGTCCCCGTCACCTCCAGGTGCTGTGACCTCTTCTGCCTTTCCAGCCGCTATGGTGGCAGTAGATGTCAACCCTGCTAAAGATGCTGCAATGGACTTGAACAAGGACCCCCAGGAACTCAAAAAATGGTCCTGGACTTTGTGCCATTGTTTTAAGAGCAGTTAGCCAGCTCTGGCTTGCCCTGCAATGGCAGACTGGAAGTCTACCCTTCCTGTGTTCCACTCACCCTTTTTCTCTTTTCTTTGTTGTCTTGTTGTCCTTGTTAAAAGGAATGCAGTTTCAAAATTTGTCTATCAGAGTCCCAGGACTTTCACTGATTCGTTTATCAGAGCCCCAGCAAAAGGACTTGCACTGAGCAGATGCACAAAAATCGGAATTAGTTATTTTATTGAAAGCGACAGAAACAGATTCAAGATTGACATTGATAAATTCACTAACTACAATAGTGCTACTAATTAAGGTTAATATTTTTAGCAAACTTGATAGTAATGCAAGAACCCGGGGATAACTTTCACCCAGAGGGTGAGAGGCACAGCGCTTACCCAGAGAGGCGTCCCTGCCTGGGGTGGAGGAAGAAAACGCAGCCTGTCGACTGGTCCGTCAGGTATCGAGGTTCTTCTCTCCCACCTTAACAATTATTTTCTCTGTCTTTTATCCCCAAAAATATGAGGTGTCCCCCACATATGTGATGTGTAGCATGATTTGGGTGGAGAGACGAGTGCTATAGTCATATATGTTTAGCATGACCTCTATAATCTTCATTAGCATATGCAGGGGTGTGAGTTGTAATATGCATTTCACCGGTAATGAGGCAAAGGTCAGTTATCGGACACGAAGGCTTTTCGAAGAAACAAAGGACCGCTCATATTCCTGTTATTTTACTGTCTTTGCTGACCATAAGCAGGGCTGTCCTGCCTCCACAGGGCCCCCTCCTTATCTGCGCCCTGTGTTAGCCAGGCGGGTCTCCACTCCCCCGGGTCGCACAAGAGAGCACAAGGGCAGTCTTAACGGTTCTTTGTGCACAGGAATCCCACCTCATTATCCAAATTCCACACTTGTGCTCCCGTCAAAGCCTGCTGTGAGGATCCCAAGAACCAGCCTGGAGTGACCTGCTAGCCTGTCTCCTTTTGTGGGGCAGATTGACAGGAAAAGGGAAATAGATGCTTGGCTACTCCTGCTCCTCCCCACACAGGGGGCCTCCACTTGGAGTGACCTCATTTGCCTCTTTAGACTCATTAATATTTGCTGCAAACCTGCCTGTGTCCCTTAGGTGGTCTTTCCATCTGCATACTGACTGCTGATGAAGAAAGCCATTGCTTTGTGGAAGGAATTAGGTGGGGGCGCAGCGGAACCCTTCATCACTCACTACTCCTCACCAACTCCTAGAGGCACTGGAGGGTTGGACACACTGCAGCAAGTCTGCTTTCAGGCACTGCCTTTTGAAGCTGAAGAATACAACTCTAGTTACTCCACAGCCAATGGCCATCAGTCCTTGCCTTGCTGCATTTCTGCTCAGAAATGCCTCCTTGGTCCTGGAGCATGTCATGTGAACAGGAATCCTGACAACTGCTGTCCTCCAGAGAGGAACTTTGGGCATGTGGGAGGCCCTGGGGTGGTCAGCAGTCCCACAGGGCCTTGGAGGAGAGTGATCCTCTTTCTTTGGCTGAAGCTGTGCTGGGCAAGGAGGCTCAGAAGAAGATGTTGCCAAAGGATGGCTGGAATTGGGAATGGGTAAATAGCCATGGGAATGGCCCGCAGTCCTTACTCCACCTGCCCCTTTCCTCCATCACCTGATCTCAGGGCCATGGTCAGCACGCCTGGGCATGGGCAGCAGGGACAGCTTCCCATGCAGCCCTATTGCCCTTCAGCACAGCATCCTGCACAGCCTACCTGTTGACGACATGTGTAGGGCTGAGGTGTTAGTATTGTTATCAGCTACAGCAGGCCACACACTAGAGTCTGCTGTCCCTTTGAACGCCACACCCCCTTGGGTGAAGGCATCCCTGGGACTGTGACTGGTGCCCAAACACACAACCCTGCTCTGTGCTGCCTTGTCTTCCCCAGGCACAGCTTTGCTGAGGCCCAGGAACTCTACAGCCCCACAAGTGCCACAACCCAACTCTGGTCCGAAAGGTGCTGTGTGAAAGGAGATATCCCCAGCTCTGTGGAGACATGGCAGTGATAGCGGGATTTGATTCTGCACTCAGCAGGATCCATGAGCTGTCCTTGAATGGCACAGGGCATGCACCAGCCCAACTATAGGGCACACGTTGGGGTGCCTTCCCCCAGGCACCAAGTTCCTTCAGCATTCCCTGAGCCCTGGGGCTAAAGCGGCCCTTGTGCTCTGTGCAGCACCATTGCTCCACACACACAGGCCAGGGTCTTCCCACATCTGCAAACCCTGGGATCCTGTGGCATGGGGTTTTGCCCTCATACGGACCCCACACACTGCCAGCACCACAGGACCAAGATGGAGGGCAGAAAGATTCCTGCATGGTGTGAGGATTGGGGACACGTCACCCCAGGCCAGGTTCTGTGGAAGACAGTGTTGAGTCAGGTGGTAACACAGGGACAATGAGCTTCACGTCCAAGCCCACCTAGACCCAATGGAACCATGGGTCCCAGCTCTGGTTTGGCCTCTGGCCCAGGGTCTCTAAGAGAGCTCAGGCTTTGCACAGGCCTGCCCCAGTTCTACCGTATCAGTGCCTGTGTCTGGCCTGGGCTACTGTTGGCCTCCTGGCCTGGCCAACCTTCTAGGTAGTCCGTGGCAGTCACTGGATAGAGCCTTCATGTGGGTCTCCCTTGAGTCCAGCCTTGGCCTGGGCCTGAGCCCCAGCTCTGACCCTGACACTGAGACCTTCTACACATAACAAATCTGTTGCTTAGACTGTGGAAACAATAAATAGATGATTCTGGGGTAGAATTATCTACTGTCTAAGACAGAAATCTGAGATGGACCAGCTCTTTTGTTTTTTCTTAGCAGAGCCCTACATTAGGGAAACATTTCTAGGTGCTTACCCTGGCAACTGGCTCCCTAGGGCCCATGTTTCCCCAAGACCAGTGAGCGTGGTGGTGAATATGCATCCTCATAACCAGCCTGCAGAGCACTGGCTAGCACTTTTCTAGGCAGATCAAAATGCAGTTTTTTGACTCATGTGGTTACCCTCCAAACAGTGCTCTCATTCCTGAGGGCATCATGGCCTTTTTAAATCACTATGCTATGGATATTGCTTTCCAGAGGAAGCAACTGCAGCATCCCCCCTCCATGGCCAGTGGATACCGCTATGTCTTTTTCCTACATCACCGCAGTAAGGGATTACCTTTTCAACAGATTTTAAAACTGTATTCTAACCATCCAGTATAAAATGATCAGATGATGCGTTTTCTAAAATATAAAGATGGAGCTTTCCCCATGACCACAGCTACTTGAAATATATTTCCAAAGATCCAGAGCAGCACCTCTTGTTGCAATTTTCATAAATGTATTCTGTAAATAAATCTTACACTCCAACCACAAGATTGTGTATGTGCTTTTTAAGCTCAGCTGAGCCCAACCCAGCCCGCTCCACCCCAACATGTTTTTTAAATGGGCACTACATACAACAAAGTTTGAAGATTTTGTGAATACAAAATGCCCCATGGGAGGGGCGGTTGGGCTGGATGATCTTATAAAAGTCCCTTCCAACCTAAACCATCCTATGATTCCATGTTTCTATGAATATTTTGGTTTCAACAGTAAACTTTACAGGTTGTGCCACTTAGTTTTAGGTATCTTCCTCTTCCTAGGCAGTGTGTATGATGCTTCTTGCCCCTCCTCAGCCACTTCTAGTTGTTCCTAGAGACCCCAGGTTTTGTATGACCTGTGACAGAAGATAAGACATTCACCCCAGGTTTTCATAAAAACATTCCAGTTTCTAGGTATTCTCAGGCTAGATGGGCCACAAGTTTGAAGGACGCATTAGACTAAATCAAGCAGGCTGAGCCCCTTAATGACATCTCCTTTGTACACAAAACTTCCCTGGTTTCCCCAAGAAGAACTATGCTTGTGCAGCCCTAGTTTACCTAGGAGCACCTGCACATTCTTCCAGTACCATGGATGCATGTTATCAGGCACTTTCTGAACAACAATGCTGGAGTCCTCAGGAGTCTCCAGGGGCTTTTCCACCTCTGCCTTGTTTTCTGCTGGAGAAACAGGAGTTATCTTCCCTCATTCATGATTGCTCTGCTTCTTGTGGGACAAGTACTTTTGAAGAGCAGTTGTACACATTTTAGGTTTCTCATAGGCCATCAAACCTGGTTTCTGGAGAATGTCCCTCATTTCAGCATCCAAAGAGTGGACCATATGAGCCCTCATGTCTTCCTTGGGTAATGGTAGCACCTGTAGCTGCTCCAGATGATTTACAGACATCAGATACATTTTTTCCACATAGTCCATCCCTGCTTTACCAAAAGCCCCATGATGAGTGAAAGAGGAGATCTTAGAAGAGGAGCAATAAACCCTCCGGCTTGCTTCACAGGTAGCTTCTTTCTTTTGAAGGACACATTTTTACTATTCAGGATTTTAATAGGTTTGCACCCCTTTTTCAGTATGTGTACATAATGGGGTGTTAATGCAATGTTCCCCTTCAAGGTATTCAGGGCAATTTCAGAAATGGCCTTTATCAGGTCATCAGAAGGAGCAGAGTATTGCTTTCCTCTGCTGGTGGCAGGAGCAGAACAGTGACTCCAGGAGGGACAGGTTAGACTTCAGACAGTAAGACATCATGTTTCCAAGTCTGCACAGGCAGCAACACAGGCTGTCATTCCAGTTCCTCTCTATTTATTGCCAAATGCCAATATTTTTTCTTTTATTTTTTCCCCGATATGTAAATGGCAGAAAGCTCTGGTGGGAAAAGACCAGTTATTAGCCTAAAAGCCTCTGGGGTAGAAGTGTTTAGATGGACAACAGGTACCCATATGGTGCCTTCATAGCATCTTCAAACACCTCTAAAAAGAACCAGGCCTTGCCAGGATACATCTGTCTGGCTTGGGACACAATCTGGAACTTAAGAGTGGGGGTTCTTAAATAGTACCATTGTGTTGAGAGGGATGATGCAGCTCTTTTTACCCTAGGAAAAAACATTCTGGACAATGTCCAGGATGCTAAGATTCCTGTGATAACATAGTTAGTAAAAACTTTCTCAACTTCATCACCCTCACAAGAAGAGTTCCTCAAATCATCAATCACAACCATATTTACTTTATTAGGGGGAAAAATGGTTATCACTAAGACTCTCAGGCAAGTCCTCCACAAATTTGATAAAAGGATATTTACAGAGCACTTCCCGATACAGCAGTTGGCAGCAGCTAACGCCACAAAATATTCTCAGGCATGACAGAAAAGAGGTCAGCATTCTTCAGTTGGCAAGTGGTTTCAAGTGAGCCAGCTGAGCAGCATCAGAGCAGGTGAAAGGGAGATACAGGATTTTCTCTGAGATGCAACAGCTTGATGAGCCCCAGACTCCAGCTGCAGTGGAGAAGCAGGCAGTGTCTCCCCCTAATATTAAGGTAAGTGCGAACTCTGGAGAAGTTGAAGGATGGAAGCTGGTGACTTCTGGCACTGAGCGGAAGGTTCCTGCCCCACCTGAGGGCTAACAACTACAAAATAGGTTCACTGTCCTCAAAGTTAAAGAGGAACAAGATGTGCCTTGGAGCAAAGGATCTGGTTCACCTGACCCTTAACCATGCAAGACCACCAGGATAAAGTGGTGAGTGATCATAATGGGTGCCTCCCTGCTGCAGGGGACAGAGGCACTGATCTGCCAGGCTGGCCTATCATCTAGAGAGGTTTGCTGCCTGCTGGGCACCCAGATCCAGGATGTTGTGGAGGAACAAGCAAAGCTCATTCAACCCTCTGATTACTACCCCCCACTGTTATTCCTTGTGGGCATAAATGATACTTCTAGGGGAAACCTGGACAGTATCAAAAGTGATTAGAGAGCTCTGCAGGCAGTAGTCAAGGTCATGGGGCCCCAGGTGGTGTTGTCCTCAATCCTGCTGGTGAAGGGAAAGGGTGTGAGGAGGAGGACACTGATAATGCAGGTCAATAATTGGCTGTGGAACTGAAGTTCGTGGTGCGGTTTTGGGTCCTAAGACCATGGGACTCTGTTTGCTGAGCAGCATCTGCTCAGGAGAGGTGGGATCCACCTCACCAAGTGGGGCACAGTTACCTTTGCCAGTAGGATGGCTGACCTGATAAGGAGGGCTTTAAAATAGGAATGATGAGGGAGGGGGAGAGTAACCTGCAGTCAATGAGCAAAGGGCCTGGGGTGATATGCCAGGAAGGGATCACAAGATCAAGAAAACAGGGCTTAAGCAGCGTCACCTCTAGCAGTTGCATGTAAGCAAGGAGGTGTCTACAAGGCATCACTGTGGAGAAATGCCCCAAACCCTTTCTAGGATGTTAACATGCTGGGGTGCCTCTGTCAAGCGCCTATACATTAATGCATGCAATATGAGGAATAAACACAAGGAGTTAGAGATCTGTGTGCAGTTGCAGAGCTGAGATGTTGTTGGGATCACGGAGACAGGGTAGGATGCGTCCCATGGCTGGAGTGTTGCAATGGAGGATTACAGACTCTTTTGGAAGGAGGGGCTGTGAAGAGGATGACGAGGAGGAAATGCCCTTTCTGTGAGAGAGCAGTTGGAGTGCATGGAGCTCTGCCTGGGGATGGATGATGAGCCAAGTGAAAGCTTGTGGATCAGGGTTAAAGAGAAGACAAGTAATGGCGACATTTTAATGGATATCTGCTATAGGCTGCCTCCAGGAAGAACAAGCGGATGAGGCCCTCTACAGACAGATAGGAGCAGCCACACATTCACAGGCACTGGTCCTTATGGCAGACTTCTGCCACCACGATATCTGCTGGAGGGACAACACAGCAGGACATAAGCAAGCCAGAAGGTTCCTGGAGTGCATTGACAACAACTTCATCACCCAAGTCACAGATGTGCCAACGAGGAGAGGTGCTCTGCTGGAGCTCATACATAGCCTGGGAAAGTAATAAAGCAGCTAATCCTGGAAACAATTTCCAGGCACATGAAGGACAAGAGGTGATTGGGTGTAGTCAGCATGAATTCACCAAGGGGAAGTCATGCTTGACCATGCTGATATCCAGCTATGATGAAATAACTGGCTTGGTAGACAAGAAAAGAGTGGTGGATGTAGTCTAGCTTGATTTCAGTATGGCTTTCTACACTGTCTTCCATAGGATCCTTATAGAGAAGCTTTTGACGTACAGGCTGGATGAGCAGACAGTGAGGTGGACTGAAAACTGGCTGAACAGTTTTCAGCCAGTGGGTGATGATCAGTGGAATAAAGACTAGTTGAGGACCAGTAACTAGTGGTTCTTGCAGGATTCCAATCCTGTTCAACATCTTAATTAATGATCTAGATGACAGGGCAAAGTGTACCCTCAGCAAGCTCACAGTTGACACTAAACTGGGAAGAATATCTGATACACCAGAGGATCATGCTACCATCCAGAGGGACCTTAACACGCTGGAGAAATGGGCTGACAGGCACCTCCTGCAGTTCAACAAGGGGAAGAGCAAAGTCCTGCACCTGAGGACGAACAACCCCATGCATCAGTACATGCTGGGGACCGCCCATCTCTAAAGCAGCTTTGCAGAAAAAGACCTGGGTTGTCCCGCTGGACGCCAAGTTGACAATGAGCAAGCAATGTGCTCTTGCCTCAAAGAAAGCCAACAGTGTTCTCGGCTACATTGGGAGGAGTATTGCCAGAAGGGCAAGGAAGTTGATGGTTCCCCTCTACTCAGCACTGGTGAGGTCACTGTGGAGTACTGGTTCCAGTTCTAGACTCCCCAGTTCAAGGGAGATATGGGAGTACTGGAGAGAATCCAAGGAAGGGGTATAAAGAGGATGGATGAATTGGAGCATCTTTTCTATGAGGAAGGGCTGAGAGAGCTGGTACTGTTCAGCACAGAGAAGAGAGTGCTCAGAGTGGATCTTGTCAATGTATCTCAATACCTGAAGGGAAGGTGCAAAGAAGACAGAGCCAGGCTCTTCTCAGAGGTGCCCAGTGACAGGACAACAGGCAATGGACACAGACTGAAACACAGGAGGCTCTGTCTGAAACATCAGGAAACACTGTACTGGTGAGGGTGACTGAGCACTGGCACGCTTTACCCAGAGAGATTGTGGCTTCTCCTTCCTTGGAGATATCCAAAAGGCATATGGATATGGTCCTGGGGAACCTGCATTAGATGGCTGTGCTTCAGAAGGGTGGTTGGACAAGGTGATCTTCTGAGGTCCCTTCCAACTTCAAACATTCTGTGATTCTCTAAAAGACTTTCAAGCAATAACTTTTCCCACAGTTTCTAAGCCCTTCCAGGATAGCAGAAAAGGGGTGCTTGCAGCGCATGCCCATGACCAAAAGCCATAGAGGAGGCTTTTACATTTTTAGTCACTACTCTTTTGTCGTAGACCATCTTCTGCATCTTCCCAGAGAAGCTTGGTTTCTGTTACCCATTTCTGCTTGTTCCTGGTGATAGAATGCTGCTCTATCATGATCTTTTTAGGGTCATCA
Organism: Gavia stellata; assembly: GCF_030936135.1. Lineage (NCBI taxonomy): Eukaryota > Metazoa > Chordata > Aves > Gaviiformes > Gaviidae > Gavia > Gavia stellata. The sequence goes on along the minus strand of NC_082621.1, from coordinate 7,519,808 downwards.
CTGTGTGGATTTGCACCATAATCCAACACAAGATCCCTCAGTGCCCAAAATTGATTCTTCCTCTGGTTGTTGCATTTGGAATGATGCCTTTAACCTTTAAAAACACTTTACTTTGGACTGCAAGTAGCTGTAGGATTTGGGACCTGATGACACAAACTCCAGAACACGCTCATCTGGCAGACATTTGCCCGTCAACTTGCCTAAGCAGTTGCCAAGCAGGTAGGTCCCAGTCCTCCGACTGACTCACAGATACAGAGTCTGTGTCAAGAAAAAGGCAATGTTCTTGCAGGGAACCTATAAGATTGTAAAGCTCTAGGTGCGCATATGCTGTTGTGAAGCAAGCTATAGAAATGTTAGAATTGTATTGCAGGGTCATGTACCCTTTGGCATGCTTCCATGAGACTGTGGCCACATCCTCATCAGTTAAGTCACAAGAGGACATATCATAAGCCAGAGAAAAGAGGTAACCATACAACTCATCTGGTTGTCTTACAATGTTTGTTGGGTAGGCTGGATCTCTGTGCAAATTTTTCCCACAGAGAATTTAAACATTTTTGCAATTTGACGTTTCACAGCGTTTTTTTATTATGTTCAGGCCGTAAAACGACATCTTATTTCTGCCTGTCATCTTCAACATACTCAGATTTTTTGTCATCATCTGTGCACCAATGTCCTGGTTTCAGCTGGGATAGAGTTAATTTTCTTCCTAGTAGCTGGTATAGTACTGTGTTTTGGATTTAGGATGAGAATAATGTTGATAACACACGGATGTTTTAGTTGTTGCTGAGCAGTGCTTACACTAAGTCAAGGACTTTTCAGCTTCTCTCACTGCCCTGCCAGGTGCACAAGAAGCTGGGAGGGGACACAGACAGGACAGCTGGCCTAAACTGGGCAAATGGATATTCCATACCATATGACGTCATGCTGAACAAAAAAATGGGGGTGGGGCCACTGCTTGGGAATTGGTTGGGCATTGGTCAGGGGGTGGTGAGCAATTGTATTGTGCATCACCTTTTCTGTATGTACTTCTATCATTATTATTATTATTTTCTTACTTTTCTGTCTTATTAGACTGTTTTTATCTCAACCCGTGAGTTTTTACCTTTTCTCCAATTCTGTCTCCCATCCCATTGGAGGGGAGTGAGCAGGAGGCTGTGTGGTGCTTAATTGCTGGCTGGGGTTAAACCACACAGTGCTTTTTGGTGCCCAACATGGGGCTCAAAGGGTTGAGATAATGACAGATCTGACCAGAGCGTGTTAAAACAAATTTATTATAAGCATTCATTATTAGGTTAACAGGCACTGGTCACAATGTTGATTTATTTGCTTTTCAGACAAATGGTGGATGAATTGGCTGCTCAACTCCAGCAATACAAAGTCTCTCTTCCTGCCTATGGGCCTGCATCTTGGCTGTGGAGAAACTGTCCCAGGAGTTGCAGCAATTCAAAGAGGATATGCCCTACTCCCCACCTGTACAGACCAGTATCTCAGTTGTTAGGAGTAAGCATTCCTCTGCTCAAGAGAGAGGATATAGTGGGTACACACCATGGGCCACTCTGGTTTTACCTGCATGACCATGGAGCGGACATGAGGAATTGGAATGAAAAACCTACCTTGACCCTAGAGGCATGGGTAGGTGAGTTGCAAGGAAAAACAATCACAAAAGGGGTCTCTTCCAGGAAAACTCCTGCTCCAGTTTCCAGTGGGCAGTTACCCAGACAGAGTAGAAGAGCTGATCCTACTTCTGATCTTAATAAAGGGACTTCTGATTTGTATTTACAAGAAGTGAGTAATGAATACTATGACCAGAATTAGAGGGGCCCTGCCTCCAGCCAGGTGGGGGAAAGGGACAACTGGGTTTATTGGACTGTGTAGATTCGGTGGCCTGGCACATCAGACCCACAGGAGTATAAGGGTTTAGTGGACATGGGTGCACAGGGTACCCTGGTGCCATCAAGCTATAAAGGGGCAGAAGCCATCTGTATTTTTGGAGTGACAGGGGGATCCCAACAGCTAACTGTATTAGAGGCCAAAGTGGGCCTAACTGGGAATGAGTGACTGGCCCAGAGGCTCTGTGCATCCTTGGCACAGACTACCTCAGGAGAGCCTATTTCAAGGACCCAAAAGGGTACCAGTGGGCTTTTCGTATTGCTGCCTTGGAGATGGAGGAAATTAAACAGCTCTTTACCTTGCCCAGTCTCTTGGAGGACCCTTCTGTTCTGGGGTTGCTGAGGGTCAAAGAAGAATGGGTGCCAATCACTACCACAACGGTGCACTGGTGACAATATGGCACCAACTGAAACTCCCTGATGCCCATCCATAAGCTGATTTGTCGACTGGAAAGACAAGGAGAGATCAGCCAGACTCACTCACCTTTTAACAGTCCCATACGGCCAGTGCAAAATCTGATGGAGAGTGGAGACTAACAGTGGAGTATGGTGGCCTGAATAGAGTCACGCTGACGGTGAGTGCTGCCGTGCCAGACTAGGACTTCAATATAAACTAGAGGCAAAGGCAGCCGAGTGGTATGACACAACTAATATCACTAATGTGTTTTGTTCAACACAGTTTGCTTTCACTTGGAGGGGAGTCCAGTACACCTGGAACTGCCTGCCACAGGGGTGGAAACACAGCCCTACCATTTGCTATGGACTGATCCAGACTGCACTGGAACAGGGTGAGGATCTGGAATGCCTGCAATACATTGATGACATCATCATATGGGGCAACACAGCAGAAGAATTTTTTGAGAAAGTGAAGAAGATAGTCCAAATCCTTCTGAAAGCCAGTTTTGCCATAAGACAAAGTAAGGTCAAGGGACGTGCACAGGAGATCCAGATTTTTAGGAATAAAATGGCAAGATGGATGTCATCAGATCCCAATGGATGTGATTAACAAAATAACAGCCATGTCTCCACCAACAAGCAAAAAGGAAACACAAGCTTTCTTAGGTGTTGTGGGTTTTTGGAGAATGCGTATTCCAAATTACAGTCTGATTGTAAGCCCTCTCTATCAAGTGACCCAGAAGAAGAATGATTTCAAATGGGGCCCTGAACAACATCAAGTCTTTGAACAAATTAAACAGGAGATAGTTCATGCAGTAACTCTTGGGCCAGTCTGGGCAGGACAAGATGTAAAAAATGTGCTCTACACCTCAGCCAGGGAGAATGGCCCTACCTGGTGTCTCTGGCTGAAAGCACCAGGGGACACTCGAGGTTGGCCCCTAGGGTTTTAGAGTCGGGGATACAGAGGATCCGAAGCCCTCTATACTCCAACTGAAAAAGAGATATAGGCAGCATATGAAGGGGTTAGAGCTGCTTCGGAAGTGGTTGGTACTGAAGCAGAGCTCCTCTTGGCACAGTGACTGCCAGTGCTGGGCTGGATGTTCAAAGGGAGGGTCGTTTTCTTGGTGGGCATTGTCTTGAGTTGCCGAGGAAGAAAGGCATTGCCTTGGGTGGCAGAGGGCAAGGTGGGGGAACAAGCAGGAGAGGAATGGGAGGATGGGACACAGGGCAGTGGGGCCCTTCCAGCCACTGTCTCTTGGAGCTCAGGAAGACATACTCAGCTCCTCCACAGCCAGTGGGGATCAGGCCCTGCCTTCTGGCAGCTCTGGACAGCTATGGCCTCTTGGCCTCAGAGCATGTCCTGTAGATGGGGAGGTTGACCACTGCTATCCCTTAGAGAGGAGCCCAGTGCTGTTGGAGGCTCTGAGAGGTCAGTTGCTCACAAGCCTGTGAAGAAAGGAATTCCTCCTGCTTTGGATAGCCCTGTGCTGGGAAAAGAAGCTCAGTCAGAAGATGGCCTCAAAGGTTTCAGGAGTTGTGATTGTGTGAGAAAAAGCCTTCAAAACAGCCCCAGACCTTGTTCTCCTCATCCTCCTACCTGTTCCCAGAATGAGGGAGCACAGCCTGCACCCAAGGGCAGGAGTAGCAAGGACAGGTCACCTATAGACTCCCTACCCCCAAACAGTTCCCTGCACAGCCCAGCAGTTACACACATGTGCAGGGCTAAGGCAACTCACAGGTTGATGTTGAAATCAGCCTGGCCAGGCCACATGCTAGGGCCCTCATGCCTCTCACACACCCCGAGCTCCCACCAGACAGGGCACCTCAAGGACAGCAGCCAGTGCCCAAGCCCCCACAGCTGCTCTGTGGTGCCTGGCCTTCCCCCAGGTATGAAGTGGCTTTCCCCAAGGCCAGTTCTTCTGGCAGGGCCTGTTGCCCACCTCTGCCTGGTGGTCTGCTCCCCCACTGAGATCTTGGATAGAGTTGTACAGCCTGGTCCCACTGCAGAAGAAATCAGGCAGGGCTGGGGGAATCCCACAAGGTAGGGCATAAGAAGGGCTCCGAAGATGGACAGAGTGCACTGGGGAGAGCAGGTCCTCCAAATCTCAGCACACAGCCACAAAGCAACTGGTACCAAAACAAGGCATAAAGGTTGGAGGTTTGGTAGGTGCAGGTGGTCTGGAAGGTGTCTTTCTGCTTTAATATGACTTGTCCTTCTTGCTGGGTGACAGTGGTCTGCCCCATGGTGCCTAGAAGAAAGTGAAGGTCAGCAGCTCTGCAGGGAAAGGCTATGGGAAGCAAAACTGGAGTGGATGCAGAACCCTGGTGGAGAAGGCTCCCTGCCCTGCTGGAAAATCCTGAGGTCTGGGGACAGCCAGGTAGACAGTGATTTTGGGCAGGAGCTCAGAGCTCTCAGGCCAGCATGGATTCTGAGGAGAGCTGTGCTGCGTCCCTACTCTGGCCCTGAATGCTCAGAGGACCAGAGAACAGTCTGTCATTCCTGACCTTTGTGTGCTGGGACCAGCACCCTTCCAGCACGTTGAGGGGCCCATGGAGCTAGAGAAAAAAGATTCATACTGCTTCCCCATCCCTGCCATCTCTGAGGGCTTCTACTTACCTTTGTCTATATAGTGCTGAGCTGAATGCTGGAAAGAGGGGGCCCTGGCTGTGTTGACAACCAGGAGAAAACTGGAGGCCATGGCAGGTATGTGCCAGCCAGAAGGGCACTGCCTGGGGCACTCTATTAATGTTAGTGGGATGAGAGCTTTAAAGTCCCTGTAACAGCTTTGACAGGATCTGCTAATTTGTGTTGGAAATGGAGTAATGCGGGACAGCAGAGACAGTTGAGATCTCCTATAGTGACAGCAGGGGGATCAGAAGAGAGACGCAGAGAGAGACGTATTGAAGGGGAGAGAAAAGATGAAGAAGGGATCTGAGGTATCTCCTCTCTCTTTTCTTCTCTTTTCCTTTCCAAAAGTAAGACCTCCTTGAGAAAATGGGTGCAAAACCACAAGTAGAAGTGGACATTTCCCAGCATTTTCCCATTCTTCAAGGGTATTTCACTGCATGGACCTGATAAGGCTGGTGAGGGTATCCACAGAAGAAGTATGCGTTGATGAAAAGCTAGGAATTACCAAGCAGTTGCCCCAGGAAGGCAGTAAGGACAAGATATCCGAGGTGCATGCCAAGACCAACCTGAGTCAGAAAAACACCTCCCAGCCCCGAGATAACAAAGCTGCGGGAAACAACTCTGTTGGGGGAGCAAAGGAAGAAGCGGGGAAGAGAAATGAGCTGTTCTTCCTGTGCCTGAAATGCTCCTTCTGGGTTTTTCCCTCCTCCAGCAGCAACAGCTATGGCTCCCTCAGCCAATGGCATTCTCAACATTTCCACAATGAGGGGCCCTGGGGACTCTGGGAGCCTCAGTCGTGGGAAGGGGATGTTCCCAGTCAGCTCACAGTGGAGTCCTCACCTCCCCAGCTAGAATTGCTGCTCTTCTGCACACCTGCTGCTTGGCCATTTGGGAGGTCAGGGGTTTCTTCCCCACTGAGGTTTCACATATTCCCCTGGGGTCCTCAGCCTTCTGGGGACACTGTTATTTCTTCTGGGAAGCTCAGGCTTTAGATACAGTTTTTCCTCCCACTCACCAGTTAGGTCAGCTTGAAATATGCTGAATTCCACATACACACCCATGCATATCAGCTTCAGTTCACTAAGGAAAACCAGAAACACACTGAGGTCCCTCCAGTCACTGGTTCTTAGACTTGCCACACATACATGTACAATGTGGTCCTTCCAGCTCCTGACAGCAACAGGTATGAGCCCTGTGACATTTTTTACCTTCTCCAGTTGCTGGCCCAGACATTGCTTACACCCCAGTCCCTCCAGCTGCTGGCACAGAGGCTGACAGGTCCTGTGACCAGAGGCTTCTTCTCCAGTTGCTGGCACTTAGACCTTGCAGCACACTCCCTGGTCCATCCAGTGGCTGGCACCCAGGCCTACAATCCCTACGGCCATTGGTTGTTTGCCCAGTTACTGGCACCCAGGTCTCTCTTTCACACCAGCCTCTCCAGTTACTGGCATTCAGACCTTGCAGCACTCACACATGGGAAAGGAGGTAAAGAAACACAGAAGGATGGTTAAGAAAGGATTTAAAAAGAAAGCAAAGGCAACTGTACTGATCAGGTGCAGCACTCATCCAGCCCCTGCATAGGTGCAGGTACCTCCTTTTATTCTTCCTCCTCTCTATTGCCTCCCCTTGCTCCTCCCCAGTCCCCTCTTTCCTCCCACCTTTGACCCTTCCCTTAAGCATGCCTTAATAAGTGTTGCCTAGTCCCTCAGGACCCCCCTCAAACATCCCAAATCCTCATGTTCTTCTTGTTACTTCTTGTCACTGACAAAGCTCAGCCTCACCCACTGCCAAGCTACACCTGCAGTTTCCTAATGGCCCATGAATTAAAGGCTGCAGAGCTCTGGGCTCCCTCCTTGTCTCCCTTATCACTTCCTTAGAGATTAGTGGCATTGTGTGCTTTGTTTATGACTTTCCCTTTTACTTGTTCTTCCCTTGGAAAGGAAAAGGGACTTGGTCTGACAGCCTTAGTGGACCAGCTGCTCTCACCTTCCACATTCCTTTACAGTAGCTTCCGCTGAACTTGCTCATGTGTGCGAGTCTCTCAAGACACTGAAAGTCTGCTGTCCCCAGAGAAAACTAAGTCTCTTGAGTCAAGGTTTGGGGCGGGAAACCCCATGCTGAGCTCAGTCTCTGAAGTGTCTCCCTGCAACACCTGCAGCATCGTTAAGCCATGACATTCACTTTTCAGGACACTGGAGATGTTACAAAAATGAAGGAAAAGGGAAAGATTGGCCAAATGAGCAATCAGTTTCAGATGTAAGGTGGGTGTGAAAAAGCATTCGGGTCATGTGAAATGTCATTCTGGAATGAGTTATTTTGCATCCCCATATTCCAAAATATTTATTGTTTGCTCTCTCAGATGTCCTGTGTTTCATACAAGACCCTGAAACCTCTCTCAGAGGTGTTTATGTACTGCTGAGGATGAGAACAGAACTGAATTCCACCTCCAGGTGGGATCCAAATCTTATCATTCTTACCCCAGCCAGGTGGAAATGGGGCTTCTCATATACTTTCCAGTAACTCACTGAGATGTTTTTCTCCAGGGGCAGACTCAGCTTTCTTTATCACCTCAGAAGGCCTCACTGCCCACAGCCACTGTCATAGTCTACTGAGGTGACATCACTCCATTAATTAGACCATCCTGGCCTGCCACCATGGCTGCTTTTGCCAGGTTCCCCAACAGATGTTCTGAGGGGCCAGCCTCTCCTTTCCAAAACAGACTTAGCATAACAAGAGATGATTGCACAGAGGGACAAACTGGATCCCAGAAATGCAACCACCATCATTTTTCTGTTGGGCAGAGAACCCACAGGGACTCAGGGACATGGGGACTGCCCCCCAGCCAAGGACTGGTGAGCCCCAAGAGTTGGAGGAGAGACATGGAAAGCACGGGGACAGCTCAAGGGATTGAACAGAGAATCTTATCCAGTGTCTGGCTATTGGGTCTTGCTCACATGTTGAGGCTTTTGCTGATCCCCAGATGCAGGGCTAGGAGGACATTTTCCTTCCTTGGGCTTCATTAGCTAGGAGGTTAAACCACAGCAGCAGTCATGTCTCCTACCAAGAGCCCCCTTCTCCAACAGTGGTCATTGTTGGATGCTGAGGGAAGAGGGAGAGCTGGACAAGCAGCTGAGATACTTCTCCTGCATACTCACTGCTGTGTCCTTCTCAGTTTCAGTGGCTCAGAGGTGTTCCTGAGTCTGCTGTGGCAATGCACTGTCATAGCAAGGAAGGCCAACAGCATCCTGGGCTGCGGTAGGAAGAGTGTTGCCAGCAGGTCAAGGCACCTGCTCCTTCCTCTCTACAAAGCACTGGTGAGGCCATGTCTGGAGTGCTGGGCCCAGTTCTGGGCTCCCCAGTACAAGGAAGAGATTGGAGAAAGCCCAGCAAAATGGTGCAGGGACTGGAGCATCTTTCCTATGAGGACATGCTGAGAGGTCTGGCAGAGTTCAGCCTGGGGAAGAGAAGGCTCATGGGGGATCTTGGCAATGTGTGTAAATAGCTGATGGGAGGGAATGAAGAAGACAGTCTTCTGAGTCAGGCGTGCTTTGACTCCACACCTCTGCCACGAGGAGGCTCTGTAGGGACACAAATCAAAGTTGTTAAAGTGCTCAGTCCAAGGAAAGACACCAAAATAGGACTCACTGTGTTACAGGTTTCCAAGGGCTAAAGGGAGCTTTTTCAGCATTGGGAGGTTCATGTTTGGGCAGTTAGGCCACAGCTGGGCTCTTCCCAGACCTCCAAGTCAGAAGGTGCTTGAGCATCCTCTCAGGCAGACACACCCTGGTGTAGAAGTTCTGCCTCTCAGCTCCAGGTCACATTGCCAAATGGGCCTGGGGCACATGAAATTTCAGGTAGCAGACTTAAGGAAGACATCAAGCTGTCAGGCAATAGGAGGCTGCAGGCTGTTCTGCTTTTTGCTCCTCCCGGAAATCACAACCCAACCAGCCCCCATGGAGGAGTGTCCATGGTGAACTTCTCCTGCCATCCAGTGCCCAGCCAGAGACAGGGGCCTGCACCCACCTCTCATGGGGTTGGAGACAGGCCCCTTTGCAGCCACACAAGTGCTCCTTGTCCCTCAGTAGTGTCTGAAAGGAGGTAGAAGTAGGAGCAGCCAAAGGCACCTGGAAGCAGGAGCCTGACTCCCTCTCCCCACAGCAGTTTTCTCTCCCTTCTCAAATGTCTCTGGAAATAGCACCTGCTCTAAACATCCCCAACCAGAGTCAGACACACCACTTCTCTCAGGCAAGAGGACAAACAACCCTCTTCTTTACCAATATCTTCTCTGTATCCCTTCAGGTATCATAATTGACTCCTTGTTTGGAGATGACACCTGCCAGAAATGTGAGAAGAGAGGATCATCTTACAAACTCAGGGGTGTTTCTGCTACAGTGGGATCAGAACTCATTACGGGATGCAGGTTCTGAGTCCTGTAAAAGAAGCTCATGGGCTCAACACTGAGCCACTGCAGGCAGCGCTTGAAGGTGCCCATGACCTCGACATCCCCTTCTCATGGGGTGTGGAGCTTGAACTCCTGACTCCATGGGATGACTTTGTAACACTAGTAGGAACGTTTTGAAAGCTCTGTGAAAGCCTGTAGCTGGAGGATGCATTTTTTAATTGTATATCTGAGCTTTTACAAGTAACAGAATATAACACCCCTTCTGGTTGTTCTTTTCTAAGGAAAGTTTTTCGTTAACAGCTTAGCACTGGAGTCCCTGTGTCTAGAGAGTGGAGGAAAGCACCTGCTCAGGGCTCCCTTGGCTATCCTAGCGGGGAAAGTCAGAAGCCCGAGAAGAAGCCCTGTATGTTCCATGCCAGCAGTGGCCCGTCCTTGCAGCAGGACCGAGGGCTGTCGGGCTGCCGGTGGGCAGGAGGATCTCTGCTGCCCACCTCCCTGTGCAGAGCAGAAAGGCGCTGCTCCTCGCCGGGAGCCAGCGGGGCCGGCGGCTGCAATCGCTTCTTCCCGGGCACCGCCAGACACCGCCACCGCTCCGGTCGCCATTCCTCCCCCGCCGCTGCCGCCGCCGGCTCTGCAGCGGGGGGATTTCTGTCTGCGTCCCGGCGGGAGTGCGGCTGGTGCCGGTGCCGGGCGGGCGGGGGAACCGGCCCGGGGCCCGGGGCCGGGCGGGGCGAGAAGGACCCGGTGGATGGAGCGGCAGCGCCCCCTGGCGGGCCCTGACAGGGCTGTCCCCCCGCCCCTGACACAGACGCCCGGCCCCACCCGCGGCGGTTCTTGCCCGGCCGCAGCCCCGGCTCCTCTCCCCGTGTCTCCCAGGGCGCAGTAATACACCGCCGCGTCCCCACGCTGGGGCCGGGAGAGCCACAGGGCGCTGGACCGGCGGTCTGCCGCCACCGACAGCCGCCCCGGCGGGTCCCGCAGCTCTTTGGACTCTTTAAGAGTGAGTGCGAGGAATGCGGGTCCTCTGCCAGGGAGCTGACGGTACCAGTGGATGTAGTCGTAAGACTGTATGTTGGTGTGTGAGCAGTTGATGCTGATGCCGGTGCCCTCGGTGGTCTCTGCCCATGGGTCCTGCTGCACCTGGGCTCTGCCCGCAGCCACTGCAGAGAAAGGAGAAGGAAAGGACAAAGATCACCAAAGGTCACCCAGCTCTGATTTTCCCAGAGAAATTGTTAGGAACAGTGGCAGTGAGACAGAGCTAGACCAGAATGGATGTGAAGATGTTCCCATGAAGAGGGATAGAGAGTGATTGTGGTGTGGGTGTGTGGAGTGAGAGGAGAAGGCTGGGGGCAATTTGGAGTTGATGCATGCCGAAATGGGATGAAAGTCAGATTCATGGATGGATGTAGAGGGGACGAGGAGATGGTAGAATATGTGTGTTACAGTGAAGTATGGAGGGCTGAACTGAGAACAAGAATAAATATTGAATGCACAGGGGGATGAGTGGCTGTATGAAATAATGCAGAGGTGCAGGAGAGCAAACTTGTGCCTACAGATAGAAAGGAAGCAGAGGGAGAGATGAGAGAGGGGTCTCACAGGGTCGGAAGAGGCGTTGGAGCTGGTAGGGGCCTGGAGAGATAGGTAAAAAGAGGGGTGGATGGATGGATGAAAAGAGGAAGAGCGGAGAGCGAGTGTGGGTGTTACAGTGAGAGAGGGCTGAAATCAGGGCAATACTAACTGCTGAATTCACAGAGAAAAGAGTGGATGCATGGAAAGGCAGGCGTACATGCAAGTAAACTCGTAATGGTAGAGATGATGGGAACGAAGGAGACTACGTAGTGGGGACTCAAGAGAGCTGGGAAGGGGTGCGAGAGATTGCACAGACAAAAATGAGAGGGAAGTGTTTGTGGCGAGCCCCCTGAGGAACACCCCGCGCACAGAGCCGAGCCCCTACCACCGCCGCCAGCCCCACGCACCCAGGAGCAGCGCGGCCAACCCCGCCAGCCCTGCGCCCCGGCACCGCCGCATCCTGCCGCTCCGCCGCCCGCGCCTCGCTGTTGTCTGCCAGCCCCGGCTCTCTGCTCCTGCCGCGGCGCCTCCTCCCCTCCGCCTCCTCTCCTCTCCTCCGCCGCCAGCTCCGCCCCGGGGCTGAGCCCTGTGCCGGTGCCACTCGGGCGTTCGCCCGGGCTGAGAGTGCTGGGTGGCTCTGCACGGGCAGAAGATTCTCTCCTGGCAAGTGGACTCTCCCCATCCTCCAGCATGAATAAGCCTGCACAGCGCCAGCTGCAGCCGGGACAGCTGCAGGGCCTCCACCCAGGAGATGGATCAGCTTCCTCAAGCTCCCTGTAAGGGAGTGCATTTTCCCTTGGTGAGAAGATAAGAAACAGCTGCAGCATTGTCTTGTAGCAATCCTGGAATGTGAATGCTCAGTGGCCACCTTTGGGCAGCAGAGCTGGTGCTGGGGAATAGACCCAATGCCAGGCTGAGGTGCCCCATGCAACTGCTCACAGGACTGGTGCTGGTGCCAGTGTATATAAGGAATCGGCTCCTGATGCATCTTTCAGACTTCCTGTAGAACTGGTTATGGTGGTAGGACTCTGTCCAATACTTTGATCAGTTGGTGGTGTAGGTTTTTTTTTTTTTAATATCTAAGCAAAAGCATGTGTTTAATTTGCCTCAAGGGGTGCAAGAAAAATTCCTCCCCAGTACACATATCTGTGAGTGTGCGTACCTCTATGCGCATATAGGTGTGCTTGTGTGTGCACCCATGAGGGTTATGTCAAAGGTCTTGCTAAAATCAAGGTACGCCACAGCCAGTGCCCCTTCCCTTCCCCACAGTGCCAGTCATCTCCTCATAGAAAGCAATGAGGTTGGTGAGGCATGATTTGCCCTCAGTAAGCTCAGGTGAGCTGCTCCCAATCCCTTTCTAGCCTTTCATGAGTTTAGAGAAGGCTTCTGAGAGTATTTGCTCCACCTTCCTCCCAGGGACTGAGTAAAGAGTGTCCAGTCAGCTCCTTGAACACCCTTGGATGCATCCCAAATGATCCCATGAACTTATGTATGTCCAAATAGTAGTAAGAGCTCCTTAGTTTTTTCTTGTTCTACTGTGGGTGCTGCTTCATTCCCAGAGAGTCTGTGGCAAGGCTCAGGGATGTGGTAGACCTGTGGAGAAGCCACCCCAGTAAAAATTGAGGAGGAACAAGCATTGAGTACTTCAGCCTTTTCCCTATCATTTGTCTCAACGTCCCCATCCTCATTGAGCAACATGCCCGCACCTACTTAGCCTTCCAAGCACCTCCATCCCATGGTTAAACTCCATACCCGTGTCCAAGGTACTTGAGGACAGATAGATAGCCGGGAGGGGGCTTTTGTGTGGGTGAATGGGCTCAAGCTGGGCATGTTACTCTCATCAGCTGCATATGCCCCTCACACTGAGTGCAGATCAGTCTCCTCTCAACTGCATTGAAGCCTTGGACACAGGACTTGCAGAAGATGACTTTGTCAAGTCCAACAGCTGTGCAATCCGTTAATGAGGTGGGTGTGGGGATGTTCTTACGCTAACGATGCTGGTCACTCTCTGATGTATGCTCTCATTATATGGAGCTAAACTGCAGAGACTTTACACTCTGTGTGTGCACACAAAGCCCTCCTTTGTGGAAGTACAGTGGTGGCTGTGAGGGGGAAAGAAAATCGGGAGCACAAGCTGTCAACACCTGCTAGGTGGATGGAGAGGAAGCAATGTCAGGCAATTGTGTACAGCTTCAAGTGAGTCGGCAAGGTGAGAGCTGTTCATCCACACTTCTCCTGACATCATTGCATCCAGAGCTCCTCCAATAAATCAACCCTTTCCCAATGTTCTCCCTCAGCCAAGGGGACCATGGCTTCATCTGGAGGATGGTGCATGAAGAGATGTCATTTAGATCATGTCCATTGGCTGAGCTGGTGAGTGAAGCCTGCCCAAGACCTAGCAGACTTCCAATGCCTTGCACATTTAAGGAGAGATGCATTGTGAGGGATTTCTCTTCCTTTTAACCACATACAATTTCTGGTAGGTATTGCTGCTCGCTAGACTCCTGCCTTAGTCCTCAGAGATACCTGGCATTTCTATAGGGCTTTTAGCCATGTATATAAGGCAAGATGAGCCATGTCTCCCTAGTGCCTTTTCTCTGTCAACGGAGAAAGGAGGGGGGGTAAGCCGAGGAGCTGAGACAGGAGCATTTCATTGTAGGTCTTTTCACTTGGTCAGCAGTAGTCCTTCCCCTGACTCTGAGATGGCAAAATGACAAAGAGGTGCGTCTTACCTGTAGTAGCTATGCTGAGATGCAGACTGCCATACTAGCCTGCTGCCCTGTGCTGCTGCCATCTCAGTCAGACGCCATTGTGATAAACTGACCTAGAAGAGGTTGCGAAAGTCTCTTCCAGTGCCACGTTGTCATGCCAGTTTTCCGATCACTCAGTGTCATTTGCTGAAATCACAACTCAGTATTTCCTGCCTTGAAGAGTGCAGGTATGTTATTCCCTTCCTCTGCAACAGCCTTTCACGTAGCTGGAGACCCTCAGCCTGCCATTCAGGGTTTCCTAAATGGGATTTTCATCTCACTGTAGCAATTGCATTCACCATGTTCTAAAGGAGATGCCTGCGCTTAATCTGGTAAATAATTCTCCAGGTTCATTTGACGGTGTAGGCCTGATCTTCAGGGTCACATCTAGTTCTCCAAATATGTTTCTGCAGCAAAGGATTTCCCTGACAATTTTAACTTAGGCTAGATGCTGTTTTCCCATGCTCTGCACCTACTAGTTTTTCGGGGGTGATGGCTTTGTTTCACTACTAGTAGCATTGGAAGGACCAGCACAGGCCTGCAAACTCTCACAGAAACTTTCTTGTCTTTGCAGATGAACTTCAACACTGGGGATGACATGGCAAATGGGACAAGTGTGGAAGAGGTCATCATTCTTGGCTTCCCAGGCACGTGGCATTCCTGGGTCTCCCTTGTGGTGGTATTTGCACTGACGTACTCCCTGACAGTAATAGGCAATGCATCCGTCATAGCCGTTGTGTGGATGAACAGCAACCTCTGTACCCCAATGTACTTTTTCCTCTGGAATCTCTCCTTTCTGGAGATGTGGTACACTATGGGAGTTGTTCCCAAAGCCATAGGTGTCATGCTGGGGACTAGCCAGACCATCTCCTTCAGTGTCTGCATCCTCCAGTTGTTCTTCCTTCTCTCCCCAGGCTCCACTGAGTGTTTTCTCCTGTCTGTCATGGCCTGTGACAGCTATTTAGCCATATGCTACCCCTTGAGATACAGCTCCCTCATAAGCAGTGTTCTCTCCGGTTGGCTGGTGCTCAGCTCCTGGCAGGAAGGCTTTCTGGCCATCTCGCTGCTGGCCTTTCTGACATCCAGGCTGACATTCTGTGGGCCAGATGTCATCAATTATTTCCTCTGCGATATAGATTCCTGCCTTGCCCTCTCCTGCCGTGACACATGACCCATGGAACTAGCGACCTTCCCTGTCTCCGTAATTGTTGTGGTGGCCTTTGGTGTGGTAACCTTGGTCTCCTACGTGTACTCCACCTCTTCCATCCTGAGAATCCAGTCAGCCCATGGCCAGAAAAAGGCCTTTTCCATTTGCTCTGTCCATCTCAGTGTCTTCACACCCTGGTATGGCTCCATCATGTTCCTGTATGTCAAGCCATTGGCCCAGAACTCCCTGGATCTGGACAAACTCCTGAATACCTTTAACACAGTTGTAACTCCTTTGTTGAACCCCTTCATTTACACACTCAGGAACAAAGAAGTGAAGCAAGCTCTGGGGTAGGCTTTCCAGAAGAGGTGAAGTGGCTTTTCAAAGGGCCTCAGTGGGAGCAAACAGATTCATCCCCTCCCTTCCATGACTTCTGCTCTGCAGAAGTTCCTGTGAAAATGTAAGTGAACCTGGGCATCACAGGTAGTGAGAAGTCACCAGTTCCCCAGTGAGCTCATCTCGCTCACCTTACAGCCATCTTAGTCTGGCCTGAGCCTCAATTCTAATGCTCCTGCCTCCTTCTTCACCTCCCGCTGGTCACTCCTGGGTAAACTCAGAATGCCTCAGAGCACTCTAAAGACCAGTACTTGGAAAGGGTCACAGACTCCCTCCAGAAATGGTTCTCCAACAGAACAGTAGAGGAATGGTCCTCCCCCAGGTTTGTATTCCAGTTTGTTAAGTGCTTCACTTTGTCAGGGATTGGTTTGAGTCCCCTAAAGAAATCCCAGCAGCTGGCTCATTGCTTTAGAAAATAGACATGTATTTCTCTATTTAGTCTGGCATTTTCTGAATGTATCTATGCCCTATTCTTGTGGCTGTTTCATTAACTCATGCTCTGGTTCAAGATAAAATTTGGCAATGTCTGGTATCTCCACCTATAGTCATTATTCCTCGCCTAAGACTGTCAACACAATTTACATTCCCCTTCATTTCTCTCTTCGGTATCTGAATGTACTTTTTATTTTTTTATTACAAATATGCAAATCGCTATGCTTCATCCTAGATGTGTCAGGGCATTTCCACATCTAAAACCCCACATCACTTTTTAACAGTCCATCATTCCACCCATTTCGAGTTTTGTTGTGGAAACACTTTAATGTGATTGGCAAAGTCCCCAAACTGCAAGGCTGTGAAATACTGGCTGGGTAGCGAGTCTCTCTTTACACTCATTGGGAGGACATTAGCACTTCCAAAGGGCACTTGCTTTCCCCCTTCCTACGATTTTCATTTCAGAGCAGATGCATCACATTCTCAAAGCTCTTCTTTCTGCACACTGACAGTGAAGGGAGTCCATGTGATCACGTCATAAGGAGGAGGCATCAACATCGCAGATAGACGTTTATGAACAGTATGGGATTGATTTCACCTGACTGTAGAGCTCTCCCAGTGACATGATTGAGTCTGGACTGAACTTCTACTCCTCCCTTCTGGAAGCAGCGGTGCTTCTGGAGGCAATTCATCAACCTCCTGTGTCCACCTGTGCTGGGCACTTGGCTCTTAGACCTGCAGCCAGGCCCAGGAACCAGTGCCCAAGGACAGGCTGATGCACATGCTTGTCAGTTGTGCTCTCTTTGGGAAAATCCCTGGGACAGCCCACTGAGGCTGAGGAAAGAGCCTGAGCCTGGATCTGTCTTCAGGTAGCCATCACTGCTTGTCATTCCTTGCTTTTGGGCAAAGAATTGCATCTGTGGAGAGTTGAAGCCCTCTGCAGCCCTGGAGAGCAACCAAAAGCAGGACCTGAAATGTCCAAGGGAGTGCAGTGGAGTGCAGGACACTGAGGGCTGCCACCGATTCCCCATCAACGCTGCCTAGAGCCCTCTGAGATAAATAGGGGCATGCAAAGCCTCCAACAGGGCTGGCAGAGCAGACCCGTGTCACTTGGGAGAGGCAGGCCATCCTGGAACAGCAGTAGGACAGCAACCAAGTACCCTAGGCTTTCACAGGTGCAGTGCATGATGCTTCATGAGCAACAGACTCCAATTCATAGGGTAGGATCCAGCTGGAAAGTCAGCACCCTCCAGCTGAGCTTCCACATGCAGTGCTGGGGTGGGATTGCCTGAGAATAGGCAATAGCAAACGAGATAACTGAGATGTGGTTACCAGCTGTTGGACAGAGAAACCAGCAGGGACTCAGGGACACAGGGGTTCCTCCCAGCCAAGAACCAGTGATTTCCCTGAGAAGGAGAAGAGACATGAAAAGGAGTGGGATGGCTCTCTGGCAGTGGATGAGTGCGGGAAGGGTTTGAATAGAGAATCTTCTCCAGTGCCTGGCTGATGAGTTTTTTTCACTTGCTGATGCCCAGATGTGGGGCAAAGAAGGGCTCTTCCCTTCTTGGGTGACTATGGCCATGTGGCAAAACCATAAGAGGAGTTGTGGCTCCTACCACAAGCTTCATTCTCCATCTGTGGCCATCAGTGGAAGCACAGGGAAAGGGAAGAAGAAGACAAGCTGATAGGTTACTTGCCCTGGGTACTCACGCCGGGGTACCAGCTGTTTTAAGCAGAGGGCATTTACAAGCCTGGTTTGCCTTGTTTATGGTGTAGCCTCCAGTCAGGTTTCTTGGACTCTTTTCATCATAGAATCACAGAATCACAGAATCACTAAGGTTGGAAAAGACCTGTAAGATCATCAAGTCCAACCATAAAAAAAAAAAAAAAAAACAAAACACCCACAAACCACACAACACACCACAACCCACACCAAAACAACCCACTCACACCACACAGCACCATGCCCATCAAGCCACATCCCACAATGCCATATCTACACGCTTCTGGAATTCCTCCAGGGAGGGTGACCCCACTACCTCCCTGGGCAGCCTGTTCCAGTGTTTCACCACTCTCTCAGTAAAGAACTTTTTCCTAATATCCAGTCTGAATCTCCCCTGGCGCAACTTGAGGCTATTTCCTCTAGTCCTGTCATTAGTCACTTGGGAGAAGAGACCAACACCCACCTCTCTGCAACCTCCTTTCAGGTAGTTGTAGAGAGCGATAAGGTCTCCCCTCAGCCTCCTCTTCTCCAGACTGAACAACCCCAGTTCCCTCAGCCGCTCCTCATAAAACTTGTGTTCAAAGACCCTGGATCTGGATGCAGCTGTAAAGTCATGCTGGCATGTGCTTCACAGCAGCACAGGGTGGGGAGGCAGGGGCCCAGCCTCACCACAGCCCCCAGGTGCCACTGCTGGGCAGGCTGAGCTCAGAGCCGCGTGCAAGCAGTGGCAGCGAGGGAACCGCCCCCACGTTTCTGTGCACTGCTGCAAGCTGTGGGCACCAGTGTGGGCTCAGTGCACAGAAATAGGCAGCGCTGTCCTGGGGCTCGGCATCCCGCACATGCAGAGGCACCTGGGAGGTGTCCACAGACAGTTCAGAGGAGAACCTCCCTGAATCCACGCGAGCTTTGTGGATTCACCCACAGCAGCAAGTGAAGGGACTGGGTCTGGTGCTGCTGGTACCAGAAGATGTAGGGATTAGGATCGCTGGTGGTGAAATTGCAGTGCAGAGTTGTGCTGTGGCCCACCTGGATGGTCATTTCTGGTGGGAACTGGAGCACAGAGTCTTTTTGGGCATGACCTGTAAAGCCAGAAAGGGCTTTCAGCTTTGCTTGCCTGTGTACCTGTCCGTCCATCACTTCATCAGCCTGCTCACTGTTCCCACTTTCCATCTCACTTTTCCTAGCCACTGAAATTCTGAGCTGTTTGTCCCTGCATGCTTCTTTCTGCAGGTTCTTGCCACTCCTCACCCCCAGATCATCCTGCTTTTCAGCCATACTCACTGCTCTTTCAGTCCACTGATTCTCTCCATATCTGCCTCTGAGCTATGTTAACTGCCAGTCTCTCCTTCAGCAGCAAAAGACATGAGCTGTTCCTCTCCCACCTCTGACCGTATCTTCAGTCTCCATATCAACAGTTCTCCATATGACACACTGCATCCTCGGCCCTTGCCCTGTCCTTGTATGGCATTTCAGCTCTTCTTGCATCAAGTTAGTCTTCTCTGTTTGTCCCCCAAGGTTTACAACCATCTCTACAGAGATTGCTAGCATTGTGTCCAATACATCTAGGAGAGACACTCCTACATGCTGCATCGCTCCGTTCCCTAGCGTCTTTCCCTCTTTCAGGCTTCCTATGTATTAGCAGCACATTCAAGAATGCTCAGTACCTGAAAATTTAAGGTGAGGTCTTATTCCTCCTTCAATGCCCATTACTCCTGACATCTCCCAGATTATTTGCTGTACCCAGCCACAGTCTCTGCTCTCCCTACAGAAACACTCCCACATCCCCCAGGGAGTCAGGACTCCTGTCTTCAGGGTCCTGTTGTTCAGTTGAGGCCATGGCAGAAGGACGGTGGGCTGCCCCCTCCTGTCCAATGACTGCAAACCTGCCAGGAGTTCCTTGTAGTACAACTATAGCTGCCACAACCATCCCAGCTGAGGCAGGGAAGAGGGCTGAACCTTTCCTCTCTGCCTCTGAAGCCTGTGAACACAGATTTTCTCAGCGGTGTCAGCTCCTACAGCCACACAGGCCTCACTGGGGATGGCTGGGCTCAGGACCCCATACTCTGAGGCCTCCTTGCAGCTCTCACTCACCACAGGTCTTCAGCCCCATAGGGCAACTTAGCAGATCTCCATGTGGCTCCTTCCTGAGGTCTGAATTTGAGTCTCAGATCACAGAATCATATAGTCATTTAGGTTGGAAAAGATCTTTAAGATCATCAAGTCCAGCTGTTAACCCAACCCTGCTAAGTCCACCACTAAACCATGTCCCGAAGCGCCTCATCCAGATGTCTATTAAATACCTTCAGGGATGGTGACTCAACCACCTCCCTGGGCAGCCTGTTCCAATGTCTGACAACCCTTTCAGTGAAGAATTTTTTCCTAATATCCAATCTAAACCTCCCCTGATGCAACTGGAGGGCATTTCCTCTTGTCCTATCAGTTGTTACTTGGGAGAAGAGACCAACACGCACCTCTCTACAACCTCCTTTCAGGTAATTGTAGAGAGCAATAAGGTCTCCCCTGAGCCTCCTCTTCTCCAGGCTAAACAACACCAGCTCTCTCAACAACTCCTCATAAGACTTGTGCTCCAGACCCTTCACCAGCTTCATCGCCCTTTGTTGGACACGCTCCAGCACCTCAGTGTCTTTCTTGTAGTGAGGGGCCCAAAACTAAACACAGTATTTGAGGTGCGGCCTCACCAGTGCCGAATACAGGGGGACAATCCCTACCCTAGTCCTGCTGGTCACACCGTTTCTGATACAGGCCAGGATGCCATTGACCTCCTTGGCCACCTGGACACACTGCTGGCTCATATTCAGCTGGCTGTCGACCAACACCCCCAGATCCTTTTCCTCCAGGCAGCTTTCCAGCCACTCGTCCCCAAGCCTGTAGTGTTGCATGGGGCTGTTGTGACCTAAGTGCAGGACCCGGCACTTGGCCTGTGTCTTTCCACAAGTGCCCAGCTCAAGCTTCTCTCCTACGTCCTGGACTTCACTTCAACACCAAAGGCTCTCAGCCTGAGGTTAAGGGGAATCCTGTGCAACAAGCACTGTGTCCCAAACACTAACCACTGTAGGATACACTTGAAGGTGTCTGTGACAATGAGTATCTCCTTCTCACGTTGGTGCCAAGCTAGAACTGCTGGCTCTACAGGATGCCTTTCCAACACCAGCAAGAGCACCTTGGAAGCAGACTGTAGACTTGGAGGATTCAGTCTGTAATTGTGTATCTGAGCCTCTTTACAAAGGTACCTGCAAGAAACCACTTCTGGTTGTGGTTCTAAAGCAACAGCTTGTATTAACACTGTATCAGCTGGGTTTTTCCGTTCTAACAGGGCCCGGCTATGTTAGCAGGGTGAAAGAGATGCCCAGCCCCTGCCCGTTGAGCAGCAGATGTGGCCGGTCCTTGCTGCAGGACCGAGGGCTGTCCAGCTGCTGCTGGGCTGGAGGATCTCTGCTGCTCACCTCCCTGTGCAGAGCAGAAAGGCGCTGCTCCTCGCCAGGAGCCAGCGGAGCCGGCAGCTGCAATCGCTCCTTCCTGGGCGCCACTGGAGACTGCCACTCCTCCGATCACCAGTCCTTGACATCACTGCCGTGGGGGATTTCTGTCTCGTCCCGGTGGGAGTCTGGCTGGTGTTGGGATGTCAGCAGTTGATGCTGAGGCCGGTGCCCTCAGTGGTCTCTGCCGATGGCTCCTGCTGCACCTGGGCTCTGCCCGCAGCCACTGATGAGACAGTAGAAGGAAAGGCCAAAGATCACCAAAGGTCACCTAGCTCTGGTGGCTCTTTCCAGAGAAATCATTAGGAAGAGTGGCAGTGAGACAGTGCTGGACCAGAATGAATAAAGACAGGGATGGAGACTGATCGTGGTGTGGGTGTGTGGAGCGAGGGGAGAAGGATGGGAGGGAATTTGAAACTGATGCATGCAGAGATAGAATGAAAGTCAGGTGCATGGGTGGATGTATGTATGGATGGATAGAGAGAGGTGACAGGAGAGTTGGGTGTGTTACAGTGAAGTACAGAGGGCTGAATTGAGAACAAGTATATATGCTGAATGCACAGGAGGATGAGTGGCTGTATGAAATAACGCAGGGGTGCAGGAAAGCAAACTTCTGCCTGCTGAAGGAAGGAAGCAGAGGGAGAGATAAGAGAGGGGTCTCAAAGGGTTGGAAGAGACTTTTGAACTGGTAGAGGCCTGGAGAGATGGGTAAAAAGAGGGGTGGACGGATGGATGAGTAGAGGAAGAGTAGAGAGCAAGAGTGGGTGTTACAGTGAAAGAGGGCTGAAATCAGGGCAATACTAACTGCTGAATTCACAGAGAAAAGAGTGGGTGCATGGAAAGGCAGGCATACGCCCAAGTAAACTCAATGGTAGAGATGATGGGAACGAGGGAGACTAGCTAGTGGGGACTCAAGAGAGCTGGGAAAGGGGTGCGAGAAATTGCAGAGAGAAAAAAGAGAGGGAAGAGTTTGTGGTGAGCCCCCTGGGGAATATCCCTCGCACAGCTCTGCCCCCCTCCCCACCCACCACCAGCCCCATGCACCCAGGAGCAGCACGGGGCCAGCCCCACCAGCCCTGTGCCCTGGCACTGCCGCATCCTGCCACTCTGGCACCCGTGCTTTGCTGCCCCCAGCCAGCCCTAGCTCTCTGCACCAGCCATAGCAACTCCTCTCCGCTGCCTCTTCTTCTCTTTACCACTGCCAGCTCTGCCCCGGGGCTGAGCCCTGTGCCCATGCCACTTGGGGTCTCTTGCCTGGGCTGAGAGTGCTCAGTGGCTCTGCATGGGCAGAAGATTGTCTCCTGGCAATTGGACCCTCCCCATCCTCCAGCAAACATAAGCCTGCACAGCACCAGTTGCAGCCGGGACAGCTGCAGGGCCTCCACCCAGGAGATGGACCAGCTTCCCCGAGCTGTCTTCGAGCTCAGGGCCTGGAAACAGCAGCCGCTGATTTCCCATGGATGGGAGGGAGGAGGCTGAGAGCCTCCCTTCAGCTGCCTCTCTGCAGACCCAGCACAATGCCTAAAAGTTGTGTTGAGGCAGAGGGGGTGTGAGGACAAACGTGCCCATTGGCGTGCAGGAGTCAGGGAGAGCAGGGGTGGTGGGGAATCACAGTGTCAGAACGCAGGTCAGAAGGGACTTCCAGAGGTCATCTACATCATCTCTGCTTGGAACAGTTCCCATTATACCAGGCTGCTCCAGGATGGGGATTGCACAAACTCCCAGGGAAATCCCTTCCAGTTATCACTCTTTCTTTTAGCCTGTTGCTTAACTAGAACTCCCCATGTTCCAGCAGCTGTTCATTGCCTCTCCTCCTGCCGCAGAGGACTTCTGCAGTCTAATCCATCTTCTCTGTTTCCTTTGACAAGTCGTTCCTGAACCTGATGGGAACAATTTGGCTAACGGAGGTCACTGTACAGCATATTCCCCGTGGGTTGGGTGCAATTCCCAAACTTGCAGGAAGTGCCGTCCTTCCCATTACTCGCGGAGTTCATGATAACATTAGAGTATTGGTCCTACTGCTGATCCCTGGGAGACCCTACTACTAAGTGTCTGCCAGCTGGGCTTTGCACCAAGATCACAACTCTTTGAGCCTGTTAGTCCAGCCAATTTTCCACTCACCTTATCATCCTCTTACTGAACCCATTCATCACCAATGTGATCATAAAGGAAGTCTGAGAGAGGCAGTCAAAGGTCTTGCTAAACTCTAGGTATACACATCCACCGTCCCTTCCTTCTCCACAGTGCCCATTATCTCATGAGAAAGCAAGGAGGCTTGCCCTCAGCTACACTAGCCTCAACTCAGAATCAGCTTCATAAAGAGCGAAATCAGCCCTGGCTGAGTTTTCCCAGCAGAGCTCCCTGGCAGTGATCGCACCAAGGTCACTAAAGGGAAGGGGGAAACCGTTGTCTGCACTCACTCAAGTGGGACCTGAGCCCAGGTAGGCAAACATTCAGGAGGGGAGATGGGCTCAGGAACTTCACACACTGCACAGACCAGTCGGAGAGAGGGTCTCTTTTGGAAACATCTGCGGGACAGCAGGAGGCTTCGGGGGATGAGGTCTGGCATCCCATGTTGCATCCCTCCTAGGGGCAGTCGCTGGGTACTCAGATTCCAATGCGGGACATGAAGGTCCTGGGGACTGAATTCCAAAGCAGTCATCAGTTCTTTGGCTTTCATGTGCAAGCCACAGTGTCTGTCCTTCCACTCGCAGCCCAGTAACATCAGGCTCCGTGTTCCTTTCTTTCAGCACCTGTTTGGTCCAAGGTCTCAGCCCCTGCCGGACACAGCACCACGTTGATACACAAGTACATTTGGCATTGCCTTGGACATGGGAGGGGGATGCGTCCCATACCAGACACCACTGACACTATTGGAAGCAGATCGCCAGCACAAGGTTGGCAGGATTCAGCCTGCCCATAATGCAAACCCCATCCTTTTGAAGTCTCTAGCCCTGGGGAGAGCAGCTGTGTCCTGGCCTGGAGAGGCAGCGATGGGGCACTGCCAGCCATGCTGAGGAACTCCCAATATTGTTAACATTGAACAAAATTAAGGATACAAGCTGGAGTGAACCTGTTGTTGTCGGGGCTTCAAATCGGCAGCAGTGGAGTGTGAGCTTTGGAGGGGCAGGAAAAGGAGGGTTCAGGAGACAGGGGCTGCATTTCAGTGCCTCTTCCCTGGACAGATCTCTAGCAGGCTGGTGACACCACCACTCATCTGTGCTCAGCCTCCTTCTGAACCTGGGAAGCTACGGCTCTGTGGTGCTCTGGAGAGAGCAGTAGAGAGTGTCCCTGCCATGACCAGCACATTCCCATGTGATGAAGGACACACAAGGACACACACGCACACACAGGGTCATGCACGCTGGCATGGAATAATGCCCAGATTTGTGCTCCAGAGTTAATCCATGCAAACACACAAAAGCACACAAGACAAGAACACACTTAGGAACACCACCAACTGTGGACTCTGCTGAGGACACCTGGGGACAACCGCAGCAGGGCTAGAGCATTGTGGGGAAGGACAAGGCCCCAGGCATGACCATGGCATTGTTTGTGTAGTCGCAGACTGCACAGAGATGGTATGAGTCAAAACAGGCCAGAAATTTTTCCTGACGCCAGTGTTAGGCAGGTTGGTCCAAAAACCCGCAGCACAACCTGCACACGTGGGGAGGCAACAACAAGTGACCATTGAGGTGAGCTGAGAAGGAAGGGAAAGAGGTGGATGTGGGACATCCTCATACATGGTGACCCTTGGTCTTCCAGCTGAAAAAGGCTGGAGCTTCTTTCTAAGAACACTTCAAACAGCCCTACCATAGTGGCCCAGGCTGATGTCACTTGCCTGTTCTGGACCTGTCCAGCTCTTGAGCTGAGTGTTCTGCCAGCACTGATGCATTCCTGCCCGAGAAATCCTGGGGCTTTTCATCTCAGAGCTCAGAAGAAGCCTTCACTGGGGATGGGCATGGCACAGACCTGGAAATGAAAAGACAGCAGTGTTGGAACCCAAAGCACAGCCCATATCGTTAGCTGCGATGGTTTGCATTCAAGATGAGCTTGTCAGAAAATTGTTGCCTCTGCAAAGGGTGCCTTTGGTCCTGCAGCAATGAAGGGCAGGTATAAAAGCCAGCCCAAGTCCCTGTTTTCTCACCCACTTCTCTTGCCTCCTTGTCTTTGGGAACCAAGTGAGTCTGAAGCCCCTTCTTCTCTTCCAAAGTGAGATCTTTTCTCATTGGACGTACTGCCTCTGTCTGCAGTGGTGCTTGGAGCATCTTGTCATGGGAGAGGGAAGTGGGGAGAAGGTTTGCTTAGAGAGAGGCTGGGATGTGGCTGAGGGGGCTTTTGGTTTAAAAACTACAGAAGTGCCTCCGTGGGCCAGGCTGCTCTTTTTAGGGCAATGAAGACCATGTGGCTCCAGGAAAGAGCTTACATCTCCCCACTCAGTAGTACCTTGGCTCCTTCGTGAAAAGCGAACCAGGCTGCATTTCACCCATCCTTGTGCTCTGCTTCCTCCCTGCCCTCTCTCCCAGGTGCAATTCCACTCTTGGGACATGTCCTGTTAGAAGCAGTGCCTGCCACGCCAGCCCTGTGGCCTGACCCCACTGGCCAACAGCTGCAATGAGCCCTGTGTCAGGCAGTGCCAGAACTCTACCGTTGTCATTGAGCCTCCTCCCGTGGTGGTGACCCTTTCTGGACCCATCCTCAGCTCCTTCCCACAGAACACTGTTGTGGGATCCTCCACCTCCGCTGCTGTTGGCAGCATCCTCAGCTGTGATGGAGTGCCCATCACCACTGGCTGCTGTGATCTCTCTGGCATTTCCAGCTGCTATGGTGGCAGAAGGTGCCTCCCATGATAAAGATGCTGGGAAAGCCCCAAGGAGACACCATGAGGAACTCAGAACATGGTGCTGGGCAGAGGATCAAAGTTTTTCAGTGTTGTTGTCAGGTTAGCTGAATGGCTTTGCCTTTCTTCCCCTTTTCTTTGTTTGCTTTGGATCCCATTGGCAACAGGGTCCCCCAAGGCCAGCCTGCTGGGGATTGTCTGTCTCCTCTTTCGACTCATTAAAGTTCTGCTGCATTCAAGCCTGGCCTGCATGTGGTCCTTCCCTCTGTGGATACTCCCCAAGCCGCCAAAGGAGAACGATGTTGCTCTGGACTGGAAGGGAAGTGAGGTCACAAGGAGACCCTTCTCCCTTCACAGAGGAATGGGAGGCTGGGACATCCTGCAGCGGCTTCCCTTATGGGCAGCATCCCTTGGAGCTGAGGAAGACGTCCCTGACTGCTCTGCTGCCAGTGACCATCAGGCCTTCCTGTGTCTCTGCCCACAAGTGTCCAGAAAGGCAGGAGGCCTGAGGGGTCAGCAGCCCCATGAACTCTTGAGGAAGGGCATTGCTGTGGTTGGAGCTGTGCTGTGGTGGCAGGGGCTGGGTGTGCGGCTCAAAAGATGGTAGGTTTTGCAGAGTTTCAGAAGTGGTAATGCAGGAAACAGGTTTTGGGATGGCCCATAGCTGCTACTCCACCCTCGTCTCCCCTCCACTACCAATCTAGGTGCCATGTTCAGCAGGCATCAGCAGGGAAAATTCTCCCATGTCACTGACTGTGTCAAGGCTGGAAATTGGAGCTAAGCATGCGGGAGCTGAGAGCAGTCAGTACAATGGGGAAAGTGAAATGGTGTATTTCTGAGGGAGATCAAATTTCTCTGATACAGAGCATGCAGGAGAATGTGAAGATCAGCAAGGACGAGGGTACTGGGTGTACTTCCCAAGAGAGCTGCAGAAGGGTGCAGAGCTCTTGACTGCTTCATTGGTCCCCCCAGAGAGTTTGTGCTCAGGAATTGGCTGCCATTCTGAGGGGAGAGGATTCTTTTACATGTAAGTCTCAGCCATTCTAATTGGTGGAAGTGTCTCTTGGCAGCCACTATAGTCTCATATCCTATTTCCTGCATGAAAATCCAGACAATAATGTACAAGTGGAAGAATGTAAATCCCCACACCGATGTCCTCCCCCAAGAGGGAAATATGGCTAATGAAGCATATCTCAGAACGACTGAAGGCCAAAAACTTCAGTCTCTCTTCTCCAGTGCCTTCTTTCCAAAGATGCTGGAGGGCTTCCTCAGGCCAGGAGGCATCTCCTTCCACAGCTGCATGGCCCAGCTGGACTCCTCTCAGCTGCTGAGCAGTGAATGCTTCCTCTACACTGCCATGTCCTATGGCCACTGCTTGGCTATCTGCCACCCTCTGTGCTATGGGGGCCATCATGCATCAGGCTGTGTGCATCTGGCTGCTGGCAGGGAGGTGGCTGTCCTGTTCCCTGCCTCCTGCTCTGCATACAATAATCACCCCTCATTTGGGTTACCGATGGCCCAGACACATCTGCCACAGTGTTCTGCCAGCCCTCCTGGACACAGCTTGTGCTGGCACTTCTGCCAACAACACTGTGATTCCCTTCAGTGTTGGTGGTGTGCCCCCTGGCTGCTCCCTCTTCATTTCTTAGAGGCACAGAGCAAGAGCAATCCTTTGGCTCTGCTGTGCAGAAGGCAATCACAGAGCTGTGTCAACCTGTGCTTCCCCTCTCACTGCTGTGACCTGTTTCCATGGCACCTGTGTCTTCACCTACATAGGAAGTGACCTTGAAAGGGTCACCAGACAGAGCACTGCCTGTTCTTTACACCGCTCTTACTCTCCTGCTGAACCTTTTGATTTACAGCCTAGGAAAAAAGGATGTGAAAGCTGCTGGTGTTTGTTCACATCCAATATACAAATGGCAGGGTTGTAGTGTTTGACAGTTGAAATGATGAACAGAACTATATTTCATTTGAAGAAAATGCTCTAGAGCTTGACTGACCAAAATGGGGTAACCCTTCCATGGATGGGATCAGTACAGTGTCCTGTGCCCTGGTGAGGGGGCACTATTTTTGTACTATGCTATGGGAGTGACTGTGCTGGTTTTGGCTGGGATGGGGTTAACTTTCTTCATAGCAGCTAGTATGGGGCTGTGTTTTGGATTGTATGGGGCTGTGTTTTGGATTTGGGCTGGAAACAATGTTGATAAAGCAGGAATGTTTTAGTTACTGCTGAGCAGGGCTCACACAGCACCAAGGCCTTTTCTGCTCCTCACCCCACCCCACCAGTGAGTGGGCTAGGGGTGAACGGGAAGTTGGGAGGGGACACAGCCGGGACAGCTGACCCCAACTGACCAAAGGGATATTCCATACCATATGACATCATGCTCAGTATATAAAGCTGGGGGAGGAAGAAGGAAGGTGGGGACATTCGGAGTAATGGCGTTTGTCTTCCCGAGCAACCGCTACGCGTGATAGAGCCCTGCTTCCCTGCAGATAGCTGAACACCTGCCTGCCGACGGGAAGTGGTGAATGAATTCCTTCTTTCGCTTTGCTTCTCCGTGCGGTGTTTTTTGCTCTACCTATTAAACTGTTTTTATCTCAGCCCATGAGTTTTCTCACTTTTACTCTTCTGGTTCTCTCCCCCACCCCACCTGGGGGGAGTGAGTGAGCGGCTGTGTGGTGCTTAGTTGCCAGCTGGACTTAAACCATGACAGTGACTCACCACTGGCATGGGTCACCCAGGGAGTTTGCTGAGTCTCCCTCCTTTGAGATTTTCAAAAACCATCTAGGCATAGTCCTGGGCAACTGGTTCTAGGTGGCCCTGCTTGAGCAGAGGGGGTGGACCAGATGACCTTCAGAGGTCCCTTCCAACCTCAACTGTTCTGTGATCCTCTCATTCTGTGAGAGCAGCTGATGTTGAGCCGCTCAGGGTTCGCAGCATCTGAAGGGATGTAAGGTTATCTATGCTATCCTCTCTTTCTCTCTAATCTTAGTGCTAATAAATAGCATTTTAAGGAATGCTTTGAAGAGGCTTAGTGCCTTTCTTACTGGGATCAGTCACTGTCATTTCTGGTGTTCCAGCCTCAGTGTTTTCAGCCTGTGGGGAGTTTGGCTTCTCCCAGGCATACCACGCTCTGCTGTCATGTGAATACATCACTGGGGCACCGCTCCCTTTACAGAGCACGCGCTGTTCCCACACCCTCACATCTCCCCTAAGGAGAAGACTAGGGAAAGCTGGGAGCATCTAAGGCTGGATGAGTTTCTTCAACTGTAATGTGGAGATTTTTTATTGCTGCAGCAACATGGATCTCCTCTAGTTTTTCTGTTATCCCTGACCCACAGACTTCAGACACAGAGAGGCTCAATATTTGGGGAGGCCATGACAGCTTTGACTCCACTGCGGTTTCTCTCTCTGTTCTAGTGAGGAAAACATCTGGCTGAACCACTGTCAAACTCTTGAGCTCACTAAAGCTGATGGCATCTAATTCATTGGCTTAACTGTAGGGCCTGAAGGGCTGGCCTAGAGTCATCCCAAGAGGCTGAGAGCTGGCATCGGGCGCCCTGGTTCTCAGTGGTGTTTGTGCATGTTCATGCTCACATACACATTCCTCTGGCTGTGCTCATGTGTGCATTTGCACATGTGTGTGTCTGTGTGCCTGTGGTAATGCACATGCAAGCATGAGTGTGCACAACTGTTGTGTGCAAGTGTATTTGGGCACATCTGTTCATGAGTGTGTAGGTGTTTTAGCACATGCACGTGCATTCATGCAGGTGAGCATGGATGGGAGTGACATTGGTCTGCATATATGTAAGTGTGTGGGCATAGGTGTGTGTGGATATGTGCTTTTATGTGTGTCCATCTCTGGACATGAGAGTGCACAGGTATCTGCATGCAAACACATGCATGCAGGAGCATGCATAAGTGTAAGCATGTTTGTTTGAATATCTGTGCATACATGTTGGCATGGGGGGGTGGCTGTGACTGTGTCTGCACACGGGCTCCTTTGGAAACGTGTGGGCACACACCTCTTTACAAGTGCACACATGTGAGTTACTGTTTGGGTGAGTGCAGGCTCACGTGTGTGGTTGTGCCCATGTGTGTGAGATTGAGTGTGCACACATATCTGTGCGTGTGCATGCCTGTGAGTGTGCCTATCTCTGTGCACATATAGGTGTCCACGTGTGTGCACCCATGAGAGTTATGCCAAAGGTCTTGCTAAAACAAAGGTACACCACAGCCAGTGCCACTCCCTTTCCCCACAGTGCCAGTCACTTCCTCATAGAAAGCAATGAGGTTGGTGAGGCATGATTTGCCCTCAGTAAGCTCAGGTGAGATGCTCCCAACACCCTTCCTGCCTTTCATGAGTTTAGGAATGGCTTCTGAGAGTATTTGCTCCATCTTCCTTCTAGGGACTGAGTAGTGACTGTCCAATCAGCTCCTTGAACACCCTTGGATGCGTCTGAAGTGGTTCCACAAACTTGTTACTGTCCAAATAGTAGTAAGAGCTCCTTAGCTCTTTCTTCTACTGCTGTGGTGTGCTGGTTCTGGCTGGGCTAGAGTTAATTTTCTTCATAGTAGCTAGTATGGGGCTGTGTTTTGGATTTGTGCTGGAAACAGTGCTGATAAAGCTGGGGGAAGAAGAAGGAGGGTGGGGAAGTTTGATGTTACGGCATTTGTCTTCCCAAGTAACCACGGATGATGGAATGCTGCTTTCCTGGCGATGGCTGAACACCTGCCTGACGATGGGAAGTAGTGAATGAATTCCTTGTTTTGCTTTGCTTGCGTGCACGGCTTTTGCTTTACCTGTTAAATACCTTTGTCTCAACCCACGACTTTTCTCATTTTTACTCTTCTGATTCTCTCCCCCATCCCACCAGGGGGAAGTGAGTGAGTGGCTGTGTGGTGCTTAGTTGCCAGCTGGGGTTAAAGCACCATTAATTCCCCTAGAGTCTGCTGGGAGGCTCAGGGGTGTGGTAGACCTGTGGAGAAGCCATACCAGTAAAAATTGAGGAGAAATAAGTATTGAGTGCATCAATCTTTTCCCTACCATTTGTCACCAGGTCCCCTTCCTCACCAAGCAATGACCCCACTTAGCATTCTTTTTGCTGCCAATAGACTTACAGATACCTTTCTTGATTCCTTTCACCTCCCTTGCAAGTTTCCACTCCAGCTGTGCTTTGGCTTTTCCTGTCTCACCTTTCTGCACATTGCAGAGGACCCTCCTTGTGCTCTGAGGAGGATGTCTTTGAAGGTTAGATAGCTCTCCTGGGATTCTCTGTGTTCCAGGGCAGTTTCCCATGGCATCCTGCCAAGCAGGTAGGTCCCTGAAGAGACTAAGATGTGCTCTTGTGAAGACCAGGGCAGTAATCCTCCTGTTTGTCTTGGTCAGTCCACTGAGGATCTTAAGCTCTGCAGTCTCCTGGTCACTGCAGGCAAGGCTACCCTTGAATGCTACATCATCCAACAGTTCTTCCTCATTTGTGAGTAGCAGGGCTAACAGAGTCTCTCCCCTAGTCCATTCATGGATTGCCTGCATCAAAACTTTCTCTTCCATACACCCCAGGCATGTCCTGGTGGGCTTGTGCCCAGCCATTTTGGTCCTGCAGCAGACACTGTGGTGGTAAAAGTCACCCACAAGTACAAGGGCCTGTGACTGTGAAGCTTTCTCCAGCTGCCTGAAGAAGGCGTCATGTGCATCCTTTTCCTGAGCAGGAGGTGTGTAGCACACTTGTAACTACACCACTACCTGCACCACAGGGGAAGTGTGAGAGCCTCCCCTGGCATGCTGTCCGCCATGCATACCTCTTCTACTGCTTGTGCTCTCCCTCCTCTTCAGTCTATGGGAGACCTCCCCCTCCATGCCTGCTTTAAATTCCTCCTTCCTAGTTTAGCAGGCATTTGCAAAGACACTCTTGCCTCACCTTGACAAACACATTCCACCCCTCACCAGCAGTCCTCACTCTTCCAAGAGGGTCCTCTGGGGGAGAAACCAAAGCTGCTGAATGCTGCTGCACCCTGCTTCTGCCATGCACGCTGCTCAAATGAGCTCTTGAGGAGAGGGTTCCTCTTCTGATTTCTGTGCCATGCTTTGCATCTCACTCTTAGTAAATACATGTAATTAAGGGGATGTGAGTGAAATGGATCAAGATCCCTTCGGGAGATATGTCCTTCCAGCCCTGTGGGACCAACTCAGATTCCAAAGACATCCTCGTGTAGAGGCTCATTCAGCCCAAACTCACTGCCCTGGAGGGAAGAACCTCTTTATTACCAGCAAAATTCATAGAAGCATAGAATCGTAGAACATGCTATGGCTTTGGTTGGAAGTTATCTTTGAAGACCATCTAGTCCAATCCCCTTGCCATGGGCAGGGATGTCTCTCAGTACGTCCTGTTGCTCAAAGCCCCATGTAACCCCACCTTGAACACCTCCAGGGCTGGGGCATCCACTACTTCTCTGGGCAACCTCTTCCAGTGTCTCACCACCCTCATTGGAAAAAAATTCTTCCTTATGTCCACCCTAAATCTACCCTCTTTCAGTTTAAAGCCATTCTCCCTGAACCTGTTGCTACAGGCCCTGGTAAAACATCTTTTTCTCTCTTTCTTGTAAGCCCGCTTTAAGTATAGAAAGGCTGCAGACTGGTGTCCCCAGAGCCTTCTCCTCCGCAGGCTGAACAACCCCACCTCTCTCAGCCTTTCTTCGTAGGAGAGGTGTTCCAACCCTCTGATCATTTTCCCGGCCCTCCTCTGGACCTGCTCGAACAGACTCTACAGACTCCTCCCACAGTCCATGAAGAGACATCAGCTCACACATGGGACTTAGCCCATCCCAAAGCAGACATGCACGGTAAATGAGATGAATCATCTTTCTGGAGACACTGATCCTGCAGTTGACCAATGGTGGCCTCTGAACTCCCCAGCTAGCATAAGCTCACAGCAGGGCCTGCATACCTGGTCACATGTGCATGGCGTGCTTCATCATGCGATCAGAAGTGAACTCACAGGCTGTCCCACCTGAGCTTACAAACACCTCCATCCCATGGCTAAAGCCCATATCCATGTCCATTGTACTCAGGGGCAGGCAGAAAGAGAAAGGGCTTTTGTGTGGGTGAATGGTCTCAAGCTGGGCATGTTACTAATAACCAGCTGCATCTCCCACTCCCACTGAGCACCAATCAGTCTTCCTCAGTCACGCTGAATGCTTGGACACAGGACATTCAGAAGATGACTCTCCAACACCTGTGTGATAGCCCTGGACAGTGTAGGCAGCCTCTCTTTGGGTGTCTTCAGTCTTCTCGATTAACTCTAGATGACTAGAGGTCTAGTTTTTTGTGTGTATGTGTATGTGTGTTGTCTAAGCCAGCTGTTTAGTCTATCTTGAGTGTCTTTACTGGACTCTTGCAGCATGTGAGATGAGTCCTCTGCCCACACTGATGAGTTTTGCACTGGAAATATTTGGACCTGTCACACAAAAGATGGCTTCCCTGGGGAATGTGCCTGGCATAAAGCAGGAAATGAAAAGACAGCAATTCAGGAAGCCAAAACACAGCCCATAGCATTAGCCGGGATGTTTTGCATCCAAGATGAGCTTGTCAGAAAATAATCACCTCCACAAGGAATGCCTCTGGCAGCCTGAGGCAGTAAAGGGCCATGATAAAAGCCAGCCCAGCTCCTCGCTCTCTCATCCACTTCTCTTGCCTCCTTCTCCTTGGGAGTCAGGCGAGTCTGAAGCCCCTTCTCCTTCTCTGCCATCTCAAAAATAAGGTCTCATTACAGTGGATTTCTCACATGATACAAGCTGTGTCCCATGCCAGATCTTGGGGCTGCTTGTCATGGGAGAGGGAAGTGGGGAGAACGTTAGACATGGAAGGAAGCTGGGACTGTACTGAGGTGGCTTCTGGATTCAGGGGCTAGGCAGTAGTCACATAGGAACTGGTGGCTCTTTGTAGGCCCTGGCAGGCTGAGGCCAAGAAGCCCTTACACATCTCTGCACAGCCTCCACCTCCCGGCCCTGCACGTTCTTTGATTCCCTCATGGTGTCGTGACAGGCTGCTCCTCATGCATGTCCATTTTTTCCTTCCTCCCTGCCCTCTCTCCCAGGTGCACCTCAGGCCCCAAGACATGTCCTGCTATGACAACTGCCAGCCCTGCGAGCCCTGCCAGCCCTGCGGTCCGACCCCGCTAGCCAACAGCTGCAATGAGCCCTGTGTCAGGCAGTACCAGAACTCCACCATTGTCATCCAGCCCTCCCCGGTGGCAGTGACCCTGCCTGGACCCATCCTCAGCTCTTTCCCACAGAACACCGTTGTGGGATCCTCCACCTCTGCTGCTGTTGGCAGCATCCTCAGCTGTGATGGAGTGCCCATCACCGCTGGCTGCTGTGACCTCTCCTGTATTTCCAGCATCAGGAGGTGCCTCCCCTGCTAAAGATGTTGGCAATGGCCACCAGCAGGGACCCCCAGGAACTCAGAACATGGTGCTGGACACAGAGTCAAACTTCATACCATTGTTTTAAGAGCAGCTGACCGTCTCTGGCATGTCCTACAAGGGTAACACTGGAAGGGGCTATCCTTGGCTCTCTGAAAATACAGACAATGTCCAAGTTTCTTCCACTCTCTCTTTTTTTCTCTTTTCTTCGCTGTCTTATGCTCCCCTCAAAGCCTGCTGTGAGGACCCCCAGAGTGACCTTTCTCCTTCTGTGGGGCAGGTCGACAGGAAAAGAGGAACAGATTCTTGGCTGCTCCTCCTCCTCCCTGCACTGGGGGCCTTCACTTGGAGTGACCTCATTTCCCTCTTTAGACTCATTAAAAAATTGCTGTAACCCTGCCTTTGTCCCTTAGGTGGTCTTTCCATCTGCATACTGACTGCTGATGAAGAAAGCCATTGCTTTGTGGAAGGAATTAGGTGGGGGCACAGCGGAACCCTTCATCACTCACTACTCCTCACCAACTCCTAGAGGCACTGGAGGGTTGGACACACTGCAGCAAGTCCTCTTTCAGGGACTGCCTCCTGAAGCTGAGGAATTCAACCCTAGTTACTCCACAGCCAATAGACAGCAGTCCTTGCCTTGCTGTGTCTCTGCTCAGAAATATCCCCTTGGCCCTGGAGCACATCATGGGAACAGCAAGCCTGACATCTGCTGTCCTCCAGAGAGGAATCTGGAGCATGTGCGAGGCCCCAGGGAGGTCAGCAGTCCCACTAGGTCTTGGGGAAGAATGGTCCTCTTGCTTTGGCTGGAACTGTGCTGGGCAAGGAGGTTCAGAATATTATGTTTCCAAAGGATGGCTGGATTTGGGAATGAGTAAATAGTCTTGGGCATGGCCCACAGTTGCCAACATGTGGAGGGCTGAGGTGTTCACAAGTTAGTATTGGTATCAGCTACAGCAGGTCACACGCGAGAGTCCCCTGTCCCTTTGAACGCAACACCCCCTTGGGTGAAGGCAGACTGTTCTGGTTTTGGCTGGGCTAGAGTTAATTTTCTTCATAGGAGCTACTATGGGCCTATGTTTGGATTTTACTGGAAATAGTGCTGATAAAGCAGGGATATTTTTGTTATTGCTGAGCAGTGCTTACACAGCGTCAGGGCCTTTTCTGCTTCTCACCCCACCCCACCAGTGAGTAGGCTGGAGCTTCACAAGAAATTGGGAGGGAATACAGCTGGGACAGCTGACCCCAGCTGTCCAAAGGGATATTCCATACCATATGTTTTCATGCTCAGCCTATAAAGCTGGGGGAAGAAGAAGGAAGGGGGGAGATGTTAAAATGTCCTTGTCTCAACCCACGACTTTTCTCACTTTTACTCTTCTGAGTCTCTGCCCCATCCCACCAGCGGGGAGTGAGTGTGTGGCTGTGTGGTGCTTAGTTGTGGCGTGGGGTTAAACCGTGACACAGGCCCAGGACAGTGATTGGTGCCCAAATGCACATGGATGCTCTGTGCTGCCTGGTCTTCTCCAGGCATGGAGCAGCTTTCTTGAGTCCCAGGAACTCTAAGGTCCCACAAGTGCCAGAACCCAACTCTGGTCCAGAAAGGTGCTGTTTGAGAGCAGATGCCCCCAGCTCTGGGGAGACATAGCAGTGACAGTGGGATTTGATTCGGCACCCAGCAGGATCCGTGAGCTGTCTCTCAAGGGCACACGGCATGCACCAGCCCAACCATAGGGCACCTTCCCCCAGGCACCAAGTTCCTTCAGCATTCCCCAAGCTCTGGGGCTGAAGTGGCCCTTGTGCTCTGTGCAGCACCACTGCTCCCCACAACTCCGAGAATACGAAGATAACCTTGCTCCCTCCATGTGTGCTTGTGTCTCGGCTGTGGACAGACACAGACTGACCCAAAACATGTTTGAGCAAGCTGAGAAGGGTAGGTTTTCCTCATGCACTCCAACCTAAGCCTCGGCTATTAAGAGTCAGCTTTTCCCTGTTCAAGCGAAAGGGTACCGGTGGCGCACACCACGTGCAACCTTGTGGTTCTTCCTGCGTGACCAGGGGGAGGACATGAGGATGTGGGATGGTCAACCTACCTGGAGACTAGAAGCTCGGGTGCAGAAACTACAAGGGAAAACAACAGCCAAAAGGCATCCATCCAGGAAAATTACCCCTCCAGTGTCTGTTGGGGAGAGTAGAAGGGCTTACTGTACTTTTGATCCTGATGAAGGGACCTCTGTTATGCACTTACAGAAACCAAGTAATGAAGACTCAGACCAGGAATAGAGGGGCCCTGCCTTTGGTCAGGCGGAGGAAAGGGGCAGTCGGGTTTACTGGACTGTGTGGATTCAATGGCCTGGCACATCAGCCCCACGGGAGTATAAACCTCTAGTGGACACCGGTGCACAGTGTACTCTAATTCCATCAGATTACAAGGGGGCAGAATCCATCTGTATTTCTGGAGTGACAGGGGGATCCCAAGAACTGTCTGTGTTGGAGGCTGAAGTAAGCCTGACTGGGAATGAGTGGCAAAAGCACCCTATTGTGACTGGTCCAGAGGCTCCGTGCATCCTTGGCATAGACTATCTCAGGAGAGGGTACTTCAAAGACCCAAAAGGGTATCGGTGGGCTTTTGGTGTAGCTGCTTTGAGGACAGAGGAAATTAAACAGCTGTCTAGCTTGCCTGGTCTCTCAGAGGATCCTTCTGTGGTGGGGTTGCTGCAAGTTAAAGAACAGCAGGTGCCAATTGCTACCATGACAGTGCACTGGTGACAATATCGCACCAGTTGAGAGTCCCTGGTTCCCATCCATAAATTGATCTGTCAACTGGAAAGTCAAAGAGTGATCAGTAAGACTCATTCACCCTTTAATGGTGACCGTGCAAAAATCTAACGGAGAGTGGCGGTTAACAGTGGACTATCGAGGCCTGAACGAAGTCACACCGCCGCTGAGTGCTGCCGTACCAGACATGCTAGAACTTCAATATGAACTGGAGTCAAAGGCTGCCAAATGGTATGCAACAATAGATATCGCCAATGCATTTTTCTCGATCCCTCTGGCAGCAGAGTGCAGGCCACAATTTGCTTTCACATGGAGGGGCACCCAGTACACCTGGAATCGACTGCCCCAGGGGTGGAAACATAGTCCTACCATTTGTCATGGATTGATACAGAGTGCACTGGAACAAGGTGAAGCTCCCAAACATCTGCAGTATATTGATGACATCATTGTGTGGGGCAACACAGCGGAGGAAGTGTTTGAGAAGGGGAGAAGTATAATCCAGATTCTCCTGAAAGCTGGTTTTGCTATAAAACAAAGTAAGGTCAAAGGGCCTGCACAGGAAATTCAGTTTTTAGGAATAAAATGGCAGGATGGGCATCGTCATATCCCAATGGATGTGATCAATAAAATAACAGCCATGTCTCCACCAACTAACAAAAAGGAAACACAAGCTTTCTTAGGTGTTTTTTTCCGGGGAACTACAGGCCTGTCAGCCTGACCTCGGTGCCGGGGAAGGTTATGGAGAGGCTCATATTGAGGGCGCTCACGGGACACGTGCAGGATAACCAAGGGATCAGGCCAAGCCAGCACGGGTTCATGAAAGGCAGGTCCTGCTTGACCAACCTGATCTCCTTCTATGACCAGGTGACCCGCCTAGTGGATGAGGGGAAGGCTGTTGATGTTGTCTACCTGGACTTCAGCAAAGCCTTTGACACTGTTCCCCACAGTATTCTCCTAGAGAAGCTGGCGGCCCGTGGTTTAGACAGGTACACTCTTCGCTGGGTGAAAAACTGGCTGGATGGCCGAGCCCAGAGAGTTGTAGTGAATGGGGTGAAATCCAGCTGGCGGCCGGTCACAAGCGGAGTCCCCCAGGGCTCAGTTTTGGGACCAGTCTTGTTTAATGTCTTCATTGATGATCTGGATGAGGGGATAGAGTGCACCCTCAGCAAGTTTGCAGACGACACCAAGTTGGGAGGGAGTGTTGATCTGCTTGAGGGTAGGAAGGCTCTGCAGAGGGATCTGGACAGGCTGGATCGATGGGCTGAGGCCAACCGGATGAAGTTCAATAAGGCCAAGTGCCGGGTTCTACACTTTGGCCACAACAACCCCAGGCAACGCTACAGGCTTGGGGACGAGTGGCTGGTAAGCTCCCCCGCAGAAAAGGACCTGGGGGTGTTGATCGACACCCGGCTGAATATGAGCCAGCAGTGTGCCCAGGTGGCCAAGAAGGCCAACGGCATCCTGGCTTGTATCAGAAATGGTGTGGCCAGCAGGAGCAGGGAGGTGATCATGCCTCTGTACTCGGCGCTGGTGAGGCCGCACCTCGAATACTGTGTTCAGTTTTGGGCCCCTCACTACAAGAAAGACATTGAGGTGCTGGAGCGTGTCCAGAGAAGGGCGACAAAGCTGGTGAGGGGTCTGGAACACAAGTCTTATGAGGAGCGGCTGAGGGAGCTGGGGTTGTTTAGCCTGGAGAAGAGGCGGCTGAGGGGAGACCTTATCGCTCTCTACAACTACCTGAAGGGGGGTTGCAGAGAGGTGGGTGTTGGTCTCTTCTCCCAAGTTACTAGTGACAGGACTAGAGGAAATGGCCTCAAGTTGCGCCAGGGGAGGTTCAGGCTAGATATTAGGAAAAAGTTCTTTACCGAGAGAGTAGTGAAACATTGGAATAGGCTGCCCAGGGAGGTGGTAGAGTCACCCTCCCTGGAGGTATTCAAGGAGCGTGTGGATGTGGCATTGTGGGATGTAGCTTGATGGACATGGTGCTGTGTGGTGTTGGGTGGGTTGGTTTTTGGTGTGTTGTGCCTTGTTGTTGTTGTGTGGTGGTTGGCTTGCGTGGGTTGTTTGTGGGTGGTTTTTTTTGGTTTTTTGTTGGTTTTTTTGTGGTGGTTTTTTTTTGTTTTTTTTTTTTTTTTTTTCTCCCCAGGTTGGACTTGATGATCTTACAGGTCTTTTCCAACCGTAGTGATTCTGTGATTCTGTGATTCTGTGATTCTGTGATTCTGTGTTGTGGGTTTCTGGAGGATGCATATTCCAGGTTATAGTCTGATCATAAGCCCTCTCTATCGAGTGATCCGGAAGAAGAACGACTTTGAATGGGGCCCTGAACAGCAGCAAGCCTTTGAACAAATTAAATGGAAGATAGCTCATGCAGTAGCGCTTGGTCCAGTCCGGACAGGACAAGATGTGAAAAATGTGCTTTACACCTCAGCTGGGGATAACGGACCCACCTGGAGCCTCTGGCAGAAAGCACCTGGAGATACTCGAGGTCGACCTCTAGGGTTTTGGAGCTGGGGATATAGGGGATCCGAAGCCCGTTACACTCCAACTGAAAAAGAAATATTAGCAGCATATGAAGGAATTCGAGCTGCTTCGGAAGTAGTTGGTACTGAAGCACAGCTCCTTTTGGCCCCTTGATTGCCTGTGCTGGGCTGGATGTTCAAAGGGAATATCCCCTCTACGCATCACGCAACTGATGCTACATGGAGTAAGTGGGTCGCACTGATAAC
The DNA here is from genome assembly GCF_030936135.1 of Gavia stellata. Lineage (NCBI taxonomy): Eukaryota > Metazoa > Chordata > Aves > Gaviiformes > Gaviidae > Gavia > Gavia stellata. The sequence continues at coordinate 7,480,210 of NC_082621.1, read as the reverse complement.
ACAACGAGCTCGAATGGGAAACCCCGACCGCCCGGGAATCCTGGAAGTGATCATGGACTGGCTGGAGGGCCAAAACTTTGGAGTGTCACCAGAGGAGGTAACTCATGCTGAAGAGGCCCCTCTGTATAATAAACTATCAGAGACTGAGAAGCAATATGCCCTGATTACAGATGGATCCTGTCGTATTGTGGGAATACATCAAAGGTGGAAAGCTGCTGTGTGGAGTCCTACACGACAAGTCACAGAAACTGCTGAAGGACAAGGTGAATCGAGTCAGTTTGCAGAGTTGAAAGCCGTTCAGCTCACTTTAGATATTGCTGAACGAGAAAAATGGCCAGTCCTTTATCTCTATACGGACTCATGGATGGTGGCAAATGCTCTGTGGGGGTGGCTACAGCAATGGAAGCAGAGCAACTGGCAGCGCACAGGTAAACCCATCGGGGCTGCTGAATTATGGCAAGATATTGCTGCTCGGGTAGAGAACCTGGTTGTAAAAGTACGTCACGTAGATGCTCACATTCCCAAGAGTCGTGCCACTGAAGAACATCGAAACGATGAACGGGTGGACCAAGCTGCTAGAATTGAAGTGGCTGAGGTGGATCTGGACTGGGAACATAAGAGTGAGCTATTTATAGCTCGATGGGCCCATGACACATCAGGACATTTAGGAAGGGATGCAACATACAAATGGGCTCGTGATCAAGGGGTGGACTTGACTATTGATGCCATTGCACAGGTTATCCATGAATGTGAAACATGTGCCATAATCAAAAAAGCTAAGTGGCTGAAGCCTTTTTGGTATAGAGGGCGATGGCTGAAATATCAATATGGGGAAGCCTGGCAAGTTGATTATATCACAGTACCACGAACCCGCCACGGGAAGCAGTATGTGCTTACAATGGTGGAAGCAACTACTGGATGGTTGGAAACATACCCCGTGACCCATGCCACTGCCCGGAACACTATCTTGGGCCTTGAAAAGCAAGTTTTATGGCGACATGGCACCCCTGAAAGAATTGAATCTGACAATGGGACTCATTTCTGAAACAATCTCATTAACACCTGGGCCAAGGAGCATGGCATTGACTGGGTGTATCACATCCCCTACCATGCACCAGCCTCCGGGAAAATTGAACGATACAACGCACTGTTAAAAGCTACACTGAAAGCAATGGGTGCTGGGACATTTAAGCATTGGGATACACATTTAGCAGAAGCCACTTGGCTAGTTAACACTAGAGGCTCTGCCAGTCGACCTGGCCCTGCCCAATCAAAACCCCTGCGCACTGTGGAAGGAGATAAGGTTCCTGTGGTACATATAAAGAATTTGCTGGGAAAAACAGTCTGGGTTATTCCTTCCTCAGGAAAGGGTAAACCTATTCGTGGGGTGGTTTCTGCTCAAGGACCTGGTTGCACTTGGTGGGTAATGCAGAAGAATGGGGAAGTCCAGTGCATACCTCAAGGTGATTTAATTCTGGGTGAAACTAATCCATGATTTGAGTTACATGTTACAGGAATTAACTATAGCAGGAACCACCTGAACCAATGAAGGACAAGCCTTACAAGAAGCAGTGCAGGTGCAGCAGTGACCTGACCTGAGCTGGCTGTGGTGCCCAATAACTCCATGCAATACAACACCTCTTCTGTCCTGAGTGACCACCATAACAGATGGAGCCCAAAGTCATGGACTAAATGAACTCAATGGACATTTTGTGGACATTTGTGGATATTTATGGGCATTTTACAGACATTTCACAGGGGTGATCCATAGACTAAGGGAATGATATCTGTGCACCATATCAAAGGATGGGAAGGATGATGGTAGGAGAGAATGTATTGGATAGTGTGCTACCTGAGTATGACATAAATGGTATGGAATAAAGGGTGGAGAATGTGCTGGTTTTGGCTGGGATAGAGTTAATTTTCTTCATAGTAGCTAGTATAGGACTGTGTTTTGGATTTGTACTAAAAACAGTATTGATACACAGGGATGTTTTAGTTACTGCTGAGCAGTGCTTACACAGAGTCAAGGCCTTTTGTGCTTCTCACATCGCCCCGCCAGCAAGTAGGCTGGGGGTGCACAAGAAGTTGGGAGGGGATACAGCCGGGACAGCTGACCACAACTGACCAAAGGGATATTCCATACCATATGATGTCATGCTCAGTATATAAACTAGGGGGAAAGCTGGCCGGAGGACCGCTGCTTGGGCTGGGCATCGGTCGGAGAGTGGTGAGCAATTGTTTTCATTTGCATCACTTGCCTTTCTTGTTTGTTGTTGTTTTCATTACAATTTTTATTATCATTATTATTATTATTTTACTTCATTTCATTTATTAAACTGTTTTTATCTCAACCCACGAGCTTTCTCGCTTTTACTTTTCCTATTCTCTCCCCCATCCCACTGGGGCAGGGGGGGAGTGAGCGAGCGGCTGTGTGGTGCTTAGTTGCCAGCTGGGCTTAAACCACGACAGAAGGAGTTGAGGATGGGTCCAGGCAGGGTTACCACCACAGAATATGAGTGTGATGAGAGCACTTTCATGTCCCTGCATCAGATTTCAAAAGTCCGATGTGTTTTGGTTGCAAAGTCAGAAAATATGTACTGCTGAGACAGAAAAGAGCTTCTGCAATGATATGTCTGTGAAACCCCGGGCCCAGACAGATCAGCAGAGAGAGGCAGAGAGAAGTAGACAGCTGGCAAGAGAAAAGGAAGGCAAGAGGTGTAAGATGATCAGGAGAGGAGCTGTTTCTTCTCGGCCTCATCTTTTGTTTGCCAGCAGTAACAGCATCTTGAGCAAGTAAGTGCAAAACCACCCGTGTGATCTGATGTTTCCCAACATTTGCCCATAATTCAAGAACAGCTCCCTGCAGAGATCTGGTGAGGGGTGAGGGTCTCCTGTGTGGAAGAGGAATTGTGACTCTAGTTGAAGCCAATGCTTACCCAGTGGATGCCTCAGGAAGGCCGTGAGGATGAGATACCCAAGGTGCATGCTGAGACGGATTCTCCTGCATGTGTGAGAGAGACTCAAAAGCCCACACATCCCCACCAAGAACCCTGAGGGAGCAGAGCTGCTGGAAATGACTCTGCCAGCAGAACAAAGAATGAAATGGGGAGGAGAAAATGCTTGTTCTTAGCACATCGGAAATGCCTCTGCTGTGGTCTCCTCCAGTAGAAACACGTGTTGGTCCTGCAGCCAACACCTTCTGCCATTCCAAGGTGAGAGGTGAAAGGGGAATAGGCCTGCACCTGGTGACCAACCTCTCTGACACATTCTCCTCTGCAGCATCTTGGAAGTTGTATTGGGTTTGCATGGCAACGTTTTGGTAGCGGGGGGGCTACAGGGGTGGCTTCTGTGAGAAGCTGCTAGAAACTTCCCCTGTGTCTGATAGAGCCAATACCAGCCGGCTCCAAGACGGACTTGCCACTGGCTAAGGCTGAGATAATCAGCAACAGTGGTAGCGCCTCTGTGATAACATATTTAAGAAGGGGGGGAAAAACCGGGAAACGGCAGCTGGGGAAGAGAGGAGTGAGATTATGTGAGAGAAACCTCTCTGCAGACATCAAGGTCAGTGAAGAAGGAGGGGGAGGAGGTGCTCCAGGCGCTGGAGCAGAGATTCCCCTGCAGCCCGTGGTGAAGACCATGGTGAAGCAGGCTGTCCCCCTGCACTCCATGGAGGTCCACGGTGGAGCAGATATCTACCTGCAGCCCATGGAGGACCCCATGCAGGAGCAGGTGGATGCCCGAAGGAGGCTGTGATCCTGTGGGAAGCCCATGCTGGAGCAGGGCCCTGGCAGGACCTGTAGACCCGTGGAGAGAGAAGCCCATGCTGGAGCAGGTTTGCTGGCAGGACTTGCGACCCTGCAGGGGACCCACGCTGGAGCAGTCTGTTCCTGAAGGACTGCGCTGCATGGAAAGGCCCCATGCTGGAGCAGTTTGTGAAGAACTGCAGCCCGTGGGAAGGACCCACATTGGAGAACTGTCTCTTGTGGGAGGGACCCCACGCTGGAGCAGGGGAAGAGTGTGAGGAGGAAGGAGCGGCAGAAACAACGTGTGATGAACTGACCGCAACCCCCATTCCCTGTCCTCCTGCGCCGCTCGGGGGAAGAGGTAGAGAAAATCGGGAGTGAAGTTGAGCCCGGGAAGAAGGGAGGGGTGGAGGGAAGGTGGTTTTTTTTAGATTTGTTTTTATTTCTCATTATCCTACTCTGATTTTGATTGGTAATAAATTAAACTAACTTCCCCAAGTTAAGTCTATGTTGCCCCTGATGGTAATTGGTGAGTGATCTCCCTATGTCCTTGTCTTGACCTATGAGCCTTTTGTCATATTTTGTCTCTCCTGCCCAGCTGAGGAAGGGGAGTGAGTGAGCGGCTGTGTGGTGATTATTCTGGCTGGGACTAAACCACGACAGAAGCCTCTCCTTCCTTGATGCCTGTATCTTCTCTCTCTCCATCCTCAACCCCTTGGCTGGGTTAACCTCTCCTGTGTCTTGCACAGTGTCTAGCTCCAAGCTCCTGTCAGCACACCACAAGGCTGCAGCTCTCACAAACCTAATGGTCAACACGCCCAAACCCTGCAGACACCAACTGCCCCACTCAGCCCCCCAGGCACTGTGGACTTTATATACAAAAAAAGTTATCTCAGGAACCAATAAATGAAGTTTCCTGCCACCCTGCCCATCCCATTTCATAAATCAGCTTCTGAAAGCTCATTGGGGGAAAAAAAATCAAACAGCAAGCAGCGTTTCCACTTGACCATAACCCTTCCATTCCCAGTTTCCTCAAAACAAATAGGATCTGCATTTGTCCTCTCCTTATGCTAACGTTTAACAAACAAATGTGCCAAACTCTTTTTACTCTTTGCATAGCATAATTTAGGTTGGACAGGACCTCTGCACACCACCCCTTCCAGGACCCTGCTCAGAGCAGGTCTCATTAGATCAGGTTCGTCAGGGCTGTGCCCATGTCTTGAAAATTTCCACAGCCAGAGCCAGCACAACATCTGGGGACAGTACATTCCAGTACTTGAGAAGTTTCAGGGTCAAAAAAATGTGAAAAGTAAAAAGAGTTTCTAACGTCTAAATAGATTTTCCCAGGTTCCAAATTGTCTCTGTTGCCTCTCATCCTACTTTGAGAAGAGCCTGGATCCATCTTTTCCACATCCTCAGAGCACATAGTTGTAGACACCCATAAGGTCTCCCTTGAGCCTGATTCTCCTAAGGCAGCCTTCCTTCAGGCTCTCAGTGCATCATGTCCTCAAGCCCCCTGAGTGCCTTGGGGGCTTCTGCTGGACTCATTCCAACATGCCAGTACCTTTCCTACACACCAAGGAGCCCCAAACTGTACACAGGACCTCAGGCATGGTCTCAGGAGAGCCAAATAGAGGAGAAGGATCACTTCCCTGTGTGTGCTGGCTACCCTTTTGCTAAGACATCTCAGAGGGCAGTAGGTCTGCTTTGCCACAAGCGCACACTGCTGAATCACCTTCGGCCATTGGCCACCAGGCATCCCCTGCCTTCCCAGCTGTCTGACCTATAACCTCTGCCTCCAGCAGGGTCCAAGCTACATCAAGAAGCTTAAAGGTGCCTGTCTCCAGAGGAACCAGTTGCTCTTGACTCAGGCCTTTGGAGAAAAATCCTCTTTTGTTGTGTCCTACCTGGATGGTTGCTTCTGGTGGGAACTGCAGCACAAATTCCTTCTGCAAGTCATCTGTAAAGCCTGAAAGGTATTTCAGTTTTGCCTGACTCCATATCCAACTATCTATCATGTCATCAGCTTTCTCCCTGGGCTCATTGTCCATCTCACTTTCTATAAGCTTCCAAACCATAGAATCATAGAATCATACAATTGTTTATTTTGGAAAAGACCTTTAAGGTCATCAAGTCCGGCTGTTAACGTAACCCTGCTAAGTCCACCACTAAACCATGTCCCTAAGTGCCTCTTCCACACGTCTTTTCAATACCACCAGGGATGGTGACTCAGTTTCCTAATATCCAGTCTAAACCTCCCCTGGTGCAACCTGAGGCCATTTGGCCATTTCCTCTTGTCCTATCACTTGTTACTTGGGAGAAGAGACAGACACCCACCTCGCTACAACCTCCTTTCAGGTAGTTGTAGAGAGCAATAAGGTCTCCCCTGAGCCTCCTCTTCTCCAGGCTAAACAACACCAGCTCTCTCAACAACTCCTCATAAGACTTGTGCTCCAGACCCTTTACCAGCTTCATCGCCCTTTGTTGGACACGCTCCAGCACCTCAATGTCTTTCTTGTAGTGAGGGGCCCAAAACTAAACACAGTATTTGAGGTGCGGCCTCACCAGTGCCGAATACAGGGGGACAATCCCTACCCTAGTCCTGCTGGCCACACCGTTTCTGATACAGGCCAAGATGCCATTGACCTCCTTGGCCACCTGGGCACACTGCTGGCTCGTATTCAGCCGGCTGATCCATGTATTTGAACAGTCTGATATTGCAGGCTCAAGATTCAGCCAATTCCTAGATGCAAGGCAAGAAAGGCATTTTCCCTCCGTGGGCTAATTTGACTAGGAAACATGTCACAGGAGCAATCATGTCTCCTGCCAAGAGCCATTCTTTCCAACAACGACCATCAGTGGATGCTGAGGGAAGCACAAGAGCAAGAGAAGCAGGTAGGCTACTTCTGCTGAGTACCCACTCCTGTGTCCCATCTCCCTGGGCCCAGACTTGGCTGTAAAAGTCACACTCATACATGTGCCGACAGCTTTTTTCACTGGCACACGGGTTGGGGAGCTACAGAAGGGGACACAGATGGTGTTTCCCTCTTCTTTACAGTCTCCATCCATGCCTTCAGGTACCGACATGGAGAAGCCCTGGCTGCTTGTGCTACCCTGGGCTCCAGCACACCACCACTAAGGCAAGCAACCTGTCTGGCCAGTTGGAAACCCATCCAAGGAATGCCTGGAGAAGGGAACCTTTGCCAGTTCAAAGACAAGGGCCTCTGTCATGCAGAAACCAGGTTTCCCTCTCTGCTTCTGAATCCCGAGAACATGGACTTTGAACAGCTGAGTGAGCTATTAGAGCCATACAGGCTTCCCTGGGGACTAGCTGGACAGAAAACTCTCCTGTCAGGCAATGGCTTTCAGTTTCAGCAAACCTCAGACCTTCGACCCTTTTAGGTAACATAGCAATTCTCTTTCTGACTACCTCTGAGGCATGACTTTGGCAACCCTTGAGCCCCAAATGTGCCTTTACACAGTGTGTCCAAGCTTTCATCGTATCTCCACGACTTCACTTGCATACCAAAAGGCTCAACATTTGGTGTGGAGGGAAATCCTCTACAATAGCCTCATGATCTGGAACCTATGAAGAAAGCCTGAAGATTTCAGTCATGTCTACATGATTGTCTCATGTCTGTGTTGAGTTCCAACTCCTGACTCTGCAGGATGGCTTCCAAGTACTGGAAGAGATCCCTGGGAGGAAACGATGGAGAAACTTGGAAGAAGCCCACTGCAGATTCTGATGCTGATGCTTGATGTCGGTGCCAGTGCTGATACTGATGACAATTCCTGGTGGGAGAGGAACTGCCCCGGGGCCTGTGGCCAGCTGGGGCTGGTGGGACAAGATGGCCCCGGCAAGTGGAGCAGCACCCCCCCAGCAGACATGACCGGGACTGTCACAGAATCACACAATCATAGAATCATAGAATGAATTGGGTTGGAAGAGACCTTGAAAGATCATCTAGTCCAACACCCTTGCCATAGGCAAGAATATCTGTCACTAGGTCAGGTTGCTCAAAGCCCTGTCCAACCTGACCTTGAACACTTCCGATGATGGGGCATCCACAACTCCTCTGGGCAACCCATTCCAGTGTATCACCACCCTTATCGTAAAAAATTTCTTCCTTATGTCCAACCTAAATCTAACCTCTTTCAGTTTAAAATCGCTAACCCTTGTCTTGTCCATACTGGGACCAAAATGATTTGATATCTTCATTAATAACATAGGCAGTGGGATTGAGTGCACTCTCAGCAAGTTTGCAGATGACACCAAGCTGAGAAGCACAGTTGGTACTCTTGAGGAAAGAGATGCCATCGAGAGGGACCTCGACGTGCTTGAGGAGTGGGCCCATATGAACCTCATGAAGTTCAGCAAGACCAAGTGCAAGGTCCAGCACTTGGGTTGGGGCAATCACCTGTATCAAATCAGCTTGGGGGATGAATTGATAGAGAACAGCCCTGCAGAGAAGGACTTGGGCATACTGGTGGTTGAAAAATGGGACATGAGCCAGAAATGTGTGCTTGCAGCCCAGAAAGCCAATTGAGCCCTGAGCTGCATCAAAAGAAGCATAGCCAGCGGGTCTACCCTACTCAGGTGACACCCCACCTGGAGTACTGCATCCAGTTCAGCGGTGCCCAATAAAGAAAGAGATGGACCTCTCAGAGCAGGCCCTCCAGGGGAGGGCCACAAAAATGATCTGAGGACTGGAACACCTGTCTTATGAAGAAAGGCTGAGAGAGTTGGGGTTGTTCAGCCAGAGAGGCTGAAGAGAAGGCTCCAGGGAGATCTCACTGTGGTCTTTCAATATATTAAAGGGGCTTATGACAAAAATGGAGAAAGACATTTTACCAGGGCCTGTAGTGACAGGACAAGGAGTAATGGTCCATCAGAGCAGCAACTGCCAAGCTCACCAGCCAATGATGGGAAATCCTGACACAGGCGTGCTTTTTACATGCATGGTACCCCTGTATTATGGCTGCCTGGTGACTAACAATGGCAGCAGCTGGCTTAGCCTAAGTAATGCTGCAGCTGCTTTCTGAGAAGATTTCTAAGAAACCCATCTGGCTGGCACCTTGCTTCCTCATGTTGCACTTGCAGAGCACAGCTAGGAGCTGGACTCTTTCCAAGGGAGGCAGGTCACAGTTGGGGGGACCTGAATAGCAGTCTTCCAGGCCAGGTGAGGACCCTTGGAAAATGCCAGCCCTGCTGGGAGGCTCTCAGGGCACAAGGCCTGTCCTCCTGGTGCCTGTGCAGTGCTGGGCTCACCCTCCTGCCAAAACTCCTTTAACTCTGGATACAGCTCCAGTGCTAAAATCGGATGAGGAGAGACTCCTGAGCAGCACAGCTCCATGACACTCAAGACACTGAAAGGCTCCTGTCCCCTGAGAAAATTGGGTTTCTTGACTCAAGGCTTTGGGGTAATTCAAGGCTCAATCTTTGAAGTGTCTCCCTGCAACACCTGCAGCAACACTCAGCCATGGCATTCACTTTTCAGGATGCCTGAGAAGTTACAAGCACGAAGGCCTCCCACCAAAGCATTCTCTTCACCACACTCAGCAAGCCCTGGGCCCTCAGCCTTTCCCCCGCAGGGAAGTGCTCCAGCCTCCTCAACATCCTGGCCACCCTCTGCTGAACGCACACCACTTGGTCCAGGTATGTCTTGCATTACAGCCCAAAACAGCATTCTAGATGCCGTCAGGTGAGTTCTGAGCAAAGTGGGATCATCTCTCCCACTGACCTCCAGGCTACCCTCCTGCTCTGATAGCCCAGTTCTTGATAACAGTCCTTTGTGTCGGGGAACAGTCCCGGGAGTCACACCTGTTTTCAAGGTGTTACTGCAAAAGCACCTTTCCCTGGCTCTGCTTTTGGGCTGCAGCTTGCCAGGTGTGGGGAGACAGGGCTGGTTGGTACCAAGAGAGCTGCTGATCAGGGGTCTGGGTGGACATGTGCCATCTTGCCCAGCTGTGTCCCATAGCAGGTCAGCAACTCCCCTTCCTCAGCTGCAAGCTTCTCTGCACGACACTGCTTTGGAGAGATCCTGGACAGCCCTTTGAGACACTTAGATTGCACCCGCTGCCCCTCTTCCTGCCCTGAGTCTCTCCCTGCCTCCCTGTCTCCAGAAACATTCCCAGGAAGCCCTGGTCACAGACAAGGAAGGAGCAAGATGAGGAGGACATGCAATGCCTGTGGGCCTGGCTGGTGTGTTGATCCTGACCAGCACTAAGCACTCACCAAGTGTTTTCTCAATCCACTGTCTGAGTGGGATGGGGCAAGAATTAGAAGAGAAAAAGTCCAAAAAAACCCTTGGGTCAAGAGCAGGACAGGTTTATTGCATCTGGCTGAGATGGAGTTAATTTTCCCCATAGCAGCCCTCATTCCCCATAGCAGCTTAGTATTTGTGGCTGGGAAGGTGTTACAAACACCTCTGTTGTTGGCTACTGCTGAGCAGTGCTCCACAGCACCAAGGCTGTCTCCCACATTGCCCCCTGACCAGTAGGCTGGGGGTGGACAAGAGCTTGGGAGGGGACATAGGCAGGACAGCTGACCTGAACTGACCAAAGGCATATTCCATACCATATGACATATGCTCAGCAATAAAAGCTAAGAGAAAAGAGGAGGAGAGGGGCCATTCGCTACTTATGGCGTTTGACTTCCGGAGCAACTGCTACACCTACTGAAGCCCTGCTTCCCAGGACATCACCTGCTGGACATCACCTGCTGATGTGAAGTAGAGAATATATCTTCTGTTTTCTTTTGCTTCCACATGTGCCCTTTGCTTTTGCTTTAATAAGCTGCCTTTATCTTGACCGACAAGTTTTTTCTGTCTTATTTTCTCCCCTCCTTGTCCGGCTGAGGAGGGGAGTGATGGAGTGGCTTGGTGGGCACCTGGTGTCCAGCCAAGGTCAACCCACCACATGAGCCCAGGCGTTGACTGCAAGAAGGACCAGGTGATGCCGGTTCTGGTGCCAGTGCTCATGCTGAAGCCGGTGCCGTTGCCAGGCGTGTGGTGGAACAGGCTCGAGGTCCGGGGCCGGACGGGGCCGGGCGGGTCGAGGCGGCCCCGGTGGCTGGAGCGGCAGCGCCCCCTGGCGGGCCCTGCCGGAGCTGTCCCCACGCCCTTGACACACACGCCCGGCCCCGCCCGCGGCAGTTCTTGCCCGGCCGCAGTCCCGGCTGCTCTCTCTGTGTCTTCCAGGGCGCAGTAATACACCGCCGCGTCCCCATGCCGGGGACGGGCGAGCCACAGGGCGCTGGACCGGCGGTCTCCTGCCACTGACAGCCGCCCTGATGGGTCCCGCAGCTCTTTTGACTCTTTAACACTGCTCACGAGGAATGCGGGTCCTCTGCCAGGGAGCTGACGGTACCAGTGGATGAAGTCAGCGATCTTTATGTTGGGGTGTGAGCAGTTGATGCTGATGCCGGTGCCCTCGGTGGTCTCTGCCCATGGGTCCTGCTGTACCTGAGCTCTTCCCACAGCCACTGCAGAGAAATCAGAAGGAAAGGACAAAGATCACAAAACGTCACCTAGCTCTGATTTTCCCAGAGAAATCATTAAGAGGGGCAGTGAGACATAGCCCGTCCGGAATGCATGGCAAGACGTGCCCATGAAGAGAGACGGAGAGTGATCGTGGTGTGGGTGTGTGGAGTGAGGGGAGAAGGCTGGCGGCAATGTGGAGATGATGCATGCTGAAATGGGATGAAAGTCAGATTCATGGATGGATGGATGAAGAGGGGACGAGGAGACTGGAGAATGGGTGTGTTACAGTGAAATATGGAGGGCTGAAATGAGAACAAGTATAAATGCTGAATGCATGGAGGGGGGCAGTAGCTATATAGAATAATGGAGAGGTACAGGAGAGCAAGTGAAAGAGGGATGAAATCAGGGCAGTGCTAACTGCTGAATTCACAGAGAAAAGAGTGGATGCATGGAAAGCCAGGTGTACATGCAAGGAAATTCATAATGGTAGAGATGATGGGAATGAAGGAGTCCCCTACCTAGCGGGGACTCAAAAGAGCTGGGAAAGGGTGCTGAGAGATTGCAGAGAGAAAAAAGAGAGGGAAGAGTTTGTGACGGGTCCCCTGGGGAACACCCCGTGCACAGCTCTGGCCCCCCGCCACCGCCGCCAGCCCCACGCACCCAGGAGCAGCGCAGCCAGCCCCGCCAGCCCTGCGCCCCGGCACCGCCGCATTTGCTGCCCGCGCCTCGCTGTCCCCCTGCCAGCCCTGGCTCCTTGCTTCGGCCGCGGCGCCTCCACTCCACCGCCTCCTCTCCTCTCTGCCGCCGCAAGCTCCGCCCCGGGGCTGAGCCCTGTGCAGGCGCTGCTCGGGGTCTTGCCTGGGCTGAAATTGCTCGGTGGCTCTGCACGGGCAGAAGATTGTCTCCTGGCAATTGGACCCTCCCCATCCTCCAGCAAGAATAAGCCTGCACAGCGCCAGCTGCAGCCGGGACAGCTGCAGGGCTTCCACCCAGGAGATGGACCAGCTTCCCCGAGCTGTCTTCGAGCTCAGGGCCTGGAAACAGCAGCCGCTGATTTCCCATGGATGGGAGTGAGGAGGCTGAGAGCCTCCCTTCAGCTGCCTCTCTGCAGTCCCAGCACAATGCCTAAAAGTTTTGTTGAGGCAGAGGGGGTGGGAGGACAGGTGACCCCATGGGTGTGAAGGGGTCAGGGAGGGCAGGGGTAATGTGGGAATCACAAAATCAGAATGTAGGTGAGAAGGGACCTCCAGAGGTCATCTACATCAACCCCCACTTGGAATAGAACCAATTAGATCAGGTTGCTCAAAGTCACGTTCAGTCCATCCTTGAACACCTCCCAAGATGGAGATTGTGTAAACACCTTCCAATTCCTCTTATTTCTTTTAGCCTACTGCTTAATCAGATTTCTTCATGTCTCAGTTGCTTGTCCTTTGTCTCTACTCCTATTGCTGAGCACTTCCAGTGTCTTGGTCCATTTTCTCTGCCTCCTCTGAAAAAGTAGTTGTAGAAAACAAGAAGGTCTTCCCTGAGACATCTTTGAACCTGGTAGTCCAGCCAATTTTCCACTCCCCTTGTCAGTCTCTTAATGAATCCATTCATCATCAGGAATTACAAGAGAGGGTGGCAAAGGTCCTTCTAAACTCAAGGTACATATCCCCTGTCCTTTCCTTCTACACAGTGCCTCTTAAGAAAGAAATGAGGTTGACCCTCAGATACACTGGAGTCGCATCTCAGAAGTAGCTCCACGGAGAGGGGAATCAACCCTGGCTGAGCTCTCCCAGAAGAGCTCCCTCACACTGGTCTCACTGAGGTCACTAAATGGAAGGTGGGAAGGCCTGGATTGCACTGCCTACAAGTTGGATCTGAGCCCAGGCTGACAGACATTCAGGAGGGGAGATGGGCTCAGGAACTTTATACACCGTGGACACCCCTTGTTGGAAAGAGGGTCTCCTCTGGACACCCTGTGGGACAGCATCAGGCTTTGTATAATGCGCATCAAATCCAATGTCCCTTCCCTCCCAGGGGCAGTTGCTGGACACTCAGACTGAGCTTCCCGTGTGGGACATGATGGGCCTGGGAACTCAACACCAAAGCAGTCATCAGTTCCTTGGCTTTCTCTGTGCAAACCACAGGGTCTGTCCTTCCACTCACAACACATCGATATCAGACTCCACGTTCCTTTCATTCAGAACCTGTTTGATCCAAGGTCTCAGCCCCTGACTGATACAGCACCAGGTTGATGGGCTGCACAAGCACATTTAACATTGGCTTGTAAACAGGGGGGGCCTCTGTCCCTACCCAGACACCACCAGCACTGCACTGGAACCAGATCGATTCAAGGATGTCCAGCATGAGGTGGGTGGGATTCCTCAGCCTTTCTCCAGCTCCATAAAGCAAACTCCATCCTTTTGAACTCTCTAGCAGCTGTGTCCTGGCCTTAAGAGGCAGGGATTTGGGACTACCAGCCATGCTGAGGCATTCCCAACATTGCTACGCTGAATTAAACTAAGCAGCCAAACAGGTGTGAAATGGTCCTTGTTGGGGCTTGGAATCAGCAGCAGCACAGTGTGAGCTTTGGAGGGGCAGAAAAAGGAGGGCTCCAGAGGCAGGGGCTGCATTTCAGTGTCTCTTCCCTGGGCATATCTCTAGCAGTTTTGTGCCATTACTGTTCAAGTGCACTCAGGCTCCTTCTGACCCTGGGAACATGCTGCTTCCTGGTGCTCATCGACAAAGTAATAGAGACTGTCCCCCCTGTTAGCAGCACATTCTCTCTTGATGAGGGATACACAAGGACAAACACACACAGGCTCACACACACTAGTGTGGAATCATAGGCAAAGTTGTTCTCCCACGTGCATTCACACAAACACAGCTGCTCACAACAGCACACAAGATAAGAACGTACATAGGAACACAACCAACCGTGGGCTCTGCTGAGGACACCTGGGGGCAACCGCAGCAGGGCTAGAGCATTTCGAGAAACGACAAGGCCCCAGGCATGCCCAGGGCATTGGTTGTGTGCTCATAGACTGCACAGAGATGGCACCAGTGAAAACAGGCCAGAAATTATTCCTGAGGCCAGAAATTATTCCTAACACAGGCACGATGGGGTCAAAACCAGCAGCACAACCCACACACCTGGGGAGGCAACAACAAGTAACAATTGAGGTGAGTTGAGGAAGAAGGGAAAGAGATAAACGTGGAACATCCTCATGCACGGGAGTCTTTGGGCATCCAGCTGAGGGTGGGTGGAGCTTCTTTCTAAGAACAACAATACAAACAGCCCCACCAGAATGACCCAGGCTGATGTCACTTGCTTCCTCTGGACCCATCAAGCACTTGAGCTGAGTCTTCTGCCAGCACTGCTGCATTTCTGCCCTAGACATCCTGGGGCCTTTCATCCCTGTGCTCAGAAGCTGCCTTCACTGGGGAAGGGCATGGCACAAATCTGGAAATGAAAAGGCAGCAGTGTTGGAAACCAAAGCAGAGCCCATATCATTAGCTGAGATGGTTTACATTCATGATGAGCTTGTCAGAAAACTGTTATCTGTGTAAAGGGTGCCTCTGGTCCTGCAGCAATGAAGGGCAGGTATAAAAGCCAGCCCGAGTCCCTGCTCTCTCAACCCCTTCTCTTGCCTCCTTGTCCTTGGGAACCAAGTGAGTCTGAAGCTCCATCTCCTTCTCTTCCAAAGTGAGATCTCTCCTTGATGGACATCTCAGCTGATGTTGGCTCTATCCTCTCATTGGCCCTGGAGCTCCTTGTCATGTGAGAGGGAAGTGGGGAGAAGGTCTGCTTAGAGAGAGGTTGGGACGTGGCTGAGGGGGCTTTTGGTTTATTCACTAGGAGGGAGCCTCCCTGCTCTTTGTAGGTCCCTGGCAGGATAAGCCAATAAGACCATGTGTCTCCGGGCACAGTCTCCATCTCCCCATTCAGTAGTGGCTTTGTTTCCATTGTGACGGGGAAACCAGGCTGTTCCTCACCCACACTTGTGCTCTTCTTCCTTCCTGCCTTCTCGTCCAGGTGCACCTCCAGCCTCAGGGAAATGTCCTGTTCCAACCAGTGCCTGCCATCCCAGCCCTGCAGCCCAACTCCACTGGCCAAAAGCTGCAACAAGCCCTGTGTTAGGCAGTGCCAGAACTCCACCGTTGTCATCCAGCCCTCTCCCGTGGTGGTGACCCTGCCCAGACCCATCCTCAGCTCCTTCCCATAGAACACCGGTGTGGGATCCTCCACCTCCGCTGCTGTTGGCAGCATCCTCAGCTGTGATGGCGTGCCCATCACCTCTGGGTGCTGTGACCTCTCTGGCATTTCCAGCCGCTACGGTGGCAGAAGGCGCCTCCCCTGCTAATGCTACTGGACATAGCTCTTGGGAAGGCTCCCCAAGAACTACAGACATGGTGCTGGACGGAGAATACATCTGCAGGCCATTGCTTTCAAAGGAATTCACCATCCTCAACTCCTCCTGCAAATTCTGGCCAAAAGGGGCCAGCCTGGGTTTAACTGAAAACATGGGCCATGTCTCTCCGTCCATTCTTCAACCTACTTTTTTCTTTCTCTTTTCTTTCTTTTCTTCTCCTCCCCTGGGCTGCAAGACTCTCCAAATCCAGCTTTCACTCTATGGGAAAGGCAGACAGATGTCCTGCATGTACTTCAACATGGCAAATGGGCGCAAACTCTTGTTGGCCCCTGGTGATCCTTGCACTGAGGGCATCTGCTTGGAGTGACCTCAATTCCCTCTTTAGACTCATTGAAGATTTCTGCATCCCAGCCTGGGCCTCCCAGTGGTCCTTTCCTCCATGTATGCCCTCCCAAGCTGCTCAGAGAACAACGGCTTTGCTCTTGGCAGGGGAGATATTGGGAGTATAAAGACACACTTCATGACTCCCAGAAGAATGGGCTGTTGGGACACAGTGCAGAGGGTCCTCTTTTGGGCACTATCCTGTGGCAGTATGCCAAAAAAAACTAGCTACCTTAGAGCAAGTGGCAATCAGCCCTTGCCTCACAGTGTCTCTGCCCAGACATACCGCCACAGGTCCTCCAAAAAAGGAGTACAACCTCTGCTGTCTTCAAGCGAGAACCTAGAACGCTGTGGGAGCCCATGGAGGCAAGCCACCCTACAGGCTCATGGGAATGGGGCACCTCTTGCTCTGGTCAAGTGCTGTGCTGGGGACAGAGGAGGACAGAAAATGTCCCCAAAGGACAGCAGGCATGCGGATTGGTGGAATATCCTCAGGGATGGCCCACGGCCTCACCTCCCATCTTCTCCTCCCCAGCATTGATTGATCTAGGGCCATGGACAGAACACACGCGCATGGGCAGCAGGGATCGGTCCCTCATGCAGCCCTACCACCACCCCTACGGCACTTGGCAGGGCCCAGGTTTTGGCAGGCATGCAAGGCTGAGATCATTCACAAGTCAGTATTGGAATTAACTGCTCTGGGCCACACACTGGAGTCCCTGGGAACCCAACACCCCATGGGCCAGGGCAGTCCGAGGACAGTAACCAGTGCCCTGACCCCCATCACTGCTCTGTGGTGCCTTGTTGCCCCAAGCATGGACAGAGCAGCTTTGCTTGGGCCCAGGACCTCTAAGGCTCTGCTATGTCAGAACCAGCTCTGCTCCAGAAAAGCTCTGTGCAAGAGCTGATCACCCTAGTCCCCTTGAGATGTGGAGGTGACAATGGGACACACTCAGCAGTATCTGTGAGGTGTCTATGGCAGGCAACTTTTGTTCACGAGGGTTCCTCTTTGGTTTGAGTGATGCTTTTGGGCACTGCTTTGATCAAAAACACATCAGTGGCCTCAGCCAGGAAGAGCCTGATGAACAGAGCACATCCATCCATCCATCCACCCACCGACCCATCCATCCATCCATCCATCCATCCATCCACCCACCCACAAAGGGTTCTGTAGTAATTGCCCTTCCCCCAGCTGGTAAGTTGAAATACAGGCAGAGGCCCTTTTCTTCTGGAGGGTCAGGTTGTGAAGTTCTTCGTTGACATCCCCTCCTCTTGCCTGATTGCTTAACAATGAAGCAGCGTGACAGAGGTGTCAAGGCACTGATCTCATCTCCCTTGCAAACAAGTTTGATGAGGGCTCTGTGAGCCAAGCTCTGCAGGCCTCAGTGCCACAAAACTTCTGTCCCCTGCGCATGCTTGCAGTAAATCCCCAGTTTTCAGCCTACCCTCCATAGTTTACAGATGGTGTCCCTACAGAAAGGTGGTTCTCCAGGGTGCCACAGCCTGCTGAGCTCAAAAACAGGGGCTCAGGCACACAGGGCCCAGCAGACCAGGCGAAGTTCCCTGCACTTTCCTCCTGCTTGAGACGTGGGCCAGAGCCACTGATCCCCTCCATCTGTTTGGCCACTGGACACGTTCTTGCCATGCCCAGAGAACAAAGCCTCACCTCCTTCCACACAAGACCTGCACCACTGCCACTGCAGTGAATTGCCAATATCTGGGTAATCCAGTTCCTCACCCTGCCTGGGACTCCCAGAGCCCTCCACGCTCTCCCTGCCCCACGGGCAGCCTCAGGGCACAAGCACCAGTCCTGCCCTGGGAACGCAGTGGCACATGCAGACACCAGCCCAACCACAGAGCACACGCTGGGGCATCCCCCACTGGCACACCGCTGCCCAGTGCCCCCAGCACCTCCGAGCCAGGCCGCGCTATAGCTCTGCTTTCAGCATGCTTGTCCCAGCACAGGTGTGGTGGGTTGGTAGAAACCACTTGGCTGGTTAACATCAGAGGATCTGCTAAGCACCCTGACCCTGCCCAAGCAAAGCCCCTACATGCTGTGGGAGGAGAGAAGGTCCCCCATCGCGCACATAGGGAAGTGGCTAGGACCAGGAAGAAGGTAGGGGTGGGGGGAAGGAGTTTTTAGATTTGTTCTTGCTTCTCATTATCCTACTCTGATTTGGTTGGCAATAAATTAAATTAATTTCCCCATGTCGAGTCTGTTTTGCCCGTGACGGTAATTGATGAGTGATCTCCCTGTCCTTATCTCAGCCCACGAGAATGGGCCTTTGCCGTGTAAAGGCTGACCCCCATTGCAACTCATTCTATCTCTGTTAATTCCTGGGTGCATTGATTTCTTAATTTCCCCATTCCTAATTGCCTAATTCAAATGCCCAAGGAGCCTGTTGGTGTTAATAAGAAGAACCCTTGAGTTGAGATCT